>NC_060061.1:31423685-32130044 GCF_020283565.1 Trifolium pratense | reverse complement strand
ACAGTCATACAATTCACTTTAATCTGAGATATAACTATGACAACCTGTATTGACAAAACAAGATGAAACTTTATTATGAGTGATTATTGTAATGATTAAATACAAAAAATATCATAATAAATTGATTTCTTCAACAACAAATACTTGCCCTGTCGTATTGGACAAGTATTTTGCTATACAAGGTTTATGATGGTTCGGTTATGATATGATTGTTATTTTGATGGAAAACATAGTCCATAAGAGTGTTTAAGATAATATAACAACCTGTGATATAGAGATTCCGTCGATGGAAAACATAGTTCCATAAGAGTGTTTAAGACAATATAACAATACAATGGCGTATATATGTGAATCCAATTTACTTTCAAATGGCATATGTTCATAACAATGAGAAAGTTCCTGCACAGTAAGGATAGAAGCTGTAAGCATACAGATACTCATAATCAAATTACAATGATGCAATCAACTAACAGAAATGCAAGCAATTAAAACATACCAGATTTTCCACAAAACTTGCGATATCTCCAGACGAGCTCTTCGACAGAAACTTGGCTACAACTCGGCCGGCCAAAACTATCTCAGAAGGCAGTACAGCAGGCCAATGTACCCCTTGACATTCATGTTTATGTTCAGTAACATCATCAATCTTTTGTTCACAATCATTGTATTGAATCACTTCAGCAGCATATTTTCCAATATCACCGGGTAAGTTTTTAAGAATATTACTATCTTCTGTGGAAATCCTGAACATTTCCCCACCTGCCTTTATCTGGCATTGCTGGGAGCAATACAATGGTATTGAACATGATATACAAGGAACTCTATCAGCAGGTAGGTCATTAAAGCAATAATGGCAATGAGTTTCTCGACATTGCTTTAATATTATCTGGAAAAGAAAAACACTGTCCAGTTAAACAAACCTATTGATCTCAACAAGACTGCCGATTAATGCTTATAAGTTATAAGTTGCGGACAACAAAAATCATGTTCCTATTTGCTTACAAATTTGCTAATATAAGAAGCAAACTCTTGTAGTTATTATAGATGACAAGTGTGAATTTCTTTGAATTAGTTGGGTTACAACTTTGAGATCTGAACTGCTGCTAATTACAGTTCTAAGGGAGGTCAGGAGTCTCCAGTTTTCTGGAAAGAAAATCAGGCATTAAAAAAATGATAAATGACAGATCATTTGCAATGGAACCCCTTGTGCTTGCCTCCAATTGAAGCAATCATTTCCCTAAATTTGTAAGATTGTGTAAACACATATTTCTACTTTCGATTTGAGTATTTAAAAGCATTGTGCATCTAACATGCGTAAGAAGTTTAAAATAAACTTAATATTACAAAGAAAATAGCTGTTTCTTACTGTAGCATAAGGTTCTTCAGCATGAACCAACGAACCTGGTGAAACATCATGCGACGGCACCATGCCTCGTCCTTTATCAGGCGTGGAGACACTCCGCAGCTTTATTTGAGGCATCTCACCTGCCAAAAATGCACCGTACTATCTTATCTTACTATCGCAAAAAGAGAGAAAAATTAAATGGAGGTTTCATAATTATATGCAAGGAAGGACTACACAAAGTAAAGAGTACGTGTGAATTACACCAGATGTAAAAGAGCATTGAATAGCGGTCAGGTCAGGGCAAACAAAATGTTACCGACAAGAAGGCCCTAATTGTTTCCGAACAGGTTTACATATTAGAAGTCTTTGATTGAAGTTCTCTAGCACACTAGTTTCTTAATATGGGATCAAAGTGAAGCATTTGATGTGAATTAGTTACTGAGGTAAAGATCTGAGAGAATGGAGAAGGGTTAGTTCAAGAAACACCTCTAACTCGTCTAGCATACATACGATCTCAAACATTTGCACACATTTCATGTATGCAAGTGAGAAGAATAAAGTAAGGTCCTCTTGATGTATGCAAGTGATATTTTGAAGGCTTTTTAGGGATGGAAAAGCAACATATAAAGAGAAAGGAAGCTGCGTGTTTAAATAAAAGCATGGGGGGTTTCAAGGGGAAGCTTAAGTCAATTCCTGCTCCAAAACGGTGAGTTGTTCTCCCCAGTCCAGATAAGGTGCATAATTTAATTCAATAAGGAAAACAGTGTCTTGGCTAAGTTTCTTGAGTTGATCACTTAACCCTAGTTCATTCATTTTCCAGTCTTTTGCCTTCAGAACTATTTTGTCAGGCTTAATTTTGGGCAATTGTTTTCCCTTAAAGGTATCCAAGATTGAATTGGCATCTCAAGCTCTAAACCTACATAAATAGTGTAATCCTTCCTCTGCAACCCTATAAATACCTACTATAGGCTCATCTCCACATGTGTTTTACATCAACATACTGTTTCCAGGATTGAAGTACATTTCTGGGTTTCGGCATGATTAATAAATGATTACAGACATATATCTTTTGGACATAAAAAGGAAAAACACAAACAAACCAAAGGATTACACAGAATCCAAAAGTGAAACATGATGAATTCAAAGTGCAACACGTTACTTTTTAAATATACTTCAAATGATATTACTATAAAGAAAGTGCACTCAACAAAGCCTAGACTAATTTGCCAGTTGCTTAACAAGGAAAGCTTCTTACCCACTGTACTCAAGCTGTTCTCCTTATATTGCGGCTGTACTACTATATTTGTGCCTTTGGATTGGTCTAAGATAATTTTCAGCTCGCTTTCTACTTGTCTCTTCCCACCTGTTGATGATTCGACACTCTTAGCTATATTTAAGTCGCAGATCGCATCTCTATTATTTCCCAATGACACATTTGCCTTTCCTCTCCTATACCATGCCTGATGCCAGAATAATAGAATTATCAAAAGAAGAATAAAAACTAGAATTCAAGCTTGCATCCTTATTCTTTAGAATAGACAACTACAGCAAACATCAATACACACAACAAACCTGAAAATTTGTGTCGCGACAGAGACTGATCATTAGGATGAGGAAGGAAAGAATGTCAAAATACACATCTTTCAAATTACCAAGTTTGTAACTTTGTAAGTGATATCAATGCCAACCCCAATAAACTTGGTAAAAGAAAACCAATTGCTTTGTTTTGATGGCTTAACTCATACATAGATACATCTCTCTCTATAAGAGAAAAAAAAAAGTAAACCATATTTCTTTAACCACTCACAAACAACTTAATCTACAAACATTTATTCCACATGTCAGAACAAACTTAATACATACACATGCAGAGATGTGTGGGTGTTTCCAATTTCTATCAGGAAGTACTGAGAACAGAAGCTAATGATATTTTTTAATCACTCATAACTGATTTAGTCTATAAACATCTATTGCACATATCAACACAAACCTGATACGAATACATAAAACAAATAAACTATGACTGCAAAAAGGTAACTGAAGCAACACACACCTTTGCATAGCTTGGACATATCTGAAGAGCTCGATTGCAGTCTCGCAAACATTCTACTAAAAGATTCATTTTCTGCAGGGCACACACATGCATAAATAGAAATTACATCAAGCCTTGTATTTCATAAAAAAGTGATTGCGAGTGTAGTTAGGTTAAGGCTAACATTAAAATGGAACTTACATGCAATACAATAGCTCGATTGATATACAATGTTGCAACCAGATTAGTTTTCATGTCACCAACTTCAAAAGGAGCCCTGCGCAATGCCTACATCTCAAATTACAAAAATAGAGTAAGGAATTGTATTATTAATGAATCAAATTCAAAAAGAAAAAACAGTTCAGTTCCATTACGGTTAAAACTTGGAATTAACAATTTCATTGCAGAGCAATTATTGGCACGCTCTTTCAGAGCCTGGCTTTAGCAGTTTTTTTGGTGAAAAAAATCACTTTTTTTGGGTAAATAGACAAAATGGCAAGACATTGGAAACTCTCACACACAAAGTAGAGGGACCGGAGTTCGAACCCTGATCATGGCATCTGACCTAACAATTTCAACATTTCTGCCGGTTGAGCTAGGATTTGTGACATAAAAATCACTTTTCAAAAAAAAAAAAATCACTTTTAGAAGTTTTTGACTGAAGATTTTTAAATAAACAAATAAGAATCTGAAAAAAAATAATCTAAAAATTGCTTCAAATGAGAAACTGTTTTAAGTAACTTCTCCAAAAGATCATTTTTTCATAACCGATTTTTCTAAAAAAAATTATCATGGTAAATAAAAACAAAACAACTTAAACTTTTTTTAAAGATCTCCAAAATTTAATCTCTATATTAGTAAATTTAAAAATCACTTTTTTTATAATCCGTAACAAATATTCAACTATGAAAATGAAAGTAGGAGATTTGAATCATTTGATAAAGTGATAATGCAATAATTAGACCTGAGTATAATAATCCAGAGCCTTGACATAATCAGCGTCGAAGAAGCATTGATTACCAAGCTGCTTATATTCCAAAGAAGCTTCTTTACTCTTACCGCACAGTGCATAGCTTGGGTCGGCAAGTTCAGTCACCACCTGAAAACAGCAAAAGAGTAATTATAGCGAGAAATTAGGGTTTTTTTTGAAATGGGAGAAAGTATAGTATAGTACCTACCTGGTGAAATGGTTGAAAATGAAGAAAGAATTGATGAAGAGAAGAACAAGTATCGCGAAGAGTATCTTCTACATTGCTGCTATCCCTAATTGATTGTTTTAGTTCATTTGGAATCGCTGCTTTCAGAGTCTCCATCCTTCTTTTTCGGTTTTGTCTGCGCTTTCTCTTTCCCTCTCTTTTCTTCTCACTTTGTCGACAGTTTGCTTTTTAGATTTATGCTTAAATGCAGTTTTACATCCCGTATTTTGAATAAATCAGAATTTTACCTTTTTATTATATAATTTTTTGGATTTTGTCATTTTACTCTTCTATTATATAATTTTTTGGATTTTGTCCCCCAAATTCTGCACAAAATCTACCTCCGAATCTCAACTTCAAAGTTTCGCATATAACTCAATTTTGATCAATAATTCACCAAACTAGTACCAAAATGATCGTAATCGAGTTAGATTTCTATAGAATTAATCTCAACTAAATTTGGAGTTACAGAGTGAGATTATTTATTTTTTTACAGCAATGTTTGTTGTTGTGTTGTGTGTAAGAGAGAGAGAGAGTGAGAAAGCAAATAAGGCCGTGCAGGGACGGATCCACACTATGTGGATTGGGGGCAGCTGACCCCACAACCTTAATTAATTTTGAACTAATGATTAAGTATGTGTTTGGTTCTGCGGTAGACAGAATTGATTTTGATAGAATTGAGTTTGACAGAATTGATTTTGATAGAATTGAGTTTGATAGAATTGATTTTTGTTTGGATATATTCATACAAAAGTGAGTTAAACAAATAATTTGAGTGTAAAAATCAATTCTAGAATGAGAAGCTACAATTTCTAGCTTCAAGTAGAATCCATTCTGGAGGGAGAATCAATTATACTTTTGAGGAACCAAACAAGTTAGAATTCATTCTACATGTCCATAATCAATTCTGGCTGCTCCAAAATTGAAACCAAACATACACTAAATGTTTGGCCCCCAATTGTGTTGTCCCCGCACAGCTTCACATACTAATGGAAACTTATACAAATTAATATTATTATATGGAATAATTGTTATTATTTTTGTAATCTCTATTTTTTCTTAACGAGAATGATGTCATTATTTTATTGTTTATGTATAAAACATGTGTTTATACATTTTTTGTGTATATATTTATAAGGGTCTTGCTAACGAGTGCCCCCGGGGCACTCTTTAAGCATTCCATTAAAAGAAACTTTTTATTCAAAAAATTAAATACTTCAATTTCCAATGCGTTGACTTTACGCATTTCCATAAAAATTCTATAAAAAACTTACTATTTAAGGGCTTAAAGAGTGCCCCGGGGGCACTATTTAGCATTTGCCTATTTATAATACTAAACTAGTTATGAACCCGTGCTTCGCACGGGTTAAAATTACCTTATAACTTTGCAAAATTTATTAACGACATATAGAAATGTGAGAATATTATATGCAATTTTTAAATGTTTGAAAACAATAACTATAAATACGCAAATGAAAAAACATATAAACACGCAAATGGAAAATTAAAATAAAGATGAACTCATAAATTGAAATTGCATTACTTAAGGAATACAAAACATTAATTCAAGTTGTTCATAGACAGAAGCATTCAAAATATTACAAACTTAAGTTGTAACAACAAAAGGCACATATCCTTCATATAGTAGAATAAAGCACAAATCCGTCACTACGAAAACAAAATCATATTAGTTATTTGTGTCATTGTTAACAAATTTGACACGCAGAACAGTTCCAGCCTGATTCAATTCAAACTCCATTTTGTCATCAACTTTTGGTTTCTTATGCTTAACAAAGTCATTCCATCCGGTGGTAATGTATTTCTCAGTGTTTTTATCATCTCTAGTAGCGGGAGAAATCTTGCACTTAACCAAAATCTCATAGTGTGCACATTGGACAACAATGAATTCTTTATCTTGAAGTGAGTGTCGAACTCCATCTCTTAGAACATACTTAGAATGTATATAAAGTAAGATAATGTTAGAATAAATAACAGATTTTGTTTAGAATACGAAAATATTTTTCAATAGACATTATATAGAGTATGGAATGTTTGATATAAAAAAGTAAAAACTTCATTGACAAATAATTGAATTATAAAGATTAGAAATAAAAAAAATTCGCATACCAAAGGTTGGTTTTTTTTTCGGCTTGCATTTGCTTTAGTGACTTTCTTGTCCCATTTGTAAGCACCATGAAAATTGAAATCCAGCAAATGTGGATTAATTATAGCAGAGGTAAAGGTTGATTGTGTTCTTGCTTGAGCATTGGACTTTTCTGCAGCAGCACCAGCAATTGGTATGGTCTTCAAGATATCATCTTTTTCATTTTTGATGATTGTTACTTTAAATCTATTATCAGCTTCTTGATATTCCAAAATTATTTCAGTTGGTTCTTTAATGTTCAAATTCTTTGATACTATTATTCCCGAGGACAGATATGAGTCAAACTTGTAGAGATTCAAATGAACCAAAGTTTTTTCTCCATCTGGGTGTACCAGCCATGCATGTTCATGTGTTTTCAGGTTTTTATACCATTTTTTCTTGAAAGTAGCAGGTATTTCAATCTGAGGCTATTAAAAGATTAATAAAATTTCAGTATTTAATCAAATAAAATTTATAACATTATATTTCAAACTGGATGTTACACTTAGATAAAGATAAGAACCTTATCTGGATAAAGCACCGTATGAAACATCTTCTCTTCTGTTGCATGCATATTTGTCCTTTGTTTTCTAAATTCAAAGGGAAAAAAATCGTTACATGAAAATATCAAGTAAAAACAATAATGTAAATTTGGGAAATGGTTTCACCTCAGATTTATTCATTGAATTCGTAAATTTCATAGATAAGATATTAATATAAATACTGTAACAAAAAAAAAAGTTTAAAAATGGAGTAATGTTATAAATAAACTGACATGTTTGTAATTTCTTATACAGATATAATAAAGTTAGATTTCAAATGTATAAGTTGTGAAAGATCTAATATACTATACAGTTACAAAAATCAATTAACATGGATGAGGAACTTAAAAGTATAAGAAATATGGAACCTTTTAGAGCTTGAAGCCATGGAAGAAGGGGATCAACACTGCTTTACAAAGGATATTGTGAGGAAGATTAATAAACATGCACAAATGTAATAAGCATTTAAATATTGACTGTGAAAAATAAGATGAAATAATGGAAGATATGTATCACCTGATCAAGTTGTTATCCTTTGTCAATGTAGAGATATGTAACATAAATTTTGGATAATATGTGAGAGAGAGATAGAATGGTTTGAGTAGTAGTAGATTTTTAATAGGATGGTTTGAGTATGAGTAGAGTAGAGAAGTGTTTTGGAATAGAGAAGTGTGTTGGAAAGGTAAAAAAATTTGATATATGACAAAGTAAAAAAAGTATCTAATGATGTAAAAATACATTGGGAAGGGAAATAAGAAGATATGAATCCTGCATAAGATCTAGTTGTTTTACTGAAACAATTAGGCTCCATTATTATTATAGTCATTTGGCTGCATAAGATCATTGAATATGAGTTTTGACCAAGTTGTACAGATGAGGTTGATTGACAGGATCTGGTATTTCAGCAGAAATGATTTTGTTGATGTCATTAGGAGTTGGATACTTACTTGAAGGATGCAAGAAGAGGAGAATGTGGGCATGTGGAAGCCCTCTCTTTTGGAATTCTATGGTATCACTACTACAAAAATAGGTGTTTAATAGCATTTTTTTTAACTTTTAACATCGCTTAAAAACGCTATGACTGAATCCGCTATTATAGGTCTGGGTGCCTATAATAGCGTTTGAAAAACGCTATCAAATATGTACTTTTAATATCGGTTTTTTCAAAAAGCGATGTTGTATCTGCCTTCTCGCAACCAAAGACGCTTTCGGAGACGGGTTTTGATAGCGCTTGTTTACAAAAGCGATGTTATATATGATTTATAATAGCGCCCGCATTTATAAAACGCTATTGTAATTCGTTGTCTGGCCTAACATTTAATAGCGCCCGTGTAAAAAACGCTATTGTATGTCCTGTATTGTTTTTTTTTTTTTACTAATCCTGACCCTTTTTTTTAAACATTAAATTGCATTTTTTTTTTGTTGGACAACTTGCTCTTGAACTTTTAAAATACATATAGTACCATATATATATATATATACTTCCAAAATATATATTATCAATTTTTTTTGAAAAATAGTGTTGTACCACACAAGCTCTAATAAAATAAAAACTCTAGTAATACATTCATTTCATAAATAAAACCAATCCGACTACAAGACAAATCTGAATTGAATAGTGCAAACAAAAAGACCACTACAAAAGAGATATTGTCAAACTGTGGCCATAGCTTCTAATGAGAAAATCAATGACAAATTTTAGTACAAACACAAAGACCACTACAAAAGATAGTCAAACTCTAGCCCTACTTTCTTCTGCGACGTGTCACTTGATGAGAACCGCCCACTTCATCGAAAAAGGAGGCCCTCAAACTACCTGTATATATAGATGTACAAGAAATTAGGCATTTGCTTGATAATACATCATTTGGCAGCATACAACTTGTCTTTCTCTCTTAGAAACCACACAAATTCAGCATACACCTCAAAATAGCAGCAAAACATTGCTAAAGTATTGCAACTCAGGATCTCGCGTCATGTCACTAACGCGCTTAGGCAGCATGCTCATAATTCATCCTAGTTTCAATAGCCCATTTACAAATAATCTTCTTAAGAGAAAAAATAGTATGACCTTGGGGACATTATGATTATCCCCATTACTCTAAAATTTGACAATGAATGTGTAAATTCAAGAATACCAACTACATTTTCTACCAAGCACAACAGTCATATCAGAATATATTTGGATAATTAAATATTTATAGGATACAACTTACCAATTAATGATCAACTATTATTTTTGCAGCCTCTTTGCATCATTGATAACATCTTCAACCATATGGGTAGCCCACTCCTCCTTCACCTCATCTAGCTTCTCTTTAGAGTATGTAGAATGTCTATGGCGAGAAAAGTACTTCAAATATAAAAGTAACACAAAATTGAGTCAGAATTGAATTACACTACATTGTATATACCTAGCTATATGTAAAAATATGAAATAATAATAATAATTTAAATAACGTACATTATCAGGAATCTTATTTGGATATTCCATGATAACTTCTTTCATAAATCTCATGATAAAATATCCGTAGTCAATAGTATTTCTTTGACGAGGACACTGTAAAAAAACACATTTGCAAAGATCAATTTTAATTTACACTGCATAACTATTATTTACAATTATCAATAATTAGAAAATACCTTTATTTTATTCCATTTGATTTTATCTTTCTTTGACTTGGAGATTTTATTTTCAGACCAGGCACGGTAGATTTGAATTGCACTGACAAAATTAAATTAACTTCAAATGAGTAATTATTACAAATAATTATCATACTGATATAACTGTTGAATTAAAAGAAATGATACTCACTTTTCAAACTTTGTTTTTATACTTCCATGATCTGAAGGTTCTCCACCGAGCGGATCCAAAAAATATATAACCTCAGCATCGGGATTGATGACAAACAAAACCCAATGAATCCTGCACCCAAATTTGAATATTGCAATGGATAATTCACATTTAACGCATTCACACACATCTCTTAAAAAATGTAATTTAAATATAAATCTTACCCAACATTATAAGGTGCAAGAATTATCTTTTCATCCTTCAACACCTTAGTTTTCATCAATACCCTTGCTATATCTTTTCCTTGAATATCATCAAATGATACATGTGGGGATAAAAATGATATCTTGTATTTTAATCCACGAGGACCAATAAGTTTGTCATAAAGATACCTTGGAATGAAAAAGAACAATTTCAGATATTAATAATATTACCTCCCAAACATAATAACATAAATATTAATTTGTATGTCAAAATTAGAGAATATTGGTGATAATAGCGGTACCTAGCATACACGATGACAACAGAGGCACTTAACCAGTCATGATCAACATGATGACACAATTGATAAATAGAAGTTTGGCTCAAGTTTCCAAAGTTGGTTTTGATGGGAAAGTGAAAACTTGTCAAGTTCATGATTTATTGCGCGAAGTGATCATTAGAAAAATGAAAAATTTAAACTTTTGCCATTTAATACGTGAAGATGATGAACAGGTCACGGTTAGAATAACTAGGAAATTGCATTGTTGAAAAACGCTCTAATAACTCAAGACTGCGCGCTCTTTTTGTTTTTGACAACAGAGAACTAAATGAACATTGCATTAGCCGAGCATTTGCCAAGTTCAAGCTTTTGAAAGTACTTGATTTTGAGAAATCTATGTTGAATTTTGTTCCTAATAATTTGGGGAACCTTTTCCATTTAAGGTACTTGAACGTGAGTCATACAAAAGTTAATCCTTATTCCTGGATCCATTGGTAAGCTACTGAACTTAGAAACTTTGGATTCAACACAAACTCAAGTACCTCAGCCAGAATGTGACTTAATTGAGTTATGAGTAAGTTACATTACTTAGTCCAAAGATTTTCTTACATTTTCATGGATTTGGATCTCTCCATTTTTCACTCATGCTTTCTCAATTTTTCTTAATCCAAGTGTTAGTAAATTACAAAGAAGAAAAAATCAACATTTGAATTAAGAAAAAGTAGATAAAACATAAGGGAAAATTGGAGCCGATGATAAGTGTTGATTTTATACTTTAATTAACTCTCATATTTGGTTTGATAATCTTTATTTTTGTCTAAATTATAGGTCTTAGATGCATTTTATACTTATCGGTTCAATTTGGGCTTAATTGCTAAACATTATTAATTTTTGGATTTTTAATCATTTTGACCTTTCTGACTTCGGCAGCGCATATATGGAGCTACGAATATCGGATTTTGATGATCTTTGCGCTCCTGGAAAGCTAAGACAAATTTCTACAATTTTGGGTTTCACAAGCTTCAGCAAATTTGACTTAAATCTAAGGTGAAACTGGGCTCTAAAGTTGATGGTCGTTGCTGTCAAATGGTCAAATACCTTTCTTCACTAATTGGGCCATAAGTCACTCACTAATAATCCAAATTATACAAAATTTGTGGCCCAAGTTTAACATAACACAGAGCAGCTGGTGTCACTAACCAGAAAGAGCCTTACTTCATAAGAAAAGAAGCTAGCATCTCATCGACAAAAGGAGTCGGTCATGTAATGAAAAGGAAGGGAATTCAATTCTTCTTTCTCACATTGTCAAGACCTTAATGAGTAAGAAATTAAGAGCTTCACAACCAGGCGGTGTAAAATAGGCAGCTAAGCCTATAAATAGAACAACAAGGCCGAGCATGAAGGTCATTATTCTATGTTGAACTTTACAATTGGAGTGCAAATACAAGAGGATATTGGGTGCTTTATATCAAAGAGCTCAAAAACTGATATTTCTAATAATGTATATTTCCAATCAGTAGTTTTTAGTACTGTAGGAACTTAATGATGTATATTTCCAATCAGGATGTATCTTATTAACCAATCAGATGTATCACTGCTTATATGTTAAAAGATTGTAATTACTAAGTTGCAGAACACTGTAACTACACATATGAACACTATAATTATAACTATTGAAAAAATTGAAAAAAGAAAATTATGAGGGAAGAAAGAAAATTACTAAGCGCATATATGAACACAAACAATTTTGGGTCACATATATAAATATTGTAATTACTAAGCGCATATATGAACACATATGAACACGGTCACAAGATTATGAGGGAAGAAAGAAAATTGAAAAAAAATAAATCAAAGAACAAAAACAACATCTTAGATCAAGTTGCAGAAAAGAGCACCTGAAACAGAAGTGACGATGTGAGAACGATGGCTCTAACTTCGATTTGAGAACGATGTGAGAAGAGGAAAGATTAATGGATAACGATGGCTCTAACTTCGATTTCTTTGGGAAGTTCTGATTGCTCTGAGTTTGATTACAAAGGAATGATTTCTATCTAAGTTTGATTCCTTTGGGTTTGAAGCTAGAAGACGATCAATTTCGATTCTAGGGTTTGAGTTCAATTTTTGGGAATGGTTTGAAGAAGGTCGAAATAGATTGATTTTGTTTTTACGGTTTGATTTCAATGTTTGAGATTGAAGATCGTGGGTTTGAGATTGCTGGGAGAGTGGGAAATTAGTGCGGGAAAACAAAATCGTGAGCGCGTAAATTTGATAGGGAAGCATCTTGAGTTGCTGGGTTTTTTGTTTTTGGAAAGGAAGAAGGAGATTGCTGAAATTGTGGGATCGTGGGTTTTTTTTTTTTTTTACAAATATATATATTTTTTTATTATATGATTAACCAACCAATGGGTCAAGGGTTCGAGACCCACTCATGACAGGTTTTTATTTATCAATTTCATCTACTATAGCGGTTACGTAAAATGCGCTATTATAGGGTATAAATTTTAATAGCACTTTTTCAGAAGCGCTATTAAAAAGCTCCGCGTTTTTGGCTTTAATAGCGGTTTTTAACAAAACGCTATTATAGTGTACTTTGGTTCAAGGCTTTAACAGCGCTTTTTATAAAACCGCTATAATAAGAGCTCCGATTTATGTTTTAATAGCGTTTTTTCAATAAGCGCTATTAAATGGGCGCTATTAAAACTCCTTTTTGTAGTAGTGTATACATATCTGAAAATGTAAACAGAAAGTTATAGGTAGAAATACATATTTGGATGAGAAGTGTAAAAATTAGTAAACATAAACTTACACGCAAGAACTTTCCCTAATATTCCTTTTTTTGTTAAATCAGATAATAGGTTGTCAAATTTCAACTTGAAAACCCTTGCGACAATGTCAGGTCGATCATGTGCCTTTTGACGAAGTGGTGCCAACAATCGCTGTATTTCTGGCCAATTGGGATTGCAAGTAAAAGTGATGAATAGATCAGGAAATCCAACTTTGCTACATATAGCCATGCCATCAAAATACAATTGATCCATAAATCGAGGGCCGCCAACATATGAAGATGGCAAGACAACTCTTCTACCGGTGTTTGAACCTTGGATTTGATTTTGAGATGCTTGGCCACTGAGACTGTCATACTTAGAAACCCTTAATTTGGACTGATTCTTTCCAAGGTATTTAAGCCTTTCAGACTCCAACATAGAGAAACCGTCAACTAAGAATTGTTGAAATAATCTTCTAGAAGATAATAAGGTTTTGGCTTCAAATGACCTTGTCTGAATTCGATATGCTAACCACTCTCTTATAGTGAGTCTATTTCGCTGATTAAAGTCTGGCGCTTCATCATGGTCATTATCTCTGTGAGCAGTTTTAGGTCTATATCCATCTTCACCGTAAGGAAAAAGTAATGGATACTGATAAGATAAGTAGCTTGCATGAAATTCATCTATTCTTTGGAGTTGGCCACCTCGAGTTTGGATAATGATATCCCTTTCTTCAGCATAGTCAATATCACCAAGAATTAATGCCGCAACTTCTGAAACTGTTGGCTGGTTGTAGATTCTCCCATCTGTTTTTCGATCTGAGAGAAGTCTGAGTTTGAGATCCTGTACATTTCCTTCTGTTATCATATCTCTTGCTATTTTAAATGATTGAACATGTGTGTTATGTTGATACAGCATGTCAGACAATTTTTTCACAATGAGTGGATCAATTTTGTTAGAGCTCCTACATGTTATTTGAAGACACAAACGATGGACATGAAAATAAGTAGCAGGCAACAAATTCATTATATAGAATGTAATATTTAAAAAAGATTGGTCTAAGTGAACATACCTTAGACCTTGCATTCGATTTTCGATTTCGTTGTCTGTATCATAAATGTATAGTTGAGCAAATTTTGGTGCATCGCCAGCTTTAGGCAATAAACTACCAATTCGATGACAGGTTTGGCCTTGAATTCGAATGTTTGGAGGGCCTTTGCCAATGTTGTAGCTGTTATCCACTGTAGCTCCAGGTGATGTAAATGCAAACATCATGTTGTAAGTTCTAAGTTGAGCTTGGAATTTCTTGCTATCAACATCATTGTTATCAAACAAAAGATCTCTTAATGGTTGTGGAGGTTCTTTCAATGTGGGAAGTTGTACCTTTCCATTTCCACAACACAATTGAAATGATACGGTTGCATTGCAATTTTTTTTTTTTCTTGAAACCACATGTGTAACACCCAAACCCATTATTTATATATTTCTACCTTAGTAAAAATCTTTTTCAAAATACGCAACGGAAAATCACATTTAATTTATTGAATATTGGTTCGAGTATTACACTCCTCTATCAAAATAATACTAATGTAATTAATTAGTAAAAACAGTGTTTATACAAAATAATCATTTCTCAAAATGTATAGTTTTACAAATAAATATCGAAAGTCATAAAGACCCTATAGTCTAAATACAACCCTTTCCCGTGTCACAATCAGAGCGGAGCTTCATCGACGACTCGACATCGAATACCACAAAATCCTGTAAAATCTGGACCCCCAACGATCCAGCACATAACACATAAAAGAGAGTTAGATAACATACTCAAAATATACAAGTGTAAGTAAATGGTACTTAAACACTTCTTCATAAAAACATGCATAATCATACATTATACATATACATCACCATCATTCATGCATATTCATATATCATGCATATACTTCATTTATCACCTAATCAATCATCCACAAAATACACCAAACATATAGTTTCACGTCGTCTCGGACAATACCAAAACATCAACAAATACATTGTTCAGATTATGGTCATGACGGACCCTGCGTTGTTCATTTTATAGTCATGACGGACTCTGCGTTGTTCATTTTATAGTCATGACGGACTCTGCGTTGTTCATTTTATAGTCATGACGGACTCTGCGTTGTTCATTTTATAGTCATGACGGACTCTGCTCCTCACATACGGATTAACAATCAACATTTACCAAGTACGTGTCAAACATCATTTTAATTAGCATTAAGCTCTTCATTTACTAATGTGGAACACTATCCAACATTACTTCTTTATTAAGATAACACTATACCTTAATATCCTTCTTTATCGAATAACATAATTCGATATACTTCTTTATTAGAATAACATAATTCTAATATCCTTCTTTATTAAGTTGATTAACACCTTAATATACTTCATTTATACTTCATACATGATTAACAATCAATATATGCATCAACAATCATCAACAAGCATCAACAATCATCAACAATCATCAACAATCATGTAAGAATAAGATATTGGTTCGAAACTACATGCAAAGGAAGATCGCAGATGAAAAACTGGTGCAAACTGCAGTATTTACGCCTGGGGCGGAAATATTTACGCCTGGGGCGGAAAAACATCAGAAAGGATGGCTGCTCACTGCTCTGCCGTTTCAGGCGGAATTTACTGGACAGCCTCTCATTGCAACGATCATAACTTGGGCTACGAAAGTCCAATGGAGACGCACATATACTCGTTGGAAAGCTAACAAACAGGGCTACAACTTTTATGTTGGCCACTAAAACCAGTTCGCAACGAAAAGAGGTCAAAATTGCACGTAAAGGTTCAGACCTCATAGATAACAATTTTCTACATTTCTCATTTCAAACTCTAAACTCTCAAAACTCTCACATAAGTCATTTTTCATGTTATAAACCCCAAATAAGTTCATATTCAAGTGCAACAAGCATATATAAACACAAAAGGACAGTTCATTTCTCAGATCTACGCCATAAACATCGAAAAAGTAAAGATTGACACTTTTTCATCAAAACTCTCAAGAACACAAAGTTCTTGAGTTTAATCCATTAGAAAACTCGTTTTTAACCATTATTTTCGTTCATTAATCATGTTAAAAGCATGTTAAACATATTAAGAACCTTAGGAACGATTTCCATCAAGAAAATCCGTTCTAAGCTAAAACGAAAATGGGGTGGAGGAAGTTCGGGTGAGGAGAAATCGACATTCTCCCCTTCCTCGGGTCACCCACGAATATGAAATCTACTCTCTTACCTGGATTCGAAGAAAACACGACGAAGATCTCGAATCCCTAGCTCTCCTTCTTGCCCTAGCTCCTCCAGCTCTCTCTTCTCCTCTCAAGAACACAAAAGGAACATGAGAAATGAATTCTCTTCCTCACTATGCCCTTATGGGCGCCCCCTCACACTCACAAGGCCCATTGGGCCTCAAGCCCAATTGGCTTGGCCCAATAACGCGTTAACTCACTCTACTCGCTTAATAACTAAAGTACTCGATAAATAACTCTAGTTATTAACTTAATTAAAATGCCACGTTAAATAAAATATTTTAACACATTAAAATTAATAATATGAAAATTGGGTCGTTACAACTCTCCCCCACTTAAAAGATTTTCGCCCTCGAAAATTACGCAACTAAAGCAACTCCGGATAACTCCTGTATCCGACCTTCCAACGAAACGTTCAAAACGCTACTCATTACTAAGTTTGACAAAATTAGTTTATCCCATCCAACACAATTTTTGTCCATTTATCAACAAGAGATCAAGGACGGCCAGTTCCTCAATTTGTCAATAAATATTCAACAATCATGATATCGGCACAAACCATTCTTATCAAACCGCTAAAATGTCAACTTCGCACGAAACATCCATGGATTCACATTCTACAACCTCACAACGTTACCCTAAAACTGGTACAACCAATTGAACACACTCCGAAAAGGTACTCCCGTGGAATACTTCCACAACTCCATAATTCTCATAAATCTTTGATTCCCTCATGAATCACTTAACCGTGTTACATCACTTATTCATATTCGAATCTTATTCCAACTTATCACTCGATATTTCAATTCCAACAATCACTTGATGACCAACATTCTCAAACTTCATTGACACATGCTAAAAACTACCGTCTCTAACCGTCAAATTCCTTTTCTCACATTGAGTCGAATTCAATGCGACTACTCTGTTTCCAAGTAATCTCTCAACCAATATTTGCATTCCTTAACGCAAACATTTTCCAATACCACTTCTCCTTAATCCCTTAGCAATTCGCTACTTCAAACTTAGGCTACCGCCTAAAATTGGTTCTCTAAACAATCATAACTTTTATCTCGTTGATTCCAAATGACACCTTCAATTCGCCCATATCCATCTATCGATGTTCCTCATCATCTTGCATTGCAACAAGCATACTCTTCTCCGTTTATTCACTCATCGAATTCTTATTCATCTCCGACCTCTACCAATCATCATCTCTCTTTGGATAGTTATCTTTAAACTCATCCTTAGTACATTCGATACCAAAATCAAACTCTTGAATTAAATCTACAAAGCTCCAAATATTCGCCATACGATCTAACTCTATCCATTAAATTCTAATCAACCTTTGTCTTAGTATTCTTACTCATGACTCCTTGTCTAATCCCAATATGACATCTCTAGAAAATTTCCAAAATTCTCGTCCAAATACATTTTAAGTTATGCACCAAGTCACTACCGTTTCATCATCCATGATGAAACAATTTAAAATCCTTTACTTCATTGTCACCGATTGTGACCATACCTCATCAACATCCACGATGCATCTAACAAAACTAGTCTCTACCGACTCTTCCATTCCACAAATCCAAATTCCTTAGCAAATACTTACTCACTCTTATCTTGTGGGCACTACCAAATGCTCTCTGACACTTACCTTAGGCATCACCTTCAACTCCTTACTATATGTGCTCAAACACAACATCTACTCATATGTGCGGTAATCCTTTTCGCAAACTCTCACCTAACACAAGTCACTTCCAACATGACCTCCTACTACTCATTCTCAACACGTTCTCCAACGGCTAACTTTCTTATTCTTCATCATTCAAAAATAATACCCCTCTTTTAGCTTCATCTCCACTTCTAGGATCTCATTCAACTTCGACACAAATTGCCCTGTCATTATCCAAATCCAATTACCCTTTCTTCGGCAAGCCTCCCACAAAATCTTTCGAATTGTTATCCTACTTCCATCTTCGAATAAACACGACTACTCATACAATCCTCACTTCCAACGATTCAACAAACATACCAAACCTATTATGATATTTCTCAATTCCATTCTCATCTACTTTAAAACCTACTTCCCTTCATCAATTAATTAACACCAACGGTTCACTAATCTTCACATCTCTTATGAAAATTACTTCACACACTAGACTTAGAAGTCCAAACTGTTCAACCAATTCAACCTACTACCATATGCACGACTCACGTAGAACTTCTTACTCCAACATCCGGTACAACATCTGATCCCCTTGGATGACAACTTACTTCAAAATCATCACCTCTCAAGAATCCTAATCACTTCCACTTCTACATATTCAACTTCTTCCGATCAAACAGGTACTTCAACCTTGGTCCACAAAAATGATGCCTTCAAACTTTTAGTGCAACACACGATCTCCAACCGTCTCGAATTCTCTTCATCTTACTTAACCAATCTCACTAACGCCTCACGGCGAAACACTTGGTCCGACAACTCCTCTTCTAGTAGTTTCTCAAAACTTGTTGCGCCCATTCATTCCACTTTGAACAACGTCGCCAATTCCTGAATATTCCGCTTCAAGAACATCTCTACTCATCTCATCTTCTCACATTCGAAACATCTCGGAGGGATATAACCTTCTCCCCCACTTATCTCAAACTCACTCCTACTCTTCCACTAGAACTTCCAGTGCTCACACCTAACTGTTCTATCGTCTCTAAACACATTCTTCCCAAAAGAAGAAACTAGTATCGACATCGTTTACACGCATGTCACATACAAGGGACAAAACCTAACCCACGATACCTAAACACTAACACAAATTCATGCAAGCATTCAAGTAACCTATACTTCCCTCACTTCTCAGAGTTAGGAAATCAAAGCAACACAAGAAAAATGAACATTGCATAGCAATAATTCATACTCACATTCAATCAACTCAGAACAAGACATCAACAAAATAAATTTCTTGTCTGGCTCCCTCGCTTAGCAAAAGCTAGCGAGCTCCCGGCGAGACAAGTTAAAAACATTCACAGGATATAGCAAGACTTAGCGAGACTCAGCGAGGTTCATTCTTCGCCTAGCGAGCACATCCAAAAATCTGGGTGCTCTGCTACGGTTTTGAACTTACGCTCACTAAACTCTCGTTTTCTCGACTCACTAATCCACAAAATCCAAAACATCAAGCATATAACATCATTATAGACTTGAAAGCACAATTAGAATCATGCATCACAATTACAACATAGGATTATGAGATCTTCATGTTTTTACTCATAAAACGCATAGCAATTCAAATGCCTAGTAATCATCTAGCACATGTTATAAACAAACATATAACAAACACATATCAGGACACATTAATATCCTACTCTTCTCACCATTTTGAAAATTAATTTTCACTTATTCAAAAGAAAATAACTCTTTATTTTCACCAAAATCTTCAAGAAATAATATTAGTTTTTAAAATTATTTCAAATCATTACCACATGCAGTTTTATATCATGCCGGATCGTCACATGCAGTTTTATATCATGCCGGATCATCAACAATTAGCAATAAGCATCAATCCATCAAGTTTAAACTACAAAAAGGTTAAACTCTACGCATATACAACTATTATAAACATAGAAGTATAATACTCACACATCTACTCACAAGAAGAATGGATAATCTAATCCAATTCACACCACTCATAGTTCCTAAATGAACAACATGAATGATTTCACAAAACAAACAACACAAAATTGTTAGACAAACACGACTGACACACAATACTCACTTGGTCTGACTGCACAGACCTGCTCTGATCGACACATAACCCACACAGTCCGAAGACGACCTGCTCTGATACCAATTGTAACACCCAAACCCATTATTTATATATTTCTACCTTAGTAAAAATCTTTTTCAAAATACGCAACGGAAAATCACATTTAATTTATTGAATATTGGTTCGAGTATTACACTCCTCTATCAAAATAATACTAATGTAATTAATTAGTAAAAACAGTGTTTATACAAAATAATCATTTCTCAAAATGTATAGTTTTACAAATAAATATCGAAAGTCATAAAGACCCTATAGTCTAAATACAACCCTTTCCCGTGTCACAATCAGAGCGGAGCTTCATCGACGACTCGACATCGAATACCACAAAATCCTGTAAAATCTGGACCCCCAACGATCCAGCACATAACACATAAAAGAGAGTTAGATAACATACTCAAAATATACAAGTGTAAGTAAATGGTACTTAAACACTTCTTCATAAAAACATGCATAATCATACATTATACATATACATCACCATCATTCATGCATATTCATATATCATGCATATACTTCATTTATCACCTAATCAATCATCCACAAAATACACCAAACATATAGTTTCACGTCGTCTCGGACAATACCAAAACATCAACAAATACATTGTTCAGATTATGGTCATGACGGACCCTGCGTTGTTCATTTTATAGTCATGACGGACTCTGCGTTGTTCATTTTATAGTCATGACGGACTCTGCGTTGTTCATTTTATAGTCATGACGGACTCTGCGTTGTTCATTTTATAGTCATGACGGACTCTGCGTTGTTCATTTTATAGTCATGACGGACTCTGCTCCTCACATACGGATTAACAATCAACATTTACCAAGTACGTGTCAAACATCATTTTAATTAGCATTAAGCTCTTCATTTACTAATGTGGAACACTATCCAACATTACTTCTTTATTAAGATAACACTATACCTTAATATCCTTCTTTATCGAATAACATAATTCAATATACTTCTTTATTAGAATAACATAATTCTAATATCCTTCTTTATTAAGTTGATTAACACCTTAATATACTTCATTTATACTTCATACATGATTAACAATCAATATATGCATCAACAATCATCAACAAGCATCAACAATCATCAACAATCATCAACAATCATGTAAGAATAAGATACTGGTTCGAAACTACATGCAAAGGAAGATCGCAGATGAAAAACTAGTGCAAACTGCAGTATTTACGCCTGGGGCGGAAATATTTACGCCTGGGGCGGAAAAACATCAGAAAGGATGGCTGCTCACTGCTCTGCCGTTTCAGGCGGAATTTACTGGACAGCCTCTCATTGCAACGATCATAACTTGGGCTACGAAAGTCCAATGGAGACGCACATATACTCGTTGGAAAGCTAACAAACAGGGCTACAACTTTTATGTTGGCCACTAAAACCAGTTCGCAACGAAAAGAGGTCAAAATTGCACGTAAAGGTTCAGACCTCATAGATAACAATTTTCTACATTTCTCATTTCAAACTCTAAACTCTCAAAACTCTCACATAAGTCATTTTTCATGTTATAAACCCCAAATAAGTTCATATTCAAGTGCAACAAGCATATCTAAACACAAAAGGACAGTTCATTTCTCAGATCTACGCCATAAACATCGAAAAAGTAAAGATTGACACTTTTTCATCAAAACTCTCAAGAACACAAAGTTCTTGAGTTTAATCCATTAGAAAACTCGTTTTTAACCATTATTTTCGTTCATTAATCATGTTAAAAGCATGTTAAACATATTAAGAACCTTAGGAACGATTTCCATCAAGAAAATCCGTTCTAAGCTAAAACGAAAATGGGGTGGAGGAAGTTCGGGTGAGGAGAAATCGACATTCTCCCCTTCCTCGGGTCACCCACGAATATGAAATCTACTCTCTTACCTGGATTCGAAGAAAACACGACGAAGATCTCGAATCCCTAGCTCTCCTTCTTGCCCTAGCTCCTCCAGCTCTCTCTTCTCCTCTCAAGAACACAAAAGGAACATGAGAAATGAATTCTCTTCCTCACTATGCCCTTATGGGCGCCCCCTCACACTCACAAGGCCCATTGGGCCTCAAGCCCAATTGGCTTGGCCCAATAACGCGTTAACTCACTCTACTCGCTTAATAACTAAAGTACTCGATAAATAACTCTAGTTATTAACTTAATTAAAATGCCACGTTAAATAAAATATTTTAACACATTAAAATTAATAATATGAAAATTGGGTCGTTACAACATGCATGCTCCACAAAAACCACACTTTGTTATAGGATCACCAAGATCATTGTAAGCAGCTGTTTGTCAAGATAAATAACTTTGATTAGAAGATAATTAAATTCAAATAAATGGAATGAGATTGATGAGATTATTGTAAGGTTACGTGATGTATGAAGTGAAGAATAAGAATTTTCATCTCCGCTACTTGAATCGTACTCATCATTTGAATCTGTTATACATGTTAAAAAAACTTAATACATTAGTATTAAATCAGAATTGTATGTATGAAAATGTGTAAAAACGATATTATTAACCTGGATATTCAAAAGGATTATAATCTTAATCACTTTCATCCTCACTACTACAGAAATCGTCATTAGCTTGTGGGGTGAATGCATTGCTTGCGGCAAATTGCAATTCCTGAGTGGTTCGGGCTGCAATAGGCAAAAAATCTTCAGGCTGTGTCTGCTCAGGCCCCGGATGAGTGTCTGAATTTTGACCAACGCATGAGAATTTTGACATTAGATTAATCCCCAGTTGATTTAACCGAACTGAATCTTTAGGTCTGCAAGGTTGCGACGGTGTGAAAATAGGAACTGAACCAATGTTATTATGATGTGTGTTGGTATTCATTGGTTGATTTTTTGGCAATTCATTTGGACAATCTTGTGATGTGGTACTATGTTGTAGATCATTACTTTTTCCTGAATCCTTTGTTTGATTTTCTTCTGTACAGAGAATAAGTTTCAAATAATAAAAAAAACATGATATGAATCTTAAGATGCAAGTAAACGATAATTGACCTCAAATTGAAAGATCAGCACTATGGATATTTAAATAACGATTAATAACCTGGAACATTGAAAAGATTTTGAGGAGTTGTTGGCAAAGAAATTGCTTGAACTTCAGTTGACATTTGTCCACTTAAGTTTTGCGACCTTTGACGTTTGCGCTTCGAAGGTGCAACAATATTAGGAGAAATATAAAAGTCGACACAATAATAATAATAATAATAATAATAATAATAATAATAATAATAATAATAATAAATATTGTATTAACATATAAATATAGAAGTTACTAATACCGGATGCGGTTGATTTGCAGGTGTTTGTTGAAGCTGTATTTTTGTGTTGCAATCATGTGATTGTTGTGCTATACATAAAACAGTGAAATTTTGTAGATTATAAGACACAAAATAAACACTTTGTAAGTTCAGATTGATCAAAAAAGTATGTAACAGAAACTGATTAATTTATAAATGAAAATAATTACTAAGAAACCTGGAAGATTGGAATCATTTGTAGGAATTTTGGGCAAGCAATTAATTTGGAGTGGACTTGATGTTTCAGTAGAAAGTTTCTTCGGTCGACCACGTTTGCGCTGGAAAGGTGCAATTATAAATTAAGAAATTAAAAAAGAGAGTTAAGTGGTTAATGAAGACCAAATGAACATCAACTTTTCTTAACTGGAATGGGAGCACGGTTCTCAACATTTGCTGGATGAAAGTTAATTGTTTTTCCTAAATATTAGATAGATAATGACTTAGAAATGTTAAAGTGGCAGTGAAGATTGAGTACAAATTTTGAATAAAGAAACTTGATAAAGGGAGAAAGTTAGATAACCATCACAGATGCCAGAAGAAGTAAATTGTAAACGTTTACCAAGTTTCGATAAGGATGAAATTTGATCGATGCTTGAAGTGTGTTGATGAGAGGTTGAAGAAATTTGATTTTGTTGTGAGCATGTAATGTTTGTGAGAGGTTTTCTGTCAATAGCATGGGTTCTGTCAAGGCCTGTAAAAAATTATCAAACAGTTATTTGTAGTTAAATGGAATAAAGTGCATGAAAAAAAGATGAGGTTACTTGTAAATATGTTGCTAGAAGAAGATAATAATGAAATATCTGATGTTGCAGGTGTGTTTAATGATGAAGGATGTTGGTTGAAGTTCTCAAAAGGTTGTGTTATAGTAGAGGCATGAAGTTTGAATCGCTTCGTCTTAAGCAAACGATATCTGCGACTTCTAGCAATTTTTGCTTCTAATAATCTGATAAGTTTGTTAGTATCCATGTGGATGAGTTGTTGTTGTTTGGATGAGGCAGATTTCTAGGGTTAATAATGTTAACCAACATTAAGGATGTTGAAATGTGTTTGATATGAAGGGAAAAATTTGAATTTTAACTAAAGTGACCAAGAAAGACTTTAATATAAGTTCCAGAAATAATTTAGAAAGTAATGAAATTTGATTTGAAAAACTGGAGGGAAGTTAAAATTTTTGAAATGGAAAAAAGTAGAGGGAAGTTTAAAAAGTTGGAGGTAAAAACAATGATAGAAACTAGAAAGTATGATTAACATTAAAAAATGGTTTATGTGATTATTGATTAAAAAAATATGATAGTGACATAGAAGGTAGTATTAGATTTTAGTAGGTTAAGTGTAATGATGAAAATAGATTTTTTGTGTTGGGAAAAACAACTTTTGTGTGGGTTTAGAGTGTAGTTAGATAAAGTCTAAGATGGCTATGACATTAATCAATCAATTGTCATAAAAAAGGTTGTTTTTGAAGCATGTAGAAATATTAACCAACATGAAATATGTTGAAATGTGTGTTAAATGTATAAAAAATGACAATGACAAACTAAAGTGACCAAGAAAAAGTTTAAATTCAAAAATAATTTGTACAAAGTAATGATAGTTTTAAAAATAGTAGAGAAGTTAGAAATTTCCAAAACAATAAAAGTAGAAGGAAGCTTAAAAAGTTGGAGGTAAAAACAATGATAGAAAGTATAATTCATAAAACAAATTGGATCTCTACTTAAAAGGTTTGTGTGATTATTGATACAAAAAATATGATAGTGACATAGAAGGTAGTAATAGGTTTTAGTAGGTTATGTGTAATGATGAAAGTAGAGTTTTTGTGTTGGGAAAAGCAGTTTTTGTGTTGGTTTAGAGTGTACTTGGATAAAGTCTAAGATGGCTAGGATATGAATCAATCAATTGTCATAAAAAACTTTTTAAAAACCATTGATAATTTAACAAAACCAACAACTTGGATAAGTGGTATTAATAGTTAATACATTGTATAAAAGTCAGAAAGAAAGTGAAGGTCTATGGTACAAAAAATAGAAGGTTAACTTGCATCCATGTATTGATTCATATTCATTCATTCTTAGTATGTTAAAGTGTATTAGGGTAAACTTGGACATAAATTTCGATGAGATGTATTGGTGTTGAAGATTGAAGAAAAGATGAGATTTAAAAAGTTGTTAACACAGAAATGATTAACAGATGAAAGTTATTTAAAAAAATTCCTAGATTGTAGTCTGGGAATAACAAAGTTAGATTTTTAAAAAAGTGATTCAAAGACAAATCTTAAAAGATAGGAAACAGGTGGTTATAATGTTAGTGTATTTGTAAATTGACATGTCAATTGATAAGGATGTC
The DNA here is from genome assembly GCF_020283565.1 of Trifolium pratense. NCBI lineage: Eukaryota > Viridiplantae > Streptophyta > Magnoliopsida > Fabales > Fabaceae > Trifolium > Trifolium pratense. The sequence continues at coordinate 32,103,961 of NC_060061.1, read as the reverse complement.
GATATTGTCACAAAATATTCTCTACTTAAGTTTGAGACTAATGTTTTACTCAATACACTAACATTATAACCTGAGAATATGCCATGAACAAAATAATTGTAATAACAATAGATGAATCATCTTATAATATGTCATGAACAGAAGCATTGTAATAACAATAGAACTATAGAAGTTATCCAAGTTAGATGATTCAACACATAGATAATATTACATAATTAATAATTCAAGGGAGTTTCATAGTAAAGGTACTTGAACATAAAATAGTAGATGCAGAAGTTGAAATGAAGTCAGCAAAATATTGTCTGATAATTCAAAATGAGAGACATATTAAACTTTCACAGCAATGATTCGAGGACATTAATTTGTCATTCAATTGTATCAAAAAAGTGAATGACATATGGAATTGGAATTGTGTCCATCATAAGTAGTTCATTCAAGTTTGACATGCTTGGCGTTCTTTGTGGATGAACGCTTAGTTGTTGTTAAAGGCGGAGATGGAATGTCGTCAACTTGAATTGCTGCAGAAAGACGCTTAGCAGGTGTAGAGTTTGAAGTAATGTCAAATTCATTGTCTCCGCAAGCCGAAAGAGATTGTTGTTAAGATGGGTTCGCGAAACAGAAATTACAATGTATTAATCAATGTAATCAGTAATTAGAAATGAATAAATAGATAGCAGGGATAAGTGAAAAGCGTACCGAAGCAAATACCAAAGAATCAGAGCATTCAGTGTTCTCCTTTTGAGCATTAGTTCCATCTTTGAGTTAAATTTCAACAGATTGTGAAGGCTAACACAAAAGCAAAAACAATAAATATCAATTGTAAAACTTAAAAGTATATTGAGAAGAAGAAAAATATAAGCGGGAACGAACATGTTTTAAATTCATGTGAAGCTTGATGTTAGCAATAAGTGTTGGATCATTGGTCATCTGATTAATGGAAGCTTGACGATAATAACTTTGGTACTTGACTTTATATGCAAACTCTAAGTTCAGTAGCTTGTCAAGATCAATAGGATAGATTTTGGGATCGTCCTCACCAACCTGCTCACAATAGTTAAACAAATCATGAATTAAAGTAATCTTCCGGTATTAAGTAAGTAGATAGGTAAATTTGAGTGCTACCAATGAAAGATACCTTCTTCATTTTCTCCCTTAGTTCTTCAGCAGTTGTACCAATAATACCATGACATTCACTATCCCAAAAAACAAAATCAGCCTTATGTTCTTCGGATTCAACTTGAATAACAACTTTGTACCTAACACGGTAAAAATATAAGAAAGAGTGATTAATGCGCATATACTATAAGAGGCACAAACGTTGAGATGAATAAAATAACCATACCTAGCAATTGGAACTTTGACATTTTCACCACATGAGCATGTATAATTCTCACCCATAGACCTTGAGGACTTTGTGCATTTGGAACAACTCTCATAGTACCAACCAAATTGATTAGGATTGAATTTTTTGGTTGTTCCAACAGTAATGCAATATGAGTCCTGCAATAAACAAAAAATAATTTTTTGCTGACGAAATGTGATTATATATGTTAAAAGATAATATTAAATTTAAAATAAGGTGTAACTAAATAACAACCTTTTGAGAAAGTTTCATTTGAGCAATAGTTTTGACCTGAGACATATTTGAGAAGTGGTCATCTTTGCCTAATTGAGATGAAGACGAAACCTGAGTAAAGTCTTGAGTAGCAGCTTGAGAGTTTTCAATGTCTTTAAATCTAATACAAAATTAATAAGCATGATCATAGTAAACAATGGGAAGATGTTGTTAAATATTTAAGCACCGCAAAGTTGTAACTTACAAAGACTTAAAGTTGGCAACATCTAAGTGGTTATGATTAATTAAAAGCTGTGATCCTGACCAATTGTTACAAAAGGTTGGCCTCCCATTATCTAAAATGAAGTTAAATTATTGGAAAAAATTTTAATTAGTAAGTGTATTTCTATTAATGTTAAGTAGACTGTTGGTGTTTTATGTTGGCCTCATTTTGCTAAAACAAATATTCAAGCAAGATGTTGGATAGAATGCTTCAACATTGGATACAACATTCATGCTTCAACATTGGATACCACATCCAGTGCGCTCTGTTTTTGCGAATGATATATTTTTGCGTAAGATCTTTGAAAGATTTGATTGAAGATTTAATCCACGCCTTTTAATTTGTGTGCCAACACACAGGTGTTTCCAGAATCTTCAGTAAGCGATTTATGTGTTATTAGTTCCTCAATATTAAGAGATAAAAGATTTAAATTCTAAATATGGAATCCACAATAAATGTTCGTTTGAGATAAGGAGCGTTGTCACGTATAATTAATAATGGATCTCGTGATCAAGTTTTGTTTGCTAATCAGATCTTCAAGTTAAGGAAACAAAACATTTTAATTGAAGATTATTCATTGAAGGAACCTTTAATCATGCTGTGCTATTGAAGCCTAATTGAAGTCCTAGCCTGTGCCAGTGAAGGTTATTTAAAGGAGCTTGACACCATTGTTCAGATCACTGAAACCAGATTTGAGTCTTACAAAGCATGTGTTCAGGGTTTTAGTATTGTTAATTGTGTTCTGAGTCTTGTGTTGATTTTCCACTAGACTAGAAACTGTGTGTCTTTGTGTTGTAATATCTCTGGAGCTTCTAAGCAAGGAGATAGTGTGTGTATACAATTCCAAAGCTTTTAAGTAAGGAATTGGTATGTGTTTTATGAAGTGTGTCTTCACCTGTTGAATCTAGAAGTGTACGATCACAGTGGCTGTGATCAAGAGGAGGTGAGCGGAGGTTCTCATACCTAGGTGTGACTTAGGTAGAATATAGCACGGGTGGTGATTAGGTGAGAAGTCATAAACGGGGCGTTTATTGAGGGCTTCAAACTAATACTATCATAGTGGATTCACTCCTGGATTGGTATCCCCCAGAGTAGGCTGTTATGCTGAACTGGGTTAACAAATAACTGTGTTATTCTGTTTCGTGCATTTTATATTTCCTTATTGTTCGTCTAGTTCAGTGTTGAACACAGTGTTGGATCATCGGATCAAACATACAGTGTTGGAGCATCGTGTTCAACATCGTGTTACTAGTGTGCCAGAATTTCAATTGGCATCAGAGCAGGCACCCTGTTCTGGATTTAGGGTGAGCTTCAGGGAAAATACTTTCTGGTGAAATGGACAAGGAAGGAGGAACAATTTCCAGACCGCCCTTACTAATAGGGCCTGAGAACTATGACTACTGGAAAGCTAAGATGATGGTTTTTCTTAAATCCATTGATAGCAGAACATGGAAAGCTGTAGAAAATGGCTGGGAACCCCCAGTGGTCATTGATAAGGATGGAAAGAAAACCAGTGAAATCAAGCCTACAAAAGACTATTCTAAAGACGAGGATGACTTAGCTCTAGGAAACTCAAAAGCCTTAAATGCCATATTCAATGGGGTGGACATCAACATGTTCAGACTTGTCAAACGATGCACTGTGGCTAAACATGCGTGGGAGATACTTAGGAAAGCACATGAAGGAACCAACAAGGTAAAGTTGTCCAAACTTCAGATGCTTCGCACAAACTTTGAAAATCTGAGTATGAAGGAAGAAGAGACTATTCATGATTTTCACATGAATATTTTAGAATTTGCAAATTCTTTTGATGCCTTGGGAGAACCCATATCAGATGAAAAGCTTGTGAGCAAAATTCTCAGATCTCTACCTAAGAGGTTTGACATGAAAGTGACAGCAATTGAAGAATCTCAAGATCTGGTCAACATTCAAGTGGATGAACTAATAGGCTCACTTCAAACCTATGAGTTAGGCATGAATCAAAGAAAAGAAAAGAAAAATAAAAGTTTAGCCTTTGCCTCCAACACTAGAGAAGATGAAGAATCAGATTTGGAGAGTGATGAAAGTTTGTCAGAAGCAATGGTCTTGCTAGGAAGACAATTCAACAGAATCGTGAAAAGAATGGACAAAAAGTCTAAGTTCAATGTGCCAAGCATCAAGCTCGACATCAACAAACAGACCAATGATCAAAGAAGGGCTAGAAGTGATGAGAAAACCAGTCAGTCAGAAGGGGTCCAGTGTCAAGAATGTGAAGGATATGGACACATCAAAGCTGAATGTCCTACCTTTCTGAAGAGACAAAAGAAAAGTCTGGCTATCACTTGGTCAGATGAGGATGACTCAGAGGAGGAAACTGAAAGTGGATCTGCAAAACATGTCAATGCGCTGACAGGTCTGTGTGAGTCTGATGCTGAATCATGTGATGAAACATCTTATGAAGAACTGGTTGCCACCTATAAGGATCTGTTCATCAGGAGTAATGAAGTTTGTAAGGCATTGGAAAGACAAAAGAAGGTTAATTGTCAACTACAGGCTGAGAAGAATGACTATCTTGCAAAAATTGATGCTCTCAACAAAGAGATTGAAAAACTAAATGTTGACTTGGAGCATGCTAGAAGACAAGTCAGAGTTTATGGATCAGGAGAAGAAAAATTCCAAGCAATGCTATTGAAACAAAGTGCAGGAAAGAAACCAATTGGCTTTGACTATGAGATTGTTGATCAACAAATGGGATACAACAAAGCTACAATCAGTACTCCCATTGAGAAGACTTTTCCTGTCAGTGCTGGTTTTTTACCACCACATCCTCCCACACACCAGGGAACTGACACTTGGTTAAAATCCAAACCTAAGCCTCCTGCACAGACTGGATCGATGCCTCAACATCCTCCTCCACATCGGAATAACTGGTCAAGAACTAAATCTAGAAGAAGGAACTGGAAATGTCACTATTGTGGTAGGAAAGGGCACATAAGGCCTTATTGCTATAAATTGTATGGTTACCCAAAGAATTTCCGGTCACCTGCACCAAAGCCAGAAAATGTGAAAACTAAGAAAGAGTGGAAAGAAAAAGAGAATGATGTATGTCTGATAGCTCACACATCACTACGAGCATCATCTAGACAAGATTGGTACTTTGACAGTGGATGTTCAAGACACATGACTGGAGTGGAAGGATGTCTTGCCAACTTAAAATCCTATGCCACAAGTTATGTAACCTTTGGTGATGGAGCTAAGGGAGAGATAAAAGGAATTGGGAATCTAATCAACAATGGATTGCCAAATCTAGATAATGTTCTATTGGTGAAAGGTCTTACAACTAATCTAATCAGCATTAGCCAGTTGTGTGATCAAGGCATGAAAGTAAACTTCACAAAGTCAGAATGTCTTGTTACAAATGAAGAATGAAGACTCTTGATGAAGGGTGTGATGTCAAAGGACAACTGCTACTTATGGGTCTCTGAAGAAGAAAACCACTTGTCCACTTGTCTCTTAAGCAAAGAGGATAAAGTGAAGCTGTGGCATAAAAAAATGGGTCACTTACATCTGAGAGGTTTGAAAAAGGTCATAGCAGAAGAAACAATCAAGGGAAATCCAAAGCTCAAGATTGAGGAAGGAACTATATGTGGTGAGTGCCAAATAGGCAAGCAAACCATGGTGGCACATCCGAGGCTCCAACATTCGGCTACATCTAGAGCACTTGAACTATTACACATAGATCTGATGGCACCTATGCAGACTGAAAATCTTGGTGGTAAAAGGTATGTTTTTGCTTTGGAAGATGATTTTTCTAGATTCACTTGGATAGATTTCCTTAGAGAAAAATCAGACAGCTTTGAAACTTTTAGAAACTTATGCTTACAACTTCAAAGAGAAAAGGAGGTTGTTATTGTAAGAATAAGAAGTGATCGTGGAAAAGAATTTGAGAATGCAAAATTCTTTGATTCCTGTGCATCAGAAGGCATTTTTCTTGGATACTCCACAAACAGCAGAGCTTACAGAGTTTATAACTCTAGAACTAAAGTTACCGTGGAATTAATGAATGTGGTAGTTGATGATGCATCATCAACCAAAACAGCAGATGATGAATCTTCCATTCAACAGTCATATGATATTGTATTTGATGAAGTTTCAGGTTCTAACAATGAATCTGCTGATCCTAAATCAAAACTTGCTCGTGTCAACAAAGTCCCATTTATCAGGGATTTAGTTGAAGAAAATATTGTGAAGCTTGATCATGTTGCTATTGGATGCATATTCAGTAAAGCATTGGATGTTGTTGAGTTTGAAAGGCTAAGGGGCAAATTAAGAATTTGCCTGCATAAGGAATTGTAGCAGTTAAGGAGTTTTGAGCGTGCAACCACATTTTTCACTTCGCTCCCACCAGTGATGCACGCTAATTCCGGGCAATCATATCAAAATTGCCATAACCGTGTCATAACATGCAATCAACTCTCTTTCACCTACTGTCCCACTGATTGTGCTTTGTTTGAAGTTCAATTCAATCAAAAACTATTTTATTCCAATCAGATCACCATGTTAAACTCTGATAATACTGTTGATGCTACTGTACAACCATTTGTAGTTGTGAATGATCATGTGGCTCCATCTGATAAGTCCATCTCTGATTCTGTTGTTGAGCTTGTTACTTTTTCTATCAAGGAGAACATTACTACCCTTGATGTTGCACAGGATGTTGGAACATCCTCTGTCCAGCCTAATCCAAATGCTACCACTATCACTGAGTCTTTTGGTGATAGCTGTCATTTTGAGGCTGCTACTGAAGATGAATTGCAGGACAAAGAAAAGAATGATATTCCTGCTGATGCTATTGAAGACTCTAAAACAGAGGAAAGTATAGAGAAAGTTGTCTCTCTTGGTGATAAAGATACTGAGTCTGAAAAGATAGTAGATGAAGAACAAGAGATGATTGATCTTGATGAGGTTGACTTCTTGGATGAACCTCAGCCAAAGACTGTTCATGGGAGATTGGAACAATGTTTTCTTATGCCCTTGTCATATTATGCAAACAAGGGGAAATGTCTATTTTTTGAATGTTGACTATGTGTTTGTTGTGATGGAGGTAGTAGATATGCTTTTTACAACCTCTAGTTAGCTGGATGAAAAGAAGTTGTAGTTTGAGCGAATGATTCATGCTCTGAAGCTTGAAGAAGCTGCATTAGAAGCAACTGACGCAGGTGTTGATGAGAATCTGAGTGTTGGTGCAGGTGGTGATAATGAGGAAGAAGACTCTGAGGTTGAAGATGAGGGAAATGATTCCCCAAGACAGTGCCTCTGTGTAATGTTTTCTTTTGGATTTATTTTTCATGTGTGGGCTATGATCTAAATTTAAGCACCCTGTGTGCATCTGGACTGTGATATTCTGCACTATGTCTCTGGATTTTCTGCTATTTCTATGAAGACCCTATTTTGTCTAAAAAAGGGGGAGTAGTTGGTAGTTAGTAGTGTGCAGTGTGTTGATGTGCTATTTGATGTTGCAACATTTGATATATGTCGTAGTACTTATGTTTGCTCTGTAAGGATTAAGGGGGAGTAAGTTCTGATATGCATGTGGTACTCGGATACCTTGTTATGATATGCACTTTTTTAGGGGGAGTAAACATGTTTGATTAAATTTTTGCTCATCTCTGATATTGAGGGGGAGGAGTATTATTTAGTGAGCATGATGTGCTGACAGATGCTCTAACATCTGCTGTAGGCACGGTAGCAGTATGTGATGTATAGTATCTGATGTATGTGCTTTGCATATGTTCTGAATGTGCTTTGCATGAGTGGTGTGTGATGTTTTGATACTCTGTTATGCATGTCTTGAAGGGGAGTAGTTATCTGATGTTTCATGATGTGGTGCTTAATGTAGAGACATTTGCCTTTCCTGTTGTGGAGTGTAGTATATGTTATGTATAGCAATGCTGCTGCATTTTTGTATGTGAAGTAATGCTTCTGCTATTACAAGACTACGGATTGCTAGATACTATTATATGGATTTGTTATGCTCTGATACTCTGCACTATGGATTTCTGTGATACTCTTCGTTCATGAAGCTTCTGTTTGGCATATTTTGTGACTAAAAAGGGGGAGAGTTAGTAAGTCTGCCTGATGTACTGCTGATTGTCTGCTGAATCTGTGAAGAGTAGTATTATGTGCTGTGGTTTGCCTTGGTTTGCCTTCAGTGGCCCAATGCTAGATGTTCTAATCGATGCTGAATCACGTTACCTGATGCTCTGTTGAAAATGAACATCTTGATTCCTGAGAGGAATTTATTTTTCCCCGGTGATTCTTTTTATGAGAAATATTTTTCACTCCATTGGCGTTTTCCTGTGAGGCGAGTTGTGTTCACTATTCCGCTGTTGCATGTCTCTGTTATTCTTGTGCGATACAACTATTCTTATTTGCTATTTTCATCTGAGAAGTTCTATTGAAAACTGCATTTAAAGATGTTCTACTTTACTTCATGACTGTGTGCTTATGTTGATTTGAAGAAAGGTAGGTGATGTATCTCTCTAGATTGGTTGAAATGATCTTAAGTTGTTTTAGCCAAAAATTGCCAAAGGGGGAGATTGTTGGTGTTTTATGTTGGCCTCATTTTGCTAAAACAAATATTCAAGCAAGATGTTGGATAGAATGCTTCAACATTTGATACAACATTCATGCTTCAACATTGGATACCACATCCAGTGCGCTCTGTTTTTGCGAATGATATATTTTTGCGTAAGATCTTTGAAAGATTTGATTGAAGATTTAATCCACGCCTTTTAATTTGTGTGCCAACACACAGGTGTTTCCAGAATCTTCAGTAAGCGATTTATGTGTTATTAGTTCCTCAATATTAAGAGATAAAAGATTTAAATTCTAAATATGGAATCCACAATAAATGTTCGTTTGAGATAAGGAGCGTTGTCACGTATAATTAATAATGGATCTCGTGATCAAGTTTTGTTTGCTAATCAGATCTTCAAGTTAAGGAAACAAAACATTTTAATTGAAGATTATTCCTTGAAGGAACCTTTAATCATGCTGTGCTATTGAAGCCTAATTGAAGTCCTAGCCTGTGCCAGTGAAGGTTATTTAAAGGAGCTTGACACCATTGTTCAGATCACTGAAACCAGATTTGAGTCTTACAAAGCATGTGTTCAGGGTTTTAGTATTGTTAATTGTGTTCTGAGTCTTGTGTTGATTTTCCACTAGACTAGGAACTGTGTGTCTTTGTGTTGTAATATCTTTGGAGCTTCTAAGCAAGGAGATAGTGTGTGTATACAATTCCAAAGCTTTTAAGTAAGGAATTGGTATGTGTTTTATGAAGTGTGTCTTCACCTGTTGAATCTAGAAGTGTACGATCACAGTGGCTGTGATCAAGAGGAGGTGAGCGGAGGTTCTCATACCTAGGTGTGACTTAGGTAGAATATAGCACGGGTGGTGATTAGGTGAGAAGTCATAAACGGGGCGTTTATTGAGGGCTTCAAACTAATACTATCATAGTGGATTCACTCCTGGATTGGTATCCCCCAGAGTAGGCTGTTATGCTGAACTGGGTTAACAAATAACTGTGTTATTCTGTTTCGTGCATTTTATATTTCCTTATTGTTCGTCTAGTTCAGTGTTGAACACAGTGTTGGATCATCGGATCAAACATACAGTGTTGGAGCATCGTGTTCAACATCGTGTTACTAGTGTGCCAGAATTTCATAGACAATTTGATAATGGAGATTGAGGAATATTATAGACCTCCTAGTTTACACTGAGCATGTGTTAGGATTAAAAAGATTGGACCCTTTTCTTTGCGACCAGAAATTAAGTTTTGTAATTGAGTAGAAAAAGCTTCCCACAAAGTAACATCAACCATGTCTCCACTAAAAAACATGATATTACAAATAAGATATGTTAGTTTCTCAGAATACAATAACTAAAATCTTTGTTGTTATAATAAACAAACTGAATTTGCCTTTACCTTTCATTAGCCAAGATTAAATTTGTGCAAGGTTTTCTTCCAGAAGTTGTGGTCTGAGTTTTGACAACTTCATGAAGAACGCCAATGATCTCTGAAAATGACATGACAAAACATTACTTCAACACCACAGCAGTGCAATCCTAAAAAATATTATACTAAAGGTTGAAGAACCTACCATACAAAAGATTGATTTTAAACTTTCCATCCTGAACTTCCTTAAAACTTTTGAAGCGAAAATGATGAGGAGGAATGTTAGTGATAGAGTCATCTTTCATGAACTTGGTACCGGAACCAAACACAACTTTGTATGGACTATCACAGGTTTTAAAACCTGCATCATTATCATAAACATGACAGTTATGCAAAACATAGACATTATTGTAGACAACAAAATCCTTCCAATGTTCAAATTCCTTATGGCGAGTTATAGCTTGAACACGATCACCCTAAAAAGACATAAAACCAAAGGATAATATGTTAGTTGCTGGAACTGATAGATATGCAACTTAGACAAAAGTTTAAGCAATGTTAACCTTTGAATCAGCAATAACCATTTCAACATGTGGAAAACCATTGGTGCCTATAACAGTCCAAGTGTCAACAACTCTTACAGCTATTTTCCAAATCTCCCTATCTTTGGTGAGATCCTTGATGAAATCAAACTCTCTTGACATGATGTGACCTACAAAACGAAAAGTAACTCTTGTTAAGCTCAAGCATGTTAGATGCAGTTTTTAACAACAACAACAACATGAAAAACAAACATAGTTGACTATACAACTTCTAAGAAAGACAACAACATGAAAAGCGAAATGAACACAAAGAGTTGTTGTTAACATAGAATGAACACATAGAACACGAAAGTCTAAATCGAGTTGTTGTTCTTGGCAATTTTTTGTTTGATAACATGCAAAGGAAAATGGTAAAAAAAGGAAAAAAAAAAAGCACATATTATTGGTAAATATGAAAAGATGAAAACATGACAACTCAATCGCAATAACAAATGCAAATCGGAGTTGGAAATATGAAGATTGAAACTCAAAATGTGAGAAGAAGATATGGATTTGTGGGACTTACATCAGTTCACTTGCTAGCTTTGCTAATGTGAAGTGAAAAGGTGATATGATTGGTTTCAAAGAAGTAGAAAGAGAAGAGGGAAAGGAAGGTAGCATTTAATGCTAATGCCACATGTATTTTTTTTTCCAATGTTGGAAGGTAAGGGGCATGTTAGTAATTTCGATGGTATTTTCTTTGTTGGATAGAAGTAGATGACCATGCCCTCACAAGTTAAAATTTTTGGATCCGTCTTTGAGGCCGTGCAAGGTGTTATTTCGTTTGTTAAAAGCACACAGCACAAGATCCCACGAACTTGAGCAGTGACAGTGAGAACTGAGAAGAATAAACTCCATCATTATCTTCAGTAGAGCAGAGCAGAGCAGGATATTAAACGACAATACTGAAATCACACATCATCTGCAACACAATTGCACCCTCAAGAGTCAACCGTAACAACTCTCAAACAATCAAAATTCAAAATAGTACTCCTAGTATTTATTTATACAAGGTGAGTATGATTAATGTCAATTCTATTACCTTCAGGTTCTTCGCACAATTTTTTGACCACGCCAGCTACAAGCCAAACCTGCTCAGCAAATTATTTGGCTTTTATATTCATCCATCCTTTCTCCTCAACTCCCCATAACTTCTTCATTCATATTCCAATTTCACTGACCCAATCATAATCATAAACCAAAAATTTCCATTTCAATGTTTAATCTCTTCCCCAAATCACCACCAACCTCTTAAGTTATCAATGGGTTTTTATTTGAAATTCAAAAGTTTCCCTCTTTTATCGGCTCATATTTTAAAGGGTTAAATATATTTTTGGTCTCTATAATTTTTCAAAAATTTTATTTTAGACCTTGAAATTGTTTTTTTACATTTTTTAGTCCCTGAAGTTTTTCCGTCAATGTTTTTAGTACCTACTTTTCATTCAACTCGTGCATATCATTTTAAATTTTAAATTTTTTTTTCTGCGTTCATGTTTAATATATTATATGAATCTCTATTACAAAAGTTTAAATTTTCTTAACAAAAGATGAATTAAATATGATTTTTTAAATTTTTTGCAAATAAATAATTCATCTTATTTTAAAAAATTCAAATTTTTTATTAAGGCTTAAAATCCAAAATATTATAAAATAAGGGGGGGTAAAATTCAGGATTTTAAAATATGAGGGTAAAACTGAATTTAAGCCTTAGATTTATATAATGTTTAATGTATTTGGTCTAAATAATTAATTTTTTTCTTATATTAATGACTGGAGGGAGTATATTTTGTGTGTTTTTTTTTAAATATGTATAAAGTATAGAAGACAAAAAGTAAGAGAGTTAAAAATAAATATATATATGATGTCTTATAGTATATTGTCAATATTTTGATGTTCAAATAATACAATTCTTATAGTGTAGTGTAATATAGGATAAAGAAATGAAATAAGGTGGAATATAATATGATAGATATTTTATTCAATAGTTTCTATCTTTTGTGAATTCACATAACAAAATTTAATAATTTTTCTATTAAAATAAAAACTTTGCGATCTATCATTATTCATTCATATCTCGAGTCCGGAGAGGATAATATATTATAATGGAGTTATGTTTTAAGACTTTGCGATCAATTGAGCATGTTCTACAACGTTTGACATTCAATTAATCCAAATTTTAGCAAAAAATTGTGACTATGAAAATCCATAAAGAAATAGGAGACCAGAGAATCTCCAATTAGATTAACACAAACACTTAGTTAAAGAAAAATAGGATATGGATTAATGTGGCCACAAGAATGTCAATAATGAACAAATTATGATTATGCAATTCATAAGTACTTTAGGAACACAATATCATACTCGACAGGAGTATTGATATTATACGTAGTACTTACTATTTATGACCTTATAGAATGTATAATGTTGGTAAAAGAGAAGCACAATATATTTGCATGCTAAGGGATAATTGTGAATTTTCCAACAAATTGACTTAAGCATCTAATTATGATGCTTACCGAGATTAAAGAGTTGATATATATCTCAGTATAGTAGAATGAGATTGAAATTTAAAGTCTCTTAAGTTATGTCATATTTTATTTAGTGCGAAAAGTATATGGCAAGAGTGAGATTACAACTTTAAGTTTTGTGTTTATATCATTGTGTACATATTTCCATTGATCTCACATATATGAACAAAAGTGAATTTATTTTTTTCATTTGAGCTCATAGTATATAATATTATGTACACACTACCACTGATCCCACATATATAAACAAGAATGAGTGAAATTTTCTTTAGTGTTTTTATTAGTGATCACTGGTATGCAAATATTATGATATATATATGTAATGTTTAACGGTGAGATATTTATTTGCTAGTGCAAAATTATATGTGTGTGTGTATATATATATATATATATATATATATAGATATATATATATATATATATATATATATATAGAGGATGTATCACATGAGAATGATATCTTTATATGAGAATATGAGAATGAATTTTCAACCTTTGGATTAAAATTAATGGCTTAGATTAAAATGTTCCACAAAACTTTAATGTGTGCCTCATCTCTTCTCCTTCCACATAGCTTGCAACAAAAATCCTTTCACGACCAGATCTGTGGTCGTTGAACCACCTCCACCCCGGTCGCCACCGCTGACCATATGGTGTTCCGCATCTCTTTTGTTGTGCCAGTTTGCGAGATCTATTCCTTTGTCTTTTTTTTTTAGGTAAAATGATGGCTTTAAAATCAAAAGGAGAATTTGGGATAATGGAATTTTTGTATAGTGCTAATCCCTTAACTCTCAAATTCAACGTTTTTTTGTTTAAGATAAGTTTACAATTTACAACAATATATGAAATCTAAAACCCATAACAATGAATGAAAAACAAAAAAAAAAATCGACTTTGCCCCACAAAAAAAAAGATGATGTTTGAAATCAATTCATGTTACAAAAAATTGTCATGTGGATGAACATGAAGCGTGAGTGGCTTCGCCAGGAGAGAGACTTGATCGACGGAGGAGTGAGTTGGAACAGAGAGTTGATCGCCAGAGGACGACAGAAATTGGCCGGAACATAGTGATTCACAGAAATTGGCCGGAACATAGTGGTCATATTATTTTAATTCACTAATAGAGTTTCACAAACTCAACCACATATTTGCACCGTTAGGTGATATTGAGTCATGTCATCTTTGTAGATGTTCAATAGGCAGCAGCGGACCTAGGGTGGGCTGAGGTGGGCCACGGCCCACCCCCACCCCCAAAAAATAATTTTTTTTATATGTAGGGTATTAATTTAAATGTATTATTAATGATTTTAAGTCACCCGGTATATATATATATATAAATATTAATGTAAATATTAATTTAGAGTATATTATTGATGATTATAAGTAATTCGGTACACATATTAGTTCAAGTATTAGTGTAAATGTTAGTTCATAATTAATTGAATTTATAATAATAGATAAAATTAGCAGTTAAACTAGCATATATAAATATGAAATGACATAAAAAAATATGTTTAATTAATATTAAATTTTTCAAGTCCCATATTTTCACATTTGTTGCAATTTTAGTCCTATCTCAATATTTTTTTATTACTTTTTTGCAGTAAAATTAGTGAATTTTAATGGGAAAAAATTGTGAATGTCGGTCTCAAATTTGATATTTCATCTTTAGATTCAATGTTGGAGACAGTAAATCACCTTTATAGGCAAAAATTACAATTTTTAGAGTAAAAATATAGTTTGTTGGTACCAAAATTGTAACATGTGAAAATAGAGGAGCAAAAAATTCAATTTGAAAATAGATTGACTATTTTTCGGCCCACCCACAATATTTTTTCTGGTTCCGCCACCGTCAATAGGAGATGATGTCCAAAATAGAATCTCTTCTCAAATAAAAAATACAAATAATTGATGAATGTATGAATATAAATTTATAATAAAATTATGAATACGAAAAACTAAGCTCTCTATTAATAGTTTGGTTGTAATTGCACAAGACCGACATATAGTATATAGTATAGCATTGATCCATTAAATATTGATATGGCATGTCGGTGTCATTGCTGACATGTCATCTATTTCATTCTCCTCTCCTCTTCCTCTTTATCTTTCTCTTAATTTCCATTTATCTCTTTAATAAAAAGTTTAAAAATAATCATTAGAGAGAATTAAGAGAGAGATAGCAAGAAAAAAGAGTGAAGAAGAGGACTCATCTTACGTATTGAAAAAATTCAATTGAGACCGAATGACTCATCTTACATGGTCCATAAAATTTTCAACATGTTAAACTGCATGTGGTAAAAATTTCAGAGCTAAAAGAAACAAACTATATATCGAGTTTAAAATTGGTCAAGTAGCCTAGTAGCTAAAATTTAATTTTTTAAACTGAATGAGTGAGAGTATCAGAGTACGAATCTCAATCCTGTATATTACATGCAGTATTTCTATCAACTGAATTATGTTCACAAGGACATTTGTTTCGTACCGTATTATTATTATTATTATTATTATTATTATTATTAAATATAAACTAACAAAGACACGAATAAAGATCGCCAGCAGTTAAATACGCCTACAGTTTCACACAGTAATGAATTACAGTTATTGAATTTAGATCGGTCGGTTAATATTACATCTATATAAAATTAGTACAAAACAATTTCAACCTTTGATTTTAGATCGGACGATTATAATTCATTACAACACATATAGTAAATGCTTGTAATACTATTCCCAAAATTTTCATTTTTTTTTTGTTTTTGTTTACACCATCGGTATCCCGTATCCGGTCCACTAGACCGCATAATCCGGTTTCTGACCTTAAGTGGTTTCAACTCCCTTCTAATCGCGCAATTGCGGAGATCAAAATTGTTGTCCTTCCTACCTTATCGATCGTCAATAAATTTTTAGTTTGTTTGGTTGATTCTACAATTTCATTAATTAGCTGTCCCAAAAGCATCAAAATGAAAATTATAGGTGTTCTCGTATGCACTGTCTTTTTATCGAGTTGAATAGTAAAAGGCAGGTAAATGAACAATTGGTATTTTAAGAACGCTTTGATTTCGCTGTTTGAATGGAATCCTATAGTGTGTCAGTTTAACAAATCCCACAAAACTGAGAGTATATCCTAAACATCTAACAGACCAGTTTTTTTATTTAATAGGCTAAATAGATATTTTTGTTTAAAAAATTTAACGACAAAACTCATCCACATCCTTTATATATTAAGACAGAAAACATGTTTCCCTCCTAAACTTAATAGTCCGCCTAAATCTTCTACTTTTTTTTTTAATTAATTAATTACTTAATTGTCAACAATAACACCTTGTAAAACCTTTCAAATTCTTATTCCAATACTACAATTAATTCCACCTAAACTCCTACCATATTTTATTCTTCATATCTCATACACATTCAATTCACCTTTCCAATTCTAATAGCCACCCTTTAGAGCAAAAGAAACAAATCCACATCTTCATGTTTAAAAAAAAAAAATCTATATTTTTCCTAGAGTTAAATATATTGTTCATCCTTATAAAATAAAATTAGTAAATTTGGTTTTTATCTCTATAAACACAAAATCACATTTTTTTGCATACTCTAAATATTTTCTATTTTGCTTTTAGTCTCTCATCGGTCATCACCAATTTATGTTTATGTTCATCTTAATCAGGGTCGATCCTGACTATTTGGATGTCTGATTTAAATATTAAAAATAGACTCCTAATAAAAAATATGTTAAAAAATTTTAAAAAATATATCATTTATTTAAATTATAAGTAACATAAGAAACATCAATAATGAATTGATTCAAGCGGTAGGCGTTTTGGTTCCCTTAAACATGTGGTCACATATTCGATTTCATGGCTCATGCGTATGGAAAAAATTCGGTTGGGAGGGGAGAAAATTCTTAATCAAGAAACGTGTAATTTTTTTTTTACTTGATTAGGATATCTTTTTTTATTAAACATATGATATTTTACTAAAAATTGGTAATATATAAGCATTATTATAAGCCTCGAAATTAATCTATTGAGTACATTTGATATTTTATAAACACTAACAATATATAATAATAATTATTATTATTATATTAATTCAACATTTTCAGTTGAGCCCCTCAAAATTTTGAGGCTCGATGTTGTCGCTCACCCTGCACCTCATAGGGACGGGCCTGATCTTAATGTCATTGTTTTGACCCCTTTTTTGTTCAAGACATGTCTATATATTATATTAAACATATATAATTTCATATTATGTTAAAAAAAATATAAAAAACATGTCAAAATGTTGTCCATTAGGATTAAAAAAAAAAAAAAAGATCGATATTATTCTAAGGATAAAAACATTTGATTTTTTTTTGTCAAGTAGGCATAATGACTAGAAAATTCATTCTTAAGTTGGATCAGTGAGATGACCGGAGTTCGAACATCGGCCTCCTGCATATATAATACAATGTCCATGCCAACTGAACTAAACTCACGGAATAACATGTGATTTTTTTGTTTTATAAGAACAAAAAGCAAAATTCGTTAATTTTATAAGATGAAAATGTCTAGAGTTCTCCCATAATGGTAATAATATTTTATTATCTAAAACATATGATTATGTATAATTTACCCGTCCATTGCGAGTTTAGGCGCCTAATCAAATAATTATCCTGCCTAACATCTACTCAAAACCATAGTAGTTAATCCCGCATCCCGGAGCGGAGCGGCCAGCCCCAAAACTGGGATAGCGGCATCCCGGGGAGCGGGATGGCCGGGATGCCGCTATTATTTTTTATTTATTTATAAATTACATAAATAATACTATAAACATATAATTAATGTAAAATTAAACAAACATCTCAAAATCCATAAAACATTCATAAATTAAAAATTAAAAACACAAATCTCAAGCCTACAACACCTTCTTCATCTTTGTCAAAAAAAAAAAAAAACACCTTCTTCATCATAAAGTAACTAAAAATTACCAACAAAAGTCAAGCAAAATAAATAAGCAAAAGTCAAGTCTCCAACACTTAGATTAATAAAGTAACTAAAAATTAAAACTCGAGTTCATCATCAAAGTCTAAGTCTAATCATCCGAGGTTGAAGAAGAAACAACAGATGAAGGTTGAAGAAGTTTGGATCTTGAGAGTGAGAGAAGATAGTACGATAGCGTGATAGAAAGAATGAATTGCGGCTAGGGTTTAGTTAGGAGTAAGTAACAGTTTTAAAGGTAAAAAACCAATTTTACCCTTACTAAAATGAGTGAGATTTCAAAAATGGCCTTTAAAACCCATGAAAACAAAATCCCAGTCCTAACCCGGGATGGCAACCCGGGACCCGCCCCGCTCCGGTACACTGGGATCCCACCGAGAAGCTTAGCTGCGCCGCTCCATCCCATCCCGTCCCGGCAGAGCTCCGCTCCGCTCTGCTCCACTGGGATCCCAATGGGATCGCCCGGGTTTGACTACCATGCTCAAAACCCTTTGATATTCCTTTTATTTTTGTCCTTCCAATAGATGCTACAAATGAGGACCCTTCATTTTCCTCCGCTCTTTTTCAACGCCAAGGAATACTACTAACCTTTAACAAAGGCACGGCTAACAACAATTTTGTGGAGTGTTCTTTCACTTTTTTTTTATTTATATTTTTGTCCCTTAATTAAATTAATTAATCATAGGTTTATTATTTTATTCCATAATTTTTTTATTTCATTTTGGTCCTTAAGCTATAAACATTATACAATTTGATCCTTTAATTTTTTTTATTTCATTTTGCTCTATTAAGTTTGAATAATCGACACTTTAATCCTTTAAGTAACTAAATTTTGACAATTTAATCCTTCTAACCATTAAGTTTAAGCCAAAATTGCATTTAAGCCAACAAAAATCTTTCTAATTTAAACTTTGTGCAAGATATTTTTAGTAATTAGAGTTTGTACTATTATTCATCAAGAACATTGATATATATGGAGGAGGGAAGAAGAGAAGAGAGAAAGTCAGAAAGAATATAATTTTTTTTATTTACTAAGAGTTCACTTTACATGATGCATAAGATCTATTTATTGATAAATATAATGGGCCAATAACATGGATCAATAATTTATGTGGAAACCCACTAATATTCATAACAAAATTATATTTTTTTAAAAATTAAAATTTTTCTTTCTTAAAATTAAAAATGATTAAATTGTTAGTTTTTTTTTTTTTTTAACATTTTTATGTTGTAAATGTAATCTATCAATTATTATAAAATAAATATACTCTCTCAATTCACATCATGAAAAACCAATATTCAACGCACCAACACAGTCCCGTGCATCACACGGGTACACGGACTAGTTAAATATGAAGAATATGAAATCTTTAGGTACGAACATACACTTCATCACATCATCAAATGCATACACAATCTTTTATCATATGAGATACACTTATGGGACAAGAACAATTATGTTCTAATCCCACAAAATTAAAAGAAAAATATTACCTAACAAATTTGTTTTATGACGGTGTGTTTTAATGTTATTTGTCACTTCGTCTAAAACTAAATTAAAAAAATAAATGAATGCACCAAATATAATAAAATAACTTTTGTAGAAGTATTCTCCTGATCTCTTTTAATTTGGTATATAGAAATGTTATTGGAACACGATTCTGATACACATTTGTGAAAAGTACCGAATCATCACCATTGTTATGTAGGAAAGTAAGAGAACAATAAACAATGGAA
This sequence comes from Trifolium pratense, assembly GCF_020283565.1. NCBI lineage: Eukaryota > Viridiplantae > Streptophyta > Magnoliopsida > Fabales > Fabaceae > Trifolium > Trifolium pratense. Next base: position 32,084,356 of record NC_060061.1, on the reverse strand, counting down.
GAGTGCGCAAAGAGCTTATGAGCATAGCAGAAAAGGAAGAACATTTTATTCAACAAAAACTGAATCTTTACAACAGCGATTACAAGTATATATAGGAGAGTGCTTGTAATCTAAACTAACTTGGAGGTAGTAGTAGTTACAAAGGATAACAAATCTAACTAACTTCTAACTACCAATATTAGGGGTGTACATGGATTGGACAAATTCGATCAACCCGTTCAAACCCACCCAATCCAACCCAAAAAAGTGGGTTGGGTCGGGCAATTGGGTGAATATGAATTTCAAAAGTGAAAAACCCATAAAAAAAATTGGGTTTCGGATAAAACCGGACCCAACCCAAACAACCCACTGACTCACTAGTGTTATGTTTTTTAAAAATATTTTTTATAAGAATACTAAAGGTTTTGTCATTTGATCGTTAAATATTTTTATAGTGAAAATAAGTTATACTATTTTTTAAGAAAATAAAAAGATTAAATATTTTTTATAAACAAATATGATAATTCATCTCACTGTTTAAAAATAAAATAAAATGGTTGAATAATTTTTATAAATAAACATGATAATTCATTGCACTATTTTTAATAGTGAAATAAAGTTACGATATTTTTCAAGAAAATACAATGGGTGAATTATTTAACTTATTTTTATGGAAAAATATGATGATTCTTCATTTAGATATTTAATATTAAAAAATATAAAAATAATTTGGGTAACTCAGCACCCAACCCAATCCAACCCGGAAATTAGTGGATTTACCCAACTCAGCCCAATGTTGTAACAAATGGTTGTTATTTTACTTGACCCAATCCGGAATATCCTATATGGTTCGGGTTTTGGTTTTGGCCAAACCCAACCCAAACCGGCCCACGTACACCGCTAACCAATATTAACAACATTTGATAGGATACATAATAGTATTTAATGGATCATGTTAAATGGTGTCTCTATGACATTTGTTAAGCATACCAAAAAAAGAAAATAAAAGATAAAATTGATATTAAAAAAAGACAATTTTTTATATTTTGAAGTTATTGAATGCACACATTTCAAGATCGGTTATTTTGGAGGAAGGAGTATTATAAACCAATGTTTACCAAGATTCTTAGAATTGAAAGTTAGGTCTAACTCATCCTGACAAAACAGACTTGTAAGGTGAGAATTGTCTCTACTTTATAAACACATATTCAGACCATCTCGCAATCGATGTGGGACTACCGATGTGGGATTTCTTAACACGGATGATCATGGGTTTGGCTAGAAAACCAAACAAACATATGTCATTCTTCTATAAGACATGACAAAAGTTCTCAAAATGAAAACGGTTCTATTGAAAAGTTGCTATAAAGAAAAAATTGATAAGATACAGATTTGCTTTGCTAAATTATTGCATGTATTTTTATGCTAGTATGTATGCATCTTCTGTCATCAGCTTTGTAAACATCGATCAAACAAGTGAATTAAACCAAGAATACAAATCCACTCTATAACTATTTTTTAAGTTAAACGTAATCTTTTTAAAGCATATGCTTCTCACATTCCTATCATGGATATAATTAAATATACAAATAACTAGTCTATTTATACAAGTCAATTAAGTTACATTAAACATTCAATTTTCAACTTAATCACAAAACATTAGAAATATACGTAATGGCACCCCCGGGCAGACCAAAAAAAGTTGTGCGAATGGAAGAAGAAGATGGTCATGATGGTCATGAGATGATGAAGAATGTGGTGAGAGCTGTGCCATTTTTGAAACTATTGAGCTATGCTGATTATGTGGATTGGATTCTTATGGGTTTGGGAACATTAGGTTCTATTGTGCATGGCATGGCACTTCCTGTTGGGTATTTGTTGTTAGGAAAAGCTCTTAATGCTTTTGGAAATAATATTCATGACATTGATGCTATGGTTCCTGCTCTTAAAAAGGTACTTATAGTAATGCTACTAACACATTTTTTATACGGTGAACTGTATTCGGTACATATCTTATTTAGATATGTATCGGTATACTACTATTAAAGTGGATAATTATGATAGGAAATAGTCTTTATTAATTTTTAGACCTATTAGAATTATTCATTTTAGCAGTGTACAGGTAGTACATATCTAAATAAGATGTGTATCGGAATGATTTTTAGATTTTACCCTACATAACAATATATATGTAAGACTAGTTTCAAATGTTGCCATATATACAATACATCAACATAGAAATATTACTCCAGCCAGAGCACAGCAATATGATCTGTATCAAGTTTCTACTTGAGTAGAGTACAAAAGAAGGAAAAAAAAACTAGCTAGTGAGCTGTTATATGCATGCTCTCTGTAGCAATATTAAGTGAAAAGTTTAATATCTAAAGCCTGAGTAACAAACTTCAAACTACTTGCAGTCAAAGTGTCAATATAACCAACTTTGTATAAATTCAGTTAAAAAATCTAAGAACACTCGTGGGTATTAAATGGCTACATAACCCATATGTGAGGGTTTCCGCCACCCCGCCCTAACTTTCACGTAAAAATTCAAATTGATTGAGTTTGGGTTCAGGTTATCCCCGATTTTAAAAAACGGGGTTGAGACAAATAATTAAGACATTGATACCCTGAACTCCTCTAAAACCGCCTCGCTTATATGGAATTACATTTTACCTCTCTTACCCTTAAACAAACTCTTAACTTATATTTATATGATTATTTTTATATTTTTAAGTTGTGTTTTAAACGAGTTGTTTTCTTTATTTTTTTTTAAAAAAATTATATTGTTGAAACAAAATAGGTTTTGACTTATAACTCTTTAAAATAAAAAATATCAAAATGCAACTCAAGTTCATATGAAGGTGGAGCATAATGAGAATAGTCGAGCCGCACAGAAATACTCGAAGCCCGTTGGATTTAGGGTTCTACTTTTCATTCCCGTTGAGAATTATGACGGGTATGAGGTCCCCAGACTTTGAAGAGGGCAAAATTCATCTCCACACCCGTTGCCATGCATGTCCAATACCCTTGAACATCTAATAGACACATACAAATATAGCTTGCATCATTTAGGACTTGATACCATAAAATAAGGCCTAGATTATGCAGTCGAATGATAGATATCCGGTTCTACTACATCCCAACACCAGAAGTCACAACAGTCAAACAGTTATATTTTTATCAGATAAAATCTTGTCCATTCCACTAATTTATCAGTCTCATTTCTTTGTGGCACAGCTATCTCAAAGTTATACAACTCACATAAGTTTATTTAATATAAATATTAAAAGAAGTGGTCAAAAGATCATATATATATATATATATATATATATATATATATGATATATGTTGTTGTTTACATTCTTCGAATATAATATAGGGTTAATAGGTTTTTACCCCCGCGCAAAATACGTGAGTTTTGCGTTACCTCTCTATATTTTTTATTTTTTTTGAGATTACCCCTACAATGTCAAGATTCTCTGTGTTACCCCTGGTTGAACAAGTTGGCACTGGATCAAAATCTTGACGTGGCGGTTACACGTGGACTTTATTTAGTTTTTATTTAATTTTTAATGCCACGTCAATTATTATGTTAATTGATTAATTTTTTTTTAACAATGTTCTTCTTCCCTCAAACTCATTTCCAGAAACCTTCTCAAAATTCATCAACAACATTAAAAAAAAGCAAAAAACAACAAGAAAATTCATCAAATCCATTGCCATAAAACCATTCTAAAAAACACAACATTAGGAAAAATAGATCTATAAAGAGTAGAAACTCAGATTTGAAGAACAAAGAAATCAAATGAAATGGAAATCGAACATAGATGATTTGAAGAACAAAGAAATCAGATGTTTTATCTATGGGTTTTGGAAACAATGATGATGTGTTGTCCTTGTACTATGAGTTCCTTTCAATAAAATTTTTGCAATTCAAAGAACAAAATAATAGATAATAAATCTTTCATTTTTAGTTTTTTTTTAATAAAAATTAACAATTACACATACATTAATGAGTTGACTTTTAAAAATAAATATAAAATAATTTAATTCCACGTGTATGTGCCACATCATGTTAGTGATCCGGTCATCTGCCAACTTGTTCAACCAGGGGGTAATACACGGAATCTTCACATTGCAGGGAGTAATCTAAAAAAAATAAGTTACATGGGATAATGCAAAAGTCACGTATTTTGCGCGGGTAAATACCTATTTACCCTATAATATATGCACACTCATGAATATCCATGTTTGAGATACTTGAATATTCACATGAGCCAGTAGAAATTTGATTTGAATAACTAATGTCAATCTGTTGCTGTTTCTCTTGTCGGTTTCAGGTTATTCCATTTGTGTGGTACATGGCCATTGCCACATTTCCTGCTGGGGTACTTGGTATAATTTTCTTTCATATATGCTTAACTATCCAGAATTCTAATTAACTGTAATTAGCTTCTTTTTTTGTCAAATAGTTTAGTGGCTAGAATTTCACCTTTTAAAGGTGAATAAGTGGGAGTACCAAGGTTCAAACCCTGATCCTGCATATTACATGCAATGTCTCTGCCAACTGAGTTATGCTCACGGGGACTGGTTATTCTTTTTTGTAAAGTGATTAGTACTTAGATTATTCAATTTAATTTAAAAAGAACTAAAAATTGTGCAGAGATTGGTTGTTGGATGTATGCAAGTGAAAGACAGTTATCACGCCTAAGATTAGCATATCTAAAAGCAGTCCTAAACCAAGAAATAGGAGCTTTTGATACAGAATTAACAAGTGGTAAAGTCATCACAGGAATAAGCAAACACATGAGTGTAATACAAGATGCCATTGGTGAGAAGGTAAGCAAAATAAACCATTCTCAATAAGTTTCACCTTTCTTCTTCCATTACATTTCATGAATCAACTATCTATGTGAATTTTTTGCTTACAGTTGGGTCACTTCACCTCTAGCTGTGCAACTTTCTTTGCTGGAATTGTGATCGCCGCGATATGCTGTTGGGAAGTGGCACTTCTATGTTTAGTGGTTGTCCCTCTTATTCTTATAATTGGAGCAACTTACACTAAGAAAATGAATAGAATCTCAACTACCAAATTGTTTTACCATTCTGAAGCCACATCTATGATAGAGCAGGTACATATATATAAACATGTACAAAGTCATGTTTTCAATATCAGTAATGCTTCTATCATAGCCGATTATAACGAATCAACGTTGATATTATGACAGACAATATCACAAATAAAAACAGTATATGCTTTTGTTGGAGAGGGATTGGCAATCAAATCCTTCACAGAGAACATGGAAAATCAGTATTTGATAAGCAAAGGGGAGGCACTTGTGAAAGGAGTTGGAACAGGAATGTTTCAAACAGTGAGTTTTTGTTCTTGGTCTCTTATTATATGGGTTGGAGCTGTTGTCGTAAGAGCCGGGAGAGCTAAGGGAGGAGATATAATAGCTGCAGTAATGAGTATTCTTTTTGGCGCCATGTAAGGAAGCAACAAACTTGAGTCTAATTTCAGGATGAAAATAAATGTTAACAATGTAGTAACGAAACTTTCTCTGTGAGTTGCAGATCTATCACTTATGCAGCACCAGACATGCAAATATTCAACCAGGCGAAAGCTGCCGGGTATGAGGTCTTCGAAGTGATCCAAAGAAAGCCACTAATACACAGTGAATCAAAAGGGGAGATGCCTAGTAAGATTAACGGTTACATTGAGCTTCGAAATGTTTACTTTTCATACCCATCACGGCCGGAGAAACCTATCCTTCAAGGACTGTCATTGTCCATACCAGCAGGAAAGACAGTAGCTCTAGTTGGTAGCAGCGGCTGCGGAAAGAGCACTGTTATTTCCCTCATAAATAGGTTTTATGACCCCATGCGAGGTTAGTTTAATTAGTTTCCTTTTCTTTTAGTTCTATATTTTATTGTGTGGTAATGCTCATGTAAATGTTCTTTTTTATTTTACCGGTAAACAAAACTATTTTAATGCAACCAAATATATTTAGTATAGGACTATAGGTAGTTTAGGTACACATTGACCTGGCATTTCGTTACTTGTCAACATAATTTGCTAAATATTATGTAAATACAAGATTAGATGATAATACAAAAACACTCTAAAAGGCATTGATAGTGCATTAGAAATTTAGAATAGTAGTGCTGTAGGAATTGATTGTGTGATCTTGAATGCAAATCAATCTGCCAAGCCTGACATTGTTCAATACATTCCAGGAGAAATTTTTATTGACAGTCACAATATCAAGGACCTCGATCTGAAGTTCCTTCGAAGTAATATAGGGGCCGTTTACCAAGAACCATCACTCTTCACAGGCACGATCAAGGACAACTTGAAACTGGGAAAGATGGATGCGGATGATGAAGAAATACAAAAGGCAGCAGTGATGTCCAATGCACACTCTTTCATATCACAGCTTCCTAATCAATACCTAACTGAGGTAAGCTACTCAATTAGCATGTCATTTTTGTCAGCTTAATTGTATCTTGTCTGATTTTCAATTTTTTGTATTAACTTATATGCCTTCTGGCTACATATTCTTTTTTCTTTCATTCGCAACATTAATAACCTATTTTATGTTCCTGACATTACAAGGTAGGACAAAGGGGAGTTCAAGTATCAGGAGGTCAGAAACAGAGAATTGCAATTGCAAGAGCCATTCTGAAAAACCCTCCCATTCTTTTGCTTGACGAGGCCACTAGTGCCCTTGATTCAGAGTCGGAAAAGCTGGTTCAAGAAGCACTTGATACAGCTATGCAGGGAAGGACTGTCATTTTGATTGCACACAGGCTCTCAACAGTTGTAAATGCAGATATGATTGCTGTAGTGGAGAATGGGCAAATTGTAGAGACAGGAACACACCAGAGTTTGTTAGACACAAGCAAATTTTATAGTACATTATTCAGCATGCAGAACCTTGAATCAGCTCCTGAACTAAGGTAATTTGCCACTTTGTTATATTTATATTTTAATCTCAAACCAATGGTTGTCGAGGAAGAACTCTAACCAGATTTAAATGCTTAATGGATAGAACTACAACTTACAAAAATAAAAGTGTTCGCCAAGAAGCCAGTATTGATGAAACTAGACCATTACCAGATACACAGAGAGAGGTTCAAAGAGATCTCACAGAGCCTTCTGTGATCAAAGAACAGAACAAGACGAGCATAAGAGAAGAAAATATATTTTTCAGAATTTGGTTTGATTTAAAAAAGAAGGAGCTGGTGAAGATTGCTATTGGCTCGTTTGCAGCAGCTTTCTCTGGCATCTCAAAGCCGTTTTTCGGATTCTACATCATCACAATTGGAGTAGCATACTTCGAAGAAGATGCAAAACGAAAAGTCGGAATGTACTCGGCCATCTTCTCTGGAATAGGGTTGCTTTCACTATTTAGCCACACCTTCCAGCATTACTTCTTTGGAGTGGTTGGAGAAAAGGCCATGTCGAATTTCAGACTTGCTCTATATTCAGGTATCGAATATTCCATAATGAAATTACTACATACTCATTGAAAATTCTTTCCTTGAAGGGGGAAAAAAAACCTCAATGAGCTAAAAAGCCTAAAACAGTTCAACATATACATAAAATTCCAGTGTGATTTAACAAACATCAGTCGATAATCATTTAACTTTTACAGGTGTGCTTAGTAACGAAGTAGGCTGGTTTGACAAACCTGAGAACACTGTCGGCTCATTAACATCACGCATCATCAGTGATACTGCCATGGTCAAAATCGTAATTGCTGATCGCATGTCTGTGATTGTGCAATGTGTTTCCTCCATACTTATAGCAACAGGTGTTAGCATGTATGTCAACTGGAGAATGGGTTTGGTAGCATGGGCTGTGATGCCCTGCCACTTCATAGGTGGTCTCATTCAAGCCAAGTCTGCCAAAGGATTTTCAGGTGACTATTCTGCTACACATTCAGACCTTGTTGCTCTTGCGTCTGAGTCCACGACCAACATAAGAACTATTGCATCATTTTGTCATGAAGAACAAGTACTGAAAAAAGCCAAAATATATCTGGACATTCCAAAGAAAAAATACAGGAAAGAAAGTATCAAATACGGCATCATTCAAGGCTTCTCCCTTTGCTTGTGGAACATTGCACACGTGGTTGCTTTGTGGTACACAACAATTCTGGTTGACAGACGTCAAGCCACCTTTGAAAATGGAATAAGAGCATACCAAATTTTTTCACTCACAGTTCCTTCTATCACAGAATTATACACACTGATCCCAACTGTCATCACTGCCATCAATATGCTTACCCCAGCATTCAAAACCTTTGACCGTAAAACTGAAATTGAACCAGATATACCGGATGATTCCCAACCTGAGAGGATCCAAGGAAATGTCGAATTTGAAAATGTAAATTTCAAGTACCCTTTAAGACCTGAAGTGACCGTTCTCGAAAATTTCAGTTTACAAATTGAAGCCGGATCAAAGGTCGCTTTTGTAGGACCAAGTGGCGCTGGAAAATCATCGGTATTGGCCCTTTTACTGAGATTTTATGATCCAGTGATGGGAAAAGTATTAATTGATGGGAAAGACTTGAAGGAATATAATCTAAGATGGTTAAGGACACAGATAGGGCTGGTACAACAAGAGCCACTGCTTTTTAACTGCTCAATTAGAGACAATATTTGCTATGGCAATAAAGCAGCTTCTGAAAGTGAAATTGTGGAGGTTTCAAGAGAAGCAAATATACATGAATTTGTAAGTAATCTACCAAATGGATATGACACTGTTGTTGGCGAGAAAGGCTGTCAGCTTTCAGGAGGACAAAAGCAAAGAATAGCCATTGCCAGAACCTTACTAAAGAAGCCAGCAATATTACTCCTTGATGAAGCAACGAGTGCCCTCGATGCTGAGTCCGAAAGAACTATAGTAAATGCAATTAAAGCATTGAATCTGAAGGAAGAAAGTGGTTTGTGTTCAAGAATCACCCAGATCACAGTAGCTCATAGACTTTCAACAGTCAGAAACTCGGATACCATAATCGTCATGGAAAAAGGTAGAATTGTAGAGACGGGCTCCCACTCAACCCTAATAGCAGTGGATGCAGGACTTTATTCAAGATTATTCAGACTGCAGAGCTTTGACGAAACCTCATAGGTTGATACTTCTACAAAAATCTGATATCTGAAACAATAAAGATTACTTGTATTATTTTCACAAAACTAAGTTCTTTCTTAAAATTTCTACTCTGATGTAATTAAATTATAGTCAGAGTATATGCCATGAAATAAAAGAAAGATCATGGACCTGGATGTAGAAAAGTGCTTTATATGTTTTCCTATAATTCAAGGAAGACACTATCAATTGTCTTCAGGTTTTCCATCTCTTCCTCACTAGCAATTCCGGGATCAACGTAACACAACTGAAATAGAAATAAGATCATCAAGCCTACTCATTCATAGATCAAATGCAATTGCACTTGTTTTTTTAAAAGAAGTAAGACCTGGTATTGTGGCTTCTTCAATGTATTCCTCCCCTTTTTTACGAGCTTTTGCCATCCGATTTTCTTCTTTAGTGATCTTTCAAGAGCAGGCGTACTCTATAATGAAAAAAAATACTAAGTTTGAAATTTGAAAGGATGCATAATTAGTAGTACAAAACATGCATGCTTCAGACTACCTTTTTAATGCGCAAGCGTGTGAAAGAGACGCTGGCGTGATATGCAATTACTTAAAATCATTGGAATTACAATCGAGGGAACAAATATTAATAACTAAACAGTAAATATGAAGTTGGCAAGGTAGACAAATTACATGAGCAGGGTCCAAAACTAGGAGATTATACGCTAGATATCCATTCTGTTGATGTTTGGCTTGAACTCCAACTATTGTTCTTGAGTGACCATCATGTTGAAAGTATAAGGGCCTGTCCAACAAAACTTTCAAAATTTAAGCAATAAGAAACAAAATTGTTGGTGTGGTTAAACACGAGTATCTAAAATGTGCTCTCACGTTTTCTCACTGATCACAACATGCTGCTGACCGAATTGAATTGTGTTTTCGTTAGAAAAGTAATTCCAAACAAAATCCATTAGAACTTGATAAGCCTCGCTATTTTTAACTTCATTGTTATCCGTCTTATCATTTCTTGCTTTATCCACAGCCTTATCAACACTTGTTCCTACAATGGATTGGGATTCCTCCTTAGGACCGAAATCCACTACTCTTGCTCGAAGTGCAAAAGAACGCAAGAGAGCAGCACACTCAGTAGTTCCTATCCATTTTTTTGAACCGTAAACAACATGATCAAGTTGAGAAGCTCCTGGGGCATCGAAACCCTTTTCCCAAGCAATCTCAAGCCATCTTTGCAATGACGGGATATCAGGAACAAAGCCCGAACCACCAAACAAAACCTCTCTTGCTTCCTGTCTCTGTGCTAGTAAGTGAGAGCTCAGCATTTGAATGTTACGCCATCCACAACCCCATCCAGCATCCTCAGAATCAAGGCTCTGGAAATGATCAACATAACCGGACAAAATGCTTTTCAAATTCTCAGTTTCAGACTCCAAACAATTTCTCAACAAGGTCGTCAAACCCAATTCAACTTTGTAAAAGTTTCCCCTTGTCTGTAAACCAATCAAGCAAGAGATTTGTTCATCCATTTTGCATTGTCCATTATCTCTACTAGTCTCACCACCATACCGATAGTTACAATCTCCAGAAACTGCTTCGTACCCCGAGCCACTGACTGATTGTCTGCTCTGCAAAATATAAAATATATCTCTCATCTGAATATGCAGATAAATTTAGAATATGCATTAGACATCAGAACTTATGATCTAACCGATAAGGGTGAATAAACACTGAAGAAGATGCAAGCGCAACTTGGGGTTTATAGCAGACATTGTTAAAAGATAGTCATGGTGGTAGATATAAAAGCTTAAGTAAATCTTCAATTTAGTCTCTAAATTATCAATCTCTCTTATTTGATATATGACTATAAAAATATAATAATTAGTTTATCAATTAGTCTCTTTGCTACTTTGAAAATATGAGAGTGTGATAGTTTACGAATCGAAAAAAAGTTAAAGTATTATTTGGATAAATAGTTCAATTAAGCGATTATCATATAATAAGTGTTTATTCAAAAGCTATTTCTATAACAAGAGATACAAGGAAGTCAAATTGTTTTCGTATAAGCTATAAACTACTATTTTCATAAGATATCATGGAGAGATTGTGGAAATAAGCTGAAAACAGCTTACAGAGGAGATATCATACATTATTTTCATAAACTGCCTTAAACAGTCTAACAAGTATTTATGTCATTAAATAAACTCAAATAGTTAGGCCTTGTATGGTCAAACATCATAATTAAGCACTTATACCATAAGTACTTATCTAATATACATTATTTCTACAACAAAAGATAAAATCAAATCATTTCCATGTAAGTTATAAGCTATCCTAAGAGCTTACGAAAATAAGCTAAAAACTACTTATAGACAAGCCATAAATTGTTTCCAAAGCTCCGTCAAACAGTCTCACAAATTCAAAAGTGTTTGTGTTAGTAGATTAGCTCAAATAAGTCAATTCAAATATATCCTGAATTCAATCAGTTCTTATTATAAAAATGGTTAGATGAGCTTGATCTCACTTTCAAAAGCTAACTAAAAGGACGAGGGTGCCCAAACACATATATACATCCAACAACTCAGAACAACATTGGCAATGTAAAATTCCAATACAACGTTCAATTAAAACATTGCTTCAAAAATCAAAACAACATTTCATGATTTCATCATCTACCTACGCATAAAGATTAACATATATTAGAGAAAGATGAACCTGTTGGAGCAGCATGTGATCAGCATCATCGGAGGGATCATGAAAATGATCATTGGCATGCCTGCATTTAAGCATAATCATAATATTTAATACTTCCTCCGATTTCAAATATAAAATGAAAAAATAAAAATACTTTTTAGATTCATCGAATAATTAATAAATTACAAATAAAAAAAGTAGAAGAAGATACATACCGTTGGAGTTGATGCGAGGGAACTGATAACTCGCAGAAGGGACACGTGCTCCATGAATCCGAATCCATGATGATGTCTTTGCTTTTTCTTTTCATTTTTTAAGGATGAAATCAAATGTTGTCTTTTTCTTCTTTTTTGGGTTAGTTGGAAATGTTGTCTTTGATGCACACCTGTCTTGTAAATTAAAGTAAACTGCAAAATATCTGTAAAAAAAAATGTAGTTTAATTTATGATGGATCACCCATTAAATGACTTTGTAAAAATAAATTATAAATTGCAAAATATCTACATAAAAGTCACTTTATTATTATATTAAAAAAATAGTAGTTTCATTTATATGGACTTCCCATGGAATGACTTTGTAAAAATTAATTATAAAATTACAAAATATCTAACAAAAAGTCACTTTATATTAAAAAATAGTAGTTTAATTTATATGGATCACTCACTCCTTCAATTAAGTTTGAGTGTTTTTTTTAGGTAAGTTTGAGTGCTTGAATGCATTTATTAAGGATATTATAGCCATAGAAATAGAATTCTGAAAATTAGATAATTTGAGATAAACAAATATTTGTATATGATGAAAAATAAATGTTGTCTTTTTCTTCTTTTTTAAGTTTGTTGGAAATGTTGTTTTTGCTGAAAACTTGTATAGCAAAATTATAGTAAACTGAAAAATATATGTAATAAAATGTAGTTTAATCAGTGTTCAGGCTCGTGCGAACGGTACAAGTAATTTTTTTTCTTTTTCATTTTAAGTTATTATGATATTAATATGAAGTTTTCAGTGATGTTGGTGATGACTAATCTTCGTCGGAGAACACATAAGGTGATTCTTTCATCCCAATCAAATTTCTTCATACACATGAGTTAGAAGTCGATCATCTGATAGCATGCTTGAGGGGATCAAGACCCTTAACATTTGAATCAATTTATTGTTGGTCCGTTCAAGTAAATTCTATTACACAATTAAATATTTGATATTCTCTCTAATTAAATTATGCAATGTGTTTTAAAACACATGACATATCACATTTATTAAATAATGTGACAACAATTATTAGATGCATGTGTAAAATAATTTTATGCTAACAGTGCATAACAATTAAGCTCATTAAATAATTTCACAAATATGATATGAGTTGACGGTGTAATATTATTTTACACGGTCAACTAATAACAATTACATATTCCGCTTAACAGTCTCACTAAAATCGGTTTAAAAATATGATATTGAAATATAAATGATTCCTATTAAACGTCAATGTATACTCCCACCATGATATAATATACTACTCCGGTTTTGAATATAAGCAAAAAATATCTTTTTGGTTTTATTGAATAAAACATGCATCTAGGCTAAAATAATTCAAATACATGTTTTATTCAATGAACTTAAAAAATATTTATATTAAAAAAAAACGGATCGAGCAATTATAAAGTTAATTTTTAGGTTTGTTATGAGATACATTAATCATGAAGGAAAAAAAACTAACTTTTGTTTATATTTTATCATGAAGGAAGTAATTGATTTATTATTTGAGTAAAAACTTCTGATTAATTATTTAACTATTTTATTGAATTGTTTAAGTTTTAAACCAATACACCAACTAATTTTTTTTTACAAATATGAATATTAAGGTAAGTTCTGATTTTCCATAAATAAATAAATAAAAAGGAGTTTTAACTTATTTATTTTTAAGAAAAAACCTCCTCTACCATTATATAATTGTTCTGGTAAAAAACGAGGGGGTTTGTATTATTGATCAAATGGTGTGATTACACTCAGTTCAATCCCAACAACCCTGGGAGTTTAATAAGTCAGAATTCGATCCCTTTACAGATGAAAATATGAAACTATTTATAGACCACTAAAGTCTTCTTCTCCAAGCTAGGGTTCCTACAAATCCGGTCTTCAGCGCCTTTTCCGGTGATGCAGCGTGAAAGTAGGAATAAAAACCTTGGTCTCCAAGCCATGGCAGTTTCAAGGAGTTGTTTCCTTCATTCCCAAGTTAATCGCCAAGGCAGGGAAGGATGAAGATATTTTGTTATCGTGGGTAAATCCGTCTTATAGGCGTTATCAGTCATTGCCTACCTCGCCCAGACCTTATGTCGCCAAATGGGCGTTTAGGATTTAATTGTTTTGGGCCTGTTTCCTTTCTCATATTAATTGGGCTAGTTTGATTTTGCTTTTAGGCCCGTTGCCCAGTCCACAGCCCCCCAAGCACGAAGTCCAAAGGGGTGAAGTGCTTGAGTATAATTCGAATTTTCCCTCTAAAAACTTGTAACGCGGGAACGGTTTCATCACGTTTCTTCCCACTTTCTGGAGCACGATCTCGCTCTCCTATGCCATATCTATCAACCGTTTCTCCATTTACTGATGACACGATTGGATATTTCCTCTATAAAATGGATCCTTCGATGTTAGGATCCGCTCATCCCATTTTCACCTGTTTACCTAACAGCTTTCTTTCTACAGTATGTCTCCCAAAAATCCTCCTTTTGAATGCGGTCAGTCTCCCGCCTCTCCGGTTATCAAGCGGCTCCGTCGTATGCTGACCATAAATACTGAAGACCTGATGGAGGATTTTGGCGAATTTTCTGAATTCGTCAAGGAGCTTAACGACTACTGCTGGAGGTTAACCAAAGAAGAGAAACGCTTTCTCGATAGTGTCTTGCGCCTGGAAAAGGAGTTAAAAGCTAATGCCTCCTTTGTGATTGCTGTGGAGAATGTTAAGGAATGTCACTTCGAAGTCACCGAAGCCGTTGATAGCCAGATAGAGATCACGAAAGAGACCATGGGTGTGCAAGAGGAAATCTTAGGAATATGCTTTAATGAGGAGCGGAGAGTGGACGATCGTCTGGCGCTGCTGAACAAGGAGATGAAGCCGCTTGTGAAGAGGAAGAGGGCTCTTCAAGGCGAGATTAGGGATGATGTTGCTAAGCTGATTTCCAGGCGCCATTCTTTGGTGGACCTTTTGGACAAGCAGAACGAGCTGAGAGAGGATCTGAAGCCTATTGAAGAAAACATGGTGAAGGCGAAGAGGGTGAAACGGGCGCTGGAGGAAATGCACCGTCTCGCCGTCGCCGACGCCGGTGAATTAGGGAGTTCTACCATGCCATGAAGTCTTTACTTACTTGCTCTTTTATGTCTTTTTTCTATGTTTGTAATTTGTTTCCGTATCTTTGAACCTTCGTTATTTTCATTCTGTTTCTTGCTTCCGTTGTATTTTCTTTGCGAAAAATTTGAATATTAAGCAATTTCCTTTCCTTATGTGTTGCTCTTCTGTTCCTTTTAGTACCGCCTTCCTTTGCGATCTTCGATAACTAAAATGGGTCAAATTTTGACTCCTTGGAAACATAAAAGTGGCATTTATCGAGACAGTTAAAACTTGGTAGTTATAACCGTCCGCGCATTTATTATTATCGTTAATAACGATGTTAAGGTTAAACACTGACTATAAATATCACCTGCTAAAAACTCGAATTTTTATCATCTTGTTTTGAATCTTTAAGATGGAAAATAATAATGCGAAAAAACCTGTTGCCAGAAGTACTCCGCCTCAGCGGAGGAAGAAAAGAGTTGAGGTTTCAACCTCTAACTCCACTCGCTCCCGAAGGTCTAAGGATGTCAAAAAGGTGGAGGTTATCGTTCTTTCCTCGGATACCTCCGATTCTGGTAGTGGTGATGAGGATTACGTTTCGTTTCTGGAGACCTATGTTCCTCCTGAGCTTCGTGCTTCCTCGTCCAGTGAAGAAGAGGGGTCCCGGGTCACCGTGGAATCCAAGATGACTTTCCCTGAGCCTGTGCAAAAGGATTCGGAGTCTGATTGATAGGATTTTAGGATTTCTCCATGTAGCCTTGGTTTCTCCTCGTTGTACTTTCCATTTTCTGCTAATAATAAAGATTTTCTTTCTTGCTTTGAGTAGAATGCATTACTTTATGTCTTGTCTTCGCTTTATTTTATGTCTTGCCTCTCCTTGATTTTTGGCCTTTTCTCGTTGGGCATTGTTTTGGATATCTTTGTTGCGCCCCCAAGGCGAATCAAGTTTTTGCTTTTTTAGCGAGATAATGCGTCCTGGCGTGGCCCTTCCTTTAAAGGCGTTATAGATAGTTACCTCGCCGGAGGGCGTGGTTTTTAACTGTCTGACGATAAATCTTCCATGATTTATTCTTGAGATGCGCGCTTTGACACGTATTTAATCCGACGACGCGTGCGTTACCTCTTGCTTCAACTTCTGGACTTCAAACAGCCGAAAAGGTTTTTCTCTTTAAATAGTACCTCTGTTTCCTTCCCTTTACTTATTTCTTCTCGCAAATCCGTACTCTTTTTCGCATATCCTTCTTCGATTCTCCAGCAAGCCTTTGTTCAACGCTTCGTGTTAGGACGCTTCCAGTTTATTGCTCCAAGCTTTGTCAATTTCCTAAGGTATTCTTCTTTTATACCTTATTCCTTTTCGCCGGTTTGGTCTGTGTTGCGTAGGAACCCTAATTTTCTGATTTAGGTTTAGAAAGATGGTTATTTTGAGGGAGTTAGACGATAATGAGGGGAGGGTTCCTATTTCTGCTCCTAGTTATCTTGAATGGGCGCAACAAGTTCGCGCCCACTATACTAGGGCTAACGGTGTTCTTAATAGCCGAGGATTTTACTCGGAATTATGGGGTTTTGATGTTGGGAGTAGTAGTAGTGATAGTGATAGTGATAGTAGTAGTGCTGATAGTGGTAATGACAGTGATTGCGTCATAATCTCCCCTTCCTCTTTCACAGGAAAGCGGAAGAATCCTTGTCGAGATCTGGTTGTTGCTGGTTATACTCCCGTCACCATGGAAGTTTCTTCAAAGTATACCAGTACGGAAATGGTGAGGAGCTTTAGGAAAGCCGTCAAGCTTTCAGACCCCTCTCACGAAGACTCTATTATAACCGAACCCGTCGGAGAGGACGAGTTTGTATTTTCTAAGAATGACAACCCGCCGCATTATTTCTATCTTTATACCGGCGTGATCCAACCCCTCAACATTTGGTTGCCATTTACTTCCTTTGAGGCGGAGATATTGAAGGTTCTCAACGTTGCCCCTACCCAACTCGATCCTAATAGTTGGGCCTTTATCAAAGCCTATGAGGTAATGTGTTCCGGCTTCGAATTGGAGCCCTCAATTGGCGTTTTTTTCTCTTTCTACCACATAAAGAACTTGAAGCCGCATACTTTGGTCTCCCTTAGCAGTCAACCTAACCGTCGCCTTCTGAATCTATACGCTTCCAACTTCAAGAACTTTAAGAATTCTTTCTTTCGAGTTCGTAGTGCTGAGGAACTTTCTGACTTGATGTATGATGAGGTTGATGATCCTCTATTCCCTTTCTACTGGACTGATAACCCTAGGCTTATCAAGGGTGCTATCTTTGAGGCCTTAAGCGATTTTGAGCAAGATACCGTCAACTTCCTTGACTCCTATGCTCTTATGGATACCGCCGATATTCTTAGGTGTGAGGGTAATAGTGAAGCCCTGACAGAGTATTTACGTAAGTAACGCATTTGGTATTTTTCTACTTCTGTTTAATGTTGATCTCGCCTTATTATTAACTCTTGTGTTTTTTTTTTGTCTCTTTTTACTTTTGCAGAGAGAATGAGGACTATTTCTAATGAGGAGAGACTGGCATTCTTGGCTAAGGCTCGCCAGCAAAAAGCCAATCCTGTTGTCGCCGTGATTGATCCACTGAAAAAGCTGCAAGTGGAGGAAGCTGCTATGAAGGAAGGGCGGAGCAAGAAGAAGCATGAGGGGCGTATCCGTGTCGAGATCCCGGGAAAAACGGCCTCTGGAGCAGAGGAGAACGAGGGTGTTGCTCCTCCTCCTCCCAAAAAGCAAAAAGTTGAGAAGATTACTCAGAAGGCTGGGGGCGCTGACAAGGGCAAAGGCGCGGCTTCCAGTTCTTCTCAGCCTCCTGCTCAAGACGCTGAAAAAGCTGCGCCCCTTTCCTGGAGCTCCTTCGATCCTCTGGAGTTTATTGAGAGAGGAGTAACCATGGTGGGCGACATGACTCGCTTCACCGACACTTCGACGGAAGACCTAAGGAAGAAGGCCTTAGAGTATGAAGTCAAGGGTACTCTTCTTAATTATCTACTGACAAACCGCCAAGAGCAAGAGGTTCTAGAGGCGAGGCAAAAAGTGAAGATGGTTGATGATAATCTCGCTGACATTGAGAAGAGGTATTCCGAAACTAAGGCAAAACTGGAAGGCGACATTAAGAAGCTGAAAGAAGAACGGGAGGGCGAGACAGAGAGACTGAAGAAAGAGTATGAGGAAAAGCTGTCTAAAGTTAAAGAAAGCTATGCCGCTTCGGAGGCCAAGCTCAAGGAGAATGCTGCTGCCCAGGATGAGAAACTCTCTAAGCTATCCAAGGAGAAGGATGAAGCGGTACTGTCTGTTGGGACCTTAGCTGATGAGAAAGCTAGATTGGAGAGTGATGTCACAGAGCTTCAGCTCTATGCCGCCAACCAATATGACGAGGGCTTTTCTTTTGCTATAGAACAGGTTAAGCTTCTTTTTCCAGATCTCGATGCTAAGCGCCTTGGCGAAGCTGATGCAATGAATCAAATTGTTGACGGCAAGCTCGTTCCCTATGTTCCTCCTCAGTGAATGATCTCTTTTGTAATGATCTTGTTTCTGCCCTTCTGTGGCTTTTTGTAATTATTTTGTATGCCCTTTTGTGGCTTTGAACAATTTGCCCCTTGGCTGGGTCCTTTATAAATTTCTTTATTCGCCTGATTTCTTCTCTTCATAACTTTATGAATTATTTTTGCATTACGTTGTGAGGTAACGCCTTCTGTCGTTCTCGTCTAGGAAACTTTGTCCTTGCACCTGTGACATCTTCGACTTTCTACAATAATTGTAAATTGATACAAATAACTTTATACCTGTTGTCTTTTGACGTTATAATGAATCGCCTGCTTTGGTTGTGTATACGCTTCTTCTGGCGGTGTTGATAATCTCGCCTTTTTCTGCTGTTTCTTTTTCTGACGTACCCAACTCGTAAGACTTACAGGTAACGCCAAGGCCTCGCAACCTTGTTTAATTTTTCTTTTTCTGATGTACCCAACTCGTAAGACTTACAGGTAACGCCAAGGCCTTTCAACCTTGTTTAATTTTGCTTTTTCTGACGTACCCAACTCGTAAGACTTACAGGTAACGCCAAGGCCTTGCAACCTTGTTTAATTTTTCTTTTTCTGACGTACCCAACTCGTAAGACTTACAGGTAACGCCAAGGCCTTTCAACCTTGTTTAATTTTGCTTTTTCTGACGTACCCAACTCGTAAGACTTACAGGTAACGCCAAGGCCTTTCAACCTTGTTTAATTTTGCTTTTTCTGACGTACCCAACTCGTAAGACTTACAGGTAACGCCAAGGCCTTTCAACCTTGTTTAATTTTGCTTTTTCTGACGTACCCAACTCGTAAGACTTACAGGTAACGCCAAGGCCTTGCAACCTTGTTTAATTTTTCTTTTTCTGACGTACCCAACTCGTAAGACTTACAGGTAACGCCAAGGCCTTTCAACCTTGTTTAATTTTGCTTTTTCTGACGTACCCAACTCGTAAGACTTACAGGTAACGCCAAGGCCTTTCAACCTTGTTTAATTTTGTTTTTTCTGACGTACCCAACTCGTAAGACTTACAGGTAACGCCAAGGCCTTTCAACCTTGTTTAATTTTGCTTTTTCTGACGTACCCAACTCGTAAGACTTACAGGTAACGCCAAGGCCTTGCAACCTTGTTTAATTTTTCTTTTTCTGACGTACCCAACTCGTAAGACTTACAGGTAACGCCAAGGCCTTTCAACCTTGTTTAATTTTGCTTTTTCTGACGTACCCAACTCGTAAGACTTACAGGTAACGCCAAGGCCTTTCAACCTTGTTTAATTTTGCTTTTTCTGACGTACCCAACTCGTAAGACTTACAGGTAACGCCAAGGCCTTGCAACCTTGTTTAATTTTTCTTTTTCTGACGTACCCAACTCGTAAGACTTACAGGTAACGCCAAGGCCTTTCAACCTTGTTTAATTTTGCTTTTTCTGACGTACCCAACTCGTAAGACTTACAGGTAACGCCAAGGTCTTTCAACCTTGTTTAATTTTGCTTTTTCTGACGTACCCAACTCGTAAGACTTACAGGTAACGCCAAGGCCTTGCAACCTTGTTTAATTTTTCTTTTTCTGACGTACCCAACTCGTAAGACTTACAGGTAACGCCAAGGCCTTTCAACCTTGTTTAATTTTGCTTTTTCTGACGTACCCAACTCGTAAGACTTACAGGTAACGCCAAGGCCTTTCAACCTTGTTTAATTTTTCTTTTTCTGACGTACCCAACTCGTAAGACTTACAGGTAACGCCAAGGCCTTTCAACCTTGTTTAATTTTTCTTTTTCTGACGTACCCAACTCGTAAGACTTACAGGTAACGCCAAGGCCTTTCAACCTTGTTTAATTTTTCTTTTTCTGACGTACCCAACTCGTAAGACTTACAGGTAACGCCAAGGCCTTGCAACCTTGTTTAATTTTGCTTTTTCTGACGTACCCAACTCGTAAGACTTACAGGTAACGCCAAGGCCTTTCAACCTTGTTTTATGGTTCAGCGCTCACATCTGAGTTGATCTTTGATAAAGATTCGGAGCTCAAGTTTGAGATAACCATTTTCATTGATTCAGAGCCCGTAACTTAATCAGGTTGACGCAAATATTTTGACATATGCAAGAAGATATAAACTACTAGAATTTTGAAATTCAATGAGCCTCGATAAAAACCCCAGTTAAAACAGGGGAAAAGAGTGTCTCATTGTCTTTTTATTCATTTATGAAAACGGTTCTTATACATCATTAAAAATATTGCTAAAAGAAGAGAATGGTTTTACTTATTCTTCCACCAGAAACGTGTTGCCCCGCGATTAGCTGTAGTAGAACTTTAAGTTTGCTATGTTCCACGTCCTGGGGAGGATTCTTCCTTCCATGGTCTCTAGACGATATGCTCCTCCTTCGAAAGCTTCTTGCACCCGAAAAGGGCCTTCCCAGTTTGCCGCGAACTTTCCTCCTTTATCCTTTCCCATAGGTCTTTTCAGCACTAGATCGCCCTCTTGGAAACTCCTTTGTTTGACTCTCGTATTATAACGCCTAGCGGCCCTTTGCTTTATGGCGAATTCTCTGAAATGCGCTCTTTCTCTTCTTTCCTCGATCATGTCTAGGTTCTCTTCCAAAGCTCTGTCGTTCTCTTCCTGCGTCGTGGTTTCTCTGCGCCAACTAGGAGGATTTATTTCCACCGGGATCATCGCGTCTGAACCATAGACCATTGTAAATGGCGCTTCTCCTGTCGAGGATTGGGGAGTGGTGTGATACGACCAGAGGATGGGTGAGATGTGGGCTACCCAAGCTTCGCCTTTGCTATCTAGCCTCCTTTTTAAGGCTCTTAGTATCACCTTATTTGCTGACTCTGCTTGTCCATTAGCTTGTGGATGCTCCACCGATATAAAGGTGTTTTTAATCCCTTTGCTTCGACAGAACTCTACTACCTTTTCGCTGGCGAACTGTGTACCGTTGTCGGATACGATATATTTGGGCAGTCCAAATCTGCAGATGATTTTCTTCCAATAAAAGATTTTTACCTGTTCCGCCGAGATGCTGGATACCGGTTCTGCTTCAATCCATTTTGTAAAGTAGTCTACGGCGACGATGATCCATCGCGCTTGTTTATAGCCAACCGGAAACGGACCCACGATATCTACACCCCACATGAAAAAGGGCCATGGGGATAACACTGACTTTAGTGGCTCCCCCGGAACGTGATGCAGGTTGGCGTGTCTTTGGCATTTGTCACAGTTTCTTACATACATGGCGGTATCATCATGTATATCTGGCCAATAAAATCCTGCTCTTAATATCTTTCCTGCTAGTGCTCTTGAACCGATATGACTACCGCACGATCCCTCGTGAACTTCAGACATGATGCGCTTGGCTTCTTCGGTACTGACGCATAAAAGGAGGGGGGACGCAAATCCCCTTTTGTATAGCTTATCCCCTACCATTGAATACCATGCCGCCACTTTCTTCAATTTTAAAGCCTTTTCCCTTTCTTTCGGGAGTTCATCCTTTTGGAGGTATCGGATAATGGGTGATCTCCAGTCTTCCTCTTCTATTACCATCATTACCTCTTCCCCATTGATGCTGGGAGTTTTTATGGTCTCTTGGATAACGGTTCTATGGCTTCCTGGTTTTTTGGTGCTCGCCAGCTTTGACAATAGATCTGCTCTCATGTTTTGTTCGCGGGGAACGTAAACTAATTCGAACGAATCGAAATGCTTAGCGAGGTTTTGCACCTTCTCCACGTATTTGATTAACTGCGGCTCCTTCGTTTGAAACTTCCCTGATACTTGGTTGGTTACCAGTTGGGAATCACTCATGGCCCTTAGCTCTTTTACCTCCATATCGCTTGCTAACTTCATTCCTGCTATCAAAGCCTCGTATTCCGCTTGGTTGTTGCTAGCTTTGAAGGCGAAACGTAGTGATTGTTCTATCATAACGCCATTCGGTCCTTCCAGTACTATTCCGGCTCCACTTCCTCGCACATTGGAGGCCCCGTCAACTGAGAGTGTCCAAAACGCCGTTTTCTCTGTTGTTGGCGGAGTAGACATTTCCAATACAAAATCAGCTAGTCTTTGTGACTTAATGGCCCCTCTAGGTGAGAAGGTGATGTCAAATTCTGATAATTCCACGGACCACGCTACCATCCTTCCTGCCAAGTCTGGCTTTCGGAGGACGTTCTTGATAGGGTAATCTGTTCTAACAACTACCTGGTGGCTTTGAAAGTACTGCCTTAACTTTCTGGCTGTGACAACTACCGCGAGAGATAACCTCTCTATTCTTTGATACCTTGTTTCTGCTCCCCTTAAGGTTCTACTTACAAAATATATAGGTTTTTCTTCGCCCTCTATTTCTTGAACTAGAGCTGAACTCAAAGCTCTATCCGAAACTGCGAGATATAGGTAAAGGGTGTTACCTGGTAATGGGCGTGTCAAGATGGGCGGTGATGCCAGGAACTCTTTTAGTTGTTTGAAGGCTTCTTCACATTCTGGTGTCCAGGAGAATCTCTCATTTTTCCTAAGGGATGCGAAGAAGTGGAAACCCTTTTCGCCCGCACATGATAGAAATCTGGATAGTGCCGCTATTCTGCCTGTCAAGGTTTGTACTTCTTTCACGGATGTAGGGCTCCTCATGTCTATGATGGCTTGGCATTTCTCGGGGTTAGCCTCTATTCCTCTGCTGGTGAGCATAAATCCTAAGAATTTTCCGGCTTGTACTCCAAAGGAACACTTCGCTGGGTTTAGTCTCATGTTGTACTTTCTTACTGATCCCATGATGTCCAACAGATCATCATCATGGCGACTTCCCTCGGAAGTTTTTACTACCATGTCGTCGATATATACCTCTAAATTCTTCCCTATTTGCTCAGCAAAAACCCTGTCCATCAACCTTTGGTATGTTGCTCCCGCATTCTTCAATCCAAAAGGCATGACGTTGTAAAAATAGTTGCAGGTATTCGACATAAAGGCTGTATGGCAGGCGTCGGAGGGGTTCATCTTTATTTGATTGTATCCGGAGTAGGCGTCCATAAAACTCAGCATCTTGCACCCCGAGGCGCCATCAATTAACCTGTCAATGTTGGGCAGAGGATATGGATCTTTGGGACATGCCTTGTTTAAATCTGTGAAGTCCACGCACATTCTCCACTTTCCGTTGGCCTTTTTCACCATGACGACGTTTGCCAACCATGAAGGGTATTTTATTTCTTCGATGAATCCGGCCTCTTTTAGCTTCTCTACTTCTTCCGCTATAGCGACTCGTCTTTCTTCTCCTACCTTTCTCTTTCTTTGGGAGACTGGTTTTGTGCTGGGTGATATTGAAAGTTTATGTGTTATCACCCCTTCGTCAATCCCTGGCATATCTGAAGGCTTCCATGCGAATAGGTCAGCGTTATCCTTCAAGATTTTGATGATTCGTCCCCTCTCCTCGCTGGGCAACGCTGTTCCCAAGCTTGTTGTCTGGTGAGGGTGATCGCCAATTTGAACCTGCTCCAGGTCTTCTATAGGGCTTACCCTTCGATCTTGAAATTCCTCCCTCGGGTCCATATCTGCGCTTTCTATGATGTTTATGCCGCCTGGGATTGCAGCTTGTCTTCTTCCGACTTTTCCGCTTGCGCTGGAAGTTCGGTGTCGTATCTTTAAGCTAGACTCGTAGCATTTCTTGGCGAGGAGCTGATCGCCCCTTACTGTTCCTACTCCCCCATTCTCAAGGGGGTATTTTATTGCTAGGTATAGAGTGGACATGGCCGCCCCTAATGTGTTAAAGGCGGGCCTTCCTATAATAATATTATAGGAGGTAAAAGGAGTTTTAACTACCAGGTATCGCACCTTGATAGTTTTGGCGTTGCTGCCTTCTCCAAACGTGGTAAGAAGGGAGGCGTAACCCATTACGTCCACTTGTTCGCCAGAGAACCCAACCAGGGTTCCGGAGTATGGTTGCAATTGCTCTTCTGCTAATTGCATGGCCTTGAAAGCTTCCCAGTACATAATGTCCGCTGAACTCCCTGAATCTATCAGTACTCTTTTTACATCACAGTTCAAAATTTGGACTTGTATCACTAATGGATCATCGTCATGGGGTGCTACCTCCAAACCATCCTTTGCCGTGAATGCCAAATCTGGTACGTATAATGGCTGAGGCTGACTTACGAGGTATATTTCCGAGATAGCTCGGCGTACATACCTTTTCCTTGCTGAGCTTGATTCGCCCCCGCCTGAGAATCCTCCTGCTATTGTATTCACGGAGATTCTCCCCTTGGGAGGCTCTCTGTTTGGCCCAGGAGGGTCTCGTGGCTCCTGCCGGGGGACTTTTGGCACGACAACCCGCCCTTGGGCGGCGTCGTCAATGAATTTGCGAAGGTGTCCGCTTTTTATCAGTTCTTCGATTAAATCTCTTAAGCGGAAGCATTTTTCTGTGGAGTGACCTCTACACCTGTGATATGCGCACCAGGCGTTATCGTCCAGCCCCATGGGGATGTTACTGGTTCTCCTTGGGGGGAGGTTTGCCAAACCAGTGGCCAGAATCTCATTTAAGACGTAAACTTTTGAGGCGTTTAATGGCGTGAGGTCTTCATTGGCGGGATGATTCCTGAATTCTCTTCTGGGCGGTTGGCGGTAGGGCTTCCCATGATGCCTCTGCCATGGGTCTCCTTGGTGGCCTCCCGATTTTGGTCGTGGGTGTTCGGGCGCTCTAGTGGCACGGCCCACGTATTCCTTCTCCTTAACGTCTCTTTGCCTTTTCTCGGCGTTACTTTCTTCGCCCTTTATATAACACTCCGCCCTCTTGTTCACCTCTTGCATTGACGAGGCTGGCTTTTGGGCTAAGGACTCATTGAAATGTCCCGCTCTTAGCCCATTGTGGAAGGCTGCCACGAACATCTCCTGATTTGGATTTGAGACTTTGATGGTGGCTTCGCTAAATCTGGCGAGGAAGTTACGCAATGACTCGCCATGGTTTTGGCGGATGGAGAAAAGACTGGTTGATGTGACTTTCACGTGTTTCGATCCAGCGAACTGGTGAATAAATTTTTTATGAAAGTCAGCATAACTCTCAATTGAGTTTCTTGGAAGGTTCATGTACCAACGCAGGGCGACATCCTTGAAGGTGCCGGCTAGTAATTTACACTTTAGATGTTCCGGAGCATTGATTATGGCGGTTTGTGTCCCAATTGCCATCAGGTGCTCCCTTGGATCCGTCTTTCCGTCGAAGGTAGGAAGGTGAGGAACCTTGATTGTTTCCACCACTTGGGCATCCCACAAGTGTTGTGCTAAGGGTTGTACGTTCATGACGCCCTCTCCCTCCTCCTCCTCCAAAATCAATTTCGCTTTCTCTTTCTCATTAGTTCTTTCGGCTTCGATGGCCGCAATCTGAGTTTGTAAGCGCCGTATCTCTACGACGGCGGCTTGCAGGGTGTTAACGCTAGAGCTATCGTTGTTTCCATGCTCTCCAGCCATGTGAAGATGTTTGATTTCTTGTCTAGTTGCTGTGATAGGCTGGGATCAAATGATTTTACCGCAGCCCCACGGTGGGCGCCAAAATGTTCTGGTAAAAAACGAGGGGGTTTGTATTATTGATCAAATGGTGTGATTACACTCAGTTCAATCCCAACAACCCTGGGAGTTTAATAAGTCAGAATTCGATCCCTTTACAGATGAAAATATGAAACTATTTATAGACCACTAAAGTCTTCTTCTCCAAGCTAGGGTTCCTACAAATCCGGTCTTCAGCGCCTTTTCCGGTGATGCAGCGTGAAAGTAGGAATAAAAACCTTGGTCTCCAAGCCATGGCAGTTTCAAGGAGTTGTTTCCTTCATTCCCAAGTTAATCGCCAAGGCAGGGAAGGATGAAGATATTTTGTTATCGTGGGTAAATCCGTCTTATAGGCGTTATCAGTCATTGCCTACCTCGCCCAGACCTTATGTCGCCAAATGGGCGTTTAGGATTTAATTGTTTTGGGCCTGTTTCCTTTCTCATATTAATTGGGCTAGTTTGATTTTGCTTTTAGGCCCGTTGCCCAGTCCAATAATAATAATAATTACTTATTGTTATATAATAATTATTCATTGGTATTGGCTTGAGACCTGAGAGTGTGCTCCTCTTAAGGTCTGAGGTTCGATTATCTTTGATGTCAATTTGGGTGGACTAATTTACTTCTTCAGGAAAAAAAATTGTTGGTACCAACTCTTAAAAAAAAAAGTGAGACTCTATGCACTCTCTTCACCCTCCTTCAAATCTTAGCCGCACACATATCACGACATCTTGTGACGTGCTACAACTTACATTGACAGCGAAACCAACAATATTTTCATCCTTTATTTGAATTCTATATTTTCATCGGAATCGTTTTTCAAAAAATGAAGTTGTTGCTGAACCATTTTTGAATATCATATTTTAAAAGGAGATTTACTTGTTTAGACATGTTCTTTTTTTACTTGGTAAACACAAATTAATAGGATCCTAAGTAATTAGTGTTGACAGGATATTTTTTTATTTTACAAAATTAAACTTAAATTTAAAAAATGTTATATGCCAAGTTATGGAGTTTTTTAATGTGTTGGTGGAAATCTATCTCCAGTTGAAGTTTTTGATGCATTTTCCTCATCTGAAGAGTTTGAAAACTTGATTGAAGAGTTCCCCCATATGGAACAAAATAGAAAAACTTGGTCCATTTATGAATCTGTTGGGCCACTTCATGCAAGTTCTTCATCCAAACGTTGCAAGATTATCTAGATGATTTAGTAATTCGTGTTGAATTTTATGTCATGTAATGTTTTTGTTATCCATTAGGTTTCATCGGTGTAATAAACACTTATGTATTCTTAACTATCTTTGTAATGTCGATTGTTTTTCAAATGTGACTATTTTTGCTTTATTTGATGAAGAGGTTAAAAGTGTTGCTTTTGAGACTTGTGATGTGTTGGATTCCATTGTAGATTTCTCTATTATATTCTTTCTCTTATTATGTTGTTGTTACCTAGATTATTTCAATTATAGTGTAAGTTTATATGTTGTTCTTGTTACTCTTTGTTTGTAGGGTGAAAGTGCTTCTATGTATCTTCATGAAATGGATGTTTTATATGGTGATGCAATACTTTTAAATGTCACCAAGAAAGGTGTAGATGTTGCTAATGTTTCAAAGGTGTATGAAATAGTTGATATGTTGACAGATCCCTTAATTTTGGATAAATTCTTCCAATGTTATATGCCACGTTATGAAGTTTTTGAATGTGTTGGTGGAAATCTATCTCCCGTTGCAGTTTCCTCATTTGAAGAGTTTGAAATATTTGTAACATTTTTTATTTCGAGTATTGGATTTAAAACTTAAACAATTCAATAAAATAGTTAAATAATTAATCAAAAAAATTTACTCGAATTATAAATCAATTGTTTGGTGTATTGCCCCCCTCCCTTCTTATTTTTGTAATCCTTATCTTTTCATCTATATATTGGTGTAGCCTCGGCTCGCCTAAAAAAAATACTCCCTATATGATAAAATATAAGCAATTTTTTTTTTTATGATTAACGTATAAAATAATTTTATAATTACTCCCTCCAAATTTTTTAATATAAGCAAAAAATAAATTTTTTGGTTCATTCAATAAAACCTTAAAAGTTATTTTTTGCTATATTCAAAATCAGAGTAGTATATTTTATCACGGAAGGAGTATATATTAACGTCGAATAGGAATCATTTATTTTTCTGTATCATATTTTTCAACTGATTGTACTGAAACTGTTAGGCGAAAAATGTAATTGTTATTAGATGACTGTGTAAAATAAAATATATTATGAACATTACATTGTCAAACTATTTTACATTAAATTAATCAAATTATAATATTATTATTTTTAAGCAAAAGGGCTGTAGATAACAAGCCAACTGCAATGCTCAAAATAGATTAAAATTAAAGAAAGTACAAAAAAGTTAGGGGACATAAACCTGACTCAGTCAAACCACACAAAAATGTAATAACAACCCAGAAGAGAATAATAAAATATAATTCAACTACAAAATGGTTAACAAACAACCTTAACAGGTAAGCAAAACCAGACGCAAACAAACACCCACCACAGACACTATCTAGCGAATCTGCGCATGAACTCAAAACTAGAGTAGCAAAAAAAGATGTTGAGTGGGATTTTGCGAATGTAAGGAATGGCAAATGAATTGACCGCAAGCACGGGCACGTCCACGTACCAACAACCCCCACGACAACACACAATAAAGCCAAAAAGGATCTTTCGAGCCAAACAAACTAATCCCGCTGCAACCAGATCCAAGAAAGAACCCTCGACAATGACGAAGTCACGGGATGAATGAACCAATGGAGAAGACAAACAACTCCATTGAGAACACATCACCACCGTAAAACCCACTAACAAAGCATCACGACGGTTTTGGTAAAACAACCGAACCCAATCCCAAGCAGCACAAAAAAAGTTGTGGAACGGGTCGGATCTTGCAGAACTTCCACCACCACAGAACCAACCACGACAACTACCACTCACTGACGAAACAAAACCAAACTTTGTTCCGAAATTATAATATATGAGACTTAGACCGCTAGAAGTGAAGAGTACCCAAAGAAAACCGACAGCCACCACTGCGACGACGGTGGTGCCGGTTGAACCATATCCGAGACAAAGAGAAACAACTCAAAACTGTTCTTTGCCGATACAAATCCTTAGCATGATATGACTAATAAATTAATCATATCATACTAATAAACTAAATGATCTTAAATTAATCAAATTAATAAAAATAGTGTAAATATTTAATTTTTTTTTAACTATAAAATATGATACATAAGTTCACTCCCAAGAAAGTTCAACCTAAATTATTTAATTTGTGTAATAGAATTTACTTGAACGACCAACAATTAAATCGATCATTTCAAAACCGTCGTCAAATATATTTTTGAGGACTCACAAATTATAGACATTTTAAATTATAAAAATGAAGATAATAAACTCACTTTTTTCCATCAGTAAACCCTTTATTTATTCACTTTTTCTTCTTAAAAATTAAAATAAACCGTTCAAAAATTGATATTTTGCTTGCAAAAAAGGTTGGGTTGAACCATTTGAATATCATCTCATAAAAAAAAATACTAAATAAAACTATTTGAAGATGATATCACTTTCACCAAATTCACATCCGTCTTATAACTCGATTCAAACATTACCAAATTGAAAAAATAATAAGAAATTCCTCTCACTAACATATAACACAATAATAAAAATAAGGCAAAATTACATTGAATATCCTTTATCTTATTTTTTTTGTAACACTTTGATCTTTTATCTTTTTTTTGTAACACTTTGGTCCTTTATCTTTTTTTTGTAACACTATGGTCCTTTATTATTTTTTATTTGTAACATTTAAGTCATTTATTTTTTATAAATAAATAAGATAAGGATCAAAGTGTTACAAAAAAAAGGACTAAAGTGTTACAAATAAAAAAGATAAAGGACCAAAGTGTTACAAATAAAAGATAAAGGACCAAAATGTTACAAAAAAAAAATAAAAGGACCAAAGTATTACAAAAAAATAAGATAAAGTACTTGTGGTGTAATTTTGCCTAAAAATAACAACTACTAAACTTCATTCTCGAAAAAGAAGGAAAGAAAATGATCCCATTTTATAATAAAATTAAAATGCCTTAAATGCATATAAGTAAAAGTTAAAATGTATCTGATTCATATTTGAACCAGATACATTTTAATTTTCATTTATATTAAAAATATAAAGCATTATTAAAAATTGTTAAAATGTATCTAACTCATATTAGAACCAAATACATTTCAATTTTTGTCTATACGAAGTATCATTAAAAATTTTAAAAAGTAATTATTATTCCTCCTTTTGTGTTAAGAGATTTAAGTCTTAGTTTTACATTCATTGATTTACTTACCTTAATCTCAAAAAAACAATTAAAGCAAGCAAAGCAAATGCGTCAGCAAAGTTGAACGTGTTATTACAATGTGAAGTGAAAACGAGATTCATTGAACCTAGACACACTCAATTAAGATCTATTTATACCCCACAACGTTACTTCACATAATCAAACCAAAAAAATTCACAAACCTTACGCTTCTTCCTTCCACCGCATAATTTCTATTATCTATCTCCAAATACATTTAATTATGAGTATTTTCATGATGTCGGTGCTCGGTACCGGAGAAAGAAAGGAGAGTAAAATTGCGACGGTGACGGTGCCGGAATCGGAACTGAAGAAGAGAAACGAAGCGCTTGAGAAAGAGTTGAAGGAAAGTAAAGAGAGAGAAGAACAAATGAGAAGACAGTTACAGAGCACGTGGGAGAGGTTGCGCGTGGCGGAGGAAGCGGAGGAGAGACTTTGCTCACAGCTTGGTGAATTGGAAGCTGAAGCTGTTTATCAAGCGCGTGATTATCACGATCGTATTGTTTCTCTTATGGATCAACTTTCACGCGCGCAGAGTCTTCTTCATAAGGCTCATACTTCATCTTCCAATTCCTTGTGATTGATTTTGTATCTGAAATTACTAATTAGCGTGTATGTAATAATTATTATTGTTATTAGTGTTAATTAGATGATTAGATGAATGAATGAATGAATGTATACTACTACTACGTACGATTTTGTTTGATGATTGATGATCCATATTATCGTGGATCTAATCTCTGTTTTGTTGTAACAATTGGTTAATTTGATGTTAATCAGTTTGATTGAATAGAATGTGGCTTTGGGTTTGGTTTTTTCAAGCGATTCTAGAACTTTAACTTGCCACATTTTTCAAACGTGATTATCGTCAACGTGATTATTTGATATTAGTGACTTTGAAAAAAAGAGTTTTGTGAAAAAAAAGTCTTTTGTATGTTAGTTACGCGATTGAATTGTCAAACTCACGTCAAGACCAGTTTACACTGGAAGTAATATTGAAAAAATTACTATGTATTATAGACTAAATATAGTATTTGTTTTAAAATTATTATGTCAATGTAATACATTTTGTTTTTTGGAGAATCAACGTAATAAAACATGAATTTCAGAAGTTTTTTATGACAAATAGATTAATAAAAGTTAATATTTAGTTTATATTTGGAATCAAAACATAAATTGGAGTACATTATAGGAGTAAATTACAAGCCATTAAGTTATAATTTTAATTTTCCATACAAAATTAACACTTTTCAATTTTGGTAAAATTGTCAAACTGACTTGTAATTTGAGACCAAAGTACTATTAGCCATGATTTTATTGTTATTGTAAATTATGGTAAATTAAACATACTTATATTTTTACAATCGACTACAAATTAATGTTCGAATTCTAATTATGAGAGGAGAGATATGTCTCGAATTTTATTACCTCTTGTTTATAGCGTTTAATGTAAAAAAAAATATTTTTTCGAGTCTTATATATAAAAGAAAATTAACTTTTTAGAATATTAAAAAATAATGTATTTAATCTATATAATCAATTACATTCGTATTTTTTTTAATGAATTTAGAAGAAAAATTAAAAAATTAATTTTTACTTATATATAAAATCAGATATAGAATTTCAAGAAGAAAGAGCATGTTTTCTTAAGAGTATTTCATGATATCTTTCCTTCTTCAAAAGAGTATTTCATTGAATATGGTTTACCATATTTCAAACATATTAAAATATATAAATTGTTTTTGTGTCCAATTAACTAATGAGAACTTCTTGCACGTATACTCTTGCTTATGATCTAAGCAATAAGGGGATATTTGACTATGAGTTTTGTTGAGATCTCATTTTCTTAATATTACTTTAATTTAATCCAAAACTAAAGGATGCAGCAGCTAGCGTATTTCTTTTCTTTATTTGATTCGATGATGACAAATTAGCTCCGTGGTTCTAACGCCCAAACTATGATAAATATTAAATTAACATTTCAACGTGTCGATAAATTTTTTTAACTAAAAACAAAACAACCGGCTCAAGTACAAACCTAACTCATTTCCATGGCAATTTCTTAATGCTACGTTTTGTTTTGTTATATTTTGTACCTTCTCGTTTGTTGAGATTCATATAAAACATGTCTACTAAACCTTTAGAGTTCATGTAGGTAAATAATTGAATGAATTATCTATTTTAAATCGTTAGGGATCGAAATTGTCAAAAAACAAAAAATTGTTAGGGATCGAATACTTCTTGTATTATTTATAATTTCTTTGGGTTACCATGGAGAAAACAAAAGGAAACAAAAAAAAAAGTAGAGAAACTATTCTCGGATAAAACCCACACCCTGCGCATCAGCGAGGAGCGGCAAAGAAAGCTCACTTGGGGGTAGAGATTGTCACTAAAGGTGAGTTAGATAGGGCACCCATCTTGGCCAACACATTCGCACACGCATTACCTTTTCGGAATGTATGATCAACCACAACGTCACAATCTCTAGCAAGAAGTTGTTGAATGTTGTAAACTTCATTAGCGAACCGGTGATGGGTAGAAACGCCTTCCCGAATTAGATTGATTATCTACAACGAGTATTGAAAACACGAAATTCGCCAAAACCCGTTCTTCCAACAAATTTGTAAACCATAAAATACAACCATGAGTTCAGCAAACAAGATACTTATAATTCATTCTTTTGTTTATAAAAAACAAATATAAATTTTATTTTTTATTCCTTAACTAATATTTTGGGATTAATTAGTATGACCCATTAATTTTTTTATTTCTTTTTTATAATGTATGACCCATTAAATTAAACTCTAGCGTAACACCAAAATAAAATTAAAGTCTAACGTGTGAGAGTTTTCACAGATATAATATAATAATTCAGCCGTGATCTCGGAGTTTATACAAATTAATTAACCAATATGACTTGACATGTTTGAGAATATTCTGGTGTGGATGCTGTGTGTGAGGCGGCAAAGTTTGTAGGACCACCACCATTCAGCTCAGAACCACACATATTTATACACAAAATAAGGTGCAAAGTTACTTTAATGTCTACATTTTAATAATTGAGCAATGCGCAAGTAGATATAATTTATGTCCAAAATCGTTGACATGACGACGGTAGAAGCCAAGCCAAGCGTGATTATATCATATGGGAGGGGTGGCAAAGTGGGCATGCCCGCCCCGTTTAGGCCCGCCAAAAAGCGGGGCGGGATGGGGCGGGGCAACTTAGGTGTTCGGATTCAACAACTCAAGCCCGTCTGTTTATTGGCAACTTGGCGGGCCGGCCCGCCAAATATATTTTTTTTTTTAATAGTTTGAATTATAACTTCACAATTATTACCCTCTAGTTGATGTTAAAAAAAATACTAGCGGATTGCATTGAGAGAAGATTGTGAAGTTAAGCAGGTTGAATTATAACTTCACAATTCCTTAAAATTCTTACCTTCTATTTTTAAACTAACAGAAAATAGGGATAATTAAGGGTTGAGAGAAGATTGCAGCAGAGAATAGAGATAATTAAACTAACAGAAACATTAATTAAGTTAATAAGTAATTCCTTACAATTACCCTTAATTAAACTAACACTTACAATTACCCTTAATTAAACTAACAGAAACATCAACTAAGTTCATAAGTAATTCATTACAATATAAGATAAAAGGATAAATACTAGCATAAAGGGAGCACGACGGCGGATGAAATGAATGAATGAAAAAAAACAACCATAATTTTGGCAGAAAAAAAAACGTGAAGTTTTATATGAGAGAAAAATATTACTGGATTGAGATTTGGGCTCCTCATTCCAAGCCCAATTTTCAGTAAAAGTAAAAAATATAAAAAATTAAAAAGCCCGCGGGCTAACCCGCCCCGCCCCACCCCACCCCATTTTTTAGGCGGGTTAGGCGGGGGCGGGCCACCTTAAGGTAGCGAGCCAAAAACCTCAACCCGGCTCGCCAAAAATGGTGGGTCAAACGAGCCGATCCGACGGGCCCGACCCGTTTTGCCACCCCTATGGGAGTATTTGCAAAAGCTAAAAAGAAATAAATAAATAAAAAAGAGAGTGACAAATATTAAGAAGATAAATATAGTAAATATTAAATGTTAATTTGTGAATTCAACTTTTTAAACATTAAATATTTTGTATCATTAAATATTTTATTTCTATTTTTAGCTAACTTAACGTGTATTCCAAAGACACATATTAACATGATCCTAAAAAATTTATTAGGGTCACACTTAATAAAACAAGCTACTAAAAAGCCGTTGTACCATCTATTGTCATTTTTTTTGGTGAGTATTCATCTAGTTTGAATTTAACATAGTTAATGTGTTAGGTAGTAGTAATCGTAACTTTTTCAGACCATTCAATTAAAATGGACGATTGTGATTAAATAAATTAAAATCTGATTACTTATACCATAACCGTTCGATTAAAAATTTGTGACCAAAAATCTTTACTGCATGTAACTATGTGATGCAGTTACACTTACAGCAGTAGATCAACGTCCTTCATCATTCTCTCTATTAAGTGAGATCCTTTAATCTTGGGGTTGTATATTAGGTGTTGTGTCTCAACTTGTACGACCATTTCCGGTAAATAATTTATAAAAATGAGATGACATGGCTTCGATTTAGTGGAGTGTGTTTAAAGATGGTCAGAACCTAACACTTTTTTAAAGCAAAATGTTATATGGACACTCATTCATCTATTAAATACGTTAAGATAAAGAAAATATAAGAATAGTATGATATATGTGACGAGCAATACTTACATAGCCAGAAGCCTAAACCAAATATCCTTAGATACACATACATATTTTTGAAAAAGTTAAATATAAAAAAATTGATTAATAATAGTTGATGTGACTAAATCATTTATATTTTAAAAAAATTCTTTGATATGTGTGTGCCTAAATAATATTATTTGTGGTTGTGCCTATCAAAGAATTCCTTATATGTGATATGTTAGCCACGTCCGGTAATAGAAAGAGAGATAAAGAATAGGTTCTTTGACGGATATTAATTATCGTTAATAGTGGTTGACACTTCGTACCAATATTATGATAAAAAAAAAAGAAAAAAAAAGCATTGTTAATATTGTATTGAAAAAATTATATTATATGAAACTCCAAATATCAATGCAAATTATAGTTAATCATATCATTATTTTTGTTTGCCGTCCATGTTCTATCATTTATCTCTAGTTTCTTTACATGAGTATAATAGTGAATTCAGATTCATTAAACACATAAAAAAAAAAAACGAAAGAATAATTTGTCTTATGCTTATCTACACGTAAGCAGTTGTATGTGATAACATAATCATATGAAAAATTTTACATCATCGATCATTCAAACATATCTCACATCAATTAGAACTTAGTGTTGTGTAATTTCTTTTTCTTTTTTCATTATAATCGTTAAACTCTTAAAATATTTGATGGCAGAATTTATGAATGAGTAAAATAAGTGAGTTTAGATGGATTAGTAACATTGTGAACTACGTACCCAACAAGAAGAGGCAAACAAGTTAGTGTATATCACATATAGCTTAGCTTGTCCTCTCCCACTCATCCACGGGATGTTCGCCACTTGCAGTTGCATATGCTATGATAAGAAGTATCCTTTTCCAATTGATGTAGAAAAGCCAAATTGATGTGACACTTACACCAAAAGTAATGGTGTATTAGTGTATGTTTGTTTTGCGGCGAAAAAATTGATTTTGATTAAAAGTAAAATGAATGTAAATTATTTTACTAAAATACGATTAAATATGTAACAAAAACGAAATGAGGCATCAGGTCAAAGTATATAATAGAGGTCAACTACTATTTTCCTTCTTCTTCAACCTAGCAAGGAGCCGCAGAACATAACATCAATGTGAGGTTGCCCTTGAAGGGTAATAGAGGAAGATGAAGAAAAATAAATATGTCACGCACTAGTAAATTTCAAAATCGATTCACTTCACCTCAAAAATTAGAAATAGTTGCTTCAACAAAAATTTATTTTGAGTCACTAGAATTGATTCTAGATGACAAAGCCAAACATTGAATATTTTCTACTTTTCACGGTAGATGGATAGCAAACTTGCGTGGGTATCATAATTGAAAACAAACATATACATAGAATGGATCAAGATAGCATGACACAAATTGGATGTTGAGACCTTTAATGAGATTAATACAATGAACGGCATTAGAGTAATATATCAGCGTATCAACTCCAATTCTATTTAGTGCGAGCTTGTGAGTTTTTGAGTCAAACAAAACTTTAATATATTCAAGACCAAATATTTAATTTAGTCTAAAGAAAATATCAATCCTGTAAAAATGAATAAATATCTTTCTTTCTTGTAAAAAAAAAATGCTAACACTAAGCAAAAAGGAAGTTTTATTTGAAAATGGTACATTCAACTCTCAGAAACTTTAGAAATTGATTTTTATTTTTTTTACATCAAATTTATCACTTATTTCTTTCTTCTTTTTTTTTTGTCTTCTAAAGGATAATTGTTGGCACAGCCCATATTTTAAAAGGACACTTTGATCCTTACTTCCTACTGTATTTCATAACCTTAAACCTGGTATTTTCTTCTCTGGATCTCTTTTACATATCCGTCTCCATCGATTAGAAAAAGTATGTCGACAGATGTGAGTTCATGAACAAATGAACATGATTTGTCCAAAGTAAGAAATAAAAAAAAATTATTACAAATATTCTGCATCTGTTGTGATGTACTCCATCGGATAATTTTATCCTTAATTTATTAACCAATGATTGGTAATACTTTACACTTTGAAATGAATAAATAGCTCATGTTTATGTACATTATGTGGAGTTGATGGACTGAAAACTGCCGATAAACATAAAAAATTGTATGTCAATTCCACAAATAAGCTCTCCAAATTCATCACAGAAAAGTGAGCAAGAACTAATAACCAATCTTGAAATTTATGTAATCACTAAACCAAATCAAATGTTTTTTTCTCCGTCCTAATAGTTGTTCATTCCCAATACTCCCTTCAAAAGCCGTTTCTTTCCGATACATAACTTTGCTAGTTTCGCCACCATTGTTTGCGTAAAATAATGAACTTCTGTAATGGTTACTGATAAACGGGTGATTTTGGTTGAGAACCACCCATACTGAAGTTTGTTTAGGAGTAGCATTATATAACATTCTGAATTGCAAAACTCACTTCCACCAACGGTTGCTAATGCTATTGTTAAAAGCAAGACATAGTCATCATTTATGTCATTGACAGAACTCACGCATAATCATTAATAATTCTTCCGAAAAGCAATGACTTTTCTTATTTAAAGTTTCATGCTCCAATTTAATTTGAACCTGTTTGCGATTCAAGGAAACCAAACTATCTTACTACTAATTAACCAAATTTTATCAAGCAAATTGCAACAACAATTGAACATAAAGCATAATAAACAAAAAATGACAAAATTCATTTGCGATGCAAACTCCCTATACTATGCAGTTCACCACTTATAGTTTGGAGGTAGGAGCGACTATGCATGTGAGCTAACGGCGGCTTCCGTGCTTCTCTCTCAAATCATGCTCCCTGCAGACACTTTAACTTTAGCATATAAAAGTATGAAAAAACATGGAACTATTTCAACATGAATACAAAAGAACATAATTCCTACCTCTGGATTTGATCAAGAATCAAAAGCCTGGGACCAGGAGGAATTTTCACATCTCTGAGAGCGCTGAAACACATCATCGGAAAAAAAGTACTTCCACTCAATAAACGGTAAGCAAAAGAAGTGAAAAAGAAAAAGATTGACACAATAAATTAAGCCACCTCTACCTGTCATTGAGTAGAGGCAAAGTGTTGTCTGATAATAAGCCTTTCTTAAAATTCTTTTCGTAATTCTGAAGACCAAGGTTATTCAACATGCTTCTTGTTTTAGCATAGTTAATATCTTCAGCAGCTGGTTGAGAGAATTTTTGTCCTACCTGCATGATTAATGTATAGTTTTAAATATGCTATGTAGTATGAGTTAAAAGGACACCAAAACAAGAACCTGCATTAAATAATATAAAACAAGAAACCTAGGCAAAGATTAAAGAGAACTAGAGCATGGGACAAAGATTAAACCAAAAAATTGTTCACAATCAACAGAAATTCACAGATTTTTTTTTTTACAAAAGAAATTCACTGATGTTGCCAGCATGAAAAGTGCAACCTACATAGGCAATTTTTTTAAGACTTGGACTATCTTTTAAAAAGTTTGGCATGACTTGAAATGAAAGCCTATTAAAAACCCCATCATGCAATAAGGCTTACAAGTAAGTAAGTCATAGGGCAGGCCGTTGCAAACAAACTCACAAGTATAATTCTAGGCCAATTCTATGTTGTACAAGTGAGATAAAGTCTTGTATTATGCATAAGTTAGTTTCCACCATTGAATCAATAAATCCCACCATTGGATCAAATAAGATATGAGGAGATTTTTTTATCCAATGGCAAAAAACAGATCTGTGCATGGTGCAATACTGTTTTTCTTGTGCACATTGGACAATGCTCTAATTCTATATACGTAAATAGGCTAACATGATTACATCTTTAAATGGGTCAGTAAGTATATGATCTGATATATATTACAAATTTTCAAAACATAAAAAATAACATTAATAGTAAAAAAAAGTATTACTAATTTACTTCAATAGACCAACTTGATACCTGAAGGACTTTTCAGATTGCATAAAATATGACTTTTAAAACTAATTAAAAAGTTGTAGTCTATTTATTTAGTAAGTATAAGTATTACTTGACCTAGATTTGACAGAGGGTAGGCTAAAGTACTCCAACGGGCGGCCGAACGATTTCAACTAATAATGCAGCATTTATATTACCGCTAACCAAATGGGGGTACAAAAATACAAAATTATTTCAGTTTACAAAGCTATAAAAAATATACATTTCTTTCATACTCACCTGGAAAAGCCCACCTTGAACAACTGCAAAGAATACTCCAGATGTGACTGCATTTGCTCCACCCATTCCACTTACCAATGAAAACATGACCCCGGAACCAAAAGCTGCCGCCATGCTGCAATAAATAATTTTAGCGACTCTTAAAATCACAACTGCAAATTGGTGGCAATAAATAAGGACATGGCAAATGCAAATCAAAATACCGAACAGAGCATTAAGAAAAAGGAAATGGAATTGAGCTGTGATTGGGTGAAAAATATAACCAGTCACGCGTAATCATTAATCCCAAAGCACCAGAAGAGCCATTTCATATTTTCATCTACACTAGTCGTTAATGGTAAGTTTCTCACAATACTGGCATCATAAATCAACCTAAAGTTTAAAATTTAATACTGAGGTTACAACCACTTCTACACCACAAGTGTATTAATATTTGTATCGTACTGGTAACCAGACCAATAACACAAAACGGTGATGACAACAAGAAGAATAACTAAAACCTTTCAGCACTAGTTAGGGATGGCAAAAAGAATAACAAAATCATTCTAGCACTAGTTGGGGCTGGCTGCATGAATCACCAGACACTTTACATAGTTATGAATTAAGTCCAAACAAATAACACAAAGGACATAATTATTGCACACTGTTCCCACATTATCATAATTTATTTGGCTATCTTAAGGAAATCTGTACACTCTATATAATTTTAATCTTTCTGATACAAGTAAATTTTCCATCATTTGAGAAAGGTAGCAGGTTAACAGCTCTGAAGTAACTATTAGAATGTCAACATAATATATTCTAGAATATCAGATGGTATCTCAGAAAGTGACTATTGAGTAATGAAGATCCTTCCTGAAAAGTTAGGAGGATGGGTTTTCAGATTTCGTTATGTTTCCTTATGTTTAGGGTTACTAGTCTTATTCTAGTAATTGATTTAGGCATGTACCAGTACTACTTGGCCTTGAGTATTTTAGTAAAAGTATGTAACATATTATTACAATCTTTTTTCAGAATTCATATCCTCTTTCTTCCTCCTTACCTACCTAATTTCCTTTTCTTCAGAAAACCGAGCTTTGATTTGTTGCAACTTGCAAGTAAACAACCTTAGTTGAGCAGTGTTTTAGTTTTAGTTTTTTTAATAATTTATAATCCTTGTATATTATATTGATTTATCTTTGATGATTTTACCTATGTTGGAGAAAATGGAAAGTAAACAAACATGTTTGAAAAAAACATTCAATGAAAATTTTGATTCAGAAGTAGGACATATCAAAGTATAAAAAGTTTCAGCTACATATAGTGGTTTGGAGACAGATAGAGGGAGAGTTAAACTTCAAAACAAAAAAATTCAAATTGTATTGAGAGAAGAAGGTTAATTCTTGTTGAAATTTTTTTCAATATCTTAACGCTTATTACATCCTTTTTTCCTAAACTGTCTAAAAGGCTATTTCAAGATTTGCCTCCATCAATTTATGCAATATTTATTTGGCTTACACAAAATAAAAGAAATAACTTTACTAAAAGGCTATTCAAACCTCATCCTGAAAATAACTTTACTATATAAAACCTTTCAATATCTGTTTCTGTTTTAATTTTGTTTACAATAAATCTTATTTATCTTGCTGAATGTAATAGAAATAAAAGGAAAAAATCAGAGAAACTGCATACATCATATACCCCAATTGCCTTTTCTTTAATTTTATTTCACTTTTCAAAAAAAATAATTCCAAATACTATTTTGTAAAGAAAATAATTTCATATGATTCCACTAAACTAGATTCACAAATTACATGAAATGAAACACAGGAGCCAAATGAAACTAGTGGGATTACATAGCTACTATTTTTTCATTACATATCTATATATCATAAAAAAAGTTTAGGGTTAGTGATTGGACAGTCTTAGAATTGGGAATTGGGTCCAACTCCTCAACCCAACAAAATTGGCTTGTAAGGAGCGAATTGCCTCTACTTATAAACTCATGTTCAAGTCATCTCGGACACTTAACACACACCTCACGCCCAACGGATTTGGAGGAGGCACTGATACCATCTTAGAATTGAGAGTTCGGTCTAACCAAACCCTGCAAAACCCACTTTTAAGTTGAGAACCGAGGATTGCTTCTACTTATAAACTCATTTCAGGCCATCTCACATCATATGTGGGACTCTTAACAGACAAAACAAATATATAATTTTTTTTTTGTTACACAACAGTAGTTAAATTAGGCAACAAATATATATAAACAAAAAAAAAACAAAAATTCTAGGTCATGAAATTTTACCTAGATTGAACATCTTCCTTTCCTCTTAACCTTCTCAAGACACAAGAAATACCAGCATTAACTCCAGTCATAACAGCAAAATTACGAGCCTGAATCAAAGGACCTCCAGAAAGTGCCTATAATCAAATCAAATCAATAAAAATTGTCATATTTTCACATGTTATAATATTAAAAGCGATAAACCCTAAATTTCAAATTCAACACGAATTACATAATTAGGGTATTGAATTACTGTAAAATATAGAAATGAAAAAAATAACTAAACCTGTGCTTGTTTGAGAGAGGCCATGGCTTGAGGGTTAAGATTAGCGTTGGGCGGTGGAATAGGAAAAGCGGAAGGTTTATCAGGGGAAAGAGTACTCATGAAAGCTCCAATTGCAGCACCTTGAGCGGCGCTGGCGGTGGTAACGACGGCGGTTTCGACGGCGATGGTCTGTTTAGCGAGCCAAACCTTGAAGGCATCGTTGAAGTGATTGTAGCGTGCTTGAATTTGTTCGATTGGGTTCTGAAGTTGTTTCGGTAAACCCTTCTTCACTGTCATTGCGTTTTGGTTTCCTTGTTGCATTTTTTTTTTTTTCAATTTCAACGCCGCAATGAAGTTTTTGTAGAATGCAATGGAATGGATATTTTGTTTTGATAACGTTTCGTTTTGTTTCGTACTACTACTACTTCACCTTTTATAAGTACAGTATAATCATTTTATTTTTTTTTGACGCAATCATTTTTTTTTTTGGGTACATACATATACAGTATAATCATTTTAATTTAATTAAATTAAATAATTGAACAACCGGCCTTTTTATCTGAAAAAGCCGTAGCGATGCGTAGTTCATCGTTTTTTTTAGACGCAATTTGTAGTTAATTGGTTAATTAATGTGAACTAGTAATATTTTACTATTAGTATAGTATCTTGCTAATATGTGTGCTAATGATACAGTACATGATTAAAAGTAGAATTATTCTCTTAAAGTTTATGCACAAGTAATTTGTGAAAAGTTTAAAAGTATTCGTACTAGTAAATTAGATGTATGAATTACGATAAGTTTTTCTTTTAAAATCATTACCACCCGTGTTGTGAGGGCTATGTTAGTTTTTTCCAACATATTATTATATTAACATCATCGAGTCTTGCTCATATGTATTCTAAGGACAGTTATTAAGATTCTAAAAATAGAATTTTTATATTGAAAAATATAATATTCTGACATTTAAAATGTTAAATGCACCACTTTTAATGATAATAATTTTATATTTAATATTTTATCATGTACTCTTAGAACACGTGTTAGCATTTGTCACAAATGTTATTGTCAAAAAAAAAAAAAACATTTGTCACAAATAAATACCGCAAGTAAACTATCACTCTCTCACCAACTTAGTCCCTAAATTATCACTCTCTCACCAACTTAGTCCCTAAACTATTAAAAATAACTAAAAGGTCCCTAATCTATTTTTCATCCGTCAATTTAGTCCCTAAACTATCAATCTCTCACCAACTTAGTCCCTAAACTATTAAAAACAACTAAAAGGTCCCTAATCTATTTTTCATCCGTCAATTTAGTCCCTAAACTATCACTCTCTCACCAACTTAGTCCCTAAACTATTAAAAACAACTAAAAGGTCCCTAATCTATTTTTCATCCGTCAATTTAGTCCTCGGTTAACTTGTCTGTAAAATCCTAAAATATTATCACCCTTTCTTCTTCCACGTGCTTCAACGAAAACAACCACCCTGCTCGCCGCCAACCACTCCACTCTCCGGCAACAACCGTTTTGCTCGCAACACAAATATAACCTCTAGTCGCCGAACTCAATTCATTCTTTCAGAATAATCATTTAGAACGAAAAGAGATCTTTAGTATGAAAAAAGTGGCAATTGTCGGTATTTTTTGTTTTTTTTTAACACGGAATAGAGATCATTTATGCTGTGATCTCTTGTTTTTTGCGGGTCTGGGAGTTTTTTTATCCTTCTATTCCTTTTCTTCTGTTATTGTAAGGAATGTTTTGGGGTGTGTTAGTGTGTATAATGATGACATAAAGGGTACAAAAGTGCCATTATATGTAGTATGCTAACAAAGTCTTATTAAATTTCAAGCGTTTGTATAGTGAATTATCTTTGCAGGCTGATTGTGTCATTGGTAATACTAGTAGGAGCTAGCTTTTTTCATCCATGCCAGTGTGTTAAGAAGTGCCTTGGAGATATTATAACAGGTTTGTTAGGAATCATAAAATGATGTTTATGAGGGATTAAATTGAAGGATGTGAATATAGTTTAGGGACCTTTTAGTTGTTTTTAATAGTTTAGGGACTAAGTTGGTGAGAGAGTGATAGTTTAGGGACTAAATTGAAGGATGAAAAATAGATTAGGGACCTTTTAGTTGTTTTTAATAGTTTAGGGACTAAGTTGGTGAGAGAGTGATAGTTTAGGGACTAAATTGACTGATTACTCAACTTAAAATAAATTCAATAAAAGAAAAATATTATAAAGAATAAAATATTACTTCTACTTCGACCTATACGAACACACAAGGTAGATCATTCGGGTCAAAGTAAGACATGGTACATGCAAATAATATGTGAAGGAAATAATGAATGATCAGACATTGAGGTGAACTCCTTACTTAAAGAATGGTTGGACTCATTTGCGCTCTATGTTGTTATGGATTTGGATCCTCTCATGTGAGCTCTCTCCCGCCTTCTGTTCATCACTAATTTGAACCGTTAGATTTATATTTTGTTTCTCTCTCATGTATATTACTTTATTAATTTAATTTTCTTATAGGTTCCCAACTATTGGATTTGGGGCAGGATAAACAACAAAATGAATGCGTCGGAGATGATCCACTTTCATGTTGTTATTTTCACTATATTGATCACATTGTTGCTGGATATACAAGTGTTGTTTGTTGTCACAATTTAATAGTTA
The DNA here is from genome assembly GCF_020283565.1 of Trifolium pratense. Taxonomy (NCBI): domain Eukaryota; kingdom Viridiplantae; phylum Streptophyta; class Magnoliopsida; order Fabales; family Fabaceae; genus Trifolium; species Trifolium pratense. The sequence continues at coordinate 32,039,661 of NC_060061.1, read as the reverse complement.
CGTGTGAGAATTTGTGTAAAATTTGAATGATTCCTAGATAGGTGAAACTACGTACACAAGCGCGTCGTGCTTCTAGTTTAATCCAAAACCCTAACTCTCAAAGCTCTCAATTCACTTCCTTGTTTTTTTTTTTTTTTTGACGTAACTTCGTTGTTATTTTAATCAATATCAATGATATCTTTTTCTTGTTCACTCCATTTTATAGCAATTATATCACAATATTAATTTAAAAATAAATGTACAACATCATGTTTGATAAATTATTTTATATTTTTGTATAAAAATGAGCCAACAAAATTCTTTAACATTATTTTAACTCGATCAAATTTACTTAGCAATGTCCTGTAAGTGTATTTTAATTAGTAGCCATTGGATATATTATTTTAAATTATTTTCTTAATTTCCAAATGTCACATAAGCAAATATTAGTCTTAAAAAAAAAATCACCGAGTAGTTAGCAAATGCAAAATAGGGTAAACTTTGAGGGGAAAAATCGCACAACCGAAAGTTATGGGGCCAAGATTGAACAATTGTGAAATATAAGGGGTTAAAATCGCACAATTGAAACTTGAGGTTTAAAATCGCACAATTGTGAAACTTGAGGGGTCAAAACTATATTTAAGTCAATATAAAGGTAGTAAATTTGGTCTCAGATGGACTTCTCGTTAGTCAATTTAGTCCATAAAATTAATAGTAAAAACTAAAAAGTGACACCAGAGATGTATATTCAAGAAGCAATATGATAGTTAGTTAATTACACACATCTAGAGACTAATTAGAAGAGAATGATTATGAAAATTTGAAATATATATAAACAATCTTTTTTTTACGGGAATAAACAAGTTTGATTTTTAGGTGGGTGTATTGGATTAAGATTTCACAAGACAATTTTAGCAAAAAAAATCTTGAAGATTTTAAAAGACTTTGTGAGATTGTATTGATTTTATGAGATTTTAGAAGACTTTTTTGAATGACTTTTTCAATCAAGATTCTTATCACAAGAATTTGTGAGACTTTATGACACAGACTTTTGAGATTTTGAAGATTTAAATGAGTCAATAAATTCGATATAAATTCTTTCTAAAATAATAATGAATCAATCAGTGAAAATTAATCATTCCTTAAAAAAATCAACAATCATTAATATAATAAAAAAATCAATGAATAAAATTCTACAAAAAAAAAATCAATGAATAAACAAAAAAAACAATTTATCACTACACAGCTTCAAGTCTTGTCCAATGCATATATTACCGCCCATAAGTATAGCTCATTGTAAACTAGCTAGCTTGAACCAAATTGATAGAAAAGGTCAAAAAAAAATGAACAAGGTTTGTTGTTGTTGTTGAAACATGTTGTTGTTGTATATATTTTCAATGTCTATATCCTATAATGAATCGTGACACTATTTATGGTAGCAGGACAATCATGAAGAGGAAACGTGATAGAGAGGTAGGAAGAAAATATAAGCGATTATAAAAAACATGAGATAATCAGAAAACATAGAAACATGAGAAAAGGTGAAAGAAATAAAAAAAAATGAAAATCCATCAAAATCTCAATGATATGAGGAAAGACTTTTTGTAGCTCAAAATTCACTAAAAAGTCCATCAAAATCCATTAAAATCCTATTTTTTAAACAATCCATCAAAATTAGAATACTTTTGAATACCACAAGACTTTTTGTAAGTTGTAAAGAGTCTTGATTGAATACCACTAGACTTTTTTAAAGTCTTTTAAAATCCTAATTGAATACCACTAGACTTTTTTAAAGTCTTTTAAAATCCTAATTGAATACCACAAGATTTTATCATCATAAAAAAGTCTTTTAAAATCCATCAAAATCCTAATTGAATACACCCCCCTTAAGTTTCCGAAACATACTTTAAAAAAAAAAAGGCTTAAATGCAGTTTTGCCCCCTCTGTTTTGATTAAATCGGAATTTTACCCCCCCTGTTTTAAAACGCGAACTTTTACCCCCCCTGTTTTATAATTTTTTGGATTTTGCCCCCCTAAAATTCTGCTTTCAAGTAACAACTTCAAAGCTTCACACACAACCCAATTTGGATAAATAATTCACCAAAAGGATATCGAAATGACCGTAATCGAGTTATCTTTCCACAGAATCAAACCCCACTAAATTTGGAGTTACAATGAGAGATTAATTACCGTTTTAGTGAAGGTATGTCCCCAAAATTCTGCACAAAATCTGTTTTCGAGTCACAACTTCAAAGCTTCGCACACAACTCAATTTGGATCAATAATTCACCAAATGGATACCGAAATGACCATAATCGAGTTATATTTCCACAGGATTAAACCCCACTAAATTTGGAGTTACAAAGAGAGATTAATTACAGTTTTAGTGAATGTCTGTCCAATTATTAATTTTGCAGAAATCTACTTATGACCTTTAAATTCAACATCGTCTACCAAACACATCGTAACTCCAAATTTGACGAAATTTAAATGAAAACAAGGGTAATTTTGTTAGCTTTCCGGAAATGTAAATACTATTGAAAAATGAGCTACAGGGTGAGAGACATGACAAAAATACCAGTAGTAGTTCCATACATTAATTGATTTGGACAGACCTTCACTAAAATGATAATTAATCTCTCTCTGTAACTCCAAATTTTTGTGGAGTTTGATTCTGTGGAAAACTAACTCGATTTCGGTCACTTAGGTACCAGTTTGGTGAATTACGGATCCAAATGGAATTATGTGCGAAGTTTTAAAGTTGTGACTCGAAAGCAGATTTTGTGCATAATATTTGGGGGACATACCTTCACTAAAACGGTAATTAATCTCTCTTTGTAACTCCAAATTTAGTGGGGTTTGATTATGTGGAAAGATAACTCGATTACGGTCATTTTGATATCCGTTTGGTGAATTATTGATTCAAATTGAGTTGTGTGCGAAGCTTTGAAGTTGTGACTCGAAAGCAGATTGTGTGCAGAATTTTGGGGGACATACCTTCACTAAAACAGTAATTAATCTCTCTTTGTAACTCCAAATTTAGTGGGGTTTGATTCTGTGGAAAGATAACTCGATTACGGTCATTTCGATATCTGTTTGGTGAATTATTGATTCAAATTGAGTTGTGTGCGAAATTTTGAAGTTGTGACTTGAAAGCAGAAATTTAGGGGGGGCAAAATCCAAAAATTATAAAATAGGGGGGGTAAAAGTCCGCGTTTTAAAACAGGGGGGGTAAAATTCCGATTTAATCAAAATAGGGGGGCAAAACTGCATTTAAGCCAAAAAAAAATTACCAAATAAATTTTTTCATTTTCTCTTTTCCAAAATAGTTTTTGAAAATAGAATTATCAAACAACTTTTTTGTTCTTCTTTTACTTTCTTAAAAAACTTTTTTTAAAATTGATTTATAAAAGACTTTTTTAAAACTAAAAACAAAAACCCAGTCAAACAAAGCCTAAAATTGTGTTTTCCCATTTCTTTTTCTCAAATTTATAGATTTGTTTCCTAATAAATAATCATAAAGAAATTCCTCAAGAATTTCGTAAAGAAAAGCTCGAAGAAAAAAAAAAAAAAGAGAAACCGGGGTATGAAACGACGTGTCGTTTGCTGCTGTAAGATGCAGCATATGATTGTTCCCGCTCCCACCCAACCCAATATCAATCCAATCCATCAATCGGTAGTTCAGTAGTTCCCGCCTCTTTCCGCCGTCGTGAAGGTAGTAACTAAAACTAAACTCCACAATCAATGAATTTCATTTTATGTTATTTAGCTTTCAGATTTTAGTTCAGTTACTTCAAGATCTTTACACTTTCATTAATTAACAATTTAACATTGATTTTAGTTTCACTCGTGCCCACAACCTGTTCGATCATTTGCTTCACTCACAACACTAATTTACACATTTGTTTTTTTCCATTCTTTCAGGGATCAAAACCATTTTGTCATTCATTTATCTAAAAAATGACCAGTTCTGGCGACAGTTCCCCCGATTGGTTGCGTTCATTTAAGGTATCACTGTAATTTACGCATAATTAAATGTGATTTTGATGCGTCTTTCATAGTTGCAAATTTGCAATCTGTATGTTTTGTGCAACATTTCCTAAGGATTAATTAATTGTGCAATGCTAATTAACACTGGTGCTTGTACATTTTCCTGCTACTAGCCGCCCACTCCTATTTCGCCATTGAGACTGTCCTCTGATTCGGAGTCTTCACATGATAGTGCTAGTTTTTCTGATGAGTATAACATTGATGATGAAGAGTCGTCTCCTAAGTCACCAAAGACTCCAAAGGTCAGCAAAAACAAGAGTACTGCTGTTGGTGGGAGTAGTGTTAAGTCTTCGACTAAAAAGACGTTAGAAGAAAAAAGTCTTGAAATGGAAGATGAAATACCATCCACAAAAAAGAAATTGTACACGCGGAAGGCGAAAACTGGTACACTTGATATTTGATTTTCATTTGGAGTTCACTCAAGATGAAATAGTTTTTATGATCAAATTGACTCGTGAGATACAATGTGAGAATCATTCTACAGTTTGATTTTTTATTGCATTATCATTTCGGCTTTTTGTACTATGATACAGGAAAGAAAGAGGAAGAGAAGATCAAGCTGGAGTCGGACGATGAAAAGGAAACAGAGCATAAAGTAAGAGCCATGCCGTTACATCTTTAACTGTTAAGTGGCATCTGTAGATTTAGGGAGAAAAAACACATTTCTGTTTACCTTATTATACGCATTATACTGTGTCAAAAATCCATGTTCGGTTTTGGCCTGCCACTCATATTGTGATTACTGTTAATATCAAATGTTTTGCATAGGGGACCATTCATTCATTGTGGACACTTTCATCAGATTCTGAGTCATATCACGATCGTATCCCAAAAACTGAAGATCATATCGATCAGGTGGAAATTTCTAAGCCCCAAATATCTCAAACCCCTGGTAAAGTAGAATATATGGATGGACTTCTCCATGACCATAATGGAAAGTCTCCATCCAAAAAGGCTACAAAAGAGAAGTCATCACAAAAACAAATAGATGTAGAAGAAGGTAGCACACCAGTAAAAGGGAAGAAAACAAAGGGCAGTGTAAAAGGGACAGGTATGAAGTGGTTAATTTTTAACTTTTAAGAAAAAAATGCAAGATGTTGCTCTATCTTCACGCATATGGATTTGAAATAGGCTTTTGCTTACCATTTTGTACATTTAGTATCTGGAAAAGAGACGGATGGTAATGGAGATGTAAAAGATGAAGAGGAAGAAACTTTTGAAAAGCCTATTCAACAAAATGTAAGAAGGACATTGTTATAGTCATTGCCTAAAAATGTTTCCCAGCATTCCCATGACTTTGAAACATGAATAAGTAATAAATATTGAAGACCTGACAGCCTATCTAATCTGGTATTCTTAGTCGTGCTTTCCATTTGTTACAGGTTTCCTCATCAATGTTGCCTTTGATGCTATCTGAGAAAGTTCATCGTACAAAGGTCTGGTGGCAACTATATGTTATAAATTTCCCCCATGCTATATTTTTTATTTTATAGTTGTACGGGTCATGTTTAAATACTACCACGGGGACAATCAGATGAGTAAGATGTTGCACTTTCAAAAACAAATAAAATGTTGCAGCAGAGAAGTTGCTAGTTTGGTTTAATATTTTTTTTTTTGAGTGGATATACATGTCATGTAGAATTCTGCGTAAAAATCACATCTGCTGTAAATTTGTAATGATTTTCCTTTTTCATGAAAAAGGAAACGAGTCCATGACAAAGTGCTACTCTGTTTTGCAGGCTCTTATTGAGTGTCAAGGTGACTCCATAGATCTGAGTGGTGATATGGGAGCTGTAGGGAGGGTTATTGTCTCAGATTCCCCATCCGGGGATCAAGAAATGTGCTTAGATTTGAAAGGTATCTTAGTTTACATATTATTTTCTGATTAAAAAACAAATAGTGAGTTACTGTTATGTATAATAGAAAGACACAACACATATCTTGACGATGACACTTTGTATACAATATACATGCAGAACCATAAACATCTGTCTGTATGTTACAGGTTTTAAGATATGGGAATCTCAAACTCATCATATAACCTTGATTTTTAGTGATTAACTATTTTATGACATTTTTGGTTTATACTTATATGCTGTTATGATGTGTCCACCATAGGTCTTCCATATTTTTGGTTTATACTACAATATACATGCAGAACCGTAAACATCTGACTGTATGTTACAGACTACAGGTGTTAAGAAATGGGAATCTCAAACTCATCATAAAACCTTGATTTTTAGTGATTAACTATTTTATGACATTTTTGGTTTATACTCCAAGTTATATGCTGTTATAATGTGTCCACTATAGGTCTTCCATATTCTGAGTCACATAGTACTTTTGTCTTATAATGGCAACCTGTATCTGATTGTTCAAATTTTAATATTCTTTTCAGGAACAATATACAAAACATCAATAGTTCCTTGCCAGACGTTTTGCGTTGTATGTTATCTTTGATGCAATCTGCATTTAGCATAATGGCCTTGATAGTTTTTATTTGGCCTTGTAGCTAGTTACTTCCATGATTTTTAAATATTGATTTCATACGAGCCTTTTCTTTTTCAGGTTAGCTTTGGGCAGTCAGAGGCAAAGGTCTGATGTTATCTAGATTCTACTTATTTTCTTACTTTATCTAGTAAATATGTCTGAATTCATGTTGATTACTACTTTATATGTTAATCTATTTATTTCCGCATTTACTTTTACAGTGTAATCAGCCTTGACCAAGATTTTGAAAAATGTAGGCTGCTATTGGTGTTTAACCTTAATTTAATTTATTTTCAGATAGAGGCCATCATGAATGACTACATACAGCTGAATCCACCGTGTAATGTTTATGAAGCTGAAACTATGGTTGAAGGTTATTTGCATCCACCAACAATTTACTGGGGCTTTTATTTCTGGTAGCGTTGTTTTATTATGCGTAATGTTTTGCCTGACATCTATTATTTTCATGTGAGAAGGGACATTGGATGGTTTCTCCTTTGATTCTGATGAGGAAGCTGCCAAGATGCAGAAAACCACCCACCCAACTGATCAAAACGAGCACACTGAGGAACAGACACATGGTAAATCCAAACGGAAGGCAGACAAAACATCCGTAAGTTTCCCAGTTGCTTTTGTTTATAGATTTGTACTTGTTAATAATTGAAAATGCTGGTGCGTACATACTTAGCTGCTGAAAATTTGGATGCAGGGTGCTGAAAAGAAAAGAGGTAGAAGTACTGGCGGAAAATCACAGTCAAAGATATCAAAGAAAAAAGCTCCAAGCTCCAAGAGGGCAAAGCCAAAGACTAAGAAATGAGTCAAAGAAGCATTCTATATTTTCAGGTATAACCATGCACTAAAATAACTAATTCTTGAATTAGAACTTCAGATGCTGAATCAATTTACCAATCACAGGGATGGTGAATCCGTAATATTATATCACTGGATCATTTGTTATTAGAGTTCTTACCAAACCCCGAGCAGGAGATTTTAATGCACATTGTCTGCGGAAGGAGTTATCATCAATTCCTTCTAATTATGTTCCTCCTTATCAGGCCTGTTTCAGTATATTCATTGTGATTTCATTTTTACTGAATGTTATTTCAATTTGTTTGTTACTTGTCAAAAAAATAGTTTTTTTTATTTCTTATCCTTTCTTTGAATTTATCTGCATTAGCTGGCTACTATTATCCAGAAGGGCTTCGTTGCTCATTCATTTTCTGCGGAACATGTAGATACTTTAGAGTGAGATAATGAATTTTAGTGTTTGTAGTTTGTACTGTACATTGCAAATGGCCGGTTGTTTCCTTTCGAACTATTATTTTCTGAATCCCTTGTTTCCACAGGGTTCTCAACTCTCAAGTGTACTATTATCTGTTCATTTTCACCTCATTAATGCCTGTCTTTATTTTCCTCCGCTGCTTACGAAAGAAATTCTTTTCAGACATATCACTGGCTGTGTCTTACATGTGCCAAGAAAATAAGAATGGGGATAGAGATAATGATTGGAATTGGAAAGGGTGAGAAAATTTGTTGTGAATGTGACTTGCCGATGCTTCCGACGTTGCTGTCTAATTGAGTAATTGGTGGTGGAGGAGGAGGAGGAGGAGGAGAGGCATAAGTAGTGAATTGAAAAAGAGGGAAACTAATCAAAACTGTGGTAGATAGTGTAGTAATACCCGATGGGACAAAAAACAACGGCATATTCATAAGCTTGCCAAGTGAAAGTGTTGGTGCCATTGGACAAAGCTCTTTTTGAAATCGATGAATAATATGAAAGTCAGAAATCCGTTAGGTAGAAGCTCATGAATTAAATACTATATTGAACACTTTTATCTATTTAATTTAATGTGAGACTCCTTGAAGGACATAATAGGAAAATATAGATAAAATTGCAATTTGATAATGAGAAATGCTCAATGTAGCGAAAAATAGCTTCACGACAATATCACGAACCAGGTGGCACACAACAACTTGCCTATCTTTGATAATTATAAAGTTAAACTAGTAAGTGATTTCATCTCATTCATCCGAGTTAGTAGGAAGCAAAATGAGGGAAAGTAATGGAATGGATGCCATTAACTTTCATTCCATTTTATTTTTTTTTGTAAATACTATGCTACTCCATTGAATTTTATCGTATTACATCTCGTTCCATCAATTCAAACATATCCTAAGAGTTTGTCGGGTCATTATGTTGATTTAGACAGATACCACCCGGGCTACCAATTAGAATGATATGACTCTTGATGAAGCATCTGGTGGGATCTCAATTTGTGATTCTTCACGAAACATGTTCAAACATCAATTGTAAAGCTATGACTCTTCATGAAACATGAATAGACACCTATTACAATAATACTACGACTCTTATTAAACACACCCCATTCAAATTTTTGTTGGAATTAAGGGACTTGTGAGATACTATTGAAATTTTTGTTGGAATTAAAATGAGATATAATAATTTGGCCCATAACTGTTTTGAAATTCATAAATAAATTGTGTTACAAATTTATTGAAGTTCAAGAAATAAAAGAAAGCTTCAGCCTTCATGCATCATCAGAGCCGAGGAGAATTCACTTTCAATTCTGCGATAAATAGAGAATCAATACCACTGCTCAAAGGCAAGAGATAACAGTGTGGAAGACAACAAACTCAAGAAGGAGTCTAATATTCCATACTGTGTAATCTGATTCGCCTTCTCAGTCTCTCATCAAATCTTCAGCAAAGACAAACTTGAGGATAAGTAGCAATGCTCAACTACCTACATAAAGAAATATAAGAAACATGTATCAATATTTCATCTACTACCATAAGATAATTATGTATTACATTTTATTGAATATTGAAACACAAATGCTTTGAAACCTCCTTGTTAACACATGCTCAAAAACCTGCATAAATTAAACTCAGACAACACAGTCATCAGTCAAATAATGGAAAGAGAATAGAATAACTAAGGTTGATAAAAATGTGAACTATCTCATCTTTGTTGAGTCTGCAAGAGTACTAAGAGGAGTTAGAAAGCTAAACTAGAAAACATATTTTACATATACTTTGTTCGTATGAGGAACCAGAGAGAACCTGAGCTTTCCATAAGTTTATCAACATAACCCTGAGTTGAGTTATCAGCCTAAGGGCCAACTTTGCTTATTGGGTGCTGTTCTAATGGAATTAAGGGGAAACAAAACATGTACAATGGTACAACTCAATTGCAGTAGTATCAGTAACGAGTACACCAATGCTGGAATAAGAATAACAAAAGATACATTTAACAGTCAGCTAGATGAGGCCTACAATTAGGTACATGTTGATACATTGTACACTATTCAGGTCCTAAATCAAACTCAAGCATCATAAACGGTTAAGGAAATGCTTCAGTAAACAATAGTCATCTCAATACGGTTAGCAAGAACCCCAAGTCGATTCAGATATCACATACAACTGAATACTAAATAGTAGAGCCTGCTCAAATTCCCATTCAACAGTTAAGCTACATTAACCACCACATTACATTGATATTACAAAATAAGGAGTTCCAACAATTGAAAGATGGAAAAACACCATGTCCACCGGTAATTAATCCATAACTGTTCAAGTTCTGTTATTCATACTCATCTGATAAAAAAAGGGGGAAAAGACAGGACAAGAGAAAAGATAAAAGTCTTTCGGTTAGATGACATATATCTAGCTCGTATCCATGCCATCTCTAACTTGGCTACAGATAGGACTGACAGCAGAAAAAGACTTCTCAAAAGGTGAAGGATGGAATTGTGCATCCCGTCTGCGCTTAAAACCACATCCGTCAGTAGGAGAATTCTCTGCATCAATCTTCCTTCGAACACCTCTCACCGCTTGTTCCTCTGCCGATGTAAGCGGGAAAACCTGACCACTAGCTCGGCAAAGGGAACTGTGGTTGTCATACAGAATTCTCTGGTTACAATTTTTATCACAAATGTGAGTCAGTCCTGTTAGCTTGCAACGATACATGTTTCCAAAAACATGTTCGGTTTGGCATTTCCAGTCGCATTTGTGACCAGTAAACAGACTGTCTCGACCCAAAATACTCGACAGATAAATGACATTTGCAGGACCCGCAACCACAGATTTTCCATATATCTCCATTCCTTTGATGAAAACAGCAACTCCTATGTAATCTTTTACACTCCCACTTCAAGGCCTTGCCTGAATTTTCTGCAAGACCCACAACAACAATACATATTCAAATTCAATCAAACTCAACATGAATTAACCTACTAGCTGAAAAAAAATTAAGCCTATGTTTGGTTCCCCATTTGAAGCAATAAGAATTGATTCTGGAAATTAAAATTGATTTTGACATGTTTGGTTGCTCTCCAATAGAATTGATTTTGTCCCCAGAATTGGGTCTAGGGTCTAAACGTGATTTTTACACTGAAATTATTGTTCAACTCAGTTTTACATTAATATATCCAAACATAAATCACTTTACCCTTAACTCAATTCTAATTAAAGTCGAGTTAACAAAATCAATTCTTATTAACGCAAAACCAAAAACACACTAATTAGAACCGAAACACTTCTAAAATATCTCTTACTAAAGCATCCAAAACATAACAAACCCTAATTAAATTATGAGAAACCTTAATTAGACCACAAAACTAACAATCTCAACCAAAATTAATAATCTCAAAAAGGAATTTGGCAAAGGAAATGAAACGTATAAGACAAAAAATGCAAATTAATTATAATTAATAATCTAATTGACATTAACAAATCTTAAACAAAATCACATGTAACTACAAAATTGATTGACACGTGACAAAGACACATGCATCAGATCTAAACTGGGTCCAAGCGGGATTTGAATTTAATATTAATTAATACAGTAAATCAATAAATAACAGATAATTGAACAATGAAATATGAACACGCGCGCTCGTTGAAGAATTAAACGAAAACCTTACATCAAAATCAAATTTGATTTACACATGAATGCTATGCTACACGATTAAATAATAAGAAGAAAATTGAAGGGAAAAAAATGAAGGAAAATGAACTTACATGCACGTTGTTCAGCTAAGTGAAGCTCCTGAAAAGATTTTTTTCATGAAATGTACCTAGAAAATGAAAAACAAAAAGAGAGATCTCTATTTATTTTTTTTATATCTCTGAAGAAACTAAATGGTAGTTAAATGAAAGTAGAGAAAGAAGAGAAATGAATGGGGTATTTATAATGAATGATAGAAACTGAATGCATGAATGCTGATAATAAGTACTTTCATTTACACATGTGGGGTTGACGATACACGTAGGACAAAATGCAACTTAAATTTCTCTCAAATGTAATGTAATGTAATGTAATTTCACCTTAACTCACCTACAATTTTGGATAAACTACCGGATCCAACGTTCTTTCTTAACCCCATCACCATCATCGTCAACAACGTAATTTCTTTTTACAGTCAACGTAATCCGAATTCAAATTATTTCCTTTTATGGAATTTAATTCATTACATCCTCCGGTGATAGAATTGTCAATGAATCTAAAAAGTAAATTTTATCATATATTTAGTACTGAAGGGAGTATTTAAACTATATACTACTTCCATAATGGGTTTCACGTGCGTTTGATCCGCTAAAAAATAAAAGACTTGACTAGATACTTTTTGTTCTACCCTGTTTGATTTGAAACTGATTATAGGACTAAACAAATTAAGTAGCAAGGAACATAACAAAAACAAAATTTTTTGTCCCTCACTAAATCACATGACAACTTTTTGTCCACAAATAGACATAGCAATGGGGCGGGGCGGAGACAGGTTTTGCCCTCCCCAACCCAAACTCATAAAGTTTGGGTTTTCCCAAACTCATACCCAACGGGGATCAGGTATCCCCGTTACGCCTCTTTCCACATGAATTTATATTGTATTTTAGTATTTTTTTTATTAAAAAAAGAAGTTAAATGTCCAAAATTATTTTCTCTCAACAATATTTTTTTAAATACTGAAAAAATAGAGAAAATGATTTGTTTAGTTTAATACTCAAATAAAAAATAAACATATGAATGTAATTTAAGAGATTGTTTAAGTGTTTCTAATTTAAAATAGGTGAAATCTAATTTTTAGTATAAACGGGTCAAGTTCAGGAAGGGTATTAATGTACCAATTACTCGCCTCAACCCCAACTTTTGAAATCGAAGAAAACCCAAACCCGAACCCAGTCTACTCGGGTTTTTTCCGTCAAAACGGGTATGGTTTGGGCGGGTACCCGCGGGTATGAGCTTTATTGTCATGCTTATTCACAGTACAACTATAAAAAATACGAAAATACTGATTTTATATTTGAATATAAAAATATTATCGTCCTATATCTCTTCAGTATAATTGTGTCTTGTCCTGTATTATCTTATTCTGTCTTGTGCTATTTTGTCCAGTTTTTGTTGTTTTACGAATCAAATGCCCTATGTTTATGTGTAGGGGAGAAAGAATTGTCAAATTTGTTAAAAATTGTGAATCACATTATCTCTATTTTTTTTTTTGGCTTATAGGTCGTAAGGATCAATTCTTCTTATTAGTTTTATTGGTGTAATAATCATTTACTCATTTCGGTCCTAAATATAGGAAGAAATCTACTTTTTAGATACATTGAAAATCTAATGTATCTAGTTTATATATTAGACCAAATATATTAGATTTTCAATGAATCTAAAAAGTAGATTTCTTTTTATATTTAGGATCGGAGGTAGTAGTTTACTATAGTGATATTTTATTTTATATTTTACATAAACCTTAGCAAATTTGTTTAAGTAGTAAAAAAATTGTGCATCTAGAAAATTTGGTTAGGAAGGAAGAATCACCTTGTATATTTTATAGATTTTCCTACACAAATTAATCACGCTAAACGATAGTAATAACTTTGTGAGAAATTCTAACTTGGGCTCAAACCAATGAAAAAATCATTTAGACGCGCACTCACAAATGTAATAAAGTTAAAACAAAATTAATATTTGTCACATCATTTATTCTTTAACTTTTTTTTTCATGTGTATGTGTCTAAAAGATTTTTTCTTAGATCTGTGCGTAAGTAAGAATTCCTCCAACTTTGTACTTGTATTGAGTAAACAAAAAAAAATTGAAACAACATTTCGTTTTTTATTTTAATTTTCTCAATAATACTTAGTAAAACACTTCTTCTTCTTCTTCTTCTTCTTCTCTTTTAATCCTAGTTGTCATCACTTCTCTTATTATTAGTTTATCAAAGAGGGGTGATTTAAGGTCAATTATGACCTGGAATCATCCCTCCAAATCGTTTTTTCTTTCTCGTAATAATAAATAAGTGTGATTTTCACATTTTGTTTGTTTTTATTTTTCGTCTTCGTACGGAGTATTTTGTTGTCTCGTCTTTGTGGATGTTTATTTGTTTCAGGTTTAATTATTAGTTCGATCTAGTACAGATTCAATCAATGTCGACTTTGATGTCATCAACACTACAGATCCGGAGGCATAGACATTATGGACCCTTCAATATATTTAAATTTGTAAGCTTATGTAATTTGCTGTTTTATGCTATTAACACGGATACTGTGAGTTTGTTCGCAGATTTATCCTTTTTGTTTTTAGCAACTTTGAATTTGTATTACATCGATGTACTCTATCAATTTGAATGAATGAATATCGTTTATTCTGAGTAAAAAAACATTTCATTTTTAATGTGTATAAAAACTTGAAATGAAATAAGTATCCAGAAAAACTTATTAACCATTTGAGTTCAATTTATCTTTTTATCAAATAATCTACTAATAATTAAAATTTTACTTTTTTAAAATGAATAAATGAAAATACAATAGTTCAAACTACTACGATCCCTACATATTTCATATTTCATGTAACATCCTATTGATGAAAAATTTCCACCTAAGAGCATCCACAATAGAGCTACTCATTTTTGAGTACTTAAGTGGCCTCACATGTACACATAATTCATTTATAATTTTTTTAATAATAGTACATAATAAGTACTCATTCCCTCCAACCCAAAACCTCTTCAAAAGTTCTAAATTGGCCCCACTAGTAGCACATCTATCCAATAACTCAACATCATTTTAAATGGGTCCCACAAAAATTATTTAGGTACTATGTCTTATTGTAGAACTAGTACCTATTAGGTACAATTTTGTTTTTGCTCCAATGGGAGTACCTATTAGGTATTAGTACTTAAAAATATAAGTACCACCATTGGAGATGGTCTAAAAATATATACACTGTTAAACTTTCATACCATAAATCTCAATCTTTTCTTTAGTCTAAAAAAAATTAATTTTGGCTTGTTTGTCACGTGTTCCCAACGGTCTCTTTATTTTCTTGGGTGGCCTAGATTTCATTCACACTTGTAACGTTTCAATTTTTAATTTATCATGATCAATCAAAGCACTACTGGAGTGACAAAAAATGTGGCTAGCCGCGGAGACTTTATTCTCCTATGGACACTTGACACGTTTAAGTACTACCGTCCTCAATGGATTCATAACAGTCTTTTGGGCTTTATTGATGGGCTCAGCCCAATACTACCCAGCATTCGGACTTTTCTCTTCCTCCCTCCCCATTTTTCTTTTATTCCTCGAAAGAAATTCCGTTTTTGTTCTTAAAAATAAAGTTTGAAATCTCCTCAAAGAACACATGTCTAAATCCAATTGTTAGGGTAACACCTATAAAGATCGGGATGACCTGTGAGAGTATGGTCAAAGAATGACCCAAAGAAGGAGGCCTTAGAAATATATATGAGGATCCAATAGTTCTCGACTTATTGTTGTCATTGGATTTGCTTTCGTGGGTCATATAAGAGGGGCGTAAAACCAAGAAAAATAACAAAGTACTCAAAACCCTTAAAACATTTGACCTAATAGCTTGACAACAAAGCCGACTTAGCTGTCTCACTCAAACCTCTTGCTTTTTCTTCTTCGTTTGGCTCTTGTGTAGGCTAAGTAAGTAGGCTATGTTTTGCAATTTTTCCAGGAGATATAGTCTTTCTTTGGTTCGAAAGCGAGATTGGGATCTATATTTTATATAAACCTCTGACAGAACGGAATGCAACTTTTCTATGAAGTTCTACCTTAGAACAATATGATATTGATTTAATATGAGAATGTTGTGATGAGTCAAGCGTGAGTTAACGTTTCATATTAGACAACAAAAAAAAAAAGTAAACGTTAGATACATATACCTAATATTTTAAAGTTATGAATAAAAACGTGATATCAAAATGCAAATGTACAAATAAAAAAGTGTTAATGCAAGGCTTAATGGAAGTGGCATAAAATTTGGAGGACTTTTGAACTATGTACAAATAAGAAAATGCTGGCTAAATTAAGTGCTCAGCTTGTGGTGGGAGGAGATTAAGGTTGCACTTCTCGCATGTCACTTAATATGCTTGATACATGCACGATGAGGTGTATGTTTATGTTAGAATTGAGGGTATGTTACATGGAATTAATTTGATTTAAGAAACTTGTTCTGGATTGGACCCGAGGTAATTGTTGAAGATCTCACTCGTGTGTCGAACTCGGTCCAAGTCATTTGAAGGCCCAACCGTGCCTTTTCCTACTCAGCGGTCGAGGAAACTTTGCCTTCCGTGACGGACGATATCGAAATGATGAATATTTACCGTCTATTAAGGCTCCTTAGCCATTTTTTGACAGTCATTGATGGCGTTAATACGCTCATCAATGACCTTAGCCGAACGGTGATGCTATATATACTCCTCTCATGCAGAGGAATCAAATATATTATTCTCTACTCTTAAAAACTTTTGTTTCACATTCTTATTAACTTGGGCGTCGACATGTAGGTACAAAATCCTCATTCCATTAATCGGAATTTAAGAGAAGCACCACCAAATCAAGTCGCTAAAGATAAGATGAATAGTTATGAATAAAAATTCAAACGTTGCTGGAGAATGGCAAATATAAAACCGAAAAGGATAGGATAGTCATTAAATTTGCAGCCGGCCAGAGTCGGCTTTGATCACACTGCTTGACAAAAGAAAGCAAAGATAGGAAAACGACAATCGCTTACCAACAAATAATGAGTTACAAACAAATACGCATCAAAGTTTAACGTTGACATCAAAATTGGATTATGTGCCAATTTCAATTATCCAACCTTTTTTATCTTTGTGAGCATTCAATTGTCCAACCATACAACAAAGGATAAATGTTGATTCCGTGGGCCACTACATACATACATACTAAAAGATCCTTAACGCTGTTACTGCATTTGATTTTACACGGGATTCATTGGATAATTTACTTTAATACAAAAAACGGAATCACCACCTCAATTCATATACTAAAATAAAATATGGATTACCGATAATTGATGATGTATGTGTTTGATTTCACGTTTGGAGACTCTCGAGTAAAATTGAGTCTCTAAAATTGATTATAACTGAAGTTAAAATTTGTAGTTTTTCATTCATTTTACATTCAACTCACTTTCGTGTAACCAAACATGCACAAAATGTTTTGTTTACAGTAGAGCAGAAGATCGAATTCAAAAACTCATACATACTATTTAAATTTTCCACTAATAGATCAAACATAGTGGCTTAACATGCACGAAGATATTCATGTAAGTGGTATTTTTTGATGTGGTTGGTGCTTTATTAGCTTCGTCTATTAGATTAGATATTGCCTTCACTAATTTCCTTTTGTGGTTTTTGGCTTTTGGCTTTTGGCTTTTGGCTTTTGGCTTTTGCCCTTGTCTATCTATCTCAAAATAAAAAGAAGAAAACAAACAAAATTGATGTCTTCATTTATATTATTTTAGTAAATAAATTATTTAAATTGTTCATGCTAAATGATAAAAATAGTTTTAAAAAAGTTTTGACAAAAACTATCGATCATAATTTTCAAAATCCACAAAGATTATTTTTTGGTGTAAATCGAGTATCTTTTGCGCACAACTGTATAGACTAATCTCTCGAACCTACTGGGACCCAAATGGGTGCCAAACTCTCTCTAAGAGTTTAACACTGCAGCATGCCCAAGTCAAAGATCGAACCTAGGACCTTGGTTAAGCTAGAAGAGACCCACACCATCTAATCTAAGTGCTCTTAGGTAATCCACAAGGATTTTAAAATGCGCTAAATTGGCATGCACTGTTACTATAAATTGATTTTACATTCACAAATAATATAAATTCATACTTCATAAATAGACACAATTTTAAAATATACTTAAAGTGGACGGCGTGGTAGAATAGTAAACTCTCATTAGAATTAAGTGTAAAAAAAATAATGTATATTGAGAGTTCAAAAGACTATTTTATTAAAAGAAAATCTAAATTTTTTTTAAGTCTGAAATCTTTTAAAAGGCTTTATGAGATTATGTTAACTCTATGGGATTTTAATTCATATTATATTTATTTTAAAATATTTTAATATATATATAAAAAACCCTTAAACTTACAAGTCACAATCACAATACATCCTAAATTTATAAGTTGTTTAAATTTAGATTTAGATTTGTGTTATTTAGACACGCAAATTCGCAAAACACAAAATATAGTATAAAATGCAGACTTTGGCTAACATGGAAAACTTGAAGTCTTGCTGCATAAGTTATAAAAAATATCATAACGAATACAAATTTTACAAAATCAATCATTGGTGGATTGAAAATTTATATTATATAAATCATCCATAATTTTTTTAAAAAAATTGAAAATAATTTGATATGTCATTGAGACCCATCAAGATTAACGGTATTTAATAAAAATTCATAAACCGTTAATTTTAATTGATCTCAATAACATATCAAATAATTTTTTTATTATTTTTATGAATGATCTATATGATATCAACTTTCAATTTAACGATGAATTTTTATAACATTCTTATTCATTATAATGATATCATGAACTTATCGATCATGAAAGACATGATGACTTGTAGGTTAGAATTGGCCTAAAATGCATGGGTATGATGTGGAATTGAACAGAAAAAATAATATTTACAAAAGAGTTTCTGGATAGAAGGAAAAGTAAAATAAGGAATATGATAAAGAAATGATGAAAACTATAGCTTGGGCTTTGGTCCCTTCTCTAGTAGAGATAAGGTTAGAGATCATTTGATTACCAACCAAAGAATATGATTCTGTTTTTAAAAAAAGAGAGTCTCAAATTAGATAAAATCACAAATATTAAATAGTTGATTGTGGTATTTCTAGAGGAATGTCCAGCTAAGCTAATAATTGTTTTCACTAAGAATTAAATTTGAATTTTTTCGAACGATTTGTTTTAGTGGAAGCTCATTAACAATTTGAGTCTAATATCTTAATTTGTTGACAATTGATATTACTTTCACGATTTTATTATTCAAAAGAGAAAATGAGTTAGGCATTTTTTTTTTACGCAGAAAAGTTAGCCATTGAACAAACTAAAATTTAGACTTTTAAGATGTTGATTGTACGATTCTAAGATAATTTTACTATTTTTGATTTTCTTAACCAGTGCACCGAGACAGTACTTAACATTTTTCATAAAATATATATTACATATGGTAAAAAAAAATGCACGCTAAATAGGAATATGTTGGTAGAAAAATAATTAATGTTTTTAAAAAATTAAAAAGGACAAAGAAAAATCAAATTATTAGGTTTGGTCTAGTGGTGAGAGGTTTGAGTAGTATACGAGAGATCCTGAGTTCGATCATCAGGTTGGTTGTAAACAAAAAAAATAGGATAAAGAAAAATCTTAAAAATTAAAAACGGGTTATATAAAAAAGTACAAAGAAAAATCTCAAAAAAGGTATCATCTCCGATTATTTTTATAAAAAATATTTGACTTTTTAGGTTTATTGAAATTGAATAATTGATGTATCTGATCTATTTAATAAATTAAATATATCAGGTAATTATTAAATCCAAAAAACTTTATTTTTCTAATTTCAAATAAAAAAGTTATTTTTTATAAAAAGGATAAAAGTAAGTAATTATATCAATGAGGTAGTAGGCAATAGTAAATTCAACCGTAACAAAATAATATGATAAGAGGATTGAGTAATAAGTTATAAGTCTTGAGTTCGATTTTCGATTTATTATAAACAAAAAAAATGTAAGATAACTATCTAGTATATATCTTATTTAAATATATATCGATATAATTTAAGGATTTAATTGATATGCACCGACATTATAAAATAATTTTACACTGTCAACTAATACCAACCATGTTTTCCGCCACATCACCCACTCCACCCCACTTTCTTAATATGACATGACAAAACAATGATTATTTATTGAACAATTATGCAAAACTATTTTACACCATCGGTGCATATCAATTAAACTCCTAATTTAATAGGTTTAAAGATTAATAAAAACTATTTATGAACTTATCAAAATTATCCATTTATATAATATACTAATACATATTCAAATAAAATATGCAAGGATAATTCACCAAAAAGTACTTCCCATGTTAATTTTCCACCGAGACAGGTGCTTTGCGTAATCCTATTGAACGCTTGGCTTCCATACCCACAACCTTAAGTTCTTGATAGTGACATCAATTGACCATTGTGACAGAAGAACTTAACTGCAACTTATTCTACAACCAAAAAAAGAAACCTCAAATTTGTCTCATTGCAAACTGCATTTACTGCAAAATTGTCACATTATTATAGTAACACAAATCTCAATCTCACACTCAATAAATCAAACTCCATTCCCCTTTCATTCTTCATCCCAAATTTTCAATCTTTCTTCCACCCTCATCACTCTTTCTCAATTTTCTCAGATGGGTTCTGTTCAATATGAAGACCCATCAACCCAAAAACATGAAACCACAAAAAAATCCAATCTTTTCAGATACAATTCACCTCTTTCCCAAATAATCCTTATTGGGTTAGTTTGTTTTTGTTGTCCAGGTATGTTCAATGCTCTTTCAGGAATGGGTGGTGGTGGACAAGTCAACTCAACAGCTTCAAACAACGCCTTAACAGCACTTTACACAACCTTTGCAGTTTTTGGTATCCTAGGTGGTGGAATTTACAACATCCTAGGACCCCATTTAACCCTTTTCGCAGGTTGTTCCACTTATGTCTTATATGCTGGTTCTTTCCTGTACTACAATCATCAACAACATCAAGCTTTTGCTATCGTCTCCGGCGCCTTTCTTGGCGTCGGAGCAGGTCTATTATGGGCTGCACAAGGTGCTATTATGACATCTTATCCACCGGTGAATCGAAAAGGAACTTACATTTCAATTTTTTGGAGTATCTTTAACATGGGTGGTGTTATTGGTGGTTTAATTCCTTTTATTCTTAATTATAATCGCGGCGAACAAGCTGTAACTGTTAATGATGGGACTTATATTGGTTTTATGGCTTTTATGTCATTAGGGACTGTTTTGTCTTTAACAATTTTACCAGCTAGTAAAGTTGTTCGAGACGATGGAACGAAGTGTACAAATGTTTTGTACTCAAATGTTACAACTGAATGTGTTGAGATTCTCAAATTGTTCTATAATTGGAAGATGCTTCTCATGATTCCTGCTTCTTGGGCAAGTAACTTTTTTTATACTTATCAGTTTAATCATGTTAATAAGACTGAGTTTAGTTTAAGAACAAGAGGATTAAACAATGTGTTTTATTGGGGTGCACAAATGATTGGTTCAATTGGGATTGGTTATACTATGGATTTTAGTTTTAAGAGTAGAAAGAAAAGAGGGATTGTTGGAATTGTTGTTGTTGCTGTTCTTGGATCTGTTATTTGGGGTGGTGCATTGGCTAATCAGATTAAACATAAACATGATGATAAGGTTTTGGATTTTAAGGAATCTGGTTCTGGTTATGCTGGTCCTTTTGTTTTGTATTTTAGTTTTGGATTGTTGGATGCTATGTTTCAAAGTATGGTTTATTGGTCCATTGGAGCATTGGCTAATGATTCTGAGGTTCTTAGCAGGTAATAATTCAAACCAGAATCTTTTTTAATTTTAGTATTATTTTATTGATTAACTATTGCATTTGTTTTTGGTTGCTTTTTTGATCAATGAAAAGATTTAGCTAATTGACTATTTGAGTATGTAATAGGAACTTTTCATTATAAAATAGTACTAAATATCTACTGAAATGTTTTCAACTCATAGAATTATAATAGTTCTTGCCTTTTTAACCCTCCAAAAGTTTCTTTTTGTTTCTTATTAATCCTTATTTGTGAAAATATAGCCATTTGCTACATGTAATCATTTTGTAAGTTGTATATCTTCCACAGTAACAAACACCATATTCTGCACCAAAGGATTCATTACCTTTAGACTAGGTTCTTTGACTCACACAGTTATAGTTACAAATCAAAGTTGCCTTTCAGAAATGAAGTACTTTTTGGACTTAGGAAATTTAAGACAAACTATGTTGGTATCACTAAGGGCATGTTTGGATGTATATGTACCCTTGGTGTCACGAAATCGGGCTGACACCGTGATTTTGTTGAACTTTTTTTTTTTTTTGACTAAATGATTTTTCTGAACTTCTGAAGTGTAGTTTTTGACAAAATTATAGTAGTACACCGTGATTCTGTCAAACTCGTGATCATTCTAAACATGCACTGAATATCATATTTATTTTAAGGAAAATGCTAACCAGGGGCACTAGTTAAGGAAACAAATTTAGTAAAACAGTCATGACACTTGTGTAGTCCATCTTTTCAAAATATTGAGAATGCTTCAATACAAAATTTACTATTTTTAGTTTCCTTAACTTGTGTCTTAGGGAGACTAGTTAGCAAAACCCTTATTTTAATAAGTATTTGTATTTTTTAATAAATATTTAGAGTAGTGATTAGTATTGATGATAGTTGAAATTTGGAAATTAATTAGTACTAGTACTAATTTGTATTTCTAGTGATTAGCATTTCTTGTAGAGTATTGATGATAGTTGAAATTTGGAATTGAACACTAGCACTAATGTTTGCACATACTATATTACAGGTACACAGGATTCTATAAAGGGATACAGAGTGCAGGAGCTGCAGTTGCATGGCAAATTGATAACCATAATGTGTCTCCAATGTCACAGTTGATTGTGAATTGGGTGCTCACAACAGTAAGCTATCCATTACTGTTGGTTTTGATGGTTTTGGCTGTGAAAGAGGACAATAGTAAGGAGGAAAAAGAACAAGTACATGTGGAAAAAGAACAAGTATATGTTGGAGGGATGTCTCCTCCAGGTCACAATGGTTCTGTTGATTGTTGACTTCATTTGTTGTCTTAAAAAATTAAAGAATCTTTTGTTTGTCTTCTTTTTGCTGTCATTTCTTTCTTGGAGTATTATGTAGTTGTTGATTAAAGAATCTTTTCTTTGTATTATATAATGTAATCTTATTTAATTTTGAAAAAGTTGCCTTTTGTTCTCTTATGGACTAATGCAGTAACAAGGTTAACTGTTCCGTTCGATCTAAATCAACTGATGAAATTGTTTAACTGTTAAAATTAATTGTTTAAGTTGAACCGTCCGATCTCAAATAAAAAATTGAGATTTATTACTGCGTGAAACTGTAAATGCAGGAAATGCAACAAATAAAAAAAGGAGTTTAACAAGTTAATATATAATAAAACAATTATTCCATTTCTGAAATGATATGCTCCAAGAAATGCAACAATTAAGAATTAAACAATCCCTGAATCATGTTACAACTTCCTAAAACATATTGCTCAGGATAATTAATTAGAATGAGATACTCAAGTTTTTTACAGCGTCACAAGAGGTTCTTCCTTAATCTCCTCTGCTTTTGGTGTTTCAACTTTAGCATCTTCCTTCTCAGCAGCAGCCTCAACCTTCTCTGGCTTGGCTTCTTCTGTAGCCTCTTCTTTCTTCTCATCTGCTACTTCCTGGGTCTTCTCCTGAATATATAAATTCATTGACAACAGGTGGTCAGAGATTCGATTCATATAACAACTGTAGAAACTTTGTACTTATATCATGGTAACAAAAAAGAACCGATTTTTTAAAGAGTGTGATCCCATACATTCATGCAATTAGAACATTGGTAGGTAGACATTAGATCAACACCAGACAATTTCAATTTCAAGTTTCATATATAAAATTTTAAAAAACAATAATCAAATTTTGCATGTTTAATGTTTTGTCCGATATTGATCCGCAATGTAGGTCACGGAAGTTTTGACCGCTTAAATGCACATACTTCTGACTATATGCAATCCAAATCTCCCTTTTAAAACATGTCATCTAACTTGTTAATGGTGTTTGATTAATTAAAAAGAACAGAATTATAAAAAATGAACCTGAGCAACTTCCGTCTCGACCTCAACATTCCTTGGTGTGGTGGGAACCTCCTCGACCGCTGGCCCTTCATTCAAGGCAAGATCCTTAGGACTGCTCACACAACCTCCCATTATTCAATTAAGATTGTTAAACAAATCAAGTGAGGGGAGGTGTGTGATGGAAGGAAAAAAACACCAAACACCAAAGGAAACTTGTGCAATGGGGTGAGACAATGAATATTGAACATAGGGTACATTATATATAGTTGCATTGTATTTGTGTTTTGTGGTTTGAATTTTAGGAGCAATTTTCGGGGTACAATAGCTATAATTAGCCTTAGCATTGAGGATGTTTTGTGGCCACATTATACCCTATTTTTTCGTATGCATAGATGGTTGTTAATTTGGTTATAACAATTGATGAGCTCATTCTTGTTATCTTTGTTTTCATCCATGCATTTTTTTATATTCTAAAATTGGGAGGTTCACTTTGTGAGCTACGATTGTACTCAAATTAAGGGCAAATAGTTACATCAATGTATAAGTTGTTAACCAAAATATAGGCTAATTCTCTAGCTAAGGCTAATTCATCATATACCCTATTGTATTGCCTCCATTATTAACATAGGATTTAAATGATACTATAACTTTTGCTTTGTATAAAAAATTACAAAATATAAAAAAAAATTCCCATCTATACAAATGTAAAGTTTGTTTTTGCAAAATAAAGGATTTATTTTTTAGACTTTTATCCAATTAAAATTTTCATGAACAAGTATATAATATAAAGATTTCATGAAGAAGTATGTATAATGTTTTAACCTCAAAAGTGTGGTTGACTAATATACTAAGTTGTTTTTGACATGTTCAAAAAAATTAGATTAGGAGTGATACAAATCATGTACTAAGGTTTTTGACCGTTAGAATATGATCAGCTTATTGTTAACTTTTGTTGGGATTTTTGTTTGTTAAGTAGATTAATCAGTTGCTTCAAAAAGTAGATTAACTAGTGGTTAGAATTTCACCTTTTGAAGGTGAATAAGTTGATATACTATATCAGTGCTTCAAGAAATTATCTTGTCCAAATCAGAGGTGTTTTTTAGCAAGAATTTGAGTAGGCCGGCTCAAGAAGATTTATCTGGTATTATGGGAGTCCGACATGTATTGGGCACAAGAACATATTTGGGCTTACCATCTATGGTAGGAAGAAGTAAGAAGGAGACATTTGCTTTCATTAAAGACCGTGTGTGGAAGAGGATCAATTCTTGGAGAGGACATCCATTATCTAAAGCGGGTAATGAGGAAATGATAAAATCAGTGCTTCAAGCTATACCATCATATGTCATGAGTGTTTACATAATTCCGAATGCTACGGTAAATGATATTGAGAAGATGCTAAACTCATTTTGGTGGGGCGGAGGTATGAATAATAAAGGAATACATTAGTTGGCAGGGGAGAGAATGACATTTTCTAAGATGGAGGGGAGGGGGGTGTCTTGAATTTCGGGATTTCAAGTCTTTTAACATGGCGATGGTGGCGAAGCAAGGTTCGCATATAATGATGAACCTAGATACATTGGTGGCCAGAATATTCAAAGCAAGATACTTCACAGTTCCCACATTCATCCTTTCTTGAAGCTAATATTGGAAATAATCCAAGTTATGTGCGGCGAAGCTTATGGAAATCACGGCATGTGCTTACTCTTGGTTGTAGGTGGAGAATTGGGGACGGAAGTAAGATCAAGGTGATGCATGACCCTTGGCTTAGAGGCGAAAGGAACAGCTGGGCGCGATCACCTCAAGTCCAAGGTATGTATAATATGAATGTGAATGAACTCATGTAATAATAATAATAATAAAATTTTGTAATTGTTCCCATATGATGTAGCACAAGATATTTTGTCAGTACCATTGCTTGATGTAGTACAAGAGGATTGTCTGGTTTGGAAAGGGGGGAGTCATGGACATTATACTGTGAAGACAGGATATCAAATGTTGATGCAAGAGAAAGAAGAATTGCGAGGCCGTGGTGTAAATGGGGATTGGAGCAGTATGTGGAAAATTAAAGCGCCACCAAAAGCTAAACACTTACTATGGCGGATTTGTAGGGAATGCCTTCCTACGAGAGTACGACTTCGTCAACATTATGTTCAATGTCCGTCTACATGTCAGTTATGTGAAGAAGCAGAGGACGACTAGCACATTCTATTTGGCTGTGCAGAGAATAGGCGAAGCTGGATAGCTGTGGGACTGAATCGTGTCATTGAACCGAGGCTTCAAGCATTCCATGATGCTAAAACATTGATACATGACGTTTTGCTGTCATGGTATGGACCATTTGGAACAATAGGAATAACTGGATTTGGAATAATGAAAGGAATGATGCAGAGCAATTGGGTAGGCAAGCATTTCATACTTGGAATGAATGGTTCATGGCACAAAACATCTGCCAAAACACTGTTAGTGATGAACAAATACAGCAGCAACAATCATGGCAGCCACCACAGTTTGGATGGTTAAAGTGCAACGTCAACGCCGGATTTCACGATCATGGACTAGTAACAAATCGTGGCTGGTGTATTAGAAATGATGTAGGTTAGGTCTGTTCGTGTGTGCAGGTACAGCTTGGGATAAAGGTACACTACTCCGTTATGGAAGCTGAAGCACTAGCTCTAATGGAGGCAATGCAATCTGCAAGTCACATGAATTTGGAACGCATAGTTTTTGAAAGTGATTCACAATTAGTTGTGAATGCAGTACATGCTAATTACAATGGAAATTCTGAATTTAGTGTACTTATCTCTAGTATTAAAATTTTGTTAGTTTTACGTACCAACTTCGAGGTGAAGTTTGTAAGGCGTCAAGCGAATTCGGTTGTTCATTTGTTAGCTAAGACAGCCAATTCTTGGACTAGGCGCTGCATGTTTCATTTAATTCCTCCTTGTATTGAGAACCAGTTGATAAATGATATGAGTTGAGTTTGTTTGTGGAAAAAAAAAAGTTGATATACTATATGGTTCAAATGTTGGTCTTCGTATCATACATGTAATGTCTTTATCAATTGAATTATGTTCACAAGATAAAAATACTTATTTAAATCATACGTATGGAGTAGTTTTTTTTTTTTTTTTTTTAAATTCACTGTCTTGTTTAATTACAAAGTCAAACCAAGTAACTTAGTGCTTAGAACTTTAGAAGTTCCACTCTTTTGATTTGTTTAATCTGCTAAAAAATAAGGGACTGAACAAGACAACTTTTGTTGTACCGTGTTTGATTTTAAAACGGTTCCTGATACTGGACAAATTGGGGTCCAAGAGACAGGACAAAAACTGAAATTCTTGTCCCCCACAGAACCACGGGACAACTTTTTGTCCTCTGTACAAGTTGTCTAAAATACCAAAATAATCATTTGTCCATCAAACATCATACAACACAAAGTTAGTTCAATACCTTAAACGATTGTCATGTGATGTTCTATCTTGTACTGTTCTGTTCTGTCCCGTAGTTATATTTTGCAGATCAAATGGACTTTTAAGGTAGATAAGTAAGATGACCAAGATTCTAATTTCGGCCCCTTATATATATAATGCAATGTCCTGTAAATTGAATTAAGTTCACGAGATTAATACACATTAATTTTAATCAATAAGAGAATGAATTTTAAAAAGATGGTTAGATATCAAAAAAAAAAAAATTGCAAGTTTTAAATTGAATGAGCTGTTACATGTTTTTTTTTTTTTTTGACGAAGTTACATGTTATGCTATTATCATAAAAAAGTATTGGTGATTCAATTAATTTCTTTGTCATAAAAACAATATTTAATTTCCCGATTATTTTTCTCGCAATTTTCAAATTAAAAGAATCATTTTTCTTAGTAATCATTTTTCTCGTTATAGGGTAGCTAGGAATCGCATGATGGCTGAGAGAGACACCACCAAAGGAAGAACTTAATTATCTCAGGAGCATGCAATTTCCAAATTCATATCTAAGTTTGATAAATCGATGCAGTTCCACTCCGATTTAACATCCAACTATATCCATCCATCCATATGAAGCTGAATAAACACCATTAATATTATGATTCCAAATGAAACAGTCCCAAGTACAGCTATTGAGTGTGAGATGAGTATTTAAAATACTCTCCATCAATAACAATCATTCTATTTTCTGTCATATCTCACTTTCTTGATGTGACATAGTAAATTGATAATTTTTCATTGGATGATTGTGTAAAACTATTTTACACAGACCGTGCATCTTCATTAAACTCTTTTTATATATCTAATTTTAAATAAATTTTTTTGACAAAAATATTGTAAATTTTAAATTAAAAGAGCTGTTACATGTTATGTTATTAAAATCTTTTTCAAATTAAAAGAGCTATTACATGTTATTTTTTTGACGCAAGCTATTACATGTTATTAAAATTGTAAATTTTAATTTAAAAGAGCTGTTACATGTTATGTTATTGAAATTTCCATTAAAATCTTTGTCATAAAAACAATATTTAATTTCCCAATTTTCTTTGCAATTTTTAAATTAAAAGAATCATTTTTCTTAAATGTATAGATATGAAATTTCACAGTTATATGTTTTCTATACAAAAGAGTCGGAACCTATTATTTATTGGTAAGAAATATCATTGTAAAAAATTAAGTTATTTTAATTATTTCTTTAAAAAACATAATTAAGTAGCATAATATTTCACATCATATTGTAATCTTAATTATTAAGAAAGAATTCGTCTTCCCTAAAATAAAGAAGAAAACAAGAAAAACAAAAGAAGGGTTCTTCTAAAACCGCAAAATACAAACAAAAAATAGTTTAAACAATCCAAAATTTTCCCAAATTTTCATCTTTCTCTGTTTTCGACATTTCTAAGCTCAACCCATTTTCCAACTTCGTTCAAAGATTCCATCTTTTCGATTTTTCAATCCAGAAAATATAGCCATTACATTCCCCCAATTCCTCCGGTGAGCTTATCGGAAAGCTCCGATCAACGACAACATGGCAAGAATTTCAGCCATAATAATCGCCATTTGCATTTTCCCAATGTTCTTGCTAGCCAAAGATGTGATTCCACCGGTAATAAGGTTACCATCGGAAGTGATCGGAGAAGGGAAGAAGAATGTGTGTGCAGAGTCGGTGTCGTCGGCATCGTCGACATGGTGTCCTGTAAAGTGTTTCAGGACAGACCCAGTTTGTGGGGTTGATGGTGTAACGTATTGGTGTGGTTGTGCTGAAGCGGCTTGTGCTGGTGTTAAGGTTGGAAAAATGGGGTTTTGTGAAGTTGGGAATGGTGGTGCAGTTTCTGTCTCTGTTCAAGCTTTTCTTCTTTTGCATATTGTTTGGCTTATTGTTCTTTTAGTTTCTGTGATTTTTGGTCTTTTTTAATTTTGTTGTACTATGAAGATTGAGGATTTCTTGTCTTATCTTATAGTAGAATAGAGTATCATAGAAAATTATAGAATAGAATTATGAAAAGATTGGGGATTTTCTGTGACATTCAGTGGTTGGTGAATGCTGATTAAACTCTTTTTTTTATGGAGAATTCTTTCTCTGAAATGTATTTGATATTTGGAGATTGTTAAATGTTAATGGTTTGGTACATCAACTTTCTCAAGAGTTCTTGCTAATGTTTTCATATCATTCAACTTTCTCAAGTGTAGTGAACTAATGTGTCAATTGGTTGATAATTATTTCCTCAAGTGTACTGAACTAACTTGTGTCCGACACTTGTAAGACATATGTCGGATAGTTTAGATCGTGTCAAAAAAAAATTCAATTTTTTCTTTATTTTGACACTCATTTGATCGATGTCTGACACCTGTAAAATACTCGTACAACACGTGTCGGACAAGTGTCCCAAAAAAAATTGTTTTTCTTTGCTTATACTCATTAGGCACATATCAGACATATCTACACAAGTGTCGTGTGAAATAACAATGTTATTTTTTTTTTTTTTGAAGAAGTTAAATTAGCCCATCCAAATTGGCGCCCGAGAGAATCGAGCCTCAGACCTCAAGAGGTGCACAACCACATGTCCCAAGCCAATATCAATACACCAACCCAAGTGGGTTGTGAAATAACAATATTGATCAATGATCAATTGAAGACATTACATTTTGATTACAATATTTTTAGTTTTTTCGATAGTAGATGGATAAATAAAGGTAAAATATTATCATATCTTTTAAAACTTTTCTTAAGAAATAACTTGCTTAACTTAAATTTACATGTATATATTTTGACTCTCAATTTATATCTTTTATAAATACATAATAGTGTCAGTGTCCTATATTTTTTACATTAATAGTATCGACGTGTCGATTTCGGTGCATACACTTCATAAATCATAGCTAATACTATAAAATTATGTTAAAGATATTGCACATGAATGAAAGAGCTGTGCCGTTAATTTTTTCAGACAAAATCAATGTTCTTAAAAATTACATTTAGGTGTAAGTAAATCAATTCTTTCATCATAGGGAAAAAGTTCAGGATGACTAGAGAGTTAACGTGTTTCACTTGAGTTGTACTTAAGGAAATCATTGAACATTGTAAATTGAGTATCGGTCATTTATTATGTACTAAATCTGTAATTAGTAGTATATATATAAATCAACATCCTATAATAAGGTATTATTGATTCTGTACGATTATGAATTTGGGTGTAAATATATTGACACCCTCAAGTAATCGAAAAATCCTATTTTGCTTGCCAATTCGTATTAAGTTTTTTTTTTTTTTTTTTTTTCTTCTTTTCTTGTCGAATTCTTATCAAACTGTTGTTTGAATGTTATTATCTTCCATTTACATAAAGGTAAAGCGCGTTCCATTTTATGCGTTTGATTAGAAAAATAAATATATCCGTGTCTCTTTAAAATTTGAGAAAAATACAATCTGTGTAAATTAATTTTACACAGTTAACAAATAATAACAATCTTTAATTCTATTACATCATTCAACTTTATTCTACTTCAATGATGACATATAAGAATAAACCGTTATATGTAACAACAAAAAAAAAGTTATAATTTTTTTTTTTTACTAGAAAAATGTATTCAGTCATTCGAATTGAACTTGGATTAATAGCATACAAGAACATCATGAAAGTGGCTACAAATATGACAAAATAAAAGTAACTGCAATATTCATACTTCCAGATATGCAACGTTGACGTCCAAGTCTTCATCAGATTGTAATGAGTTGAGGTAGATATGTCGATTTGAAATAACGAAACACCGTACTAAAATGAAAAATCAACAAACGCCGCACAAAATGACTACAAACACAACACCGCACAAGACGGCCATAAACTTAAAAAACAAAAAATGAAGAAGCAATATATGCAAATAATCACTTATTTAAATGAATAGAAAAACAAAAACAATTTAAAAGAGTGATTTTGAGTCAAAAATTGATCATAAAATCACCTCTCATTGGTGGATGAACAAAAAGAATAAATTAGGGTTCAAGGGGGAGGGGGCGGCTGCTGTGTGAGGAAACCGATTGAAGTAGTTGGACCAATTTTGTTTATCAAAGTAGTTGTTAATTCAAATCTCAGATTATTCAGATAGTGAGTTAATTTGGTGGATTTATTATACTCCCTGGACATCACAATGAATCGTAAAAAACATTTTACTCTGATAATATATGAATTATTCATTTGTTCCTATTTATAAGAACATATGACACTTTTAAAACTTATTAGGATAAATTGATAATGCAATTATCATGTCAAAATTTGTGTATTATTATTACAAAATTACTCTTTGTGTATAAGTGCATTTAAAATTGATTTTTGATATTTCAATATAAATTAATAGTATTAATAGGAGATATATTTTTTTAAAAAAGTAATATATGTATCTAAAAATTTGTAAAAAGAATCTGCTAAAAAAATAATCTTTAATGAAGGAGTAAGTCCAAGAAAAATTAACCAAGTTAAATAAAGACACAAATTCATTAGATTGTCTACTGTTTGTGTTCCAAATGCAGGGTGGGGCGACTTTCAACCATTCTTATCCGTTAGATCAATTCAAAGTTTTAGAAACTTCCACTTCATTTTTCAAAAAACAAAAGTTTGAGAAAAACAGATTATCTTTTTTATTGAGTTTATAATCGAGTTAAAGATCAAACTCAATATCTCATGGATATTATTCAAATCATTTATCACTAAACCAAATTTTGTTGAATAAAAAAAAATCTTGTTCACGAATAAAACAGATGGAACGAGTAAAAATCCCACAAAATACAATAAGCTATAAACTCAAAATTTAGATGATTTCTCTCCCGACCCCCCGCATTTCTTTTCTATCCTCTGAATTTCTATTTTTGCCCTTGGGGTATTGCGATTTATACAAACCGATTTTTTTTTCGGTTTATACAAACCGAATTTTTTTGTCATGCTAAAAAATTTCGGTTTATATACACTGAAATTTTGGTTTATAGTAAATTTTGTCTTCTTTACACTAGATTAAAAATCATTAGCATACGACTTATATTCAGAGAGCTATGATAAATTTACCACAGGTATCTCTACAACATTTTGCATAAATTTTTCTCAAACTTGTAGGTAGATTTTCTCATACTATACTTAATGAAATTTAACAATTCCGGTGTCTTTTTGTCTTTTTTACACTAGATTAAAAATCATTAGTATACAACTTATATTCAGAGAGATATGCTAAATTTACCACAGGTCTACACGAATTTTCACATAAATTTTTCTTCTTTTTGGGGATATATATGTTATTTCGGTTTATATAAACCGAATTTTTTTTCCATGTTTAAAAACTTCGGTTCGTAAAAACCGAAGTTTGTTGGCAAAAAAATTTCAAACCGCAAGGGACAAAATGAGATTTTTGGGGGTTAGAAATGAAATGAGGGGGTCGGGAGAGAAGAGTTCCAAAATTTAACGTAGAGCCATTGTACCCATGCCATCTCTCTGATGCTTGCAACATTGTTGGTGGCTCGCACACTGCTACCCTTTGTTATTGTTCTTTGTGTGATTTCATATATACACATGACCAACTTATTTGAAACAAATTAAAATGAATGGACTTTTATTTTGACAAAAATGAATGATGGATATTAGAAGCGCCAAATCCAAGTTTTCACCAAAAAAATTATTGATTTAACAAAAGAAAAAAAACCCAGTTGTGCAGAGTTCATAGATGTAAGCATGCTTTTAACTGAAACATAGGAAAAACATATTCATATGGTTATACCCTGGTAAATATTGTCTAGCCAATCATCTACTATTAAAAAATCTCAACTAAATACAAGGGAAGCCACACAAAATAAGTGCAGGCAAAAAAATACCTGAGGAAGAAAATGCTAGTAGCACACATGAGAGAAAGCATAACAGTTTCTTTTCTTTTCATTTCTTACTCCGCAAATTTGACAGTTACGATGAAAGAGATGTTTATTGTCTACTGTCTAGTCATAAACTATGTGTATCCTGTTATCAACGCAACGCTAGCAATAAAAAATAAAGTCCAATCAAACTCTTCTACTTCCCTCTCTCCGAACTCCGAACTCAATTTTCACAATAACATCCATACACCAAAAAAACAAATGAAGTCATTAGAATGACAAGTTCAGTAAAATCAAATACTACTCATTATGTGGGGGGCTTTGTAGTGAGAATCCAGATGTTCTGGGATGATCTGGGATTTGATTAGTAGTGGTAAGGGTTGCTGAGCTCTCATCTTTAACCTCGCCAGATGCATAATTTCCTTCTTCTTGTTCTGCTATTGAAGAGGGAGCGATCCCACTGTGCTTATTACTGGGAACATTACCAATCAGGCTTTTATACATGGTAAGGGCTTGAGCCATCATGTTAGCAGGATTGGATGCAGAGCTAGGAAGCAACATAGTGGTGCCCTGACGAAAAGAAAAGAATAAATATTAAAACAAATTTCAATGTAGGCAAACTATGCGGTGCATTAACTTGCATATCAGTCAGCTGAAGGATATTACCTCCTTGGCTATTTTACCGAAAGCTTGAATATATTGCTCTGCTATCCTTAAACTAGCTGCCTGCAAAGCAAATGACAATGATGATTCATTTATGTTATTCCATGAGACTCAATAATGATAAAACAAACATGATGATTAAGAGGAAATTTTATATTCTAGATGCATTAAGTTATGGGGATTGGGATTTCGATAAGAGAAGGAAAATAATTAAGACTTTAATATGATAATGGTATAAAATCATCAGTAACAATAACTTGATATAAAAGACTAAGCAATAACCCCTATTTATACGGATACAGGATTAGACTCCTAATCCTAATTGAATAGGGAAACAAATCATGATAAATTGATAATCACTAAATAATATGAAAACTGACCTGAGATACTCTAAAATGAGAAACCAATCCTATAGCTACTTCAAGATACGCAAACATAATATCAAGATATTATAAGATATTTCACTCATTCTAACACCAGATTCACCACAAGTTATTTCCCTGATTCAGAAATTACATAAATTTAAACATAATAAACCCTTCTACCTTGTTTAATGTGTGGTTGGGCAAGTATGTGCAAACTTGATTACTTTGATTTTGAAAAATGAATTTTGTTTAGAGAAGTGAATTATGCTTGGAACTTCCATCTCAAAAGTAAGTTCATAGTCAAACTTATGGTGTGTTTGTTTCATGGATGTAAAAATTGTTCCCAAGAATATGGAAGTGGAATAAAAGATTCCTAGGAATAAAATAACTTATACATTCCCATGTTTTTATTCCCAAAAAGGAGGTGGGAAAAAAAAAGGTTTCTGTGAATGTGAATAAAATTTGTGTCACTATCCCCACAGCATATACCCCAATGCCCAAGAATATAATAAGTTTTAACAAAACACTTTTTTTCTACAAATGTTATTCTCAGAAACCATTTGCACAAAGAATGAAACAAACACCCCTTAGTGCAAATTTTTTACTGCAAAGCAATGCAAAAGCTAAACTTTCACCTTTAATCAAACAAGTATTTATGAGTGTGTGGGTTAAATGCTCCTCAAAACATGCAATTATATGATCTAATTTTGTTGAATGTTTTTACACAAGACATGTCAACTGGGTTCTGCCCTGAAAAATGTGACTGTAATGACCTGGTTTATATACAAACGTAGTCACTCACATGTTTCGTCTATCTGAGTGGAATGCTAGGTGTCCAAAGTTTAAAATTTTCAAGGATCATTGATATACAAACAATGGAAATCTAAGCATAAGGGGTTTGCAATCTAATACATAATTTCGGACAACACGTTGCAAAACTTAGATGAAAAGCTACAAAACTACTAAAATGTTTTTAACAAAATATTGTAACAGAAAGAACTGCATAACCTCACCTCCGGTCCTCCATTTCCATTTAGGGTTCGCGAAACAACAGCAAGTCCTTCAGCTGTCGCTCTTGCTTTGGCAATGATGGCTTCAGCCTCTCCTGAAAAAGAACGGTGTTAGTTATAAGGTTTTGAAGATATCACGCGGAAGTGACAATGTAGTAAGGGGAACATCAAATCCAGCATGTTACAGTCTAACACATGTCAATACTCAAGTAAAAATGATCCAATCCATAGTTTATCATCTTTGCATGCAGAGAATCATTCATCTCAAGTAAAAATGATCCAATCCATATTAATATGTAATTAACCTTTCGCTCTGTTAGCTTGATCTGCCATAGCTGCTTCTGATGCCAAGATCACTGAACTCTTCTTTCCTTCAGCTATGTTTATATGAGCCTGCCTTTCTCCTGTTTAAAATTATAGGTCGTCAAAGCCATAAACACAGACTACAAATTTGAATGACATGGGTATTAAAACTAATTTCAGGATGATACTAATATACTGTCATCTTTGGACATATGAAGAATTGGAATATCAAATTGATTACCTTCGGACTCAAGAATTTGAGCTCTCTTTTTCCGTTCTGCCTCTGCTTGCATCTCCATAGCTGCTTTCACACCACGTGGAGGAGAGATATCCCCTGTAGAAAGACAACCACAAAAGAAATTACACAAAAATTGTCGAGTAAAAGATAAAGAACATTGATACATTGCCAAAAACTCACTTATTTCATATCGAAGGCACTCTAGACCCCAACTTTTTGCAGCCACATTAATGGACTCCTGCAACAATTGTCAGAATTAAATTAACCATTAGTAAACTTGGCTGCATATGATGAAAGAGTTATTCTTTATATACTTCTTCAAGACAAATTTAAAATTTTTAAGTGCGTGTTTTACAAATGGTACATTAAAAAGAAAATATATTGTTGACTCCTATGGAGGAGCAAGTCCATCGCTATTGGTTTGTGTTTGTTATCTACTGTCATTCAGTATTGTCAAATTTCTGCCAAGGCAGAACCATGGCGTTATAGCATGGTGGATTTGTGACAGCCACCATAAGCCGTAACACCTATTACATTCGCCATGTTTCCACCATAGGCCACAACACCGTGCTTATACGGCAGGTTTATGGCTGGCCTTGTCATTGCTATGTAGTAACATCTAAGCAGGATTAGAAGCCATGTCCAAATGAATAAGGATGTGTAAACAAAGATCTGTTGTGGATTGTGCTGTTAGTTTCTCTAAGTTATTCAGAGTTTCAATGTTATAAATACGGTTTTTGGTTTTTGCTTTTTTATATTAATTATTCTTACTTGCTAATTCAGGATTTTATTCTATTTTAGATTATCATGCTCCGACTTGGAACAAGAATAGCTTGTTAGGATGTTTGGCTTTGTTAGGTCTATAAATAGGTGTTGAATGTAATATTTGAGATGTTTTTTAATAAATAATGTTTTTTTTTTTTCCGTTCAGAGTATCTGATATATGAGTAGCATGCGCCAGGCACACTTTACCCAAGAGGAGGATGAATAAAATGCCTTTCTTACAAGTGATAGCATGCAAACCCGGATATGTTGAGGAACTTTTAGTCAGGAAGTTGATTAAAAAGATGATAGTAGGATGAGTTAAGCTGCAAAAAAGTAGTTCGCGTTTTGTTTATAGTCTGTGGAGCTCTAAGAAAGGAATGATTCCAAGAAGTGATTAATGACTATGTGAAGTCAGAAATCATTGAATTTGGAAGTGGGTGTGAGTGTGAGTGTGAGGCAGTGAATGTCCCAATAGTTTGGATTGGAAGTTAACAAGAGTAGAAATAAGGGTGTAGCAGGAAAAAGGGAAGAATTAGTTAGCAAATTCACGTAGAAGTGCTGCAGGATGTCCGAGGGGAAAGAAGATATTATGTTTTGGAAGTTGTTTTGCAGAGGCTGAGAGGTCATCTTTCTTGGTAAGGGGCTAAGGGCTTTGCCATGTGAGGGTAGTCCCAAAGGACTATTTTGGGTGATCATATGGTTCAGTTATTGTAGCTAGCCACCGGTCTATATTACTACTGCTGCATAATTCAGCAGACTTTAATATCTAGTTGATATTAATAATACCTGGTTGTTTTCTGCCCTTTGTGCCTTTTTTTTATCGGTGATCTATCATACATGATTAATGTATTTCATGTATTAAAGTCAAGTTACTGAAATGAATTAGCTTTATCCTATCCAAACACAAACTGGATCCTGTATTATCAACAGTTAAGGACTTAAGACCCCATTGTACCCCATGAATTAGCTCATGTCTCATTCTTTTTTTCCCCCTTTTCTTGATATAACTAGATTCAAACAGGACTATCAAGTTATAAGTTAACCAGGTTATCCTTTCTAAACAGGCACATTATTTGCAGAACTTAACTATGCACAGTTATCCGATATTTCCACTAACACAATTTTTAAGTATGGCTTAAAACTGAAGTAACAAAATACTTCCATAAAAAGAATAAACCGATAATAATGAAAAGCACAGCACAAACAATCGATTCAATGAACTAAACTTACCACAATCTTTTCATTGAGTGTGTCCCTTTCCGCAAAGGTCTTGTCAAGCGTAATCTTCCCGAGTTCACTACGCATAGTTGTTTGAGCCAGCTGAATAACAGCATAAAGAGGACTCTCAACACCATAAGAAGCAAGTTTAGGATCCACAATCTGCATCCAAGAAAAATACATCACCAACAAGAACACAAAACAAATAACCAGAATTAAATATGGAATAAAGAATCGATACACACCTTAACATAAAGCACACCGTCGATGAGAATGGTAACATTATCCTTAGTAATAGCAGATTGATCAGGAATTTTAATAGCTTCTTCCTTTAAAGAATGCACATAAGCAATTCTATCAACAAAAGGGATCAAAAAATGGATTCCAGAAGGAAGAGTCTTAACGTATTTCCCAAATCGCTCAATAACAAACGCTTTCTTCTCCGGCACAATCCGAACCCCCCAATTCACCGGAGGAACAATTTCATAACTACTGATCAGAAATTCAATTCAATCCAATTCAAATTCAATCCAAATTCAAGAAAATTCAATAACAGTGAAACTGAATCGAAATTAGTGAGAATAAAATTAACCTACCTTGAGATAGCATCTCGACCACTGCGAAGAAATCGAACGGAGGATAACCGAGAGGGGAGTGAAGAAGTGTGGTTGGTAGCGGCAGTTGACGACGGCGCCGTCAAGGAGTGAGAGATTGAACGAAGTGCGATTCTTGCTGAATTGGATTTCAAAATGTTCGCCATTTTTGAGATTTGGATTTGTCTGCAATAACAACCACTCTTATTTTCTTTCTTTCGTGTTCATCAATTTTTGTTTTCGTGTTCAACAATTTTTTTTTTGGTTGCTTTTACTAAAGCCCTAGTAAAACCTCTTAAAACAATTTTTGGTGTTCAACAATTTATTTATTTCTTTTTAATATTTTATAATTATTTAGCTAACACAATTATTTATTATTTTTTGAAATAATTTGATACTGTATATTATTTTTTAAAACTTTTTGGATATAAATGACTTAAAAGTATTTATAAAAAAAAGGACTTAAATAAATTTAAAAAAAAAACTTGAATAAAGGACATTGTGAAGGAAAATATAGAGAATAACAATAACAATGACGAAATTTAAAAAAATCCAAGAATTAATACGAATTATCATCATAGATACTTTGAAGCAAAAACAATTTATGATCACGAGTAAAAAGAAACGTATTGATGCTTCTATTATTGAATAGTTCTATTTATATAATTTTTTGTGTGATCAACAAGTCATATTTACTCGTCTATATCTTACTTTTCAATCCATTATACCGCACATAATTATCCGTTGTAATTATTCCGTAATTACTAACTATAAATAAGCTCAATATCTTATATTGACTTAGTTCGACATAGCCACGCATATTGACTTAGTTAGAGGCTAGAGATACTGTATCTTCGGAATAATGAAAATAATCAATAGGTTCGGACTCGTTTAACCCAGCTTTTTTTAGAGTTTATGCAAATAGCTTATACAATTTTTATATATTATTATAAGTTTAACAAGGTAGTTTATGATAAAATAGCTTATAAAATTACAATTTTCACTAATGTGAACTTATAAAATAGCATGAAACCTAATTTATATTGAATAAGCTCTTTGCATAAGCTCTAAAGAAAGATGGGCCAAACGAGTCCGAAGTGTCGAAACTAAAAATTGTTTTTTCACAATT
The DNA here is from genome assembly GCF_020283565.1 of Trifolium pratense. NCBI lineage: Eukaryota > Viridiplantae > Streptophyta > Magnoliopsida > Fabales > Fabaceae > Trifolium > Trifolium pratense. Next base: position 32,000,278 of record NC_060061.1, on the reverse strand, counting down.
CAACCACAAAACACAATTTGGATCCTCTTCATATTTTTCTCTCTCATTTTTTCAATTTTCACATCTAAACTTTTAACAAACTTTTTTACCTTTTCCAAATTTTAATATTATCTCCTCTTTAACCAACTTTTCAATCTTCATATATTTGCTCTAGATGTGACCTCATGGCTCTCCCCACCTATTGAAGCTTAAGCTGGGGAGTATCCATTGAACTACTGAATTGCAAGTGGTTGAGTGTATCTTCGATAACTCTAGGATCCAAACTGAATTAGGAGCCACTCTAGATTATTGTAGATCTATGGTAAAAAAATAAACTACAATTTAAAGATGAATTGAATCCGAAGACAAACAAACTATTTCGGCATGTCGCTCACAGTTTACCGAGTGCCGTAGAATGTCTGGGTAGGTTGCTAGTCACCATATTTGTGATTTCATCTCAACTTATATTGCCACTATTATTTTGAATTAAATAAAATTTTGTAATTAGGATAATGTTGTTCTGGATCAAATCATATGTTATGGAGAGAATTCACACAATTTATTGAGAAGAGAGTGGAGGCAAGTGCTCAAAGGATATAATATTATCAGTAGTTTTATTTTTGCACATCACTATGTTATCTATGTCTATATACATATCATTAATAGTACACGACAAGTCCCGTGTGGCCCCAAAGTGGAATTTACCGGTGGTGGTTGGTCGAAGCTCCAGTGGGTAGCCACTCCCTTCTCAGACCATATACAATGGTCATGTTGAAACCTCATTCAACTGATAAAAGTCCTCCAATGGTAGAGTTGTCAAAACGGGCGGTGTAACATCCCACTTTAATTACTAAAAGCAATAATAATTAGAGATGTATTTGAGAAGAAATTGTGTCAAGTTATTGTAATGGCAACACAAGAGTAAAGATTGACACAACTAATGAAAGAAGGCTAATTCTATGTGGGACCCACAATTTCCTAATATAAGTTGACCAAACCTTTTATCTCCCTCATTTTTCACTTCTTGAAGTTCAGAGTCAGGAAACATAAACTCTCCCTTCCTCTCTCATGCCACCACCCCCTAATTAGACGTGACGTCCTTGCAAGGACGCAAGGCTATTATAAGTTGGATTTTGATGAGATAGTTGTCATGTTTCACACGCACGGACACAAGGACGCACGCATGCACGCACAATAGCTATTTATCCTTCTATACCAATACATAACATCTCTCTTATGCCTTATAAACAAAATCATACTTTCTATGTGTGTGTGACAATATATAATGAAAACCTAACAAGACAATATATAATGGAAACCTAACCACAAAATCGTACTTTCTATGTGTGTGTGACAATATATAATGGAGCTTAAGAATATGTCATGTGTTGTGCCTTATAAATACCATCTCCCTCGTTCTTTCTTCCATCATTGTTGGAACAAAGAGCACATTATGTGTGAATTAAAAATAAAATTTGTATGGCCCACATCGGGTACTAGAGCATACTAGTATGTACTCCCTCCGGTCCTTTTTATAAGGAACACTTAGGGCAAAAAATTTGGTCCTTTTTATAAGAAACTTTGACCAATTTTCAAATGTTTTAAATGTTCAATTTCACTTATGCCCTTATTTATTATGAGAGAGAATTTAAAAATAAGTAAGTTAGTTGAATAAAGAGTAATTAAATAAGGGTATACATGGAATAAATTAAAATTTATAAGATTATTAAATGAAAATAACTATGTTAAATGTGCTTCATTGGTCTGTGTGATTTTTTCAAAGTGTTCCTTATAATAAGGACCGGAGGAAGTATTATATACTAGTTTGTATTTTGAGAATAAAAATAATGAAAGTAGACTCATGTTATAGAAACTTACTTGAGTTACTAAATAATAGGAAGGATAATAGAAAAAGTCAGAGCATGTGTTCCTATTAAGAAACACCACTTCAGCTGCCGCCAAGCAAAATATACAGTTTAGAAACCTTCGCTCCAAGCTCTATTGCTATTAGGATTAGGATACAAATAGCAAACACTTAGTTTATTTGTATACTCGTGTCATGCCTCATCTAGCTTGATTAATTAAGCTGATGATTCCATATTTTGCACCGAGATGATAACTCTATCGAAGCCCTATGAACTATCTATGCTAAGGTATGTTACATTTATTTTATTTGAAACAAATGGGCAAGTAATTAGTTTATGGATGGAGGCTAATAGCATGACACTAATTCTATTTGACTCATGGTGTAATTTGTTAATATTAAGAATACGCAGGTATTGAATAATACAACTTAGTTATTATCAATGTTAGGACCGAATTCTAGTACCATTGTTGAGTTTAATTTTTGGAAGATTGAAACTAGAATGAATGAATTAGCTACATTAATTGGTTTCGTTATTTTGTTATGCAAATTAAAATAGAATTGGATTAGTTTTTTTTTTCTTCCTATAATTGTTCAGAGAATACTAAATATTATTCAAGTTGAGTAATACTAGTATTAATATTATTATTATGTTTTAAGAGTGATCCTAGTATCACAGTTCCTTCAAATTTAAGAATGGTCATAGAACCATATTCCCTATGATTTGAATGGTCTTAGTTACCATATAAGAATGGTCTCAGTACCATATTGGAATGGTTATAGCACCATATTAGAATGAACTTAAAACCATAGCGCACTGGTTTAAGTATCATAATTGAGGGTGTAATTCTTGCCCGGTATCTACAGTGCAGTATTTATCGGTATCAGTAGAACTGGGCTGTTTTATCCTGGGGACTTCGTGGTTGATCGTTTGCCTTGCACAATTTTGGGCAGTGCCGCGAAACGTCTTAAAGAGAGCGTATCGACCCGCGACTCAATCCAGTAATCTCTTCGGTGGATGAAAATTATTTTAACAATTTTGAACCTCGGAACAACAATTTTAAGACGTTTCGTTTCTGTCATGTCTACCGAAGAAATTACTAGCTCAGATTATGATATTGCGGACTAGAACAAACTGTTTCGGTTTGAAGTAAATCACTTCAGATATTGGCAACAAAAAATTATGGTTTTATAATAACAAAAGAGTTGCTACTTTTGAAGAAAGTGATTCCAATTTTACTTTTAAATTGAACAAGCTATAAGGATAAAATGACTAGACGATATTCCCACGAATTTCTGATAACATGTCTTCGTTTTGAAGAAGAAGCTAGAAAGCAAAATCAGAAAAATGAAGTGCTTGTTGTCTTGAACAACAACACTAGAAAGAAATTCACATGTCTGAAGCCAACTGGCAAATTATTCAAGAATCAGATACACAACTTTGATTAGAAACAGAAAAAATCATCACTTTTGTTGATGACTGTTCAAGTTATATTTTCATACATCTTATGAAAAATAAATGATAAGTGATATTTTTTACATGTTCCAATCATATGGAACTGAAATTGAAAAGTAATTCAATGAGAAAATCAAATGATTTTGATAGAAGCACAAAAATATGATTCTCACAATTTCAATGAGTCTGAAATTATCATGAAACAACTGCACCTTACTCTTTTGAGATGAATGGTAAAGCTTAAAAAAATTTATATAACCTTTACCGAGCCAGTTGTTACAGTCATGCTTAATTTTGGCGTTGCATCTCATTATATTAGTGTGAGAAATTTTATTAATTGATTGTTTTGTGCAAAGTAGAGTGCCTAAGCACAAGAACAAAATTTCTACTTATGAAATTTTGAAGAAAAGACAATCTAATTTGTCTTATTTTAGAACTTGGGTTTATCTGGCCTATGTTCAAATTCTAGACACCAAGAGAGTTAAACTCACTAGTAGAGTCTATGAAGGTATACTCATTGAGTATATAATTAACAGTAAAGCTTATAGGTTTGATGACCTAAATGCTAAAGTGATCATAGAATCAAATTATGTTGATTTCTATGAAAATGAATTTCTCTTTAAATTGAGAAATAGTGGGGCACTAGTGGGGGTAATGCAACTGATGACATTTCAGTGATCAGAAGCAGTGATGAGAACATCGAACAAGATGTTACGGAACCTCGGAGAGGTAAGATAGCAATAGTTGCTATAGAGTGTGAACTTAGTTACATGGTTTATACAATCGAAGAGAATCGAACTAGCTTTCAAGAAGCGTTGTCTTCCTTGAAGGTTGATATATGGCAAGAGGCCATAAAAGAAAAGATAGATTCTCTATGGTCTAATAAGACCTGACATTTGAAAGAATTGCCTCCTGAGTACAAACCAAATAGTTGTAAATGAATTTTGGAAAAGAATCTAAAACATTATGGAACTTTTGATAAATACAAGGCTCACCTTGTAGCCAAGGGTTTTAGATAAAAGAAAAAATATAGATTTCTTCAATAATTTTTCTCCTGTCACAAGAATAACATCCATAGTGGTACTAAATTTCTTGATGCTATTTATAATTTAATAGTACACCAGATGGATGTCAAAACTGTTTTTCCTTTGTTTTTACCGTGACTGGAAGAATAAATTTATTTAGAACAACCTGAATATTTTGTAACTCATGGGTGGCAAGAAAATTAAAGTCTATAAGTCATATAGTACTTTGTATGGTCTTTAATAAGCCATAAGAAATGTCATGAAAAGTTGACAATTTCATGATATCAAATGAATTAAAACTGAATGAAAGTGACAAATGTATTTACTATAAACTAGTAAATAGCATTTGCATTATCATAAGTCTCTATGTAAATTATTTACATGTTTAGAGAAAACATTCATGTTGTGAATGAAATGAAATCATTGTTGTCTAACAACTTTGATAAGAAAGAGTTTGAAAAAGTAGATGTAATCTTAGTTATTGAGATTACTAATTCATAAATGAGAATTTCCTTAAATCAATCTCACAATGATGAGAAGGTTTTAAAGAAATATATTTACTGACTGCAAACTTGTTTGCATACTATATGATCCAAGTGTAAAAACTATGGAAGAACACTATTGAAAGTGTAAGACAATCAGAATATGAAAGCATTGCCGACTGCATTTGGTATGTCACTGATTGTACTAGACCCAACATTGCATACGTCGTGGTACAGTTGTGTAGGTTTAGTAGACCTAATTATGAGCAATGATATGCTATTGAGAAGTTCATGAGATTCCTTAAAAGGACCATGAATCTCAAATTACATAAGCAGATTCTCTGTTGTGTTTGAAGGATACAATGATGTAGATTGAAATATATTATCATATGATTCCAAAACATCTAGTAACTCTATTTAGTATAGTAGAGAAATTGTATCTTCGAAATAAAAGAAATAGACCATATTGGCTCAGTCCACTATGAAATTCTGAAATGATAACATTAACGATTGTTAGTGAAGAAGCAAGGTAGTTAAAATACTTGCTAGCTGAAATTCCTTTAAGGAATCATTTATTATGCCAAATGTGTTGATCCATTGCGATAGTACCGCGGCTATTGCATAAATTGAGAATCGTTATTATAACGATAAGATACGTCAAATAAGAAGTAAACACAGCGTAGTGAGAGAGTTACTCTCAAAAGGAGCTGTAAGAATGGGTCATGTACACACTGATGAAAGTTTAGCAGATCCTTTGACGAAAGGAATAGCTAAAAATGAAGTCCATAATACATCTAAGAAGATAGGACTAATGCCTACTGAGAATTACTTATGATTGTAACCCAACCTAAAAGACTGGAGATCCCAAGAATTAGGTTTCAATGGGTAAACAACAAGTCGTGAGTAATAGGGAATGATCATGCAATTATAAGAGGCATGAATCCTGAAGCGAAAAGGATGAGGTAATAGAAACTCTTAATGAGATTTATACTCTGGATCAGAGGAGTACCTAGCTTCAGGGGTACTTTAGATAGACTCACCTATATGAATGTTGAACTGAGGCCGGTTCCTATGGAGTTTTGGGGCGAACTCCTAGAGCGTTCATGAAACTGGGATACACGTGCAGGGCCATTAAAGCACAGGCTTTTAAGATACACCTTAGGAAAGGTTGTGTGCGAGTTTGAGAAAAATCTGAGATAGAGTTCAAGACAAGCGTCACTCTTGTTGAATCGGGCTCTTACTCGCTATGTGAAGGTTCAAGACAAGCGTCACCTTTGCTTATGCACAATCTTATAGAAGCGTCCTACGCTATTTTGGATTTTATTTTAAATTCAAGTGGGGGATTGTTGGAACAAAGAGCACATTATGTGTGAATTAAAAATAAAATTTGTATGGCCCACATCGGGTACTAGAGAATACTAGTATGTATTATATACTAGTTTGTATATTGAGAATAAAAATAATGAAAGTAGACTCATGTTGTAGAAACTTACTTGAGTTACTAAATAATAGGAAGGATAATAGAAAAAGTCAGAGCATGTGTTCCTATTAAGAAGCATTAGTTATTTTCTTTTGCTATATAAAAGTGTTGTGTTATTTGAGGATTACCCTAATAAAAATGACAACACCACTTCAGCTGCCGCCAAGCAAAATATACAGTTTAGAAACCTTCGCTCCAAGCTCTATTGCTATTAGGATTAGGATACAAATAGCAAACACTTAGTTTATTTGTATACTCGTGTCATGCCTCATCTAGCTTGATTAATTAAGCTGATGATTCCATATTTTGCACCGAGATGATAACTCTATCGAAGCCCTATGAACTATCTATGCTAAGGTATGTTACATTTATTTTATTTGAAACAAATGGGCAAGTAATTAGTTTATGGATGGAGGCTAATAGCATGACACTAATTCTATTTGACTCATGGTGTAATTTGTTAATATTAAGAATACGCAGGTATTGAATAATACAACTTAGTTATTATCAATGTTAGGACCGAATTCTAGTACCATTGTTGAGTTTAATTTTTGGAAGATTGAAACTAGAATGAATGAATTAGCTACATTAATTGGTTTCGTTATTTTGTTATGCAAATTAAAATAGAATTGGATTAGTTTTTTTTTTCTTCCTATAATTGTTCAGAGAATACTAAATATTATTCAAGTTGAGTAATACTAGTATTAATATTATTATTATGTTTTAAGAGTGATCCTAGTATCACAGTTCCTTCAAATTTAAGAATGGTCATAGAACCATATTCCCTATGATTTGAATGGTCTTAGTTACCATATAAGAATGGTCTCAGTACCATATTGGAATGGTTATAGCACCATATTAGAATGAACTTAAAACCATAGCGCACTGGTTTAAGTATCATAATTGAGGGTGTAATTCTTGCCCGGTATCTACAGTGCAGTATTTATCGGTATCAGTAGAACTGGGCTGTTTTATCCTGGGGACTTCGTGGTTGATCGTTTGCCTTGCACAATTTTGGGCAGTGCCGCGAAACGTCTTAAAGAGAGCGTATCGACCCGCGACTCAATCCAGTAATCTCTTCGGTGGATGAAAATTATTTTAACAATTTTGAACCTCGGAACAACAATTTTAAGACGTTTCGTTTCTGTCATGTCTACCGAAGAAATTACTAGCTCAGATTATGATATTGCGGACTAGAACAAACTGTTTCGGTTTGAAGTAAATCACTTCAGATATTGGCAACAAAAAATTATGGTTTTATAATAACAAAAGAGTTGCTACTTTTGAAGAAAGTGATTCCAATTTTACTTTTAAATTGAACAAGCTATAAGGATAAAATGACTAGACGATATTCCCACGAATTTCTGATAACATGTCTTCGTTTTGAAGAAGAAGCTAGAAAGCAAAATCAGAAAAATGAAGTGCTTGTTGTCTTGAACAACAACACTAGAAAGAAATTCACATGTCTGAAGCCAACTGGCAAATTATTCAAGAATCAGATACACAACTTTGATTAGAAACAGAAAAAATCATCACTTTTGTTGATGACTGTTCAAGTTATATTTTCATACATCTTATGAAAAATAAATGATAAGTGATATTTTTTACATGTTCCAATCATATGGAACTGAAATTGAAAAGTAATTCAATGAGAAAATCAAATGATTTTGATAGAAGCACAAAAATATGATTCTCACAATTTCAATGAGTCTGAAATTATCATGAAACAACTGCACCTTACTCTTTTGAGATGAATGGTAAAGCTTAAAAAAATTTATATAACCTTTACCGAGCCAGTTGTTACAGTCATGCTTAATTTTGGCGTTGCATCTCATTATATTAGTGTGAGAAATTTTATTAATTGATTGTTTTGTGCAAAGTAGAGTGCCTAAGCACAAGAACAAAATTTCTACTTATGAAATTTTGAAGAAAAGACAATCTAATTTGTCTTATTTTAGAACTTGGGTTTATCTGGCCTATGTTCAAATTCTAGACACCAAGAGAGTTAAACTCACTAGTAGAGTCTATGAAGGTATACTCATGAGTATATAATTAACAGTAAAGCTTATAGGTTTGATGACCTAAATGCTAAAGTGATCATAGAATCAAATTATGTTGATTTCTATGAAAATGAATTTCTCTTTAAATTGAGAAATAGTGGGGCACTAGTGGGGGTAATGCAACTGATGACATTTCAGTGATCAGATGCAACTGATTGTCTGTTCTTACCTGCTACCAGCACCCCCTTTGCATACTTTCTGCACCCCCTGTGATATTTATTTATTTAATTTGCTTGATTCAAACTCAAAATAAAAATAAATAAAAAATAATAAAAAAACATAATAAAAATACGGCTTAATTAGTAAAATGGTCCCTTAAAGACATTTTTGGTTTCAGATTAGTCTCTTAAAGAAAAAAAAGGTCCAAATAGGTCCCTTAAAGAAAAAAGTCCAAATAGGTCCCGTAAAGACATCTCCGTTAATCAGTTTGGTCCTATTTAGACCTCTTTTTAGGGACCAAACTGATTAACGGAGATGTCTTTAAGGGACCTATTCGGACTTTTTTTTCTTTAAGAGACCTATTTGGACCTTTTTTTCTTTAAGGGACCAATCTGAAACCAAAAATGTCTTTAAGGGACCATTTTACTAATTAAGCCTAAAAATACTAAACGAATGAAAAAGGAGAGGATTGACGTATGACTACCCCACTTCCCGGTTTTCTGGACTCTTGACGTATGACTCGTAGTCCGGATAATCGTCATTCTCTTAAAAAACAATAAAATCAATTTCAACCCATCAAACATTATTTTCACGCCCGTGTGCGTTAAATTATTATTTTTTCTCGAGCGGATATCATCGCCCAAGTGTGAGTCCGTCTTCTCAATCAAACATTTTTTTTCCGCCTAAGCGCGGCGTAAAATATTTTCATAAATAAAATCAACCAACCAACAATCATTTTCTACCCAGAACTACGGGGCTTTGAGTTTCCCATCGCACCAGGGAATACGTAGGAGCAGGATTCAACATCTTGTCGAGCCCATTAATAAAAAAACTAATTTTTTCCCCATTTGTAAATAATTCCGATAATTAATAAAAGCAAGCAAATAAATTAAAACACTTTTTTAACCCTAAAATTAACGAGAAGGTTCCCGTTGAGTACAACGGATGTGAGGGGTGCTATAATACCTTCCCCTCACATAATCGACTCCCGAACCCGGAAATGGTTGCGACGACCATCTTTCCATTCTTTCAAGGTTTTATCGATATTTTCCTGTTCCTTCGGGAATAAATAAAGTTCGGTGGCGACTTTACTGTCTAAGAGAGCGCTTTCTGCCCGCGCATTTTTCCACCCGCTTCAATCACAACCAAGTCTCAATGGGAACAATTCTATTCTTGATAGGAACTGATGGAAACCTACCACAACACAAAATCTTCATAAAAAACTAAAAAGCAACTTTAACTCATAGTCTACCATGACAAAACTCATAAGTCTTCAAATAACATTATTTATTTAGGCGCCATGAAATATGGTGACTGTATTATTGCCTCGAATATTCATTTTGTATGTCTCCATTATTTTTCTATGTATTGATCTAAGATGGAAAAATCTTTTTACTAAGCAGGCTCATATGGTTAGGTTATCCCAATACGAAAATCAATTAGTTAACCTGGAGATCCATATCCAATTTTTTAAATGGCCTAATTTTTCAAAGAGAATTACTTTTGCAACCCTACTGATTCTGAGGCGCGCCATATGAAATTGCCAATATACCCCTAACCGCGACTTAGGACGCACGCACGCACGCACGTGCGCACACACGCACACATATGTAGGACTATGATCAGAAAAGAGTAAATAAACAGTGATGGTAAATGAACATTAATGGGAATAACAACTTTGATAGTTCTGTTAATGTTGTCTCTAAATTATAAAAATTTGAAAAAACTTATTTTATACGGGATAAGTTCTAACTTATATAAATTTCAAATTAACTATCTGTACAAGATAAATTCTAAATGATAAAATTGAGGAATATTTATTAAATGTGAGACAAGTTATAAATTTTAATTTTATTTTTTAAAAAATACTTTATACGGGATAATTTCGAACTTATATAAATTTAAAATTAATTATCATATACGAGACAAATTCTAACTTATAAAAATTTCAAAAACTTATTTTATGCGGGCCCAATGTTTTAGACCAATGAGAATATCTAACACACCATAAATATGTGAATTATCTTGGATTGAATTTCTCGCCCTTTCACTTCTGCCAAACCCATGTGTAGGGCAAGCATGAGCTGACCAAATCATATTTATAATAAAAATTATATTTGCAAATATAAGGAAAGAAGTAAGCAACCACTTCCACACATAATTGTTGAAAAAATCAAACATGAAGGACAAAAAAATACTGATAATAAAGAAAAAAAAGTAGGAAGACAAAATCATATTGATTGCCTAATTTATGTCATTAGAGGAGAGTTTTTTTTTTTAAATCTACATATTCCGACTTAAAAAATATATTAAAATTACTTCTTTATGGATTTTGTTTTTATTTTAGAAAAGGCTTTTGGTATTTAGCAAAAGTCAATTAATGTGTAAACCTCACTTTTTTTTAATTAGCTCTTGTATTTATCTCTCACAAAAAATTATAATCTTTTAGGGTGTGTTTGTTTCAGAGTTGTAAAATTTATTCCCGGGAATAGGAGGTTGGAAATAAATATACCTATGTTTGTTATAAAAGAATACAAATTTATTCCTTGGAACAAATTATACCCGGGAGAGTTTTTTTCCCATGAAGAGTGGAGTTTTATTCCCAAGTGATAATGGTGGGAACTTTTATTCCCATGTATATGGTAATAATTTTTTGTGTGCAAAAGACTTTGCTATCCCCACCAAGCCCACTAACTCCATTACATGACTTCATGTACACATTATTTGTAAGAAAGGAAAGAAAAAAAACTACCCTGTGTGCACGTTTATTTTTATTTTTTGTTACATAAAGTTTTATTAATTAATTAGAAAAAACAAACATTTTATTAATATGCAGAGTTAGAATCAATGAATTCAAGCAGTCTAAAAGTATCAATGACATGTAATATGTATGTATGTTGGAAGGCTTCATTTGTCACTCTCATAGTACTTCTTTTGGGACAAACAAGAATTGCATACTTTTCATACCAAAGTTAGGCTTCATTCCTAAAGGATGACAGAGAACCTAAATTCCAACAAGATCAAGTCCTACTACATACAAGGAGTACTATGAGGCTAAAAAAAAAAGCATACAATAGACACTGTCAAGGATATATTAAAACCCCTTACAATACTAAACACAAAGAAAAGCAAAGAAAACAGGGGACAAACTAAGCAGAAGCTAAGCAACAGCAGAAAAACAATAGCAAGAAACCCCACCAACACAAACACGCCAGCAGCAAGAAGAACACCATCACATTGTCAGCAAAAAACCAGCACTTCAAAGAAACATTACCTAAGCAAACAGTCCCCAGGATTCCAAACCCATTCATATAGTAAGCATGGTGCTTTTGCATTTTTACTTAAGTGCCATTGCCATGACAATCTTTGGATTAAATCCACAGCATCTTCAACCACCCCAACAACATTGTTAAAAATCTTCTCATTCCTACTCTTCCAAATCACCCACATAAAGGCCAACCAGACCAGGGAGAAACCTTTCCTCAGTCTCTTATTCCTCCCACTACAACCATATAGACTAGTTGACAGGTAATTCACACCACCAAGTCTATAAATAATAGTAGTGTTACAATTCTCTCTTCCTATGTTCTTTCTTCTTGCTACGTGAAGTTTATTTGGGTTGCTTCTCATTCCTACTCTTCCAAATCACCCACATAAAGGCCAACCAGACCAGGGAGAAACCTTTCCTCAGTCTCTTATTCCTCCCACTACAACCATATAGACTAGTTGACAGGTAATTCACACCACCAAGTCTATAAATAATAGTAGTGTTACAATTCTCTCTTCCTATGTTCTTTCTTCTTGCTACGTGAAGTTTATTTGAGTTGCTTCTATGTCCCATATTTTCTCTTAAGAATCCATATTTTCTTCTTCTTCTTTGCTCAAAACCTAATGGTACTAGGAATGGTATTAGGAGTAAATGAACATGTTGTTGAAAATGAACATCAACAACATTTTAATGACAACTTTAATAGTTATATTAATGTCATCTATATTTGTTTTTATGTTACTATTATTCTTATTGTAATCTTCTTACTCTTTGCTTTTTTTGAGATAATCCGTGTACCTTTTTTACAAACTTTTTTTCCTAACCGGCACCCGAACCGCCGTGATGTTGAATCTCCTGTGAGAGAACTTGGTCACTCATTACCACTCTCGGTTTCAATTTTAATGTCTGGAGAAGAGATTCCTACATTCATTGCTAACCCTGCGCCGCTTCCGTCTGAAGGAATTTCATGGTCTTCCCTTCAGCATACAACATAGGCGAGTCTATAGTTGAATTAGAATGTAATTTTCATTTTATTTGTTCCTGTAAAACAAACATATGTATTGAGTTAGTTATTATTATTATTATTATTATTATTATTATTATTATTATTATTATTATTATTATTATTTATCCCACTTTTGTGTTTTTTCTTTTATTTGTTGCAATCTTTTGTTTTTTTTCTATGCCACTGTGTGAATCAATGTTGCGATGCTAAAACTAAAAGCATAGTGGCACGTTATACTATTGATTATGCATTTAAGCTTTAAGAGTAAAATTGATAGTCTTTAAATCGTTCCTTGGATGTAAAACAAAGTTCAATTAGTTTAAGTCATTTTTTTTTAATCAGCAAAACTTTATTATAAGCCAACATAGTACAAGAAGTACCATAAATTGGAGATGCTAAGTAGAACATGGAAAACAAGCAGGAGAGAACACCTAAAAACAAACCACAACCCACCAACACTCAAAAATCAGCTTTTATGCTCATCAACGCTAAAAACAAATACCCGGGTCCTATGTCCATTCATAACATAAATGGATTTTATGGACTCACACCTTTTATGAGTGGATAGCAAGCAACTTTTATGATAAAATTATAATTCTAATAATGACTTAAGTTAGGCACATTATTATTATTAAGTCAGATTACTATCAATCGGTCCTTACATTAGGAATTGACATTAACATTAAAATGGCAAAGCAAAGACAGAAACATGAGAATGGCAAAGCAATGTCATTGCCACCCATCATCACAACCAAGTCTCAATGGGAACAATTCTATTCTTGATAGGAACTGATGGAAATCTACCACAACACAAAATCTTCATAAAAAACTAAAAAGCAACTTTAACTCATAGTCTACCATGACAAAACTCATAAGTCTTCAAATAACATTATTTATTTAGGCGCCATGAAATATGGTGACTGTATTATTGCCTCGAATATTCATTTTGTATGTCTCCATTCTTTTTCTATGTATTGATCTAAGATGGAAAAATCTTTTTACTAAGCAGGCTAATATGGTTAGGTTATCCAAATACGAAAATCAATTAGTTAACCTAGAGATCCATATCCAAAACCAATTTTTTAAATAGCCTAATTTTTCAAAGAGAATTACTTTTGCAACCCTACTGATTCTGGGGCGCGCCATACGAAATTACCAATATACCCCTGACTGCGACTTAGGACGCACGCATGCGCGCACGCACGCGCGCACGCACGTGCGCACGCCCGTGCGCACGCACGCACACATATATAGGACTATGATCAGAAGGCGATGCATCACAATAGCTATTTCTCCTTCTATAAGAAGGTGATGCATCCCCAAATCTGGCTTTTCGAAAAACAGCTTTCTGTTCCTCGACACAGCCATTTTGCATAACATAGTAACACATTGGCTTATGATCAGCCAAATCGAGAGCCTCGAAGTCTTCTTCTACCTCATTGACTTCTGTAGGAATGTCATATTCCAAAGGCAAGATGGACACAACATTAACCATCACGTCAAAATCTTATCCCTCATCTAAGAGGTCATCATCATCCATGTCATCTTCGCCTCCTACCATCTCTTTGTTATTTTCAGCTCTTGGCTCTTCCACTATTATGGAAAGCCTTTCTTTCATTGGCCTCTTGGCCACTTCAACCTTCTGGGCCACAACGGGATTGCCCCCAGCCTCAACATCTTTACTTGTCAATTTCTTCTTCCTTTGAAACCTTCGCCATTGAGTGCGAGTCATAGGATTTTTCCCCTTATAGTTGTTTCTATAAGAGTACTTATTGGCTTCTGTGGCAGCATTCACCATTTCTTTTCCAGCTACCACTTTTGAACCCTTAGGTTCAGAAACAATGTTAACATTAACATTGCTAGAACCTCCATTCTCCATCATTCTCTTATTGAAAGTCACATACTGCCCACTTACCCACTGGTTAATGGGTGCTCTTCCAGATGGCTTGAAAGTGTTTTGGGGGCCTAGCCTCTGCTGAATTGAGAGACCTTTGGTAATAGGCTTTCTCCAATTAGCTCCTTTGTATGGCCAAGCTTTTTTATTTGGCTTAGTCTTTGGCCATTTTCTTTTTCTTTCAGCATAAGGCACAACACTTTGAAGGCCTGCAGTGACCTCTTTATCACACACAGCACTGCACCTAGGGCAAAACATCACTTCAGAATTCTTGAGTTTGCACCTATTCAGGAAGTCCACCAATTCTTCCTCAGCATTGGGATATACTTCACGCACCCTCTTCTCATACTCTTCTTCAGGTACAGCCTCAATCTGAGCAGCAGCATCTACAACTTCAACCATGTTGCAGTCATAAACTTCGACATAGGTGGCATCAGCAGTTGGCAGAGGATCTGCGTCCACCTTCATTGGAGGCTTTGGAATGGGCTGTTGAACATGACATGGAGGAAAGAGATGATGAAAATGTTCAACACAGTTGAAGGATGACAAGGGGGATCACGCGGCAAGTTTTTTGTGGCTCACAGCAGGCGCGTGTGCCACACACGCAAGGTGAGACTGGCCATTGGGCTGGACGCGGAGAGAGAGTGTTAGTTGATAAGATTCATCCACGTGGCTGACTGTGATTGGTTGGTTGGATTTTTATCCATTTAATACTTTGAACTCAATTATTTCGTTGCAAATTAATTTTTTATTTTTTTCACCAAAATTCATGATTTATTTTTTCTATAAATAGAGACTTGGTTCATTTGATTTGGACACAGGAAAAAAATCGATTTTTTCACTATATTAATTTTATTATTATCTTTCTATTAGTGTTAATCTTGAAGTATTAGTTTTTTTTTTTTGTGAAATGGATCCCAATAATCATTTCAACAGCCAAAATTCTTCTAATTATCCCTATAATTATCAAAATCCAAATCAATTTTAAATTATTTGTATCGTACTAATTACGTTACTTGTGTGTTGTATTTTAAATTAAGTTAAGATGATTTGTATCGTATAAATTATTTAAATAAATTTTGTTTTTTTTTACAAAAAACTAAAAAATAAATCGTTAAGTGTTAATTATTTTAATTTTAATCGATAATTGTAATTTTATGTAATCATAAAAACAAAAATATAAATTTAAATAAGAATATGAAATAAAAAGTGGTGGGGTAGAGAAAGTGGTGGGGTAGAGTGTTGAATGAAAAAATCATTGGAGAAGATAAAAGTTGAATGTGTCTTGAATAATTATGTGGAAGAAAGAGAAAATGACGTGGAGCGTTGAAAAATTAAAAAGTGGTGTTGGGAGTGTTGAACCATTGTACATGGTCTCAAGGAACCTACGTCAGGCTTCCGGAAAAAAAGTGGGAATATCGGCAAGAGACTATTATACAAACCGACCAGTATAGATAAACACATTCTCACTATCTTGAATTACACCACAAATTCATATACTGTGGTACATAAATCAAGCGGTTAATGAATTATAAGATCAAGTGCTCAAGGCTAGATTGAAATTCAAACAAATAGATTGTGCATCTAAGTTAATATTGTGGGTGGAGTGAATTAAGCCGCGGGAGCTTGTCAAAATCAAATACTTTCTTCAATAGTGGATTCAAAGATTGCAAAAAATATAAAGGGTTGTTGCCATACTAGCATGTAAGATTATAATCAAGAATGTTGTTTGAATCCACTGAGGTTCTTTGGTTAGTTAAAAAGGGTGGCATTTAGTATGGTGAAGGGAAAAATGTGTCAATGGTGAAGTTGTTAACAATTGGATTAAATAGAGAGCACAATATTATTAGTCTCTCACTACTTATTCTAAACACTCATCTTCCTCCTTGAGTCATTGCACCCACCATTCATCGGACCACCCCCAAACTCAAGACCCACTCATTTAACCTTGTCAATCTAGCCATCTTGGACTCACTTGGAAAGCCGCCACCGTCACACCACTGCCGGTGATTTTTCAATCACCATTTCTAGTCAAGTGTTTTGTTCAAAGTTCGCCTCCATTTTCAGATCTCCCTATTGTTTGATATATGGAAATGGGTTAATGCTCATTTTGTTTTATTTTGTCTAAATCTGAATGATTTCAGAAACATTGGAGCTAATAAGAAACTTTGGTAGTAGTATTATAGCTTCATTGCCATTGACAAAATCAAGCCTTTCAACCCATTAATTCTTGAAAGCAATAAACTACCAAGTGATAAAAATGAATTTATTGTTGTGGCGGAAAGAAATTTTGTTGAGGTTGGGGAGTTGATTAAATTTAGGGGATATTAGTTTGAGTTTAAACATAAACAGAGTTTGCTGGTGGTGGCTGGCAAGAGAATGAGATTGGTTTAGAGGATGGTGGGAGCAGATCTGAGTGTGGAAGAAAGGAAAAATATAGTAGTGAGAGACTATAATAATATCGTGCTCCCTATTTAATCCAATGGTTAAAAAACAACTTCACCTTGGTGGGCACATTTTTCCCTTCAACATACTAAAATGCCACGCTTAAAAAGTGTTTGGCTATCATATAAATAACGGAAACCATAAAAGAGGTGGAAAAAAATAACTCATTTCAGAGGACTAACAGGGGTCAAGAATATTTGTCAAAAAAAACAGAGGTCAAGAATAAGGCTTCACAACAATGTTAAAAAGAAAACTCAACACAAAACTCGAGTACAAACGTCGTTTAACAAAGGCTAGCGATTAGCACAGGCTAGAGAGATGCCTTCAAGAGTTTCCAGGTAAATTACAAAACTCATAATTAAAAAGAAAGTTTAGTTTTCCTTTTATATAGCAAGTTATTATCACAGCAATAACAATACACAAACATCACAAGGCAAAGTTAGCAGCATGATTTTTGCAAAATACACAATCGAAGTGAATATAAATGTTTTGCCATTTCCAGTTTAACACCAAACAGATTTCATGAGATCATATGAATAACAATTGCATTATCTATTGTTTTTTTTACCAAGTTTCCATCAGGCTGATAGAGTTTTTTATTTTGAAAACACACCTCACATTGAATCAAATAAATCAGTTTACCATTCAGTGTGCTATTCAACCACCGCATAATAATTCAATTTTTAACATGTTCCTCACAATTAAAAACTCAGCACGAAACAAACAGGCAATAAGAGTGAAATGACTAGCCAACAAATAGGTAATAAGAGTGAAATACCAGGTAACAACGAAGAATAACGCTTATAAGAACAATATAGAGAAAACTTTGATAGCAAAAAATCCAACCTCAACGAGCAAATGTAAAATGTGACAATTAATCGAGACAAAACAGATACAAATCCACAAACAGAAACTTGAAGTAAACTACAAAAAGATAAGCTTATAATTATCACCATCTATTCTTCAGTCACTACTGAGCCCTTCTCACTGACATAAATACCATCAAGAAACTTCCTGATATCCTTGTTCTTCACATGGCATTTCTGTTAAAACAAAACAAAGCAAAAAACACTTAGAAATCTAAAAAAACAAAATGAACAACAATAAAATAACATTCACATGTCAAAGAAAGTACCTGGTTAATAAGGGCACATGACCTTGAAACAAGTTCAATGTCATTTCCATCCAAAACAACCTCATCCTTCACCTTCTCAGATCGAACAATCGAAACTCCATCAAGCAAATCAACTTTCCTCACCTAATACATAATAATTCAACAAATTCCAAAACTATTAAATCACACACTACTTAACCACATAACCAAATGAATAAGAACTTAAAGCATATAAACATTAACCATGTTCCTAATATGTTAAATAATTTTAAATCACAAACTACTTAACCATATAACCAAATGAATAAGAAATTAAATCATATAAACATTAACCAAGTTTGTAATATATTAAATAATTTTAAATCACAAATTACTGAACCATATAACCAAATTGATCAGAAATTAAATCATTTTAATTTCATATAAACCCTAATTTCGTAATATATAGCAATAATTCAGTTTAAATCATATAAACAATTATATCATACAAATTTCAAACCTATTATTAAGTCATACACTACTTAACCAAAAAAAACAAATGAACAAAAAATTAAATCATTTTAAATCAGATAAACATTAACCATGCTTGTAATATTTTAAATAATTGTAAATCACAAACTACTTAACCATACAACCAAATGAATAAAAAATTAAATCATTTCAAATCAACATTAATAAGGTTTTCCACATATAACCAATTAAATCAGAACTTTAACATCATTAATAAAAAAAAAATCAGAACTTATATAGCAATCAATGAGTCACAACAAATTAGGGTTTATCTAGGGTTATCAAAATTGAACAAATCAACAGATTAAAAAAACAATTAAATAAAATTAATACCTTCTTTTCACCCAAAAAGTTTCGGATCTCAATAGATTTGTTATCATTGGTGATGCTAGCATTGATAGGAAAATGAGCATACACAAACCTCATCTTGTAACGGAATCCCTTAGTAACACCTCTAATGAGATTCTCAACATGAGAAAGAGCAGTCCTGATGGCGGCGGAGGTTTTCCGGGAACCAAACCAGGCATCGATCTTCAGCTTCTTCTTACCATTCTCATCAGTGATGAGATCAAAATCAAGGTTAAGATGCTTGAAATCACGAACAAGCTTTCCACGAGGACCTTCGACTTCGATCACCTTAGCGTTAACCTTGATGCTAACGCCGTCAGGGATGTCCATGGTTTCGGATGAAAGGATGGTCTTCATTTTTGCGTGACGGTGGAAAAATCGAACAAAGTGTGTTCCGTCGAAGGCTCTTCTCTAACCTCACTCTCGGCAATGAAATGTATAAACCCTAGATTGTTATATAGTGTGATTGGAGGGTCGGGTTTTGGCATTTTGGGCTTTGTTGTTTGGTTTAGCCCAATACTCTTTGTGCCCAAAATGCTCTTTCTTCTTTTTAAGGAAAAGTATAATTTTTCCAAAAATTAATTTTGGGAGTCATAAGTCATATTAACAATAAGTCCAAAATTGTGAATATGATTTTTTTTTTTTATATTTTTTTAAAAAAATTCTTGACCCAAAACAAAAAAGAAATAATTTAAATTCGGAAACACACATTGTAAAAATTTGGTTTCGGAAATTGTTGTTAAACTTTTTCTAACTTTTTTAAGAAGTAAATGATGATGTAAGTGTAGATTAGTTTTAGCGCTGACGTCTAATCAAACTAATCAAACTTTCACATAAATCTTTTATAACTGCTTTTTAGAATAACATCAAATTGTTTTTGAAAGCCTAAGTGGTCTGTTAGCCTGTTTAAAAACATATTTCATATAAAAATATTTAAATAATTAATTATATTTATTTTTAAATATACTTATGAGCTAATAAACCAATGTCATTTTGATATTTAACATAATATTTTAGAGACTTTGACTATTATGTCATCATATTTCAATTCTAGTTTATAACAATACATTTATATGTGAAAAACTAATGTAGATTAATAAACTTAAACTACTGAAAAAGTTAATAAATTTATAATTTAATCAAAGTACAAATTTTAATACACAAATAATAACAGTAATAAAAATATTATTCATATTAACTTAAAAAGGCCGGCCTAGTAAGCTAAAAAGACTTTTTTAATGGTCTGCAGCCTGACCTATTTAACTAAACATGCTTATAAAAAAATTTTGGCCTGCTCTATTTAAAGAAATAGGCTGATCTGGCATGAGCCTATGTAGGCTTTGCCTTAAGGCCTTGTAGGCCGGTATGGCATATTCTCACCTCTAATCACGATTGATAATGTATCTCCAAAACATGTTAGCAATTCAACAACTAAGTCGATATATGATCAAGGAGTGAAAGGAAAAAGTAATTGAATTGTATATCTTGGTGCCAAATATTTGTTATAACAGTCTGTGACAACCGACTACAGTTGGCTTTGGAGGCAAGATGAGCTGTTGAGATGGATCTAACGGTCCCAAGGGTGTCTTGAGAAACGTATCGGCTACAAGGGGTGTATATAAACTATTGTGTTTGTTACCCTTAGTTTGCATTAGACACTTTCGTGTAATGAGCCTTAACCGAATCTAGAATATCGAGATTTAGACTCTTCAATCAATCACCACCGAGAAACATATTTTCATAATCTAATTTGCTATTATGATTTCCAACATGTGTTTCAGTTAGTTCAATGTGGAAATTGACATTTTTATCACTAAACTTAACTTATTGATGCTTATCAAGGGCCACTTCAATTTGGATTGGAACATCTCTTCACCATATTCTTTATGAAGGTAATCCTTACACATTTATAGTCTTACCAAGATGGGCGCAAACTCGTCAAAAATATTGGTTATTCACAAGGCTCGGCTAAACTGACCCTAGAAAAACTTGGTTATGATTAATGAGGTTTAGTTTATTTGTCTTGATGTTTAATGACATTTTAGGGGTTTCTTTTTCTAGGGAATAGTTTTTTCTTGGTTTTAATTTTTTTTTGGGTAAATGATCATTTACCCCCCCTGCAAAATAAGCAAATTTTCGTTTACCCCCTATGCAGATTTTTTTTCTGTTTACCCCCCTGCAAAAAATAGATTCCCTCATTTTGCCCCCTAGGTGTACAGCAGGACATGTGACTGTGCAAATCTGCTGACGTGGCTTGTACACGTGGAAAAAATCATTTATATTTATTTTTTAAATTCCATGTCACATAATTTTTTTTTAAAAAAAAATCCTACAAAAAAAAAACGAATTTTTTTTTCCCAAAATTTAAAATAAAATTTCCTACAAATAATTTTTTTCCTACAAAATAAAAAAAAAAGATTTCGTACAAAAATAACTTTTTTTGCATAAATAAAAAATTAAATTTTCTTATTTTGTCCCCAAAATAAAGAATCTAACGATTTATTTTCAAATATCTTTTAATTAAAAAAATAGAATCTTTATTTTTGTCTGCGTAATTTAGTGCTGCAGATATAGTACAAGCTAAGGTTGCTGCACAATTTAATATCACATAAGAATTGAAGCATAATTTTGCTTAATTTTTTTTGCTGCATAATTTAATATCACATATAATTTTGGTAGAAGAGGAAAACACAAATAAAACTTCTTCTTCTATTTTTTTTTTAATTCAAAGAGATTAACAAAAAAAAATAAAGTTTTGTTTTTAAAAATTAAAGATTATGTTTTTTTTTAATTTAAAGAGATTTGAAAATAAATCTTTAAAATATTTAATTTGGAAATAAACTTTATTTCGGAGTAAATCTTTATTTTGGGAGTAAAATAAGAAAATTCGTTTTTTTATTTTGGGAGGAATTTTTTTTTTAAATTCGTTTGTAGGATAACAAATATAATTTTTAAAATTTTGTAGGAAAAAAAATAATTTGTAGGAATTTTTTTTTTATTTTGGGAACAGAAAATAAGAAAATTGGTTTTTTTTATTTTGTAGGAAAAAAAATTTATTTTTTATAAGGCTTTAATGCGGTTTTGATCCCCCTATTTTGAAAAATCTGAACTTTTGATCCCCCTATTTTAAAACTCAGCACTTTTGATCCCCCTATTTTAGTTTTTTGTTAGTTTTAGTCCCCCACCTCAATTTGGTCAAACTTTTGCTAATGTGTCATGCTCACTGATGACGTGGCATTGTACATGTGGACAACATGCTATGATGATGTCAGAAAAATTGGTGACACACAATATTTGACCTATAGAGATGCATGTTTTGCAATGGGATTCCTTAAAGATGATCGTGTTTACATAACTGCAATCAAAGAAACAAAAGATTTGGGCTCGGGACACTATCTAAGAAAATTGTTTGTCCACATGTACAATGCCACGTCATCAGTGAGCATGACACATAAGCAAAAGTTTGACCAAATTGAGGTGGGGGACTAAAACTAACAAAAAACTAAAATAGGGGGATCAAAAGTGCTGAGTTTTAAAATAGGGGGATCAAAAGTTCAGGTTTTTCAAAATAGGGGGATCAAAACTGCATTAAAGCCTTTTTATAAAAAAAAAAATCTGACGTGGAATTTTTTAAAAAAATATAAATGATTTTTTCCATGTGTACAAGCCACGTCAGCAGATTTGCACAGTCACATGTCCTGCTGTACAGCCAGGGGGCAAAATGAGAGAATTTATTTTTTGCAGGGGGGTAAACAGAAAAAAAATATGCACAGGGGGGTAAACGAAAATTTGCTTATTTTGCAGGGGGGTAAATGATCATTTACCCTTTTTTTTTAAGTATCATTTCCGCGTAAGTGTAGAAATTAATTATTTGAAACTTGTATGAAAGTTAATCAGCGCGATAAACTTGATCTAAGAGTTTTAACGTTGTTGCATGCTCAAGTCTGAGTTTTAACTCGAGACATTTGGTTACGTTATTTTTTTTTAAAAAAAAAACTTGATATCTGACTCAAGAACGGACTAATTCGAAAGGTCCAATCACGAGACGATTAAGTTAGAAGAGACTATTTACATACTCGCTCTGGTCATATATATATATATATATATATATATATATATATATGTATACACGACTAGAGAGAGTATCATCTAAGCGTAATTGAGTTTTTCTTTATCTCTTTCATTTGCTCATCTAACTAAAAATATACATCATTTTATCTGTAAGTCATAGTTTAACCAACAAATATTAAAAATTGTTAGGTATTCTCTTGAGTTCAACTCCAAAACTTTTTATTTATGCGTGCTTTTCATGTACTAGTATTTATAATTCCGACTTTAGAAAATAAAATGTCATTTTAAAAAGGCAAATGCTAAAAAGTGTTCTCGGGACACTCTTTAAGCCTTTAAATAGTAAGTTTTATATAGAATTTTTATGGAAATGCATAAAGTCAACGCATTGAAAATTTAAGTGTTTAATTTTTTGAATAAAAAGTTTCTTTTAATGAAATGCTTAAAGAGGGCCCGAAAACACTAGTTAGCAAAACCCTTTTAAAAAAGTTGGCAATTGTTTACACCTAAAAAAGAAAAATCAGTCCTACATAGATCTCAAAATTTGGCAGAATTAAAAAGTTACGGAGAATGTTAACTTGTGCCCTTAAGGCACATGTTAAGGAAGCAAAAATAGAAATTATTAAATGCTAATTTGTGCATTTTGACTTTTGAAGCATTAAATTTCTTGTATCATTAAATATTGAATTTCTATTTTGGTATATCTTAACATGTGCCCTTAGGGCACATGTTAACAAGACCCAAAAGTTATTATAGAAGAAAAGGAGTAAAGAGTCAAAATTTGTTAAAAATGCGAAATAATCGCATTGATGAATTCCGTTAAGCAGTTAAGTACGGTTGATGAAAAGCTATTTATGAAATGAAAGAAAAAAAACAATGACGTGTTCCAAATCTCAATTTTCTCAAAGAGTACAACGTTTTCTATTATCGGCGTTGTTTCTCTCAAAATTCCTCAATCAATCACCGAGGGAGGTAACCTTCAACTCCTCCCTCATTCCTCTCTTCCTCTTTTCCATCATCACAATCCATCAAAACCTCTTCAATTTCTTGCACCCATTTTCCAGAATTCATCAAAATCAAATCTTTAAATTAATAATAATAATAATATTAAAAAAAGCATCATTGTGTCACCATTTTCTATATTGAATGATAAAAAGTTATGCTTTTTTCAAGAGGGTATTCACTTTTGCAGGGAGATATAATATTTTTTTGATTATATATATATTGGGACATTATTGGTTTGTTTGAACGTAGAATGAGAACGGGTAAGTGGGTTAAGAGTATGGGAAGGATATCAAGGATTGGAAGTTTTGCAATTTCTTCTTCAAAGGATAATCCACCACAACCTTGTATTACTTGCACTACTTTTAATATTCTTGC
Source organism: Trifolium pratense (assembly GCF_020283565.1). NCBI lineage: Eukaryota > Viridiplantae > Streptophyta > Magnoliopsida > Fabales > Fabaceae > Trifolium > Trifolium pratense. The sequence goes on along the minus strand of NC_060061.1, from coordinate 31,975,740 downwards.
TCCTATTTACAAACGAATCAATGATGAGGTTTTTAATTCTTTCTCATTTTTGTTTGTTTAAAAGAAAGGGTTTTCTTAAATTTTTGTTTTTGTTTTAAAGGGTTTTCTTAAGAAATCTTGTTTTCTTTTTGTTGTTGTCATGATTGAAAAAACAGGACCCAACATGTCGAGAGAGTGATTATAGAACATATTGGTTGGCGAGGAATCATAGGATATTGGATTGGCTTTTGAATGAAAGGTCTTCTATTATTTGTCTTCAGGTTTGTGTCTGCTTTTTTTCTTATTCATTTTCATATATAATTTTCTGTTATCATATAGGTCAGATACATTAGTAATTCAATGTATTAAAAGCGCGAGGTGGTAACAATTTTTTCTATATGGCCTTGAGATTCTATTATTGGCTAAGGTTGAAGGTTTAATGTGTTGAATTTGTGCAGGAGTTTTGGGTTGGAAATGAAGAGCTTGTTAATTTGTATGAGAAGAGACTTAGTGATGCTGGTTATGTTAGTTTCAAACTTGGAAGGACTAATAACCGCGGAGATGGTATGCACATTTTTTTATCAATTTTGCTAAAATACCCCTTTTTGTTGTTGCAATTTCATCATTTTGTTATCACAAATAACTACCTTATTATAAATATATATAAAGTTTAGATGAATTAGGTCTCAGGAGTTCAGAACGGCACATAACATGTTTAAGAAATGTTTGTGGTGAAAGGACATTTAGAATGAGGAAACATGTTTTTCTCTTTTTTTTTTTTTTTTCTTTCTTGCAAATATAACTCTCTGAGATAGTCAATGTAACCCTTGAGAAAAATATATTTTCCACAAGCATGCTTTTGTGTGGATTTGTTTGTTGAAAAGTTATGTATATTAAATGCAAATTCTGATATAGTGTTACCTCTTGGTTATGACAGGTCTTCTAATAGCAGTGCAAAAAGAATATTTCAATATTCTTAATTATAAGGAGTTGCATTTCAATGATTGTGGTGACCGCGTTGCTCAACTATTACATGTTGAACTAGCTTTTCCATTTTCAAAATGGCGAAACGGTGAAATTAGGCAGGAAATTCTTATTGTTAACACTCACCTGTTATTTCCTCACGATGCAACATTATCTCTTGTACGACTGAAACAGGTATATAAGCATTCAAATGTGATATACAAGAACTTTCCAGTTATTAGTTGTACTTTGAAATTTTAATTTTGTCGCAGGTCTATATGATACTTCAATATGTAGAATCTTATCAAAATGATTTCCAACTCAAGCCAATGCCAATCATGTTATGCGGGTAATTAAACGCAATATGGATTTCTTTTTCTCAAAACTCTTGAACAATCTTTTATTTACGATGTTTTATTTCTCAGTGACTGGAATGGAAGCAAACGCGGACATGTTTACAAGTTCCTTAGGTCTCAGGGTTTTGAATCATCTTACGATACTGCACATCAGTACACTGATGCAGATGCCGATAAGGTCATTACTTAGCATTGTCTTTAGGATTTTTCCTTTGAACAATTAGCCAATCACTTATACTCATTCTATATTATGTCATGCAGTGGGTTAGTCACCGAAACCATCGAGGAAATATATGTGCTGTTGATTTTATTTGGCTCCTAAATCCCGACAAATATCGAAAATTACTAAAATCAAGTTGGATTGAAGCAGTGTTTGGCATGTTCAAGGTATTCATATAACATTTGGTCTTAGAGTTATTTTTACCATCCCTGTTAGGATTTTTACACGTACAAGATTAGGCCACATGTGTTTCCTATACTACTGTCTGCTAATCACAATCTTTATTTTTGTGCAACTGAGTTGTCGTTGACAAAAATTTCTCCATTTCTTCAGTATCTAGTGCGGAGAGCTTCAGTGACAGAGAGTGATGCATTCACATTTCTAAGGGCTGATAATGAAGATTGTATTACCTATTCTGGTTTCTGTGAAGCACTTCGACAGGTATGTTGCAGTATTCACTGTTGAATTATCACTCTAAAAGTCCATTTAACGAACATTCTTGTCTGAGAAATCCAGATGGTTATAAAGGTTTTTTTTCTCACTCTATGCAGCTCAATTTAATTGGTCATAACCATGGGTTGAGTGAGGAAGAGATAAAGGAATTGTGGGTCCAAGCCGACATAGATGGAAATGGCGTTCTCGACTATAAAGAATTCTTGGTAAAGTATTTCACATAATCAACAATATATACCAGAAAAGACTATGAATCTTCAAGTTTTTTAGAAAAAATATATTTATGCAACAAATGACTCGAGGTTTAGTGTAACTGAAATCTAAATGCTTATCTCCACAAAGCATATAGTAATGCACTAATGACAACATGTTAGATGCAATTGGTCTACATGATAATCATTATTATAGTTTCCATTTCATTAGACAAACCGCAGTTCACGTTAATCTAAAAGTTTTATCATTTATAATTTGTTTCTGGCATTTTCCATTTAACCATGAATGGCCAACAAGAACAATTTAACATGTCTATGCATAATTAAAAAATTGTCATTTTTTAGCAATCGTTTTGTTTGATTTGATCCATGTACCTAATAGAAGCCATCGAGACAAGCCTATTTGTTGTTATTCCTAGTTTGTTTGCTAAATTACAGTCTTGAAATTATGTGGTTGCAGCAGCAAATATGGAGTTCAGACGACGAAAACAAGGATAAGGAGCAGGATGGTTCAAATGATGTTCAAGAGCAAACTATTGGTTTTAGTGTAAAAAATGCAGTTTTGTTCCCTCCTGAGGTGGAGAAAGGTAGATGGCCTGACGACTACTCTCTTTCCGATCACGCACGACTTACTGTTGTATTCTCGCCAATAAGAATGCCATGCTCCCAGATGATTTGCTGACACAATATTGCTTTTTTGGTGCTATAGCTTAGGAGTTACTAATTAGAATTAAAATTCATGTACATAGACATCACATGAAAGGGCGAAACAATGAGACGGGTTAGGAAAGATAGATACACACAATACAAGAGGTCTTTTCTAGGGAGATTTTATACATCCCTATGTTGTGATCACTGCATTATGTTGTTGACGGCATTTGCAGCGAGCAACACTCATAGCTCAATTTGTTTCCCCCAAATTTTCTTGTCTGGTCTAAAGATTTAACAAAAGGAAACAAAGAAAGAAGAATGATTTGTATATATAGTGTTCTAGATTTCTTAGGCGTCAGACATTTTTGTAGCATGGTAAGATGCAGCTCTAGCTAGAGCTTGTTTGAATAGATGAGTGTTCAGACACATTGTATCTTGTAACATATTTTGCTCTTGATAGAGTATGCAAATTCAAATTGTATAATGTTAAATTAAATTTCATGTGGATGGATACTGCTAGCTATCTTGGACATGCACAGTTAGTGTAAAATAGTTTTACACTGACGGCCAATAAGAATCAACTATCAAGTATGTGGTAGTTATTTCTAAAACATTTCTAAAATGTTGTTATAAAGCAGGCATATATGGCGATTTTAGTGTTCTCATTTTTCCGCTTAACTGGTTCCTTTCTTGTTTACATGCTTCTCAAAGGCTCAATGAAATATAATCTTACAGTAATATTTTGATTGGTTCCATCAGATACTATGCTGTTTTTTATTTGATGCCTCCTAGAATGTGGAAGAAAGGCTACCTTACTTTTCTTGCAGCGCATAAAAACATGGTTTACACTGGCAGTGCATATCCAGTGCACTAATAAATACTATACATTTATCAAATTAAGGCTAAAAGTACTTGATAAGTTTTAGGTCTCATAATTTTTTGCAGTTAAAAGTACTGATATACTACATGTTGGGGAATACAAATTTGCAAGCTGCTGTATAATAATTGTTTTGGACTGGGCCTAACCACTAACCAAAAACTGAGGAAATCCTCCTCCTCAACCATGGAGCACGACCCAAACATAGTAGGCCCAAGATCGTGTGCCTCTGCCCAACAAACTCAATATCCTGCCATATTATAATGTCCGACATCGGAATGATGGGCATTTACTATCCATCATGGCTTCTCATCCGTTTTCCGACAACCATTGATGGCGTTGATACGCTCATCAATGATCTTGGCCTAGCGCCGATGGCTATATATACTTCTCTCATGCAGAGGAGTCAGGGACATTCTCTCACTCTCTTAAAACCTTGTTTCACCTGTTACTGATTTAAGAGTCGAAGCACTTGCAAGTACAAAACCTTCCTCTTATTCACCGGAACGAAAGAGGAGCACCACCAGACATGGTTGACCCTGATCAAGGTAAGATTAATAATGATAGTAATCACTCTTAAATATATTCAGCATTGCAGATAAGCATCAAATGGAATATGAAGCAAATAAGTGATAAAGTTATAAAGCAAGCCAAGTGTTTGAATATGTTGGGCTATATTCTTTCTCAAGTAAAAAAGGTTAGCAGATATGATTTCATATGATGATCTTCCAGCCACAAAATTGTGACATTAAGCTTCATCAGTCAATCCATGATTTACTTACCTTTACTAACTAAAGATCATTATGTAATAATTAATAATTTAGAGATCGATATATTATATGAGATTAGAACACACTTACTTGATAATCATAATCACAAACCATCATTACCGGAAGCGTACCAATATCGAAAACATCGATATACTAGACAAGGTCTTCCTCTGCCTATCACTTGCTCCGGTCTTTGAGGTCTTTGATGGGTAAAACCACAAATGAGCTTACTGTGTTTGTACGTGACGGCAAAGGGGACCTAGCCAATCTTATATAAGATCACAACCCTAGTACCACCCATCACGGACTCTAGAGTTGGGCATACACTTTGTTTCTACACAAATCAGAATTAGTGTTCAAGCCCATTATTACTGATCACAATTATCGGGCTTAAGCATCATCAAATGGATCACAACAACATCAACCCGTTTTTATTAAAATCAAAAGCCACAATTGATTGCAGCCCACAAAATATTAGAAAATATTCTAACATTCTCCCACTTGGGCAAAATTAATTGTGTATATTTAATTTAAAGAAAACACTTTGAAAACGACTCTCGGGTTGATAACATATTTATTAACGTGGCCACAATGATCCCAAGATGCAACATCTAATTAAGACTCCGTCCAACAAAAGTTAAATGATATCGAATCATAGCGGTAATTATATCATTATCGATACAACACCTTCCATGGTTACAAATACCACCTAACCCCGTCGACTAGTCATCTGTGTAGAGTGTAGCGAGAAAATGATATGTCTGTGATCTTAACCATACTATCATTTTCTTCGTCAGTCCTCAATTTCTCTTAAATGCCTTAAAGCCAGAGAAATTCTATGGTCCATAAGATACCACAAGTCCAAGCTCCAAAACAATGTTGACTACCGCGGTATAATGATCTAATCAACATCGAGCTCCAATATTTTAGACAAAATTTCTCTCAAATGCCTCAAAGCCAGAGAAATTACATGGTTCTTAAGATACCATAATGCCTCAGCTCCAAAATAGTGTTGATCACCGGCTAAGTGATCCTGACAACACTGAGCTTAAATTTATTTATGTTTACACATAATGCCTCAGCTCCAAAATAGTGTTGATCACCGGCTAAGTGATCCCGACAACACTGAGCTTAATTTATTTATTTATGTTTACACATAATGCCTCAGCTCCAAAATAGTGTTGATCACCGGCATAGTGATCCCAACAACACTGAGCTCAAATATTTTTATATTTCAAATAATTTCAATATTATAAAGGAGTTAATATACAATTTTAAACTCCCACTGATAAAGCATATCAAAAGAATATAAGTTATCTCCCACTAATCAAGTGATCTATGATGTTCAACATTTCAATGAAAACATAACAATTATGTGCGGAGAAATTCATTTTTGAATCAAAACCAAATTGGATTAGTATTATCACAACAGGCCAATATAATAGTACAATCACCTTTGGGCAGAATGTACAAACTAAGGCTAAAACCTCAGTCAAAACCTCAGATGAGTTAATCAATGAGTATGTATTGAACTTTGAAAGTTGTCACCTTTGGGCTGACAAATTCCTCCGTTCAACGCATTCTCCAATAACTTCATCTCAAATTAATTTTTAATCGTAACATATAATAATCACCTTTGGGCAGAAAATTACATGTTATAATTAAAACCATTCCTCAAACTACAAAGAAAATTCCATCAATTGATATAAGCGGTCCCACTTTGATGGTAACGGCCTATACCAACGCATGAAATCTCTTGCATAGGAATCAATAATTAAAAGTTTTCACATATAATTATATGTCTTTAGTTGGGGAGAGAAATCACGTACATGAAACAGTCAACTCATGAGAGTTCATTACTGTGAAACAGTCAACTCAATATAATAAATAAATGATTTATGCAGCGGAATAATATGAGACTTAATTTAATTGAGGATATAAAGCAAATATTATTGAGGATATAAAGCAAATAGTCCCGAACTTTTATAAATAACATAGGACTCCTCAATATAAGTCTCTATAAACATTTATAAATAGTTGACATGTAGAACTCTCCCACTTGATAGAGAATTATAGTTGAATTACCAATCTAAAAGTGTCATGTAATAATTAATAATTTAGAGATCGATATATTATATGAGATTAGAACACACTTACTTGATAATCATAATCACAAACCATCATTACCGGAAGCGTACCAATATCGAAAACATCGATATACTAGACAAGGTCTTCCTCTGCCTATCACTTGCTCCGGTCTTTGAGGTCTTTGATGGGTAAAACCACAAATGAGCTTACTGTGTTTGTACGTGACGGCAAAGGGGACCTAGCCAATCTTATATAAGATCACAACCCTAGTACCACCCATCACGGACTCTAGAGTTGGGCCTACACTTTGTTTCTACACAAATCAGAATTAGTGTTCAAGCCCATTATTACTGATCACAATTATCGGGCTTAAGCATCATCAAATGGATCACAACAACATCAACCCGTTTTTATTAAAATCAAAAGCCACAATTGATTGCAGCCCACAAAATATTAGAAAATATTCTAACACATTACTATTATTATTAGTAGTATTAAAGTTTGATTCTCTTAGACCCTTTAAAGTGATATTATTAATCAAAATATAAACACTGGAGCTTTTTCACCAACATCTTTTCCTCAGAAGTTGCCATAAAAATTAAAAAGGTAGTAAAAGCAATCTGAATTCTGAAGCCTTTAAATATACACAGAGCGAAAAGAATAAAGTAAAGCACACTAGAAAATAAGAACCAAATTGCTTTTCAATTGCAATACTTTGATGTAAAATCTATACTATGATACATGATATAAATTAAGATAATTATGATGCACTTATTTTGTCTCAAGTCCTTACCTGTTTGCATCCAGGAAAACTCATAACGGCATGTTTGGTTCATATTATAGTAAACATCAAATTCGAATTATATAATCAAATCATCGATTTCAAATGGATAATAAATTTCACTTGACAAATTATTTAGGAGAACTCAAGTTTGTACTATGAACGGAATAATTATTGACCAAATTTTTTTTAAACTTATTATGGTCAGAATTTATCTTCCAATCGAACTTCAGGTTACTAAACCTAATTTCTCCGAGAACTAAGAGAATTAGCACAAAATTAAATTACCAAGCATTTAAATCTATAATCTATATCTATAATCTATCTATAATATGAATAAAGTCAAGTCTATTTGTCTTTCTCTCTTCTCTTCTCATTCATTCTCAATTCTCATGCATTTGATAATAAATACTATAGGAGTATTATTACAATAATTAATAATTAAATTAATATATTTTATAAACAATTCATATTTGATTAGTGAAAAAATAATTTGTACTACATTAAATGAATTTATTGCTAAATCATAAACAAAATCAATATATTGCCAAAATATGGGAGCCCTTTTTATTTGAAACGCGTCAATCACTCCTCACAAATTTATTACTTTTATGAATATTTATTAATAGGCAAATGCTAACCTATGCCCTAAGGGCACATTTTAAGATGCAATTAATGAACTAGTATCTCACTTAATGTGTTTCAAAAATAGTAATAATCAAGTTTATTAATTAAAAGATATGGTCCACAATATTTATTAATTATTTAAATCAATTACAAAGGCAAATTGTGATACTTGTCAACCATCATCATATGATTACACGCGCAGCTAAATTATTTTGGTACAAAAGCAATTTTTTTTTTGGTCAAATCTTTTTTTTTTTAAGTTGAAAACAAATTATTTTTTTTACTTAAGAAAAATTAAATTATTAGTATTATAAAATTCTAAAACATATTATCAATTCAAAATCCAAAATAGCAATATCAATCGTTACCATCACAACATAATACTATACTCTCTCCGTCCCAAATTATAAGAGAAAATTGGTCAAATAAAGTTGATGTATTTGGTTAAGAATTTGGACTAAATACATCAATTTTAGTTGACCAATTTTCCCTTATATTTTGGGACGGAGGGAGTAATACTCAATCTTATTCCCCGAAAAAAAAAACTTAAATGATTAATTAAATAAAAAAACTTAAATAATTAATTTTTGGTCATATGTTGGATGCATAAAGATATGCTGATTGTTTTTTTTTTTTTTTACAATAGGATATCCTGGTTGTTAATAAAACGAAAAAAATTAGATTATTAAGGATGCATATAATGTCAGGCGCATGTAATCATGATAATGGTCGACAAAAAATTAGATCACAATTTGCCTTTGTAATTGATTTAAATAATTAATAAATATTGTGTACGATATCTTTTAATTAATAAACTTGATTATTACTAATTTTGAAACACATTAAGTGGAATACTAGTTCATTAATTGTATCTTAAAATGTGCCCTTAGGGCACATGTTAGCGGAACCCTTATTAATATTATTATATTATCCATCATTTTATAGCAACAATGTTTAAAACAGTAATAATATGGTAATATTCTTTTTAACCAGTGATAATTTCCTTTCTTAGCAACAATGTTTAAAGCAATATAAGAAAGAATATATTTTTAATAAAAACGTGTGCATGAAGATTTTTTTTTTGTTCCAATTACAAGCTTAAATTAAGAGAATAATTGATAATGTTACTTGCTCTCTTTGGCTATAAATATTGCTTTTGAGTTTTACGATTTTCACACCATTATGAAATTATGAAATTCTTCTCAAAATCTTTGTCTTTCTTTTTATTGAAACGATTTTTTTATTCTTATTTATTACATGACTCTGATTCCAAAAACTAATTCAAGTTATGTCATTATATTTTAATATCTTAGTTATATATTTTTGTCAATATGATATTATGAGTTGAATTTAGTCATTTTTTATAATATTTTATTTGCAGACATATGAGAATGTTCATTGGCACATGTGTGTAGAAAATATATGGCGTTAACGATTTTGAGACAAAAAATGAGCAATTGAATCCATTTATAATGGAATAGTGTTACATGATTTGTATTTTTAAATATAAATATGTATTACCTAGGTTTCACTTTTTTCCTTTTAACCGGTCAAAAAAACATATGTATATAATATTTCAATGTTGTTTCCATTATTTTTTGTGTTAGATAATTATAAAATTTGAAATATTAAAATGTTAATTTTTATACTCACTTTTTACCCATACTTGGGACGGGTCCGGATGCTGGTAGCATTAAGTTGCACTACAGCTGAAGCCGTATACAACAAAAATATAAAGCTTGCCATTTGCCCGAACATCAAATGTGACTTGTTAACTCATAAATAAAAAAGTAAGGGACATTGTAAACACCTTGCCCTCTTCTTCTTTTTTAACGACCTTGCTTTCTTTTTATATTTACTGCTAGTGCTTTTACTTTTCTTTTTCGTCTTTGCCTTTTTTTCTTCATGCACGTGAGATGAGATGTTATATATAGGCATGGCAATGGGTACCCGCGGGTACGGTTTTTACCTTCCTCGTTCCCCATACCCGAATCATTGATAAATATCCGTTCCCCGCCCATTACCCGACGGGGATGAAAAATTGAACCCAATCCCCGTCTCAAATGGGTTCGGGTATCCCCGAACCTTGCCCTGCCCTGCTGAACCTTACCCGAACCCAAAATTTTCCCGAACACTGACATACATACAATACAAAAAATTTCAAATAATAAAGTACAAACCGAAATTTCAATGCATTAAACATACAAATGAAATGATATTCCAAAATATCAAACCAAAATTATCAAAACCATAAAATAGTACCGGTACAAACCAATATTCCAAAATACCGTCAAAACAACCACATAACCAAGAATGTTCTACATCATTGTTCACTGAAATTGCTAAAAAAACAAATAACTAAGAACCATTGTTCATTAAAAATCCTAACTCAAGTAGATAAATTATATGATCTGTGACATTATAAATAAATAAATAGGGGTAATATAGTAATTTTATATAAACGGGCGGGTTCGGGGACGGGTTCGGGGTGGGTACCAATATCTCCGTTACCCGCCCCATCCCCATGTTTTGAAATCGGGGAAAACCCAAACCCGAACCCAAACCCAGTCAAATCGGTTTTTCCCCGTCAAACTCTTGGTGGGTTCGGGCGGGTACCCGCGAATACGGGTTCTGTTGCCATGCCTAGTTATATATCATGCTCATAATTGCACCATATTATGCTCACACGATTTAATCATTACATTAATTTAAAGAAAATTATACAAGTACCAGTGGTGGTTGGTCCGGTGGTGGAAGACTATATGAGAAGGGAGTCACTTTTTACCAAACAAATAACATAAACCAAGACCTAAGCTCGGAAATCTCCGACATAGGTACCCTAAATAATTGTAGCAAATATACTTATATGTTGTTCAACATCTATTTAGATTGAACGAGTTATCGGACTTTTATACCACTATTGAGCCATGAATCATGAGATTGAGAGGGAGTCTCGTTAGAAGTACATGGATATAAATTCAAAAGCTATTTGTTTAGGAAAAAGGGAAGAATCTAGATTGACCGTCCTCTATACCAAATTCAAGACCAAACATTTTCTTTTCTTTCATGGAAAAACAAACCAAGAAGAAACAAGCAAAAGAGATAGGAATGAATGATGTGTCTAAGCTAGTTGCAAAAAGAGATAGGAATGAATGATTTGTTAAGTTTAAGGTATAAGGAAGAATATCACACATCGTATAATTGAGAGGATATATATATATATATATATATATATATATATATATATATATATATATATATATATATATCACACAAATGGTTAGCTTAATTTAATTTTGTAGATAATATTTTTCAACATTAATTTGATACCTTTTCCCACAATAATTTACACAATCAAACAGATTCTATTGAGTATTGAGAAGAATCATGGAAATGTCAACGAATATAATCTTGAATCTAGCTAGTTTCATTTTCAGGTAGTCGATTTCATGCAAGTACGAGAAATATATGGAGTAAATTCCCACTAAGTGCAGAAGATGTATAGTATACCCTTAAAGTAGGAATATATTCCAATTTGCACAAGGGATGGAAAATAATTACTATATAAAATATCAATAACAAAGTTGGGGATATGAATTGAGTGCATTCACTTTCACCATGTAGTCATGCATTCACATAATCTAATGGTCCAAATTTAATACTCATCAAATAAATAAAAAACATAAATAAAATGGGTGGTTGAGATTCACATGCAGTCATGACTGCATGAAATCCAAATCCCAAAGTTGGAGATGTGTGTTTGGTTCCATGGTGATAAAAATTGATTTTCAGTGAATTGATTTTCTAAAATTGAATTTAACTAATATTAAATTGAATGTAGATTGATTTATGTTTAAATATTTAAAGTAAAAATAAGTTGAACAATTAATTTTAGTATAATAAAAATCAAACATTTTTGGAGACAAAATCATATTTAAAAGCAACCAAATATCAAAATTAATTTTACAGCTCAAAATTCAATTCTAAACTCTAACTACAAATTCAATTCTAAATTCTAACCACTCCAAATATAGAACCAAAAATATGCTTAAGCCTGTATACTCCTCCGTGGTCTGTACTTTTCCAACATTCCATAAATTCTTCCCTTTTATTGAATTTCAAAGTTCAAACAAACCAATCCCACTTCTCAATTGAGATAAAAAGAAGAACTCAAACTCACATGTAATGGGGTTTGGGTATCCCGTGGGGTTCAGATATTCTCATCCCGTCTCACCTCTATATGAACTTCGGTAGAATTTTGACACTCTTTCATTAAAAAACTAAAAAAGGGTAAAAGTCGAAAACTATTTTGTTTTGACAATATGATTTTTTTAAACAAGAAATATAAATAAAAAAAAAAATTTGTTTAATACTCAAATTAAAAACAAATTTAGTCTACCGTCAAGTAGAGTTGTGCATGGATGCTTAAGGTGTGATGAAAATTCTTAATAAATAGGTGGCAACTCATCTAGGAGGTTGGAACCTTTGCAAAAGGATCTCGAGATTGTTGGAGTTAAAGTGGGAAGTTTGAATCAACGTAGTTATCGCGAAGGAAATTTGTGAGTGAATTTATTTGTGCATAAGGGATGTAAGATGAGTACTAATGAGATTATTTATGAGTATTGTCCAACTCAAATTCATGCTTATGTAATACAGTAGTTGATGTTGCTAAAACCAGTGTTACTAGACTAGTTGCTATGTAACTCTATTTTTGGCGTTAACCTTTTCTTTAGTAAAATAAAAAAAAAAACTAAAGAATAAAATTCCAAACTAAACACAGCAGCCGCATTGGGTCACACACATGTCGCTTTTTCCTTTTTAGAGCCATCCACCAGACACCACCATCCAAGTGGATAAATAAATCCTTAAATACCTCTTTTCTTTTCTTTTCTTTTCATTAAATAAATAAAACCATAAAATATTTGCAAAACGAAAAATGTTAGAAATGATTGTTAGACATCATCCAAATTTTGAGGATATCGTTAATATGCAGTTATTATACGCTAAAAAAAAAAAGATAAAATTTTAAGTTTTTTATTTTTCACATAAAAATTTCATTTTGTGGTCATAACAAATAATTTTTTTTGAGAAAATTGTGGATATGAGAAATCATTGATAGATTTTATGTGAAGAATCACATGGAAAACACATAAAAAAAATGAATCTAGTTTTTTTCTTGAAAAATGTAATGACGCACCTTTTAAATTTTACACACTATTAGTATCCTGACCTTTGTCTTGTAGCGTAAAGATAGAATAGAAAAATTAACATTCATGCATTAATATTTACATACTTTGCGAATAATACTTTGCGAATAAATCAATTTTTTTTTTTACATAAATAACAAATATTTTCTTAAAAATAAAAATGCATGCACCCAATATATACCATGACAACCAAACTACACAACATAAATTGATAAAATACGACACATTTTATAAAACCATAAAATATTAGAATAAATATTACGAATAAACTAAGGAGGGAATGTAATTTCACATAATTAAAATAAGGTGAAGATTACTCCTTCATAATTTGAGATATTTATCCATCAACTAATAAGTATAAGCCATATAAATAAATTTGTATGTTGTATCCATAATTAAGGCCATAAGTAACTTGTAACCAAATTTTATTTCACATACATATGACTTATTTATATTGGTTGATGCGTAAATATCCCTTAATTATGAAGGTGATTGTTTAGAAAAATCTTAGAAATAAATATTACAAATGCTAAAACCGCTAACTCCCTCTTTTACGAAAATCATGGGTAGGATGTTGTATAAATCTATGGCTTAGATGAATTCTTGCATTTCTTTTTTCATTTCTCCATGCAAATAAGCATTTTTCTAAAATTTATATCTTATTTTTTTATAATCCTAAAATTTATATCTAAATATACAAAAAACACTAATTTTTTAATTTTTTTTAAAATTAGTTTATAGTTAGAATTAATATTATATATATATATATATATATATATATATATATATATATATATATATATATATATATATATATATATATATATATTAAGATAATTACACATGGATGAAAGGATGAAAGGTAGACAGATAACAAACTGCGCCACTAAACCTTTTTGGATCGAAAAACCAAATCCTCAAAAAATCACATTCATTGACCTAAGAGACACACATAACCCTTTGAACTCTCCTAAGGAGATCTGCAACCTTTGGTGTTAGGACGCTGAAAGTGTTGAGCACAAATGAGATAAAAACATGTTGATTGTCAGAGCATACTTTCACTTATTTTGCCACTTTGATGGAAGCGACTTTCAGGGCTTCCTATCCAACAATAGAATCTCCAGTCCTTAGTCTCACAAGCGGAGAAACTTTAGTCAAGTCCGCACAAAAAAGTTTACCTCCTAACCATCCATGCACCAAAACTTCTGTCCGCCGAAGTGTCGATCTCCCCTCTCGTGGTTCAGCCAAGAAATTCACATGTGCCTATTTCTTCACAGATATTCTCGCACATCTAAAATATAAAAAAGAATATCCATAATTAAGTCATGTCTATATTTGAATAATGAGAACTCCTTACAATAAGTGGCGTGCTGCTCAAAAATATCTAGCTAACCTTAATACCTTATTATGAATTGAACAGACTAAATATTATTAAAAAAAAATCAATGACAAATAGTTACTTGAAATTAAATTAAAGAACGTAATTTTGTCTAAAAATAAGACTGAAGTACCTTTTTTTTTTTAACCAACTGAAGTATTTTAATTTAACAAAAAAAGAAAATCAATATACACACGGGTTGTGTACACTGTACACAGTACATGTGTAGTATGGTTTTTGCTTAAAAAAAAATAAAAATGTGTAGTATTGGTTTTCTTAATCGGTAAGTAAACAAGGCTCCATCAATTCTCCAATTTCATCACCACGTGTCAACCTCTCATTTGCATTACAACATGTCCTTTTTTCCCTCTCCCACACTTCTTCTGACCAACCGTCCCAATTTTTTCACCCCAATTTACCCTTCCCCCTTTCCTTCTCCTCAAAGCTTCATTTAACAAGGACACTAGTGGCACTTCCGTAGTTTCCTCCTAAATCAAGGGTAAAACACTATACGCGGTATATACGATGGGATTTAAACGCGGTTTCTTTCCCTACGTAACGTAACACTCCACAAACAAAGCACACAGCACACAAACACTATCACTCAAAAACCACTTTTCTCTGTTCTTTGTTCTTCTTCACCTTCTTTTACTTTACTTATATTATCTCATTAATCAAATTTATATATTAAAAAAAAAAAAAACCTATGGACCATCACATCCTTAAATCCTCTGAATTATTCCACTGAATCTCAATTTCTATTTTTCTTTATAATAATAATTCATCAAGATCCTTAAATTTCTTTTTTATTAATTTTTATTTTATGCTATGGGTTCTCTTGACTGTGTTCCATCGCTTGATCATGGGATGGCGGTTTTGCCGTTGAATTCGCTTCCGTTAGGGTTCCGATTTCGACCTTCCGATGAGGAACTTGTTGATTACTATCTACGTTCTAAGATCAATGGGAATGGTGATGAGGTTTGGGTTATTCGAGAGATTGATATCTGCAAATGGGAACCATGGGATATGCCTGGTATTTTTTCTTTTCTTTTTTACACTCATAACTTGTGATTTACTAAAGTTGCTTAATCTTGTAGTTAAATTTGTGTTTTCTTGATTTTTTGTATAGATCGTATACTTATGGCTTGTTTGGATTGACTTATTTAAGATTTAAGATTATTTAGTAATATAAGTACTTGTTATAGATTGTTTGTTATGGAAACAACTTATTACTAATTTGCTGGTAAGCTGTTTTCAGCTTATTTTCATAAGCTCTTCAGGATAGCTTGTGAAAACACAACTTTTAGCTTATATGAGAACAGTTTATCGTTTGTATGAATAAAGTTTTATTTTATTAGTATTTGTTATCGAATTAGCTTATAAATCTAGTAGGATAATCACTTATGCTATAAACTTTCAATTAAGCTATTTATCCAAACAGTGCCTTAGTCTTTTTTTGTTTGTTTTTGTTTAAGGAATTGATAACAACTTACAAGGATTTGAGTAACAATTAAATGTAGAATTGTTCTGTGTTTTATGTTGCTGATTTTTTTGTCTCTCGGTGTGTGTTGGGTATGTTGTAGGTTTGTCGGTGATACGAAACAAGGATCCAGAGTGGTTCTTCTTCTGTCCACAGGATCGAAAGTATCCAAACGGACATCGATTGAACAGAGCAACAACTCATGGTTATTGGAAGGCAACGGGAAAGGATCGTAGAATCAAGTCTGGAAACATCTTGATTGGAATGAAGAAGACTCTAGTTTTCTACAGTGGTCGTGCACCCAAAGGGAAGAGGACTAATTGGGTTATGCACGAGTATCGTCCCACTCTGAAGGAGCTTGATGGTACCAACCCTGGACAGGTCTGTTATATTCTCCCATTTTTTACAGCTAGCTAAGGAATTATATGAATATGATAACAATTACTAATATTTTTTTTTGACTTGTATCAGAATCCGTATGTCCTCTGTCGGTTATTTAAGAAAAATGATGAGAGCCTTGAAGTTTCAAACTGTGGTGAAGTGGAGCAAGCTACTCCAGCTCCTTTGACTGCCAATTACTCTCCTGAAGAAATACAATCGGATCAAGCTCCTATTACGGCATCCACATCACAGGTCACAGAAGAGGATAAACAGCTGCCCTTTATCCCCGATGTCTCTGAGGAAACCATATCTAATGTTATAACCTCGGTCGATTGCCATAGTGACGGATATGATGCTCATGATGCCCAAAATCAAATTGTTAAACAAGCTGCAGAGGTTAGATTTATTAACTGAGCCATAATCTATTGTTACTAGTTATTGGAGTTTGATAATTCTAAGACATTTTATAGATTTATTTCTTTTACTTGTCGCATTGGATTTATTGATTGAGTACTTATACTTGATAATTTCTGCAGGAGGATCAGGCGTCAATCTTGGACATGTATTATAACCCAAAAGACGGCCTATTATTAGATGACAGATTATTCTCCCCAGTTTTGGCGCACATGCCACAAGAATTTAATTATCAAGCAAACAATGAATCAGATGGTCAATATGGGCTTCAATATGGTACAAATGAGATAAACATTTCGGACTTTTTAAATTATAATCTTAATTGGGATCAACTTCCTTCTGAGGAGTTCAGTAGTCACCAGCAGAACTTCTCCTTGTTTAATGTTATTAAAGACAATGGTTCAGGAAGTGAATCAGAAGCGGGCTCTAATATAACTGTAAGTAACAGCTCTAACGCTATGTATTGTTCGGTCAATGCAGTAGTTTCCCATTCGCCAGTGGCAGCTCTAATAATTTAACATGGTTTTTGTCGCGTCGTCTTTATAAAGTTAATCTTATTTTATGTTGTAGGGTATGCAAGCTGCTTATTCTCAAGAAGCAATTGCCAGAAGCTTTCCTTCTGCGACAACACCATCATTTAACACCTTTGACCATAGTGGCGATGATCAAAAGAGCAATGTTGTATTATTGCAAAACAATTTCCAGACATCTTTTCCATCGGATGTTAATTATGGTGAAGTGTGCAATGTTGTCAATGGTTATGATCAACCAAGTAACTATAATAATACAGTTATGCCTGCTGAAAGTGGAATCATTAGAAGGGCCAGACCGGCACGAGACGAACAATTGAAGACAAATCATATGCAAGGTACTGCTCAAAGGAGAATCCGTTTGAAGGTTGAACAGGTCGCAGATGGGAGTTCTACACAAGAACAGCACAATTCAAAACCAAGCATCGCAGTGGTAAGAAAATTTTTCTTATTTTGCTTGCATGACTAAGAGGTTGTCCGTGCATGTGTTGTGAGGTTTGTTTCCATTTTGCAGGAGAAGAAAGCTGCAGAAGATCATGCTGCTGATGCTGAAAGTGCTACTCGTACTAATCATGCGTATAAACAGCAGAAGGCATCCAAGTCAATTGACAATAGAAAGATTTCACAGAAAGCTGCAAATGCTGGGGGGCTAGGAGACTTTTTATCTGTAGGAAGGGGGCCTTTCAGATCAAAGACTTCCTCAAACCGCGTCACCTTGTGGTCTTCGGTTTTTGTAGTTTCTGCATCCGTACTGGTTTCATTAGTAGCCTTTACTAACATATGGGAATATATTAAGTTTTGAACTGCTAGCAGGATCATTCCTTTGATTGTAATTTGTCTCCATTTCTTTTTTGGGCCAGTTGAGGGGAGGCTGTAGGGTTTAACTTTCTTAACATTCCTTGATAACTCGACGTATGTGTGTGCGCATATATATATATAGCGTATAATATGTATCACCCACCACCCAGTTGGCTAGTTTGTAGACTCTGCTTTTGTACATTAAGCTTAATCAGTTTCTTCATTTTAAGTTTCATCCTGTTTCACCTTTTAAATTTGTTGTTCTTCTATTTTATATTGACACAAAGGATGTATAAAATTTGCAATTTGATAACGCAATGATTTGTCAATGAATGGATCCTACCCATCAACAGCATCCATTCAAACCTGTAGGAGCATCCTTCTGAACATTTAGAAAGAGGCGATGTGAATCCTCTAAGTAGAATGAATAGATCGAAATAATGAATAGATAGAATCTAATCATATGTCCATTAAAAGTTAAAACTCAACTAGAATTCTCTAAAATCTAAGTTGAAATTATATTTGGCTTTGATGTCCTTAGAAGGATCACAATTTGATCCATGTGACTCCGTTTTTACTTGCTGCCTTCTTCTGATGCTTCCGTTGTTGTTATAATTTTTCTCTGATTTCACTTTCATCAAACCATATATCTGTCAATTTGTATTTGTTTTCATAGAAGTATTATGATTCTTCACTTCTTTTACGCTAGTTATATAAACGAATTGTTATCTGGACACCCTTTGCGGTGCACGTGTATAAATACGGCTAATTGTCCCCGTGAGTTTAGATCGGTTGGTAGGGACATCACACTATTTGTGCAGGAGATCGGGTTTGAACCCGGGACACTCCACTTATTCACCTTTAAGGTGAATTTTCTAGCCACTAGGCAAAAAAAAAAAACGGCTAATTTAATATGATTAAGAATTGTTATTCTCATCCACACAACTATTTATCGTATTAGCGTGATATATATATATTTGAGTAATATTACACCGCTCAATAATGCTTTAACGAATACAAATTTTACAAAATTCACCGTTTGATTGAAAGTTTATATCGTGTATATATATATATATGGGTTTTGCTAACGTACACCCACTTGTTTTTTAGAAGGTGTGTATTAACAAGTCATAACTAAAAAGTGGTAACATACACCTTGAGGTGCATGTTGCTAAAACAATCATTCTAAAAAATAAGTGGGTGTACGTTAGCAACTCCTATAAGCATTTGCTAGAATACACCCACTAATTTTTTAGAAGGTGTGTTTTAACAACTAATAACTAAAAAGTGATTAAATACACCCTAAGGTGTACGTTGCTAATGCACACCTTCATAAAAATGGGTGGGTGTGTTATAGCAAATCCCTATATATATATATATATATATATATATATATATATATATATATATATATATATATATATATATATATATGAGTAATATTACACCGCTCAATAATGCTTTAACGAATACAAATTTTACAAAATTCACCGTTTGATTGAAAGTTTATATCATATAGATCATCTATGTTAAGTTTTATAAAAATCTAAAATCGTTTGATATGTTTTTGAGATAAGTCAAAATTAACGGTATTCAATAAAAACACATAAACCATTAATCTTCATCGGTCTCAATATCTGATAATTAGTTTTAATCTGAACCATCTATTTTAATCTAATGATTGATAAATATTCTCATCATTCTCATATATACATACCACCAGGGGCGGACCCAGACTTCAATTACCGGTGGGGCTAACATTTTTGCTCAAAGAACTAAATTATATTACATTTAATAAAAAGGTACACTAAAAATAGTTGTCGCAACTAAATTTACAAAGAAAATAGCCTATCCGCCATTTGTTGAAAATGAGCTAAAATTACATCATTATCAATGGTTCTAAGAACATCTCTTTCTATATAAGTTAACAGACGATTGATCGGCCATCTTGTTACTCAATACACTCTTCACATATGATAGTACTGCTGTACAGACACAACAAGAAGCACTTAAAGTGCCACAAAGGGACAAGGCAAAGGAAACAAAAGCACACAAAAACATAACAAGATTCCACGTTCAATAAGACAATAACCAATGTTCATTTTTGCTGCTATACACTACAACATATTCTTCATCCTTTCTCTAGTACCCTTCTTCCCTATTTCATTTCATAACTCTCAAATTCTCATCTTTTAGGGTTTAATTAAATATTTCCCCACTTATGGAAATCCTTCAAAGTTCCAACCCAAACTCAAATTCAAATTCAACACTCACTTTCCATATCAAATCCATAAGATTATTCAAAAATCAGTTTCTTATATTGTGAAATGTTGTTATAATTTCTTTCTTGTGATAGACTTTCTTACCGGATCTGATTCTGTCGAGGCAGTTCGTCGTTGTGGTGGTCGTGCGTACGCGGTCCGCCGGTGGTGGTGGTGGTGGTGGTGCGTTAAGTGTGCGGTTCGTCGGTGGTGGTGGTCGATGAAGCGTTCAGCGTGCGGACGGTGCGGTCATGAGTCTTTGTCGTGAAAGAAGAAAGAGAAGTTTGTGTGGTGATGACTTTGACTGAGGGTATAAGAGTAATTTTCTGTATTTTTTTTTTTTTAATTGGACTGGGCTGGTGTGGCTATAGCCGCACCAAGCCTTACACAGCCCGCCCCTGCATACCACTCTCATATGATATGCCCCCATACATATATTTTGAATTTCGTGATATTAAGACAAATTTCACGAATACTATTTGTCGGATATTTATTGTACGAAATTACTATAAGACGGTGTTTCTCGTGTGTTAGCACGGACACTAAAACTAGTGTGATACATAACGAAGAGGACAACCATCTTAGACCCACAAAATAAGTTTAAAATTGGAGCTCAAAATAATTTTTTTCAGGTGCATTAAACTCAAGAAAGATATAATAAAATTCTTATTAATTTTTTCTCCAGCTTCTTATTCTCTCTTTTTTAGTTGGTTTTGCAGGCATATTTTTAGGCTTAAATAATCCGAGGTTGATTGTGAGAATTATTAGTAACTTTGAACCTACAAGTGCTCGTGAGAATTGTTTGTACATGTATTTGAATATTAAATAAAAAATTTAATGTTTATTGAAAATTCAATTTTTTTTTTCTTCTTATTAGTTTGAGCCCAAAATATAAGTTGTCTCTAGAATACCAAAATCTTAAAAACACCCTGGTAAAAGGGTAGGAAATGTTGGTTACCGTGTCACAGTTGAAGGTGTTATTGTTGCAACTAGAGACTGATACATGGGAAGGCAACAAGGTTGTACGGTGTATGGTAGATAAGTGTATGATAGATAGATAGATAACATGAAGATTGAGACAATGGTGGTGGTGGTTGGAGAAGAGAGAGACACGGACGACAAGACAAATTAAGACATTTTGAAGGTAACAAATTAATAAAAAATAAATCATATTTTTTAAAAAGATCAATTTGAATAATTAAGCTAAGTTTTTAAAAATAGTTTTTACTCGAAAGCTATTTTTTTATCTTTATTCTAAAAAATATTAAAAATGGGATTCTTAATTAAGAAAAAGAAATACTAATTGCGTAAAAAAAATATACAAAAATTAAACAGGTGGACTCAAACCCCCAATTTTTCTCTTTTTTTTTTGGGCAGGTGTTTGATGTGCATTGAGACATCACAACCTTATGTGCCTGACCAACGAGACATGAACCTTAAGCCGACTCTCCTATAACATCACATTTATGGTTGAGACTTCCAAAAATTGTTTCTCTTCCGCTCCTAATGACGACTTAGCGGATAGATTTATCAAGTGGAACCACAACTTCTCCCGTACAATTCTTAATGTCGACGGAAGTTGTCTCGGATCTCCAATTAGATCTAGTGGGGTCATTAAAAACACTTTTGATTACTATATTGCAGGGTTATCTAGCTTCATTTAAGGGTCTTCTGACATTTTGTATGCATAATTGTATGTTATCAACAAGGGCCTCCCGTTGGCCATTGACATGGATTTTGATGAGCTTGTCTGCTACTCAGATTCTTTACACTGCATCAACCTCGTATAAAGACTCAATTTGAAGTATCATATCCACGCAGTTTTGATCCAAGACATAAATGAGTTGATATCTATATACAATGTTTCTCTTTGTCATACTCTTAGAGAATACAATCAATATGCGGATTTCTTTGCAAAACTTGGAGTCTCCTCAGATGTCAAATTTTCAAGCCATGACTCTCCTCCGGATGACTTTCATGAATTGCTTAGAAACGATACAATAAGAACTTTATTCTTCAAAACTAATCTTTTTGGTCTTTTATTCTTTTTCTCTTGTATTCTTAGCCTTGTTTACCAAAAAAAAGTAAAAAACCACACAAACAAAATTTTACACAAATGGTTTAATCACTAGACTATTAACTACATTGTATTACTTTTTACTGTTAAGTACAGTAATACATAAACTTCACTCGAGATATTCTTCCATGGACCCAAAAATTTGGACCACATTCTTGGTCACAAACACAAGAAAAATAAATATAGAAAAAGTAATAATAAAATAATATATAATTTTTTAAATGATTAAATTATTTATTGTGTTTGAGTGTATATTAAATTTAATTTCTTGGTCTCATGACCACATAAGAATAACTCACTTCACAAATCCATGTGGGTGGTGGGTTATATTTTTTACTGCTAACTACATTGTATTATTTATTTTGTACGAACCGTCATGTTTTCGTTACAAAGAACTCTATCTAGTCTTTTATAAAAATAGGATGGTGATTAGAAAAATTCAGCCTTGCTAACACCTTCACAAATCCATCTGAATTCAATCGCCAATTTTTGTTACAAAGAACTCTATCTAGTCTTTTATAAAAATGCCGACCACCTTGAAAATTTGGGCCTCTATGAGTGAACTTAGGTCCCATAGCACCAATATCCAATAAGTTGCATGAACTTGTTACATTTTTTTTTATTGAATCAAATGATCCACCTATCTTCTCAGCAGAAAAAACTATATCTTTAAAATCTCTGATAAGTAACCACACCTCATTGATATTGTTTGCAATAGAGCGCAAGTTCTCCCAAAGCATGTGGTTAAGTCCCACATTGCTTAGAAAAGTGGAGGTTGAACACTTTATAAGTGAGATGACCCATAAACCTAACACCTTAAGGTTTTGGGTAAGAGTGTGGTGTTCAACTCACTTGTAGAGTTGTTCTTAAGCCCAATGTGGATGATCCCCGGCTGCCCCCTCGTGATGACCCAACAGTGGTATCAGAGCCGATGGTTCGACGAAGGGTTGAACTGGCTCCTTGTATCGAAAGTCTTCCTGACAAAGGTGGTCAGGCAGCGAGTCCCGTGGAGCAGTGTGGCTTGTGGCTTACGGCGGTACAAGTGTAGGATGAAGAAAGCTTCCGCTTGAGGGGGAGCATATCCAAGAGTGGATGGACTCACACTTGAGGGGGAGATTGTTGTGGCAAGTGTGAGTGGTTAAGTCCCACATTGCTTAGAAAAGTGGAGGTTGAACACTTTATAAGTGAGATGACCCATAAACCTAACACCTTAAGGTTTTGGGTAAGAGTGTGGTGTTCAACTCACTTGTAGAGTTGTTCTTAAGCCCAATGTGGATGATCCCCGACTGCCCCCTCGTGATGACCCAACACTTGTTACATTTTTTTTTATTGAATCAAATGATCCACCTATCTTCTCAGCAGAAAAAACTATATCTTTAAAATCTCTGATAAGTAACCACACCTCATTGATATTGTTTGCAATAGAGCGCAAGTTCTCCCAAAGCATTTTTCTATTCTCTTATAATTAGGACCAACATAGATAGGGATAAAAAAAATTCAATAATCACCATTAGTATATCGAACTTTGATATACAATCAGAACTCTTCACTACAAACATCAACACTATTACACTAATGTGATCAATCTGCCAAGCCAAGGTACAATTATACCACCCGCAGAACCATGAACTTCAGTTGCAGCAAATCCATCGGATACTAATAACTTGAAAGTATGGCCTGGTTTGTTAGGATCACATATTGTTTCAAAATTAGCAAGCATAATTGGGCCACCTCCTCACAATATATGAGAAAAAAAGATGTCTATTGCATTACAGAGGACAATGGTGCATCCATGTCTAAAAGAATACGTCACATCTCAATTATAGATGGAAGACATCTAAGGAAGTCATCCGGTTACCCAATATTGTATCTTTGAAGACATGTATAACTCCTAAGTTTGCTAATGTTGATGAACTTTCACCTCATGTACTGGAATGCTATTCTTTACGAGTTTAAGATATCTAAAGTATATATGTTTAAGATATCTAAAGCATTGAATGCACCATTATGATTAGTCTCCTTCTTCATTGACGATTTTATTGGAGCTTTAGATGTTTAAAGTCATATATATATATATATATATATATATATATATATATATATATATATATATATATATATATATATATATATATATATATATATATATATATATATATTTCATGATATTTTACTTTATGTAATTTTCAATTAAGAATAAACTAGTACCTAATTATTTATATACGTTGTTATATCTTTTATTTTATTATAGATTTTATTTTTTGTTAAAAAGTTTGTATATTTATGAGTAATTTACATGTGTGTGCACGCGTGCGTGCACGTGCACGTGCGTGTGCACGTGTAAAAGTCAATTTTTCATAATTTATGTCAGCTTTTTTGTTTGGATTTATTGCTACTAAATATACGTTGATTTTTGAGTTCATAATGGTTCAGAAAGGTTCATTTTATTGATGTTAATTTTTTGTATGGAAAATTGTGGTTTAACGGGTTTATTTGCGAAGACAAAATAAATAACAAAAGTTAGCAGAGAAAGGGTTACGAGGAGTGCTGATTGTGATTAATTAAAACAAATGAAAGGAGAGGAAATTCTTCATAATTTATGTCAGCTTTTTTATTTGGGTTTATCGATAGCAAATATATTTTGATTTTAGAGTTCACACTGGTTCTAGTAATTTTTGTTTTTGAAGAGGGAATAACAAAAATAGGGAGATTTGGAGAGGGTTTGTGGTTAGAAGAAGAAAAGAGAGGATCCAAATATCAAGAGAGGATCCAAATCTAAAACTTAGATCATCATCAACTAAAGCCAAAGGTCTTGTTTGCAAGTTAGGAGAGAAAAGGAGATTGATTCGAGAGGAGGGGGAAGGAAAGTTTGTCACCTAGTTTCAGGCAATACCTTTGGAAGGAAGGGCTGGTGAATGTGAATAACAACTAGTATTGTTTTGGTTTGAGTAGTATAAAAGAGAATAATGATTTGGGAAATTTGTACAATCCCTCCCTTAAATAAATTTTTTGAGTTCCTCCAATTTGGGAGGTTTAAGTTTATTGAAGGAAAATAAAGGATATAACTGATAGAGAGTTGAAGCTCTATCAAGCTACACTAAGCTAAACCTAGAAAAACAATAAAGAAAACAAGTAAAATAAAGATAAAATAAATTCATTCATTTTCATTCCTTGTTTAAAGTGCATAAGACACTGCCTATATATAATACTCCTAATGGGCCTAAGGCACAAAGCCCATTTAAACAACCCAATAATACAAAAGTTCTCATAACAATAAAAATACTAAATCTTACTTATACCTAAATAATTATTAATAAACTATTATCTAATAATTATTTAATTAACTAGACATAATCTTCTATCAATAACTAGAGAAAGAGAGAGGAATGAGTTTGATTCATCCCCATAGCGTGAGATATATACACATATTGTTTGGGACTTGCACGTCGTTATATTATTCCTTGCTATTAATATATTATTATGTCTAAAATAAACATGCAAGAGTCCATAAAAAAATAAAAAATAAACATGCAAGAAATAATTTAATTTAAAATTAGACTTTGTAAGAAATAGTATATTGTTAGATATATTTGGTTTGTTTTTTTTAGAAAATTGTGGAACGGTATTTATTAAGGTCGGCATCGTTTTAGACACAGTTCTATTAAAAAATATAGCGGACAATTTTTTGTGGAACATATATAATACATTTTTCATTGAAGGTTGTGAATAGTCACGAGTAGACATTATTTTCAGAAATATAATTTGTTTGTCACCCAAAAATATAATATATTATCTTTAAAAATATAACAAGTTATATTTTTGTTTAAATAATAATAATCAAACCGCCTTCAGGAAAACTTGGAGAACAAGACTCGTTTTGGCTTGACGCATAATCTTGCATATAAAAACGAATTAAATCTTCCTTCGATTTGAAATAGAAATTCTGCGCAAAAACAGAGCAGACAAACAGTGTAAGGTGAGAGTGAGGGGTGTTAAGGAAAATTTTGTTGAAGGGGTGGAAAAATCTTCAAGAATAAACTAGTACCTAATTATTTATATACGTTGTTATATTTTTTATTTTATTATAGATTTTTTTTGTTAAAAAGTTTGTATATTTATGAGTAATTTACATGTGAGTGCGTGCGTGCGTGCGCGCATGTGTGCATGTGTAAAACTCATTTTAATTTTCCATAGACTCACCAATAAATCCAGAGTTAATTTATTATAGTTCAAAATCTGTTGTACATTAAGTTTTTTTTTTTCCTTTTCAGTTTCACCTTTTAAATTTGTTGTTTTTTCATTTCATACTGACACAAGAGATGGATTAAAATTGCAATTCGATAGTGCAAAGGTTTGTCCAAGTATGGATCTACCCATCGACAAGCATCCATTGAAAGTTGAAACTGATAGGAGCACTGATCCGCTGTCGCCTGTCGCACACGGGTCAAAAACGAGTTAAAAAGAAATGTAGTTTAGGAAAAGCGACACTCGAGTATCGTTTCACAAGGACTCACGACCAATTCAGCAATATTAGAATCAATTAGAATCTTTAAGTTATGGGGGTTTTCGGTTTTGAAAGAGTATGTGGTTTTAATTAATAGAAAAGAATCAATCCATTGGTTTTAGATAACTTCATTTATTATCTATCATAGGTTCATACAAGGATTGGATTGGAGTAAATGTATCTTTGTACATTACAAAAAAAAAAATTATAAATCTATTCTAGATGACAGTGGTACAACTCGTCAAAGGTTCATTTACATCGCTCCCACTTGCAACACCGTCACAGATAACTACCACTTTATACCGGGATGACTTCCAAGCAGCAATTTTCATTCGAAGTTCTCCGACCGCCGTGATTTTCAAGCTCAAACTTCCATTAGTATGAGCTTGACTCAAATCATCACAGACGGATGGTGGAAGAATCACACCATTCCCACTTAACAAATAATACAAGATATTATTACCTTGTTCTCCTTGTTTGAATGGTGGTGCAATGGATTCCGAAGTTATGTTGTAATTTTTGTAAGATGCATAAATATGAAATTCTTCATAATTTATGTCAGCTTTTTTATTTGGGTTTATCGATAGCAAATATATTTTGGTTCTGGAGTTCACACCGGTTCTAGAAATGTTTAATTTATCAATGTTAATTTTATACATGGCAAATTTTGGTTTGACTGGTTTATTTGCCGACACAAAATAAAGAAAAAAAATATAGTAGAGAAATGGTTAGGAGTACGAGGAATCCTAAGAAAATTCTTTTCCAATATGCCATTGTGATTGTGGTTGAAAGGAGAAGAGAGTGTGTTAGGGACAGAGATAGATATTAATATTACCTTTGGAACTGAAACTTGTGAAAAACAAAGGAATTGAAGCCTGAAGGAGGTTGTTGGTGTTGGAATTTTTGCTCTGCTTTTGAGGGATGATGTAACGTGTAAAATTATGGAACGGAGCAGAGAAGGAGTGATCCGAGAGAAGAATGAAGGAGCAGAGAGAGTGAGTGAGAGATGTGAGTGAGTGAGAGATTAAGTAAGGATTATTAAGTTGAGAGAAATGAGTTGTTTATGAGGCAAAGGGGTTATTGGCGTGAGAGAGAAGATGAGGATGAGTTGCCCAAATTTCAGCAAGTAAGTGGCCAAATATAAAGGGAAGGTTGTTGCCCAAGTTTCAGCAATCCACCAAAGGTTAGGTCGAAAGAAACATTTATACAAATTCATAAAATTTATAATGCCACTTTTATTCATAAAATTCTAAAGCATTTCCACAAATATTTACATGGCATAATTTAATTGGATGTGTGGTTAAAAAAGTTTTACACTTACATTTTATACAAATTAAATTTATAAACACACGTGACATGTCTAATTCAAAAGTTGTAATATTATAAAAAACAATAGACAAAGCAGATCGATATATAAATTTTTAGACAATGTGTAAGTCATGTGTGAATTAATGTTATTAGTGCTCCATGACTATTTTGATTTTAGACCTTAGTAGATATATATTCCTGCACGATTATGTGGCGTGACCATTTTGTTTTTGAACTAGAATGGATATGGTCCTACACAAAGTGACTTGATTTGATGAATATTAAGTCATGTATGAATAGAAATGTCGGTTATTTATGTGACACCAATAGAAATCATTTACTTTTATCTTATACTAAAAATATGATATGAATTAATATGAATAGACAAGTCATGTATGAATTAATGTTTTTGAACTAGAAATGATGAATGACAAGTCATGTATGAATTAATGTTTTTGAACTAGAAATGATGAATGATAAGTCATGTATGAATAGAAATGTAAAATTTGGAGGTACTCTAAGGAGCCAGACTGCATGTCTAACTGTGATTCCAATATTTTCTCAGCTGTGAAGATTCAATTATGTAGACTGCATGTCTAACTGTCCTTAAATTGTTTATTCATCCTTTCTTGCAAATTTTGGTACACTGGTTCTGTTTTATTATCTAGATTTTAGTGGTAATAGAAGGATGAGTTATAAACTCAAGGTTTTGTACTTTTGTTCTGCGGGCCTATTTGGATTTGCTTATTTGAGTTTAACCGCTAATATAAGCACTTGCGACACTGTTTTGGAATGTTTATGGAAATACCATAGACATGTAGATAAATTGTTTTCAACTTAGAATGATAACCTCTCTACTTATGAAAACATCTTATAACTTATATGAAAACAACAAGGAACAATGAATATTATTGATAATGATGTTAATGACCTAATTACATTATTTACATAATAAAATAGTATTGACTACCTTGGTATTTATAACCAAGCGAATATATTTAAATCTAAACTAAATCTCTTAGTTATAATTATAAGGCTAGGAATAAACAAACTTAATCATAAAGATATTTTCTCAACAAATAATAATATAATATTTTCTATTCTAACAAAAACGCTTTGACTTTATTTTATATTTTATTACAGAAATAGCTTATATATAAACACCAATTTGGTTGTATTATAAATGCTTAATTAAGCTGTTTATCCGAACTTGTTTAACTTATGTTGGTAGGTAATATTTGATTTCAAGGAAGAAGACTACACATCATAGACTGCTGTTGTCAATGACAAAGATTTACATCTACATGTCGAAAGAGTTGGGCGACTGCTGCTCGGTCCAAACAATGTCCATGAAGCCAAGAGGGTCATGGCAGGTGAAGACTTTGCATTTTATCAAGAAGTGATTCCTGGAATGTATTATTCCATTGGAATCACAAATGAGAAAATAGGATCAATTCACACCCCACACTCTCCATTTTTCATTCTTTCAATTGGAACACCTCTACACACTACTGTTGCTGAGTTGTACTTAAATAAGCACAATATTAAGTAAAACCCCTTTTACTTATGTATCATTCATGTATGCACTTAAAAGTTAAGTATATTCAAGAAAAGTGTCAATTTTTCGTCATAAAATTGAGACGAGTTATTTTTTATGATAAAAAGTTTTGGCGAGTTGAATCTCACGTACAGTTCGATGAATTACTTAAACGGTCTATACACTTAAAGCATATGTTAATATTTTCTATTTTTCATCTATACACAAAATTAATCTAAAAAATTATTTACTACTACATGATTTATTGAAGGACAAGCAAGTGTACATAGATGTATATCATATGTTGATTTCAAGGAAGAAGCTACACATCATATCCTGCTGTTGTCAATGACAAAGATTTACATCATCCGAGCCCGAAAGGTAATAACTTTGTCCCTCACACACTCTCCTCTCCTTTCATTAATTAATCACATTGACAAATTGAAAAAGACTTTTCTTTGGTTCCTCAAAACTCCTCGTAACCCTTTCTCTGCTAATTTTTGTTATTTATTTCGCGTTGTCAATTAAACCAGTCAAACCAAAATTTGTCATCTATAAAATTAAAATAGATAAATTAAACATTTCTGAAACCAGTGTGAACTCCAGAATCAAAATATATTTAATATCCATAAATCCAAACAAAAAAGCTGACATAAATTATAAAGAATTTCATAGTTATGCAGCTTACAATAATTACAACTTAACTTCAAATATCTTCATTGTTCTTTAATCTGGTATTTATTTTGTACTCTTTTATTTCATTTGTCGTGTTATATTCCATTGGATTTTTCTTACAAGATTTTTAATGAGGCAAATGATTAATTAATTCTCTTGGTCATTCAGCTGACTTGAGTTTTAGTTTAGTCTCTCAAGTGATTTTGTATCTTTATTTTTCTTTTAATAATAATAATAATAATTTTATAGTGCTGAAACTGAAAGGTGGTGGCCAAATGGTGCCAACAAAATGACAGTAATTTAGACACACAAAGAAAAATACATATCATTTAATTATATTAAAAATATATTATCTAATTATTTTCTCTTTTCACATTTTTTTCTTCAAATATGTCTATCTAAATAATGTAACAAAATAACTAAAATATTTGGCTTAAGTGTTCCCCTAGGACGAAACGTTGGAGAAGACACAAGTTCAATTTCTAGTAGAAACAATTGTTGATCAAACTTTATTTATCTTTAATTACGGTCAAAACTCTGAATTACCGAATTTCTACTTCCGAGAAAAGTGAGAAAATAGTTGTGACATTATTATATTATTTAATAGGGTGCCTTTTTTAGGGATGTACAAAACAAGTAAGAAAGGACAGGACATGGTTAGAAAATGGAGAGGAGAGGACATGGAATGAGTAATTGGTTTGGTACTAGTCTAGTCTAGTCTAGTGGAATATTATTTCAACAAAGCCCTATATGAAATGGGATTGTTTGTTTTGCATATTTCCCCCGGCCTATAAATACGTGATCTCTCATTTGTGGACTAGTTATCACGAGGCATTTTATTTCTCTGTCTTCATAGTTCAGGTAAATTTGGATTTGGATTAAATGTTATGCTTTGTTTGTTATCAAATGCTGAAACAAATTTTATTTAAATAGACGTTGTTTATCATATTTTGATAATCACCCACATGCAAAAATGAAAACTTGAGGGTTGGACTACCGTCAATTATTGACCAAATTTTGAATTGGATGTTATTGTTAGATGGAATGGAAGTCTCAATCATTTGAAAATACACTAAAGAGATGTTTATCGCATCATTAAGGAAAAGATGGATACACCTTGAAGCCAACTTATAAGTTACAGTGTATACATTCTTTTAAATTTTTTTAATCAGGAATATCTTATATAAAAATTTTAATTAAAAAAATAATTTAAATAGTTTCTTTTAAAATATCATTTTAAGAATTGGTCTTATAGCAGATATAAAGAGTCTAAATAATGGAGATATTTAAAATAGCTATTGAGGGTGAAAAATCTTACTTACTTAGTGAAGGTATAACTATTGGATACAATAAGGTAAATTTTTCTTTAATCAATACCATTTGATTGCTTTAATTTTAGGCAATGTTGCCAATATTGAAATTTGAACCCTTCTAGTGAGTAGTTAACTTCAAATAGAACTTATAGTAAAGAAAGTTGAAGAGCACGTAACTTTGTGGTTTCTCCTCTTCTAGCTTTGATTAATATATATATATATATATATAAAACTTCCGCCAGAATGGAACATTGTAACAATAGATCCGACATATGCCAAAGTATTGTCCTGATAGTGCATATATATATATATATATATATATATATATATATATATATATATATATATATATATATATATATATATATATATATATATATATCCCTTTGTTGTTTTTGAAGCACGATAGTTAGGATTTCTTAATAATTTGGAGTTTTTTCAGCTGAATCTAATTATATTTAATTGATTGATCGATTGATAATGCAATTGAAACTATAAATAATTGATTTGTGTTATTAAATCAACGTTAGGGTTTTTAATATGTTATAAATTATCATAACATAATTATCATATTGCCCTTATATTTAACAATATTTTTAATTTGCTTGTGACTATAACATTTAATTTACCTACTTATATTTTTTAAGGTACTAAAATATACAATATAACTATTTTCAATGGTACTAAAATATACATAAAATATCATATTGCCCTTATATTTAACAATATTTTTACCTACTTATATCTTTTAAGGTACTAAAATATACATAAAAACAAAGTAAGCTTTGAAACATGATTTTTTTCACCTTTTCTTTAAGAAAGAAGCTTTGAAACAGGTTTTTTTCAAAATAATAATAAATAAAAACTTCTTTTTTAAATTATAGTTTTTGGGTGATCAATTATTATCCTCGACAGGATTTGGGGGCAGGGTGGTATAAGGAGACGGGGATGGGTGCAGGGGTGATACAACTCGGCTCGGCTTTGCCCCGCTTCATTGTGTGTCAAACACACAAAGAGGAGATTTCGGATTCGGGTTCAGGCTATAGTAATGAGCTATACATTGTAGGATATTTTCTATGTAATTTATTTTTAAGTTATAATTTTAAGAGTCATTATATGATTAATATTGTTAGTCATGCACATGTTTCATATTGATTGCCTAGTCAACATAACCGTTCCTATTTTATTGCTATTATTTGTTATCATTCCTAATTAAAAGGGTGGGTTTTCGGTTATGCTTTTTAAAGAACATTGTAACGTTGCTTTTTAATCCTAATAATTAAGAATTATGGTTTTGTCTTATGAGATTGATTGGCAATAGTATATATACAAGGACGAGGGTGAGTGAGAAGAGGGTGAAGAGAAGAAGATGAATAAGAGATACAACAAATTCTATTACTAAAATAATAATATATAATATTAAGTTCCCTCGAGCATCCAAAAGTAGTTCTATGAGACCTTGCTAATTCACGTGCAGTGCTAGCAAGAAGTGACTGTTATATCCTGGAGGGTATTAGCTATGAGGCCAACTGCACCGGGTAACTTACCTGTGGCGGCGAAATACTCTTAAGCCCAGTGCATTTGCACGCCTCAGTCAAAATCGATAAGCTTTTCTTCTTCTCTAATTTATTTTA
This sequence comes from Trifolium pratense, assembly GCF_020283565.1. Taxonomy (NCBI): domain Eukaryota; kingdom Viridiplantae; phylum Streptophyta; class Magnoliopsida; order Fabales; family Fabaceae; genus Trifolium; species Trifolium pratense. Next base: position 31,942,266 of record NC_060061.1, on the reverse strand, counting down.
TTATTAGTCATATTTATTTGTTCTAATATTTCTTTGATTTATTATTATTGAAATAATTCTATGTCTAATATTTTTCCAACAAACTTAAGAGTATTTTTGTTGACATGGAATTATGTAGAATTATCATTATATTTATTTTTTGGATCAAATAATTTGTTTATAAATTTTAAATTGTGAAATGAATTTAGTATGATATCGATGGAAAGCAAATTTTGAGGCTAATCACTCCAGGAGCGTGGTGATCTTGATTGTATAGAGAAATGGTGAATGAGTTTCATCCAGCAAGCTGCTTATGAAACATAGATGGTATAATGTTGGAAGCATTCGTTCGGTGCGCTGCTTCTTCTGTAATTGTTAAAACAGGTTCTATATATTTCTTCTAATTTTATATCTATTTTATGTTGATGAAAGAGTTTTGATTCTTGTTAATGATAATTAAAACTCAATTGGTTTTTGGGTTTGCGGTTAATGCCTTCCTTTCAAAAATGAGAAGTATTAGTTATAAATATGATTCTATGTAGTTTGGAATTAATAGGCTACATAATTCTTTGTTTCTATGGCACCTTGGAAAACTTGATTTCAATTCAGTGACCATTTTTTGGTACTAAATGTGGACTTTAGAAAGGTATTATTTATTTGTCCTTATGAAGAATTTGTGATCAATTTAGCGAAGACGTGAAATTAATTGATGATCCTAATAGTATTGTCTTTGTGTAGAATTTAAAACTAGTGTGACAAATTACTTCATAAGCTGCGGGCTACAGTTTTTATAAATAAATTTTACCAGTGTTAATTGATTTGAATAGAAAATCATCAACTTGTCCATCTTTCACATTTATTGGTAAAAAGAGAACGGATAAATTAACTTAGGTGTAGCAGCATATCAAGTGAAATTAAAGTGTTACAATGAGGTGTCATGTACTTATATTTTTGAGTCCTGAATTATAAAATGAGTGTTGAGAATACAGTATGCGTATGATGTTTTTATAAATATATTGTTGTGGCTATTTGTCTCATTGATATCATTCGTGTAAACTAGTTTCAATATCGGTTTGGTCTCAGTAATTAATTGAATGAAACATGTATAATTGAGAGAAGATTTTTAAAAACTGAAATTTCTTTGAATATAAATATGTACAGTTCAATTTGAGCAAAATGGTTTTTTATATAAAAGTTTTGTATATCTTTAATCTTTATGGTACTTGGTGGTTCATTGTTTATATTGTCCGCTAACTATTATTCAAGTGATGCGCAGTGATATTTGTTGCCACCGAAGCATGAAAACTTGTAAAGTTGAAAGCAAATTGAGGAGATGTCTTATTGACAAATTTCATGACATTGAGGTATTCGTAGAGATACCTATATGCTATGTGATAAAAATGTTGTCGCTTAAAAATATAATATTTTAAGTAGACATGTACATGATTGTGATTCATGAAATATTTGAGAGATACCATAAACTATAATATGATATATTGTGGATTATCCATTGTATTAGAATAATACAATGATGATTAATAAAACTTTTGATAAGAAAATAAATATTTGTGTGGATTAGTTTTTCCAATGTGGGGGTTTGTCGCTTGGAATTTTTTCAAGTTGACTTGGATAAATAATTTGCTTGGAGAATTAATTCTACCAAATGTGGGGGTGTTGTCACTTGAAAATCTTCAAGTAGACCTATATAATAAATTTAATTTCTCCTTTGTGAGAATGTTTGTTGCTTAGAATTTGTCTAAGTAAACCTATGATAATATATCATGGATGTATATTCGGAAATAAATGAGATATTGACTAAGAGACGTCTTAGTCAATGAATTCTTTGTGATTTTGTGAAACAGCTGTTGAATTACTAAATAAAGGATCATGTGATAATCCCGCTGAGCAAGAAACTAGTGGATGATATATACATCGAGGGGGATGAATTTATGTCCAAATACAAAAATTGAAAGTGATGGTAACCCAACATAGATTGTGAAAATTTGCAAGGCTATGTTCATATGGGTAAGAACAAGTCACTTGTCAATTTGAGAAGACACTATCCAATTTCTATTTTAGTTCATCCCTATGGAGTAGTATGGTGTAAGATAGTGTATACTACAGCGTTGGAGGTTGAGTTTTTCTCTTAATGAATCTATAGCTCATGAATGAGTGGTGTGCTTGACTGTGGTGTACACTTGATAGATTCACCTATATGAGTGTTGAGATGGGGCCGCCTCTATGAAAGCTTGGGCAGACTTTCTAGAGCCACTCACGAAATCCAGGAATAGGTGCAAGGCCAAAATGCACCACACCGCGTTGAACAACTTTGGACGAGAGATCAATGTGAGTGATGAAGTCACTGTTTCACATACGGAATGAGGTTCATAGAGGTTATAATCTCACCGACATTCTAGTGGATCAAATTTCATTTGCTCTATGTACTAGTTCATAGTCCAAAAGACACTAGTGCTTATGCGTTGATTTTTCACGCTCTTGGGAACACTTAAAAAACTAAAACTTTAAAATAAATTGTGGGGGATTGTAGGATATTTTCTATGTAATTTATTTTTAAGTTATAATTTTAAGAGTCATTATATGATTAATATTGTTAGTCATGCACATGTTTCATATTGATTGCCTAGTCAACATAACCGTTCCTATTTTATTGCTATTATTTGTTATCATTCCTAATTAAAAGGGTGGGTTTTCGGTTATGCTTTTTAAAGAACATTGTAACGTTGCTTTTTAATCCTAATAATTAAGAATTATGGTTTTGTCTTATGAGATTGATTGGCAATAGTATATATACAAGGACGAGGGTGAGTGAGAAGAGGGTGAAGAGAAGAAGATGAATAAGAGATACAACAAATTCTATTACTAAAATAATAATATATAATATTAAGTTCCCTCGAGCATCCAAAAGTAGTTCTATGAGACCTTGCTAATTCACGTGCAGTGCTAGCAAGAAGTGACTGTTATATCCTGGAGGGTATTAGCTATGAGGCCAACTGCACCGGGTAACTTACCTGTGGCGGCGAAATACTCTTAAGCCCAGTGCATTTGCACGCCTCAGTCAAAATCGATAAGCTTTTCTTCTTCTCTAATTTATTTTATTATTAGTCATATTTATTTGTTCTAATATTTCTTTGATTTATTATTATTGAAATAATTCTATGTCTAATATTTTTCCAACATACATTACAAATGGAGTGATTTTACATCAGATTATATGTTAAATCATAATTTTGAAGTACAAAATTTTGATAGAAAATAAAAATTGAGTGATTTTAAAATAAAAGAACAACATGTGAAAATTGGAAAATGTATTATAATTAAGCTAAAGATTTACTCAGTGTACCAAAAATAAAGAAAATTCATAAGTGATTTTTATACTGTTTTAGAAAAGTAAAGATAAAGAAGAATAAGTGCAAAAAGCAAAAATTATTTGTTAAAGCCTTAAAGGTTTACATCAACAAAACAAGCAAAGTCTGGTAAATGTGAGATAATGATAATGATAAGAAAATGCAAAAATAATTAATAGAGGGAAAAGACATATATAGTTTGAAATACTGCTTAGGTTTGATAGATGCTCCCAATTGAATTGCTGACTTCGCCCATAAATTTTTTGTCGCTTGCTATTCAATCATACATCACATCATGATGCAATGCAACACTCTTTTTTGCACTTTTGCTCTACTTTTCTAAATGCCCTATGCAAAGTATTGTCCTGATGGTGCATATTCAAAGTGAAAAGAAGTTGGCAAAAAGTGAGAAATTTTGCTTTGCAAACTGAAAAAGCTTGGGGGTTCAAAATAGGAAAAGGTAGATATGTGGGAAAATGCAACCATTCATGCTTACCGTGTCAATTTGAGAATTAATTTTATTTAGTTTCTTGTTGACTTGAGTTAGTCATGCACGTTTTTCTTTTATTGTTACTTTAACTCAAATGAATTGTATTACTAGCTATGGCTGTTAGCCAATCCTAATTAATAGGATTAGTGGTTTGCAACGTTAATTTTTTCAGCCTACTGCTTATAATTGTGTGATAGATGCAAGATTATCATGTATCAAAATATTTGACCGTACAAACGATTGGTTTTGACAAAATATCAGTATATTATTATAAGTTCCAATTCTTTAGCCTTTTTTCATTATGTGAATTGTCTGGCTTGCTAACCTTGTTGATATTTTCGTGTATTAATGGCCTCGGCATGTTCATTGTTGAGAAGAACCGGTTGTATTCTGGGAGAGTTGTGCAATATTTACTTAGTTTAATGATTATACGCCTCCGGTTATTTTTGTTTTCCAGCCATATATACCAACGGAAAGTACACATGAAGTTTAATTAAAAGTATAGATTATAAGTTGTAAAAAAAAATATACGATAAATTTAAAATTGTTGAATTTTTTTATATAATATAAACAATACATATACAAAATTATAAATATTTGTAGGGACCAAAACTTATTTAAGCTACATATTTTAAATTGGAATTACAAATGTTAACTCACTTTATGTGTATATATATGCATTCAATCAGTTTCAAAATTGCATTCAATCAGGAAATTCTTTCTTAGCCTGAAATTGGTATTTCAGGACTGATTTTTGTGATTGAGTCTCGGATATTACACACGCAAAAAATGTTTAAAATAGATGATTGAAAATCCACTTTCAATCTTGTTGAAATGTGATGAAAATTTTTAGAAGATACTTGTTACAGGCAAAAGTTAATATCCATAAGGGGATGTTTATGCATGGTGCATAAGCCCAGAATTACTCGCGCGCCCCCCAGAAATTTCTCGCGCGTGCCCCCCAGCCCCCCAAAGGCTCGCTATCCCCACCCCTTTCTGCTGATGCACACGTTTTGTTTTTATTTTTAGTCTACTAGGCCTGAAAGCCCAATTGCTACGCGCGCCCCCCAATTGCTACGCGCCCCCCCATTTTCTAGCCCCCAATTTCTAGCGCACCCCCCCAGGTTTTTTTTTTTTTAGATTTCTAGGTTTTTTTTTTTTGTCTCAAAATCGAATTTGAACGGCAATGAAGAACGTATGAATTATACTCGAATTGGGTAGCTTGGTTTTTCTTTTTGTGATGAGGTTTTTTTTAGTGATAAAATATTTGTGTTTTTGCTGAATGGAGACAAAGTAGAGTGATTAATTTTTTTTTTTTTTTTATAATTGTTGAGTGATTATTGGTTAGAGAATCTTGAGATGTTAATTTGGTTCAGTAATAGTAATAATAATGAAGGAATATTATTTCAATAATACAATAAATTCAATATTAAAAACACAATATTGATTTCAATAAACACATAAAACCATTTTATAATACAAATGGTTTCACTTTTTAACTCTCTGAAACCATTTAACCAGCATAATGGTTTCCAGGATTTTTAAAACCATAAAAACACAATATTGATTTCAATAAACACATAAAACCATTTTATAATACAAATGATTTCACTTTTTAACTCTCTGAAACCATTTAATCAGCATAATGGTTTCAAGGATTTTTAAAACCATAAAAACACAATATTGATTTCAATAAACACATAAAACCATTTTATAATACAAATGGTTTCACTTTTTAACTCTCTGAAACCATTTAACCAGCACAATGGTTTCCAGAATAATTGTAACGAAAATTCACTGTTCATCTTCTCTTACGCGAAACAGTGAAAACGTGATCACTGTTCATTCGCGATCACTGTTCATCTTCTTCACCTTCTCTCACGAACTCACACCTTCTCTCACGAACTCCGATTCCAATTTATCTCAGAAAATTATCGTCCACTACATTTTACTAAACTTACCCCTAGCTCATCCAAACTTATATACTAGTAAAATCATACACTTGTGATATACAAACATCAATAATATGGAGGACAAAAAAATGAGAAGGCTTTTCTAAAATAAACCAAAAGTCATGAAGAAAGTAATTTTAATTTTCTTTTTAACAAAAATATTTTTTTAAAAGTTTGAATATGTAGCTTTGTGAGTTAAATAAAACCGAGAGTCATCCCCTTAATTTTTATAGAGTCCTAAGAAAAGTTAGGAGATAAAACACAGTTCTTTTTTGCCATACATTAAGATATTTGAATATATTAAGTAGATAATTAGTGGTTTGATGTATGTTTCTGTGTATGGAGAAAATTTGATTGAGAGATGAAAACTACTTTGCTTGCCTATAATTTTTTGGGCGGGGAATAGTTATTTTTAAACAACAGTGAACATTTCGTACTTATTAGTAACACAACAAAAATCCTTTTTCATAAAAAAATAATATCCCATTCACTTGTTAATATATTGAATGATCTTTACAGTTCCACAAAACAAGATGGTTAGTGTGAATTTTACTAATTTTATTTTGTTTTATTGTTGTTAGTTTGTTTTTGAAGAAGCATTCTCTTAGTGTGAACTTTAATGGGTTGGAATTAATTTTAATGTGTGAATATTAATATAAGTATGAAATGTCACTGATGTTTAAAGATAACTATTTTTTGCTCGAAAATTTTCTTCATATGTTAGTAGACCGATATTGAACCTCTGACCATCTATTTAACAAACTCAAATATATCTTATTACTTTGTTCAATGCATTGGTGATAAATAATTGTTTTTTATCTCTTAGCTTTTCTTATACAAATATCTTTATCACCAATGAAAATTAAGAGGATGGCTGTTGGGTTTTTTTTTTTTTAAAATCTACATATTCTGACTTAAAAAATATATTAAAATTACTTCTTTATGGATTTTGTTTTATTTTAGAAAAGGCTTTTGGTATTTAGCAAAAGTCAATTAATGTGTAAACCTCACTTTTTTTTAATTAGCTCTTGTATTTATCTCTCACAAAAAATTATAATTTTTTAAAAATAAATAGATTAAACATGAGTTTTTATACACTAAAACTCTATTTTAAACAAAAAATTTAACTATTTTTTTCTCAAAATAAATATTTGAATATTTTGACAAAATAAATAACACATTTTAACTACTTATTGTTTATATAACTACTTATTGTTTTCAAAGTCTCTTTTTTCTCATTGTTGGATGAGGTTGATCGAGTTGTGTCGATGCCCTTTATCACAACAAGATCATATAACAAGAGAGACATCCCAAAAGAATACATCTAAAATTAGCCATAGTGCGATGACATGTAATATGTATGTATGTTTGGAAGGCTTCATTTGTCACCATCATAGTACTTCTTTTGGGACAAACAAGAATTGCATACTTTTCATACCAAAGTTAGGCTCCATTCCTAAAGCATGACAGAGAACCTAAATTCCAACAAGATCACGAGCAACATTAACAATTTATCATACTATCATTTCTGTTCTTGACTTTATAGTGCTATATATTCACTTAGGTTGAATAAAAACAAAATTAAATTGATTTCTATAGTTGAACCAGAAAAAATTGTCTATATATTCTAATTGACTTCTAGTTGAACCAGAATTTTTTTTCATGATTCAATGGAAATCAATTAATTTTTATAACTTATAAAAAATTAATTGATTTTCAAAAAAGACTTATATATAAAGCATGCTCTTTAAAGCAATTAACTTTACAAGTCATTTCATGCTTATAAAAAATTAATTGATTTCATGAAATCAATGAAAATTTGTTTTCATGCTCTTTTTTTGGTTACAAGAGCATGCAAATGATTTTTTGGTTAAAAATTGTTCATGATTCAATGGAAATCAATTGATTTTTTAGTTACAAGAGCATGCAAATTGTTCATGATTCAATGGAAACCAATTAAAAAGCTTGAAATCAATGAAAATTTGATCAAAATAATGGACTCCATCCACACATCTCTTTAATTATGTGAAAAACGGTTTGTACTCTTTGGTGGGGAACAGCCGAACTAGTCATTAATGAAAGAGATTATTAGCTTTTGCAAAAGCCAAAAAGGACAATATATGCATGGAAGACATAATAAAATGATTACATCTATTGAAAGTTCCAAATATTTGATCCCTATAAATATAAGTCATTTGTGTTTTGATCATTCACAATACATCTATTGAAAGTTCCAAATATTTGATCCCTATAAATATAAGTCATTTGTGTTTTGATCATTCACAATACATCTATTGAAAGTTCCAAATATTTGATCCCTATAAATATAAGTCATTTGTGTTTTGATCATTCACAATACATCTATTGAAAGTTCCAAATATTTGATCCCTATAAATATAAGTCATTTGTGTTTTGATCATTCACAATAACTATTTCTCCTTCTATACCAATACATAACATCTCTTTTGTGCCTTATAATCAAAATGAACTTTAATAGTTCTATTAATGCCATCTATATTTGTTTTTATGTTACCGTTAGTCTTATTTTAATCTTCTTACTCTTGGCATTTTATGAGATAGCCTGTGTACCTCTTTTACAAACATTGTTTCCTAACCAGCCCCAGAACCGCCGTGATGTTGAATCTCCTATGGGAGAACTTGGTCACTCATTACCACTCCCTGCGCCGCTTCCATCTGAAGGAATTTCATGGCCTTCCCATCAGCATACAACATAGGCGAGTCTAGTTGTCTTCTTTTTGCATGTAAGTGGCTAAGGATCTTTTTATAGTGTTCTTTTGGTGTTGTGGCCTGTTGTTTATAATCCTAGAAAAAATGGCAGATACAAAATTGAATATCATTTTGGTTTGTTGTAACTATGTTTGTTTGTGGAAGCTTTGTCAAATATTTTAACTAATTAAATTGTTATTTTTATTTTCAGCCTGACTTTGCAAGTGAGTCTGATTCACCGTTTAATGCAAGAGGATCAAGTGGTGGAAGCAATATCTGATGCAATATTATAGTTTTATCAAACAACATTTTGTTGGGTTATTTTAACATGTGTTTTAGATTTCGAAGGGTGGTCAAGAGAGTGATATTAATTCTATATTTTGTGAGGATGAATTTTATGCTATTATGAATTGTTAAGTTACATTTGATATTAGACAATATTTATATATCTATGTTGTTTTGAACCAAGTTTATGTCATTATGGTTATATATTTATTTTGAATATGAGTGAAATGAAATAACTTATTATATGTTTACAATATATATATATATATATATATATATATATATATATATATATATATATATATATATTAAAAACTAAAAATAAACGTTCATGAAAGTATAAAAAATTAAATATAAAAACAAAATCAAGTATTGGTTTTACGGAGGTTAAAAACTCCCAGAAAATAAATATTTTAAACTCATCCAACATAGATTTTCTGGAGGTTAAGAACTCCCAGAAATTAAAGAAACTAAACTGTGGGGGTTAAAACCCCCTCAACATAACCTCCGCAGATTGAACGTGATACCAGCGGTTTCCGCAAACTGCCGCAAGTAAGTAAATAACCGTCGTAACTATGCTATGGCAACCTATTACGCGACAGTTTGAAAAAATCCCAGAAAACACATTGCGGAGGTTTGAAACCCTGACTAAATAGGTGCAAAACCGCCGCAAAAAGGCGTTTTTTTTTTTGTAGTGAACCCTACCATTAGGTTATTTAACATGATTTCGGATTGTAGGTTAAGAATTTTTGCAACTTTGGATTGCAATTTCCAAACCCTTTATAACGGGGGGCCTGAGAGTAATATAGGGGCCCTAAAAAGCACTTTTCTTTGTGCCTTTCATTAATAAAATTATTTGCAGTTCAAAAAAAAAAAAAATACAACATTGCATAGTTCTACTTCCAATGTCCAGCGTCCAGCCTAATAATATCAATCATGTATTGAATGAGAGAAATAAACATGACAATGTTGTGCAATCTACATATTGAAATCAAGGAGTTTGGTGAATATTAATTTATGTGTAACATTCATCAAATTTTATCTAGATGAGCTTTCTTTATAGCTCATAGAATCAAGGAGTTTAGTTTTCTCAATGGATGATCAACTGAAGTGATGTCATGTGATCTTTCTAGTATGTATGTGAGTTTTTTTCTCCTAGTATTTCATCATCTTGTTTTCATTTTCATAATTTCTTCAAAATAAAAAACAAGCTTCTTCTTTGCTTTTTTTTGTAGAAAGAGTTAACATTCCAATATAAAAAGTCAACACTGACCAACAATCAACCGACTAAATACATATATAGAATATAGATATACATAGAGCTCGAAAGGATTAGCCCAAATTCTAAATAAATGCATTTTCATAAGGCTCATGATCTTTTTTAAAATGGACTTTATGAAAAAATATTAATTAGGCCTATCAAAATATAGTGCCTTCTAATAAATTATTGCTTTTTAAAAACTATATAAGATTCTCACATTGTACGTAGCAGGGAAAGATAGGGTGATGCTATCAGTTGCACTAGTTGAGATTTGGTGAAAAGGATTGAGTTTGATGGTATTACATGTAGATCTTTTTACACAAGGGTTTACATGTTTATTCCTCAATTTTCCTCAATTTCCCTTCGTTTAGTCCTATAAAAGTATTACATGTAGATCTTTTTACACAAGGGTTTACATGTTGATAGATATTACTAAATGGTGACAATTTAAAAAGTACTATAAGTAACCGAAGGTAATTATTTGCTTGTTTGGTTCTTCGGCATAAATGAGTAATTTCAATTTCACAAATGTAGTGATTACATCGTAAATTCTAATATGAATCACTTCTTCAAGTGATCAATGGTGGACCAGTTATGAAACACTATAACGGATCAAAATTTCACAAAAGCCACCGTTGGATTGAAAGTTAGTATCATATAAATCATCTGTAACTTTTTTTTTAGAGAAATTGACATTTTATTGAGACACATCAATATTGACATTTATGTATTTTAAAATAAAAACAATGAAAACCATGACATTAACGAGTTCAAATAAACTAGACTGTAAAATTAAAATACAAGCAATTAAATAAAAAAATTAGGGTTAGTACCTCTTTATCCCCTATAAAAAAAAATTTGCTTTTACCTCTTGCAATTCAAAGATTTTTTGTTTTTAGACCTTCACTGTACATGTAAGCATCTGATTGGACATTTAGATGACATGGCTTGTCTACATCTCAAATTATTTTTTTTTAAATTTTTTTTAAGCTAGTTGGATATTGCCTTTTTTATTAAAACAAAAATATATTAAATTTCCTTAAAAAAAACTAAAATATAAAACCCATACAACTTTCTCTTTCATCTAACAACATTCCCCCTTAAGTAAAACACTACAAGAAAACATGCATTTACTGAGGGCCTTTGGCCCTCAGTAATGCACAAATTTCGTCTAAAATGCATGCATTACTGACGGCCTAAGGCCCTCAGTAATTAGCTCGCCAGTAATGGTTACTGACGGCCCAGGACCGTCAATAACGTTACTGACGGCCTGGAGCCGTCAATAATGCTAACCTGTCAATTCAAAACGCCTGTCATTTGTGACGGCCCAGGACCGTCAGTATCACATACATTTGTGACGGCCTGGAGCCGTCAGTAATGTTTATTGATTAAAAAAAAAATTAATAATTTAATTATTTAAAAATCAGTGATTTTTAAATAATTAAATTATTAATTTTTTTTAAAAAAAAATATACTGCATAATAAATAATTAAAAAATATTAATTATTTAAAAATCAGTATTTGATTTTTAAATAATTTAATTATTTAAAAATCAGTATTTGATTTTTAAATAATTAAATTATTAATTTTTTTAAAAAAAATTAATATTAATTTTTTAAAATAAAAAATATACTGCATAATAAATAATTAAAAAATATTAAAATTAAAATTTAATAAAAAGCATAATAAAAATACTTAACATAAGCATAATTAAATATAATGATAATATTGTCATTACAAAAAGAAAACAATTAAACAAATAATAATCAACAACAGATTATTAAAATTACACATCAACGTTGGTCAGGCGGCTGATATAGTGGTCGCTTCCCCTTGCCAGTGTCTGTTGGCTGACGCGACCTTCCTCGGCCTCGGCCTCGGCCTCTACCTTCCTCGTGTATTATGACTCCGGGGAGTGACGTTCGCGAAGGAGGTCGTGCCACAGGCCTATGAACGAAGTTAATTGGGGCTTGATTTGGGAAGAAGTTGCCTTGGGGTTGATTTGGGTTTTCATGTGGGATTATGAAGTCTTGTTGTGGATTTAATGATCTCTGGTATTCGGTGAAAGCAGTTTGTTGATTATTTCTACCGCTTCCGCCACTACTGCTTCCACTTGTTTGCCCAGTAGGATCAAAAAATTGTAAATGAACTGGTTCATTAAGCATCTGACTCATATCCTCTATGCTCATACTCAGTACTGGATCACCCTCTCGGTACTCCGGCAGCTGATTCAAATTAACCATGCTACTCAAATCCGGTCGATATTCTTGTTCACCGGCATTTTGATTTTGTCGTGCCGAAGCCTGAGATGATGATCCAACCCCCCCCCCCCCCCCCCCCCCCCCCCCGCCGGCGCCGGCGCCCTCTGCTGTGCAAAGAATTCCTGCAATATATGTTGGACCCGTACGTCCACCCGGTCATCAAATGATGCTTCGAACTCATCGCGGAATTCTTCTCTATACGTGGCCCTCATTCGCGCTTCATACTCATCATCGGTTTCCTCTCTTTGAGTTGGACGAGAGCGTCCTGTACTCGATGAAGATGAAGATGTGTAAGTGACATCTCTCAAACCAGTTGGGTCACTTGCATATAGAGAAGATGTACACCCAGCAGCGAATTTGCGACCTCGAGTCGCACCACCAGCATTCTTAACAAAAGCCAACGACATCTTGTTTCGACGAACATCCTCATTATCTCGCCTATGAGGTGGTAGTCGTAGTTGGCTTGCATTATATTCTTCAACCCAAATTTGCGTCAACCTCTACAATAAATTAAAAAAAAATTATAATTAATTAATTATAATGTTTAGATATAATTATATAATGTTTAAAAAATAATGTTATACGAAATAAATAATAAATAATATATATAATTAAATACTTACCGACACTTCTTGCGCCCTTGCCCCCGTCCACTCACCGGAATCTGCATACCGGTGCATCATGTCATTCATCTCCATAAAGGTGGGTGGACGACCAAATTGTTGGATGAACTCAAGACGAAGCGTTCCGGCAGATTTAGACCCTCCAGAGTGTACGCACGCACGATTGGCTTCATCAGTATTTCTGTTGGCTTTGTTCTTTATACACTTTGCAATATACTCTTCCTCTTCCCATCTGCGGCAGAGCATAGGGTATGAATTGCCAGCGAGCCAAAGTGGTGGTTTTGAAGGATCCTTTTTAATCTTTTTCCGCGCTTCAAAAAGTAAGGTCGACAGACGCTTGGTGGCTTTTTTGTTGAATATACGCTCAATAGCCGCTGTGTGGTGATTCAGCCAAGTTACTTGCGACTACGAAAAATAAAGAAAAATTGTTAATAAATTAGTAAATATATGTTTAGTAACAAAATTGATTGGATAAAAAAGTAATTATAAATAAAAACGTACCCTGAAGCCATTCCAAAATTGTTGATATCCACGCTCATCTGCCCTGACCTCCGTCCAGTTGAGATATGGAGCCTGGAATTTGGATTTCAATGCATTATTGATTGCCTTATTCGCCGGATTTTGGGGTTGCAAACTGCACAATATATATATATTAGTTAAGAATAATTATCATATATATCCAATTAATTTATTAAACACAAATTCTTAATAATAATTAACTTACTCTGTGGCGGTATATGGCATGATGATGGGTCTACCATGCCGGTCAATCAACAATTCATTTTGAGGAGCTAAAAGTGCAATATCGGCTATTTCCTCGTCCTCGTGGTCATCATCGTCGTCGTAGGAGTCGTACTCCTCTTCCACACCGTCTACGGTTCGAGACTTGGGCATACCCTCCAACCATCGATTCCGAACAACGCGGCGGGGTAAAGCACGTCTACGTGGAGCGCGTCCGCGTCCGCGTCCGACACCCGGTGCTGGTGGAATATCATCAATGTCATCATCGACATTGTCATCATCAAAATTTTCTTCATCTGGATTCATCTATAATAAAAAAATATATGATAAATATATTTATATAATTAAGAAATACATGACAAATATATATATAATTAAGAAATACATGACAAATATATATATATAATTAAGAAATACATGACAAATATATATATAATTAATTAAGAAATACATGACATATATTGTTTTATAATTCATCATCATTAAACGATAAACAAATGCAACCAAAAACAAATATTCAAGTACAACGATTAATATTATTACAACGCGGATAACTATATTATAAAATTAATTGTCATCCCAATCTGATACATCTTCATCATCACTGCCTTCATCATCACCATTAGCTTCGACGTCCTCTTCATCAACATCACCATCAGAAGGTACTTCTTCGGCTTCTTCTTGTACACAAAGTTGATTAAAAGTTTCAACTGCAATGACATCATCAACATTGGACATCTCATCTTCCTGATATGGTTCATCTTCACGTTCATCTATCTCATTTTTTTCAATCAGACCCCTTGGTTTTGATGTTATTGCGGCACACCAACCTCGCTTATCCCTTGTAGTCGATGGATAAGGTTTTGACATGCACATATCAGGAGGAAGATTGTACGAGGTAACCAGAACAGGCCAACATGAATATGGAGTGGCTGATACTTGAGTATATGGTGTAAATCCATCTGAGCATAACCCAAGTCGGACATTCCGTGGCTCCGAAGCAAATTCAGGATAAACTTGATCAAAATGCTTCCAAGCCATTCCATCAGAAGGATGTCGCAACTCACCTGACATTTTTCTCCTTTCATAGTTTTCACGATGCCATGTCATTTTACTGGCTGTTTGCATCGATGCATACAACCTTTGCAACCTTGGTATTATGGGTAAATAGAACATCGCCTTTCTTGGGATTGGCTTCCTTCTGACTGACCGTGAATTTCTTGTTACACGATATCTTGGTTCTTGACAAAATTTACATTCAAGTAATGCACCGTCATCTACACCAAATTCGTTGCTATAGTACAACATACACCCGTTAACACAACAGTCAATTCTCTTCGCTCCGAGTCCTAACTTTGCAACCAATTGTCTTGCTTCGTAATAATTTTTTGGCAAATCAAGAGGACGGTCTATTGTTATATCCAACATCAGTTTTGTTATCAAGTCCATGGTGTATTCTGAAACAAGACATTCAGACTTGATACCCAAAAGTCTAATACACACCGTTAACTTTGAGTCTCGAGAGCCTTCACACAACGGTGTATTTGTCTCTTTCAAAAGATCAAAAAATCGCTGGGCTTCCTCATTTGGTCTCTCGACGTTAACATCAGCGTCATATTCATCATCAGCAGGGTCGTCGACATCATTTGGCACATAAATCGGCGTATTAAACCCAAGGGCATTAGTTATCATATTGTCCATCTCATTAAACGGATCATAATGCTGATGATAATATTGGGGAACAACAACGGGCTGAAAAACACTGCTTGAAGCACGATTTTGATTCACGGGAACAGTCGTGGAACATCCTTCGCCATGACTTGACCAAACCCAATAATTAGGTTGGAATCCCTTTTTATATAAATGAGACCTAATTTCATCTTCGCTCTGTATTCTTGTACATCGACAAAGTACACACGGACATCTAATTCCCCCTTCACGTATCACAATGTCATTATATTTTACTGTATTGATAAACATTTCGACCCCTATTTTAAATTCCTCTTTAACCCGGCCCCTCTTTCCAGGATTATGTCTATCGTACATCCAATTACGATTGCTAAAATCCATATCTGTGTAGTTTAATTAATATATAATTAGATCGATATATGTATTAAATTTATTACTTTATTTTTCAAAAGTATTTTGGACATATATATATGTCTACTCAACAATAACATATAAACTTTTAACATTTTATTTTTAAAGTTTATGGTTTATTAAATCTAAAAAATACTAAGTTTTTTAGTTGACAAAACTACCGACTTTTTAACATATATATTATAATTTTTTAAAATATAATTGTTTTTCTTTTTTTAAATACACAGTAATAATAAAATGCTAGTAACTATTTCTAAGTGTACGGTAAAAATAAAACTATCACTAAATATTATAAATTAAAATTACATATATTACTTACTTGGGTGCCGGGTAGAGTCTTACTTGGCGCGCGCTCCTAACCACAAACTCCGCTCCTAACCCACGACCTCCGATGACCACGAGAATTTGCTAATAAAAATTGTAAATAACAAATTATTAGAACATATACATTTAAATAACAAAGTAAAAATTTTAACTTTAAAAGTAAAACACAAACACTTACCACTGTTTAGATGGAGATATGAAAATTACATCACTTTTTTAAAAATACACAAACTGTTAAAAAATTTCTTTTATAAATTTTTTTAAAAAAAATTTCGTTTTTTTAAAAAATAATATAAATATACTGTTTTTTTGAAAAAAAAAATACTTATTTAAAAAAAATAATTCTGTTTTCGAAATAAACAAAAATATTAGAACACATACATTTAAACAACAAAGTAAAAATTTTAACTTTAAAAGTAAAACACAAACACTTACCACTTTTTAGATGGAAATATGAAAATTACATCACTTTTTTTAAAATACACAAACTGTTAAAAAATTTCTTTTATAAATTTTTTTTAAAAAAATTTCGTTTTTTTAAAAAATAATATAAATATACTGTTTATAAATATAAATATTACTAAGTATATGATAAAAAAAAACTATCACTATATAGATTAAAATTACGTTACTTACTTGGGTGCCGAGTAGATTCTTACTTGGCGCGCACCTAGCCCACGAACTCCGCTCCTCACGAGAATAAGACTTGCTATTAATAATGGTAAACAACAAATATTAGAACATATACATTTAAATAACAAAACAAAAATTTTAAATTCGTAAAAGTAAAACACAAACACTTACCACTTAAGAGAGAAAATTAGAGAAATTGGAGATTAAGTTGAAAGTATTTCGTCAAAAAAAAAAAGTTGAAAGTATGAAATTAGAGAAAATTTAAGAGAGAAGTTAGAGAAAATTTAGAGAGAGAATGGAAATGAAAAAATGAAGTGAAGGAGTAGTAATATATAGGAGTAGTTTTATTGACCGTTAAAGTTTAAAATTCAAAATTGCCCAATTACAGACGGCCCAGGACCGTCATAATCACACAACGGTTATGTACATACTGACGGCCTGGGACCGTCATAATTAACATGCTTTACTGACGGCCCAGGACCGTCAGAAATGGTTAACGGCTAGCAACATACTGACGGCCTGGGACCGTCTGCAATACCAATTGCTTTACTGACGGCCCAGGACCGTCAGTAATTCTTAATAGTTCATTTTTAATTAAATTCCGTTCTCCAAGACTACATTATGACGGCCTGGGACCTTCAATATTGCACAAATGCATTACTGAGGGCTTTTAGCCCTCAATAAGTTTGGTCAGTAAAAACATGTTTTCTTGTAGTGAAAACCCAAAAAATGAAGATTTATTCTTCATCTAACAACAAAAAACATTAAAACTACAACCACCCGGAGCAAAGATAGTTGCAGCAAGAGGAACAATTGAATCATTCCTTTGAGGCAAATCCAAAACACCGGATGAAACATTTCTCTCCAAAATCCGAACAGATTTGCAAAACTAAAAATCATAAAACACATACATTAATCAAACCCTAAAACACCAAAAACAACATAAATAACATATTCTGTTGAAGATCTGTTGAGTTTATTAGGTAAATTAATATTGTCTTCCAAGAGAATTCCAAGCGATAGAAGTTTTGTTGAAGTGTACGGGGTTTGTCTTTAATGCATCTGATTTTTTAGTGCTATATTTAGGTCTTAAAAAAATGTAAACACAGAAAATTGTTACTAAAAGAACAACTAAACAAATGCTGGAATAATGGTTGATTCCTTTCTAATCTCAAATGTAAAATAATAAAATACATTATTAATTTCATTTAACTAGAACTAGAAGATTCAATACAAAAAATCTTTGCCACCCATGATTTGGCACCTACATATCTAGTTCATGAGCAGCAACATTTTTGCTCCTTCTAAAAAAACAACATAAATCTCTTAAAAAAGTATTGTCCTGATAGTGCATATTCAAAGTGAAAAGAAGTTGGCAAAAAGTGAGAAATTTTGCTTTGCAAACTGAAAAAGCTTGGGGGTTCAAAATAGGAAAAGGTAGATATGTGGGAAAATGCAACCATTCATGCTTACCGTGTCAATTTGAGAATTAATTTTATTTAGTTTCTTGTTGACTTGAGTTAGTCATGCACGTTTTTCTTTTATTGTTACTTTAACTCAAATGAATTGTATTACTAGCTATGGCTGTTAGCCAATCCTAATTAATAGGATTAGTGGTTTGCAACGTTAATTTTTTCAGCCTACTGCTTATAATTGTGTGATAGATGCAAGATTATCATGTATCAAAATATTTGACCGTACAAACAATTGGTTTTGACAAAATATCAGTATATTATTATAAGTTCCAATTCTTTAGCCTTTTTTCATTATGTGAATTGTCTGACTTGCTAACCTTGTTGATATTTTCGTGTATTAATGGCCTCGGCATGTTCATTGTTGAGAAGAACCGGTTGTATTCTGGGAGAGTTGTGCAATATTTACTTAGTTTAATGATTATACGCCTCCGGTTATTTTTGTTTTTCAGCCATACATACCAACGGAAAATACACATGAAGTTTAATTAAAAGTATAGATTATAAGTTGTAAAAAAAAATATACGATAAATTTAAAATTGTTGAATTTTTTTATATAATATAAACAATACATATACAAAATTATAAATATTTGTAGGGACCAAAACTTATTTAAGCTACATATTTTAAATTGGAATTACAAATGTTAACTCACTTTATGCGTATATATATGCATTCAATCAGTTTCAAAATTGCATTCAATCAGGAAATTCTTTCTTAGCCTGAAATTGGTATTTCAGGACTGATTTTTGTGATTGAGTCTCGGATATTACACACGCAAAAAATGTTTAAAATAGATGATTGAAAATCCACTTTCAATCTTGTTGAAATGTGATGAAAATTTTTAGAAGATATTTGTTACATTGTAAAGCTAAAAATTTCTAGACTATTGTATTATCTAGTAATTAATATGTATAAGTTATCTAGAATTATCTAGTAATGTGTATAAAGCCTATAAATAGGCACTTCAACCATGTAATTGAGCAATCCAAGAAATCAATAACATTTTCTCATATAAGCTCTTAGTCCATATTCCAATATTTTCTTCATCACACAATTATTCTAACTTTCTTTTAACCAAGCTTCTAATACTAATAGCAACTTTTCAACTAGTAACACTTCTTACTATAAACCCACTTCACTTTCAATCTTCTTACTATAAACTCACTGTTGACACCAAAATTATAATATTGGTAATATTCATTTCGACTTGGTGTTATAATTTGAATAGAAGAAAAACTCATTTCGATTAGGCATGGAACGTGATTTGTCGAAGTTAGCCATATTAAGTGGAATTCGACTAAACTATTTTGCTGTCGAAGGCTTCATTTTCAACAAGAAGTGACATATGTTTTAAGACATCGGAAGAAGTCATTCAAAGAGTCGAATATTGACATGGTTCTTCGATCAAGCAAACAACTCCTACGAAGAAGTTATCGGAAGTTATTCAAAGGGACATGTGTCAATCTTAGATATAGGAAGTTATTAAATATAAGACACTTGTCAAAATCTAAGATGTAGGAAGTTATTTTCTATTTTCTATAAATAGTTGTAATTTCTATGTACAAAAGGTGGAATCTCATTTTCTAAAAACTCTGCAATGCCCACGCCACGGAGCAAACGGGTTCAAGGAGTGCATAGGAATGGATTCCAACCACCCTTTACATTTTATGCAATTTAATATATTGCTTTGTTCTTGCTTTCTTTTTCTTTTTCTTTTGCAATTATGCATTCATTTTCATCTTCTTTATTTTTCTTTCTTTTCAATACTCACTTGAGTATTTTTTCTATTATGTTGTCGTCAGACAACTTGTTATTAAAAGTTGTTGGATGCGATTCTAACACTAAAAGGAACAATGATTTTGTTCTTAAAGACGCATGAATTACATCATAAATCCCGAGACTTGAACGAACACTTCAAAAAAAGGATTCTTATCGGATCCTGCAGTTAGAAGGACTTTTATCCAGGTCTTAAAGTAACAATGGATAATTATGTTTACGTTACCAAAAATCGGTGTAAATAAATTGGTGCGGTGAGCGTGGAGTTTCAAGTTTAGGGTTGATCAATGCTTTATGCGTTTGAAAATGATAATTTAATCTCTAAGCCAAACAATGTTTTTGAAAATATTGATATTTTTGGGAAAATTGTGAATCAAATTGTGGCTATGAGAAACGGTTTTTGAAACCGTAGTAAAAATGGTTATTTTACACCATGATTTTTGAGAAACCAATATCTTGAATGTTCAAATTAAATTTTGATGTAATACTTTGCCATGCATGATGTTAAGATGAAAGTTGTTTTTAAAATTGGTAAAGTGATCCAAATTTTGTTGATCTTATCAAGTATGAAAAGATAATCGAAATATTGGCCAAACAGGGTCGAGAGATATTGTAGATCTGGTCGAATTTTCATATTGTTTATCTCATTCTAAGAATGATGTTTTCGACCAAGCATTTTATTAAGGTTTTGACCAAAACATTGGTAAAGTGTTACCATGTTTCTTTCGACATAAAAAAAAAAATGTGATGATGAAGTCCGAATCATCTTCTCTAAAATTTGGCCATGTTTCTTTCAAAAGAGGTCATTAAGTGTTTTCTCTAAATTTATGACATGATTAAAAATGTTATTCCTCTCACTTTCTTCGAGAAACAACATTTTTGGGGGCCTCTGTTGACACCAAAATTATAATATTGGTAATATTCATTTCGACTTGGTGTTATAATTTGAATAGAAGAAAAACTCATTTCGATTAGGCATGGAACGTGATTTGTCGAAGTTAGCCATATTAAGTGGAATTCGACTAAACTATTTTGCTGTCGAAGGCTTCATTTTCAACAAGAAGTGACATATGTTTTAAGACATCGGAAGAAGTCATTCAAAGAGTCGAATATTGACATGGTTCTTCGATCAAGCAAACAACTCCTACGAAGAAGTTATCAGAAGTTATTCAAAGGGACATGTGTCAATCTTAGATATAGGAAGTTATTAAATATAAGACACTTGTCAAAATCTAAGATGTAGGAAGTTATTTTCTATTTTCTACAAATAGTTGTAATTTCTATGTACAAAAGGTGGAATCTCATTTTCTAAAAACTCTGCAATGCCCACGCCACGGAGCAAACGGGTTCAAGGAGTGCATAGGAATGGATTCCAACCACCCTTTACATTTCATGCAATTTAATATATTGCTTTGTTCTTGCTTTCTTTTTCTTTTTCTTTTGCAATTATGCATTCATTTTCATCTTCTTTATTTTTCTTTCTTTTCAATACTCACTTGAGTATTTTTTCTATTATGTTGTCGTGAGACAACTTGTTATTAAAAGTTGTTGGATGCGATTCTAACACTAAAAAGAACAATGATTTTGTTCTTAAAGACGCATGAATTACATCATAAATCCCGAGACTTGAACGAACACTTCAAAAAAAGGATTCTTATCAAATCCTGCAGTTAGAAGGACTTTTATCCAGGTCTTAAAGTAACAATGGATAATTATGTTTACGTTACCAAAAATCGGTGTAAACACTCACTTTCAATCTTCTTACTATAAACCCACTTTCACTTCCATTCATATCTATTTTAAGGTTTTGCATTAATCTTAATCATACTCTCTGTCTCCTCTATTATTTCTTACTCCTTTTTTTTTTTTTTATGGAACATATATAGTACATTTTTCATTGAAGGTTGTGAATAGTCATGAGCACACATTATTTTATTAAATAATAAAGCTATTCTACAAATTTTAAATTACGATGCTTAAAAATAATTTTAAAAAATAAATATTAAAATTAGTTATTTTAGGTTCATTAATCTTAACTAACTGACAAAAATATGTCAAAATTTTTAATATTTTTTTAACAAATGACAAAACTATTTTTTTTAGATATTAAAATTAGGTATTTTATGTTAACAAGTCCTAACTCAACTAACAAAAATATGTGAAATATTAGGTCGGGCGTCATGATCAGGGTTCAAACGCTGGCTCTCTCATTTTTGAGTGTGAGTTTATATGTTGACTTTAGCATTTCGTCTACGTATAAAAAATATTTTTCCTAAATAATTAATACACTATAAATAAAAGGGCGTAAATAAGTTTTTGGTACCTTTAAATATATCAAATTATATTTTTTGTCTCTATAAAATAATATTTCAGCAAATTTTAATCTTCTAAATATTTCACGTCACAACTTTTAATCCACAAAACTTCTAAACCTTTTTGTATTAACCTTTTTTACTTACCTCACAAAACTTTGAAGGACTTTTTAATCTTTTTGTCTTTGCAATTCTGCTAATTTATCTTTGTCTTCATGTTTATGTGATTCTAACTATTGTTCATACACCTTTAACAAATTAGTAGTACAACTTTTTAGTGCTTGAAATGACTGTTTTTTTTCTGTACTACTAGTAGTAACAAAGTATAATTTATTTTTGTTTTCTATTGTGGATGATGAATGGTTGCATATATGGCCTGCATGGAGTTGGTATCCGTTTACATCTATTTCCTATTTTGAACCCAAAGCCTTTTCAAATTGCATAGCAAACTTTATCACTTTTTGCATTACTTCTTTTCATTTTGCCATCCACTATCACTACAATGCTAGTACAATAATTTGTCTGTCTTCTCTTGTACTGCTTGGAGACTTGAATAAATTTTGCCATTTCAAAAAAAATAAATATAGACTTTGAGATCTCAATCTCGCAAGTATAATAGTACAATGAAAACTACATATAGAAAATCAATGACTAAATAAGAAAAAGATTATATCATGGTGAATATATCACTGCAATTTTACATGGTGGATCCAACACCAATTAAGATCCCATATACCTCCAAAAAGAATTATCTGAATATAGTTTAATTTTCATAATTAATAATTATCATCAAATTAATTACCATTTGTTATTGTAGTTACTTCTCAAATAAATGATCCAGTTTGGTTTAATTTCCTTTGTATGCATGCATAGGATTCCCTCTTAGTCATATGTATGTGTGTTAACGTTGCATGGAAATGGTTAAATTTGAAGTTTCATGCTTTTTAAAGGAGATTCAATAGAAAAGGAAAGCATCATAATAATTTGATCAAATAAAAGTGAAGTTTGACTATAGAGGAATTGAGAAAGAGTAGTAGATAAAGTTGTGTGTATATATACAATTGTTTCATTGATTAATTGTGATTGATACAACTACTTGTATTTGTATATATACACACACAACTGTTAAAAGATATTTTGGATATTTCAACTACTCAGTGGAATACAAATTCATGTGGTTCCTAAAGAGTATGGTAATAATATTTTGGACATGTAGTGTCTCTTTCACTTAGTGTTTTATTGGTAAAAGATATATATTAGATAGAGTATACATATTTTTTACGATATTTGATAAAAAAAATTATTTTGATATTTTAAACAATTTATACTTGGCACAAAAGATCGTGTTTGACGAGGAATAAAATTTAAGTTTTTGTCCAATTTTATCGTCTTATTCTACGTTTTTAGGGTTGGAAAATGCGTTAAATGAGATATAACTTGGTCAAACTTGGCTAAACCTTCAATGTTATGTACATAACATCATGAATAGAGTTGGCAAAAGTTCAAAAGCAAATTAGTAGGTAGACATAAAAATAAAGTTAGAACGTACCATCAACCATGTATATATAGGTAGTGGTAACAAATTCTTTTATAAAGTTAATAATAAATTCACACACGGTAGAGATTAGTCATTCACAAAAACAAATATAGTAAAAGAGATAATTTCATTCTCACATTCCACTCACCACTCACCGTAAGATTATTAATATTTAATATTTAATATTAATGTTTTTTTATATTTAATTAAAATATTACAATTTATAATTTGGATATTAAAAAATGATCCAAATAAAACAACATAAAATTGGATCAGATCGGATTTTTATATTTGTCATCCAAAATCGAACCGCAAATAAATTTATTTTTGTATCGGATGAATTTTCGCCTCAAAACCGTTAGATTTGAAGTTTCATGTTTTTTAAAGGAGATTCAATAGAAAAGGAAAATATCATAATAATTTGATCAAATAAAAGTAAAGTTTGACTATAGAGGAATTGAGAAAGAAGAAGACAAAGCTCGAAGAATGAACCATTTGTTTCATTGATTAATTGCGATTGATACAACTACTTGTATATATATACACACAATTGTTAAAAGATATTTTGGAGATATTTCTACTACTCTGTGAAATACAAATTCATGTGATTCCTAAAGAGTATGGTAGTAATAAGTTGCATAACACCAATATCCAATAAGTTGCATGAATTTATTCAATCCCTAAAAACTACATATCTTTAAAATCTCTGATAAGTACTCCCTCCGTCCCAAATTATAAGAGAAAATAAAAAAAATCACACTTATTAAGAAAAAGTAAAACATGAGAATTTGAAGTATGTTTTTGTGGGTTTTCCTTGGAATAAGTTGCATAGGAAGATGTAAAAACAATTTTTATTGGCTGTTGTTTATTGAGAAAATGAGAGAGAGAAGAAATTAAATGCAATTTGCATTTAATTTTATGAAAATAAGGAAAAAAACATTCTTGAAAATGATTTTTCTCTTATAATTTGGGACAAAAAAAATGGGCTTTTTTCCCTTATAATTTGGGACGGAGGGAGTAATCATTAGTAGCCACACTGTTGGGTTGTGTGTTGGATACATTTACAAAAGCTAACCAGATGCTGGACAAAATATTGTAGCATGTGAGTACAGCATTGTGCTAGTCTGTAGCGCGCAGAATTTTTACATCATATCTTCAGAAGATTTTTTTCGATTATATGCTCATGCTAATTTGCCTAGCCAAACCGCGCCTTGTTCTCAAAGTCTCTAAAGGCGGTTTATGTATTTTTATTCAGACAAAAAATATAGCTCGATATATTTTTGTAATAAATCAAATATGTTATTAATTTGAAGACAATCTTTGGGCTAGCCGCAATTCTCCAGCTGTATGTTCTGAAAACCCTAGCTTACGCATCAAGACAATTTCAGGCTATAAATACATGAAGACCCAGACCTATTTTAATCATCTAAGCCGTGTTTTACTAAAGTGTGAGTTCTAGGGTTTAGAGTTTTTAATTGTTAATCGTGAGTCTTTCTTGTGTCACTTTGATGCAAGCTTAGGACTGAGTTTATTGAGTTGTAATTGTGAACCACTCCTAAGCTTTGAAGTACGGAGTTAGCTGGTGTTTTTCACTCGAGAGCTTTTAAGCGAGAGTGAAGTCTAGTTTCATGGGAGGGTGTCTCCATCATTGATCATTATTAAGTCAATAACAACATTATCTGTGTTGTTATAAGGAATTGGGACGAGGTCTCATATCTAGGAGTTCCTAGGTAGGATTTGCACGGGTAGTGTCTAGGCGATAAGTCGTAAACCGGGGTGTTTGCTAAGGGCTTTGAACTAGAACTATTATAGTGGATTCATTCCTGGATTGGTATCCCCAGAGTATGTGACGTTGTGCTGAACTGAGTTAACAAACGATCTGTCTTATTTACTTTATTGCAGTTTATCATTTTATTATACTCAGCGTTTATATTGCTACGACAGTGGCTATAGCATCTTGCGTAGCATCTGTCCACTGAGATTTGCAATAGAGTGCAAGTTCTCCGAAAGCCTTTTTCTATTCTCTTAATTAGGACCAACATAGATAGGGATAAAAAATAATAACCACCATTAATATATCGAACTCTTATATACAATTAAAACTATTTACTACAATGATCAATACTAATATGATCAGTCTGCCAAGCTAAAATTATACCACCTGCTGAACCATGAACTTCAGTTGTAGCAAATCCATTATATCCTAATAACTTGAAAGTATGGCCAAGTTTATTAGGATCACATCTTGTTTCAAAATTAGCATAATTGGGTTATGCACCGAAACATACTGATACTACTCAAAATAGCGGTAAAAAGATGTGTTGGCTGCTTCTGTATAGTTCCACACAAAGTTTTTGCTATTTTTACTCATAGTCAAAACTTTAAAGAAGAAAAAATCTCCATCTCATAATCCTGCTTTTGATCTGATGAAAAATAAGAGACTGAACATGACAACTTCAATTATAATGTGTTTGATTTTAAAATTGTTCATGATACTGAACAAAATGTAGGGCCAAGGGACAAGACAAATACTAAAATTCTTTAACCCACGGAACAACTTTTTATTTTTCCACAATTTATCTAAAATACCAAAATAACATTTTGTCCACCAAGCATCGTACAACACAATTTGTTCAATATCTTAAATGTTTGTCATGTGCTATTTTATCTTATATTGTATTATTCTTTCCAGTACTTACTTTTCTTAGATTAAACACATCTATGTGTTGCAAAATAAAAGAAATTTTGCTCAGGGGTGTGAAATGCAAGACGGGGGGTGTTGATAAATTTGGGCTTAACACTCCTTTCTAGCGCATAAACAAATTCCTCTTTTTTTTTCTTTCACGTTGCTGCTTTTCCAATTTGGCACATGATGATGAAAATTTCTCATCCCACCTACCCACTTTCTCACCACACCCCTGGAAATTTCATTTTTGTCCTTGGTCAAAAAATTCGGAACGCGTTTTCCAAATTTTTTTAGTTCAAATTTGGAAAAAATTCGGAAAACACATTCCGAAGTTGTTTTTAAAGGCAAAAAAAATTCGAAAAACGCGTTCCGAATTTTTTGACCAAGGGCAAAAACGGAATTTCTAGGGGTGTGGTGAGAAAATGGGTAGTGGGATGTGAAATTTTCCATGATGATGCCTCCTGTTATGGAAACTTGCCCCAGAATCTTGAATAATAATAATAATAATAATAATAATAATATTAATAATAATAATAATAAGGCTTTAATGCACTTTTAATCCCCCTATTTTGAAAAATTTGAACTTTTGATCCCCCTATTTTAAAAGCCAACTTTTTGATCCCCTATTTTGAAAAACCCGAAGTTTTGATCCCCTTATCTTAGATTTTTTAAATTTTAGTCCTCAAACTTAATTTGGTCAGATATTTACTATGTGTCAAACTTATTATTGCCGTGGCAGTGTCCATGATGACAAAACGTTTCCATGTCTTCAATTTTTTTACATAAAATATTTTAAAAGCATTAAACAATAAATTAATTAATTAATAATAATTTAAAAAAATCAGTAAAATTAATATATATATATATATATATATATATAAAATAAAAAAATGATTAAATTACCCAAAAAAAGTTAACGATTGAGAACAAAGTCAATGAACGATTGAGAGGGAGCGAACAAAGACGAAGGATGTTAACACGAGCGTGATTATTAGTGTTACTGATTTCTTTGAGTGTCATGATTGGGAACCAGCGTTTGCTTTTCTGACTTCTTTGAGTAATTTACTGATTTTTAGTTATATAATAAGGTAAAAAGTTTTAATTTAGTTTTTTTTGGATCAATTAATTTAGTTAATATTATATAATGTAAAGAGGTTTATTTTATTGTTTTATAATTATCATTAACTATTTTATTATTTTAATAATTTTAAAATATTTGATTTTAAAAAAATATTAATGACATGGAAATGTTTTGTCAACATAAAAACTGTCACGTCATTAATGAGCTTGACACATCAGCAAAAGTCTTATCAAATTGAGTTGGGGGACTAAAATTCAGAAAAAATCTAAAATAGGGGATTAAAATTTCAGGTTTTTCAAAATAGGTAATCAAAAACTTGGCTTTTAAAATAGGGGATCAAAAGTTAGATTTTTCATAATAGAAGATCAAAAAATTGACTTTTAAAATAGGGGATCAAAAGTTCATGTTTTTCAAAATAGGGGATCAAAAGTGCATTAAAGCCTAATAATAATAATAATAATAATAATAATACGTTATCCCTATATGTGTTTTCTCGATCATCCATCCCCCTTACCTTAGCGATGCAAGCAAATATAGATGGATCTCACTAACTTCACACTCTTAATAGCGAACAAAGCTTTTCGATTTGGATTTGGATTTCGATCCTCTCAACCAAAAAGCTTAAAAGGTTCTTTCTTCACATAGAAATTCTCTGTTTCTTCTTTTCGTTTACTTTATATTTTCAATTATTAGATAGATTAACAGCTGTCTGCACCATTCTTATTTTTGTTTGTTTCCAAACTGCATGCTTATAATTATAATTTGTATTCTCTACTTTTTTAATCTTCTACACCTTATTATTGATCAATAATAGTAACTCTAATCTCAATTATTAGATTCAATCACTTTCATTTTCTTAAATTATTACCGGTGTTCTAGGTGTTGCGTTTTGTGCTAACCATGGCAAGAAAATGCTAGAGATACCTACTTAACCCTCCACAATCACACTAGGTGTACTTTAAACGTGACATCATCACTTGACTTTTTTCCACTTATACCTTTGATTTTCAGAGCTTTGGTAGTCTACAACTTATTGATAAGTAATAATTGTAATATCAACACTTCAAATTAAAGACGTACCTGTGTTAGACTGTGTCAGACACCGACACATAATTAAATTCAATCACTTTTATTTTCTTAAATTATTATCGGTGTCTATTTAGTAACCAAGACAAAAAATTGTTTGGATCTGGATATCTGTATCTCAGCCTTGCTAGCTAACTACTTAATTTTCCACGATGACACTGAATCTGGTAGAGATGGTTTCTCTCCCGATCCCCCTCATTTCTTTTCTACCCCCCTCATTTCCGTTTTTGCCCTTGGGGGGTACTTCGGTTTATACGAACCGTTTTTTTTTGTCATGCTAAAAAAATTCGGTTTATATAAACCGAAATATTGTGTTCCAAATTTTTTTTCAGTTTTCCTGCATAAATTCTGCATGAGACCCTCAACTTCCACAATTTATTTGAAATACTAAACGATGTCCGATTTGAGTAAACGACCACTCGTTGGAAAGCTTAGGGTGTCAAGAATACAAATATAATTTTTGTTTTGAGGTTTAACTATCCAATTGGTTCAGTTTGACCAAATAATGGGTACTGGTACAGAAACAGAGCATAAACTTTTCTCAAACTTGTAGGTAGAGTTTCTCATACTATACTTAATGAAATTTAACAATTCCGGTTTCAATCGTGTAGTAAATTTTGTCTTCTTTACACTGGATTAAAAATCATTAGCATACGACTTATATTCAGAGAGCTATGATAAATTTACCACAGGTATATCTACAACATTTTGCAGAAACTTTTCTCAAACTTGTAGGTAGATTTTCTCATACTATACTTAATGAAATTTAATAATTCCGGTGTCAATCTTGTAGTAAATTTTGTCTTCTTTACACTGGATTAAAAATCATTAGCATACGACCTATATTCAGAGAGATATGATAAATTTACCACAGGTAGCTCTACACGAATTTTCACATAAATTTTCCTTCTTTTTGGGGGGTATATGTTATTTCGGTTTATATAAACCGAATTTTTTTTCCATGTTTAAAAACTTCAGTTTATATAAACCGAAGTTTGTTGGCAAAATTTTTTCATACCGCAAGGGGCAAAATTGGATTTTTGGGGGGTAGAAAAGAAATGAGGGGGGTCGGGAGAGAAAACGTCTCTGGTAGAAGTTAATATATTCTCCAGGCTTTCAACTCGCTACTTCATAACTTTGTGCTACCATGACATGCTAATTATAATTTGTATTCTCTACTTTTTTAATCTTCTACACCTTATTATTGATCAGTAATAATAACTCTAATCTCAATTATTAGATTCAATCACTTTCATTTTTTTTAATTATTATCAGTGTCCTAGGTGTTGCGTTTTGTGCTAACCATTGAAAGCAAAAAAAAGAAAAAGATTTTATTAATCATCAATTATATTGTTAAATGATAACTAAAATTATGTACCAATTTTATTACATTTTTATCTCTATTTTTTTACATAATTAAAATTTTTAAAGTAGTGATTTACTGTGAAAGCACTTTATCGAATATCAACAATATTATTTTGACACAATTATGCATATAAATATATAATCCTTATACAAACTTAAAATGCTGTTCAAAATCGATATATATATATATATATATATATATATGCATTTGTTGAGGTCGATGATTCTGATTGGTTTAAAAAAAAAATTTTTTATTAATTTTTTATATTAAATACTATTTGTGGACCAACCACAATCATCCACTTAAGTTGTGTATCGATACATATCCACGTTCATCATATTATAATACGTGTAAAATACTATAATCGGTGAAGAGATTGGTCTATAGTTTGGTGATAAATATTAAGGAAATTTATAATAATGATTTTTTTTTTCCGTTCTAATACATGCGTATGAAAAAAATTCTCCGCTGAAAATTTCATACCTAGTAACAAAAAGAAAAAGAGAAATGAAAGATAAGTAGATATTTTTAAGGATAATCCGATAATGTTTGTTTTGTTTTGTTTTGTTTTTTGGTTTTCCACCGGACACTAATTTGGTTTGAGAGTCAGTTCTGACATCAAGTGGTTTCGGTCCCTTTTCGATTATAGTTGCGGGGAATCAAATCATAATCCACTTTACCAAGTTTAACGCCAATCACCACCGAATCAAAACAACCATTACCTGTCTCGTATCTATGATCAAAACAACCAACTAACTTATCACTTAAAGACAAAAGTGGAAGACTATAATTTAGGTACCATGTGACCCAACTTTTTTTAGGTGTAGAAGTTATTTTAATCATAAAGCTAAAAATAATAGCTTTAAAACTAAAATTAAAGTTGTTTGATAAATTTTTATTTTTATTTTTTTAAAATAGGGTTAAATGTTTTTTTTATTTTATTATTATTATTATTATAATAATGTTAAAAGATATGTTTGATAATATATTATAATTATTCTTAAAATATAGAAGCTGTTTTATTCTTACTAGAACTTTTAATGTTTGGTCTAACTTCTTACTTCTAAGGAGAAAGAAGAGGATAAAAAACTAGGTCAAACGACACCTTAGACCGAGTATTCGCTATTACAAATGGAAATATCAATAGTTTATTTACGGATTCGGATATTTTTTTTCTCTGCAATTCTCTCTCATTTTCCTTATTTTATGAGTGTGAAGAGAGAAACAAGTGGATCCAAATCCTATTATGTGTATAAATATCACCTCATCTTCCATATTGGACTAAGAGGTACACTTCAAAGTCTCAATTTTTCATCACTTCCAAAATTTCGCAGTTTAGTTTTAAAAAATAACTCCTTCTACGGAGTTGTTCCACAGCATGTTGGGGTGATGTCCAATCTAGACACACTCGATTTGTCACTAAATGAATTCTCTTTTCAATAATTCTTTCACTGGAAAAATTCCAATATAAATGGTCTGGCTTACAAATTTGCAAAGTCTCCAGTTATTTTATAATAATTTCACAGGTCATTTTTTTTTGACAAAATTTCACAGGTCATTTACCTAACAATATTTGTGCCGGTGGAAAGTTGACAAACTTCACTGCTTCACAAAACCAATTCACAGGCCAAATTCCAGAGAGTTTAAAGACTTGCTCAAGCCTTAAGAGAGTGAGACTTGGACAAAACCAACTATTTGAAAATATCACAAATAGCTTTGGTGTGTATCCAAATTTGGATTACATGGAATTGAGTGATAATAATATTTATGGCCATCTTTATCCAAATTGGGGGAAGTGCAAGAGTCTCACAAGCCTTAAAATCTCATATAATAATTTAACAGGAAGCATACCACCAGAACTAGGCAAAGCAACAAATTTACATGAACTTAACTTGTCTTCAAACCATCTTACGGGAAAAATTCCAAAGGAGCTCGGAAACTTAGCTTTGTTTCTCAAACTCTCGATAAGTAAGAATCAACTTTCGGAAGTTCTTGTACAACTTGCATCTTTGCAGGAACGGACTATCTTGGACTTTGCAACAAATAATTTAAGTGGATTCATCCCTGAAAAACATGGAAGGTTGGTTATGTTATTGCAGTTGAATTTGAGCCAAAATATATTTGAAGGAAACATTTCTGTCGAGTTTAGCCAATTTAAAGTTATTGAAAATCTTGATCTTAGTGGGAATTTTTTAAATGGAACCATACTAGCAATGCTTGGACAATTAAATCACTTATGTAGTTCCTTTGAGATTGCTGCATTATAAAGCTAAAACAACATATGCAAGAACAAGATGTGCATGTGCAACATGTTAAACAAGATGTGTGACATCTTGATACTGGGTTAAGTACATGTTTAAGTAACATGTTGAAACAAGATGTCCCAAACATCTGGTAGGACGTCTTGCCCCAAAACAGCAAGCTGAAGATTTAATCTTATCCAAGGCGCGTGAATCTCTCCTAGTTTGTTACAATGCGCGAATTTACGATTGTCAACTGTTTAAAGGTTTAATTCAAATATTTTATCTTATGGAGTTAGTTTTAAAACAAAGTTTGTTTTAAAACTGAATCTTATCATTATGCAACTCAAAAACTATTAACTCAAGAGGAGTTGCATGCCTATATAAACAAATACATAGGTGCTAAGGTTTATAAGCTAGGTATTTGTTTTCGAATGGTCGTTCAATACCATTGATAACTACTGAAGGTTGTAGTCACTTGGGACTAGTGACTTGAGGAAAGTGAGTAGATTCTCATATCTAGGGGGAGTAGGCTCTTAGGTAGAAAAACACTAAGATTAAGAAGAGGCATACACATCAATAGATTTTGGTGTGCGTTATCAGACTAAATATTAATTCGGAGTAGTGAGTTTCCTTTCCTGGATTGGTATCCCCCAGTAGGTGTGGTTTCACCGAATTGAGTAAACAATTATTATGTACTTTACTTGCTTTTCTTTATTAACTTGAGTACTATAATCATGCATCCAATTGTCTTACCAGTTGTCTTAGACATCTTACAAAATACACAGTTGTCCCAGACATCATGTAAGACATCTGTCCTCGGACGAACGTAATTTCAACTTACAAACATTGAATTTGTCACACAATAATATTTCTGGTACCATTCCCTTGAGCTATGGTGAGATGTTAAGTTTGACAACTGTTGATATATCATACAACCAATTAGAGGGTCCAATTCCAAGTATTCCAGCCTTCCAAAAAGCTACAATTAAAGCACTAAGAAATAACAAAAGCTTGTGACAGGTAGAAACTATCATAGTCATAAGACTAACAAAATTTTGATGTTAGTTTTACCCCTGCTTCTCAGCACTCTATTGTTAACAGTATTTGTTTATGGGTTCTCATATCATATATGGAAAATTTCAAGCATAAAAGAAAACAAGGCTGTTGCTGAATCACACACTGAAACTCTATTTGCAATATGAAGTTTTGATGGAAAAATTGTGTATGAGAACATTATTCACATAACAGTTTGACAACAAGCAGGTTGGAGGACATGGATGTAGAGCTATCAAAACGGGTAGGCCTGCCAAGCCCGAATTTTTCCGGGCTTGGGCCTTAAAAATTCTAGCCTGAATTTTTTCCGTGCTTTTTAGTCCAGCCCATTAAATCCCGATTAAAATATGGGTTAGCCCGAATGGGCCACGGGTAGCCCAAGCCCAAATAAATTATAATAATAAATTTAAAAAAAATAAATGAGTATTAATACGAGTAAGTTGTTTTGGATGATTTGAACTTAGTCTTTATTATGAGAGTTTCTTTTGCCACTTTACAAGTTTCTTAAATACCATCCGCTACTTAAGTAGCGGACGATGTTTTTCCTCAAATTTCTCATTTTTACTCATCCGCTACTTAAGTAGCGAATGAGTAAAAATAGGGCGCGCAAGAAACTTGTAGGGCAGCAAAAGAAACTCCCTTGTATTATCAGTCAAGGGGCCTTTTTTTTTTGTTGTTGCTTGATATGTGATGCCTAAATTTGATTTGTGTTATTTTGGATGATCGGTAACTAGATGTGTTGCGATTTGGTTTGCTGGAAATACAATGTAGGTTTGGATATTTGGTGTGCAAATTTTTGTTTAGGTCCTTGCAAAATTATTTTATTTGGTTTTCATCCTTCTAATAAATAGGCGGAGTTGACACGCCAATTATATTTGCTAACAATAAAAGGCTAATTTGTCCCTGTGAGCTTAGCTCAGTTGGTAGTGACATCCCATTATATATGTAGAGGTCAGGGTTCGAATCCCGGACACTTCATTTGTTCACCTTTAAGGTGAAATTTCTAGGCAGTACTTGACCAAAAAATATATAAAAGGCTAATTTGAGTAGGAAAATTTAGCGAGAGGAAATCTATTAGAAACGTGTCGAGCACTAAATGTGAGTAGAACTTTGTATTTAAAGTTACAAGATTTTTACTACTGAGCTATCATCTCAGGTCTACGACACATTCAACAATTTTTGAACATTAGTTCACTATGTTATGGAAATCTAGCTCTTTCCGCTTGACCTAATCCCGTGTTGATTGTGTTTGCGTGTTTTAATCTAGTTAAAATTAATTAAATAGAGATTAAAAAATGGTCAAAACAATGAAGAGCATGATGGACTTCTTACCTGTATTAAGAATCAACTGAACAACTTGTGTTATTGACTGATGCAAAATGTATTCTAACAAGTAACAACAACAACACAGATCTTTGTCAAAAAAAAAAAAAAGACTGATCAGCAAACAACAATTAAAAGAATCCATAAACAAAATGCAATCAGTGACAAATAGCAGAATTTTAAATTAATGCGTACCCTCGGAGCACTTTTTCTAGAAACTCAAGCTTTGAAATGAACAGAATGATTATCAAAGTAAGCTGAAGCCAATCTCTTCACTATATTAATTTCAGGTTTTTTTTTTTGCTGTCTGAAAAGGATAATAACAAAAATCAGAAAGACAAAATGATAAAACAGAAATACAAAACTCAAATTTGAAAAGGAAAATAAGCAAAACTATTAAGTTAAAACGTAAGAAAGGAATCCAAATCTGTTTAATGTATAGTTTGCAATATGTGTTTCAAGAATGGAGAAATTAAAATATGTTGTCAAGAAATTATGTAGAG
This sequence comes from Trifolium pratense, assembly GCF_020283565.1. Classification (NCBI taxonomy): domain Eukaryota; kingdom Viridiplantae; phylum Streptophyta; class Magnoliopsida; order Fabales; family Fabaceae; genus Trifolium; species Trifolium pratense. The sequence continues at coordinate 31,907,084 of NC_060061.1, read as the reverse complement.
AGACTCTTCAGAAAAATAATACTAAATTAGGCAGTTGGGGGGCAGAGGGACTATACATCGTAAGTTGTCCTCCCATGGTGTACATTTTCAGATAAATATAATAAGTAATAATAATTCAAATAGTTACTTACCCGAAGAAGTCTGCAGAAAAATTTAATAAATTAATGTAGGCAGAAGGACTGTCAATTATTGGAGGGACTCTCAGAAATAGAGCTTCAGTTGTCCTCAAACAACTATAGTAATGATAATACTCCCTGTCTCATTATAGTAGTAATACACTAGGGATAAACACACTGGTTCGATTAGACGAATATATAATTTTTTCCATCGAAGTAATCTGACTTTCCTCGTGTTAGCCAATTACCTTTGATCTCTGGAATAATTTTTTCTTCTGCAACAGGATGAGCTGAAACAAGCCAAAAAAACTAAGAATTGAACTAATGGTGCCATAAAGTTGTGAAAAACCTACCGCCTACCAGAAGCTATCTTCCGATGACAGTGGTTAGCGAAAGACATATGTCTTTCGGCCGGGTATCAATTTATAGGCAAACTCAGTCTTATATTTTGATATCTACCAGTAAGTAGCGAATGGAATATATCTTTCGATAAATACTATTAGGGGCGTTTTTGGAATTTTATGGGGCTGTGAGCAATGATGTGGGGGGGAGGAGAAGACATATAACTTTTGGAACTTTAATGTGTTGATGTATTTCTCAATTTCTTGAGATGTTTTTCATAGGTACATCCTTAAATATCAATTACTTATGTTGCAAAATATAAAGACAAAATTTATTAGAATATATTGAGAGTATTGTTTTACTTACCTCAATTTAAGAGTCTTAAACTTTTGAAAGACTTGTACAAACTTGTACATTGTAAATAAAGAGTTCATGATGCATTTTACTAGGGCCATATGCTCCACCCGTAAAATTTAAGTATATCCATCAATTCCAACAATCATACTTGGGGTTACTGGGGCCATATGCTCCACCCATTTTTCAGATAATAAAAAATAGATTCCATCTCACAATGATTTATTGTCTTATAGGGTTTGTATACCCGATTAAATTTGGATTTACAAAAATGATGGTTAATTTTTTCTCGAAATAGAAGATTGAAGGTTTTTGAATAATCAAGAATGAGAAAATCGGCATCCCATCATCGTTCCCAATAGGTATATATTCATTATAAAATATAAACCATATAGGGGAAATATGTTGGAACAAATATTCCAGTAAGTAGAAGATTGAAGCTCAATTAAGTTTTTTTTTTTTTTTCAAATAAAAGATTGAATGTTCTTGAATTAGCAAGAATTAAAAAATCGATGTCACAACACGTATCAAGATTGAATGTTCTTGAATTATGAAGAATTTGATGAATTTATCCTTCCTTTGAGTAATATTTTTTTGTCTGTGTTTTTAAGTTAAATTATGTCCTTCAAACTTTTGAGTTAAAGAGAGGTTTAGAATGAGACATACCTTCATAGTCATAGGTGATGATGATGTGAGGCTTATACAGTTGAGGAGGTGGTATTGGGCTTGGGCCAGCCCAATAGTCCAATCTAGAACACACAATATTTGAATTCATATCCTACAACCATAGCATCAATATTCTAGTCAAGTTTCTCATAATGAATCTAAAAGGATGCCAAATTAATCAATTTTAGTTTGTTTAAACACATAAACCAAATTAGAAAACATAAATAATGAGAATCCTCTAAAATCCACAAATTTCAAGAATTTTAAATTGTTGGAGCTTATAGCTATATGGCGCTTAGGGAGAATATGGACTAATTTTATAAAATACAGTCTTGTGAGCTTTGAATCTATCCTCAAGTTCACTAATAATCAAAGGGAAAATTGAACTATACTTACAATTTGACCATGGGATTTCTATACAACTTTGTTCAGTAGTTAAAGATGTTACAACAACAAACTAACTTAATCTCAATTAGATTTGAGTTTGATAATCAATAGCTCTTGGTCTATTTATAGGTAGTATTATCAGACAATTTCAACGCAACTAATTAATGACATAGAACATTGTCATTTTTAGACTTATGAGAGCATAAACCTATTAAAGTCTGAGTCGCTCGTCCTTGTAACCCTCTTCCAAAATCCGAAATCAACCATACATCCCATAAAGTAACACTTTCTCAGCTACTTATTTTCGTGTAATTGATCAATTTTTAAAAGAGCATTCAAAGTATATTATAACAGAACTTCCCTTCACACAGCAACCATCATAATGTAATCTCGTAATCTCAATAATATGTGATCATTGAAATAGTCGACTGCATTAACCACCAAGTCTCCCAAATAAATAACATAGTAAAAAAGATCCTCTCGTTAAGCTAATTACAGAGCTGTAATTATATAGCAACATCATAAATTGCACGACACATAGGTAATTTATAATAAGTGTTAATTGCATAAAGAAAAACAAATCAGTACAGTCATTACCGTATGAGAAACAAAATGGTTGAATCACTTGCTTTTCCTTCATTCTGAAGCGCACTTACAGCTGTATCTGATTCTGCACCATACATATAGGGGGAAAAGGCAGACCAAATCATAGAATACCATATTAAGAAAACTTGTTCCCACATCTACGAATCGACCATACTGTTGAATTTTGAGTTAGTGGGCTCATGTTTACCACACCATGCTTTATAGATAATGAAAAATCTCAGTGACAGTTTCACGATTAGGGTCATAAAAAGACAATAACTACCATCCGCGATTAGGGTCATACTGCATTTTACTCTTGAGGTCATCGTCTATTTGAGGCAATCTGTTCCTTACAAAACTTATGAAACATTAGGGAATAGGGTCATTAAGATCATAATACAAAATCACTTCTAATTGCAGTTGCAAAATTGAATTTAGGGACGGTCAACAGAGCACAATAGATATTCATTCATGCATTATGAAAAAACAAAAATTCATATATATTTTTTGACAGAAAAGAGGACATCAATATAGACAATTGCTTGAGTGGCAATTAAGACAACATCACTAGCTTTCACATTCAGGGACTAGGGTCATTAAGTTCATCCAACATTTTACTATATGGTCATTGAGACATTTATGATCCATCCATTACAAAATTTGTAAACAAAGTATATTCATCGTTCCAACCATCAAATTTGGGGTTACTAGGGCAATATACTCACCCCTTTTTCAGAAAATGAAAAAAGATTCCATCACACAATGATTCACAATCTTATAGGGTTTTTAAACCCTTTTAAATTTTGATTTACTAAATTTAAGGTTGAATATTTTTCTTTCGTTTTTATGAAGATGAAGATTGAATATTTTTAAATAATCAAGAATGAGAAAATGGATATCTCAACATGCATAAATGCAAATACGTGGAAAGAAAGTTCAAAAAATTACCGTAGCAAACAATTGAGAATATCTTTCAGGGTTGTCGGCATAGAGCATACCTGTTACATAATAATATTTTCTCAAAGAACTGTCATCAGTCACCATAGCAAGTTTGTAGGATGCATACTAGAGTGGCTGTACCACCTACATGATCGATTGATTAAATGTTGCATAACCGAGAGGCCACTTATATTCAGTCACTAAATCCAAGACTCACGTTTATAATTATCAACACAAATCTAGTGCTATATGAATCTTATACATCCACCTGCAGTCAAAAACATTGACAGATACGACATTGTTATGGTTTCCTCCGTTGATATCAATGCCAGCATCCATATATGACATAGGTGGTCTGCATAATGCCATATATACCAGATATGAGATAAATACTGTGAGAAATAGTTCAGACTCCAAAGAGTTATTTTCTTTGTACTTTGTTTTAGTTGATTCGTTTCTTCCTTAGAGATTTCCTTTGAAACCCTTAACAATAGGCTAATCCAACACAAGCATGCACTCCATTTTGCATTTGCAAAATCACTTCATATTGTAGTTGCAAAATTGCATTTAGGGACTAGGGACATCAAAGCACAATAGCTAATATTTGTGCCTTATATTATAAATAAAATTTTATATTAAAATTTCATTTAAGGCAACTAGCTTTCGCATTAAGGCATCATCCAATATTTTTGGGTTATCAAGACAATCCCATAAAAAAACCATGCAAAAAAGTATAACCATTTTATTATCGACTTTGGAGTTAGTGAGCTTATGTGTACCATACCACCCTTTATAGATAATGGGAAAAAAAAAAAAAAAAAGAAGAAATCATCTCAGTTGACTGTTTCACAATTAGGGTCATAATAAGACAATAGCGACCATACACGTTTAGAATAAAAGTTCAAATTAAAATTTCTTTAAAGGCCAGGGTCCAACTTTTCTTTTATGAGGGTCATTAAGTTCATAATCCAAAATCAATTCTAATTGAAGTTGCAAAATTGAATTTAGGGACTACGGGTCATCAAATCAAAATAGATATCCATTCGTGCAATATGAATGTAAGTTCATGATTTATTTTTGACATAAAAGAGGACATCGATAGAGATAATTGCTTGAAACGCAATTAAGGCAACAATTAGCTTTGACATTCGGTGACTAGGGTCATTAAGTAATTTATCCAGAATTTTTTGGGCATCAATACATCCAATCCCTTATAAAATTTGAAGGTGACTTTTTTATCGAAACAGAAGATTAAGGTTTTTGAATAATCAAGAATGATAAAAACGGCAGCCCGTCATTGTTCCCAACATGTATCGATTATAAACAAGATGGGGCAAATATGTTGGAATGAAATTTCCAATATGCAGAAGATTGAAGATGCTTGGGACAGAACACGTTTCAACAATTAAGGTTTCGTGTTGTCAAGCAGAAGATGGAATGGTCTTGAATTATCAAAAATTAAAAAATCGGTATCACAACATGTATCAACCGCAAACAAATATTTTGGAACGAAGATCCCATAATTACTGTACCAAACGGAAAAAAAAAAAAAAAAAAAAAAAAAAAAACTAACTTTCAAAATATTATTGGGACAGAGTGCATTTGCTCAATTAAAGTTTGATTGAATGTCCTTGAAAAATCAAGAATGAGAAAAATGGGTAAGGTTCTACCTTTTTTCAAGTAGAAGATTGAATGTTCTTGACTAATCAATAATGCAAAATAGGTATCTCAACATGTATCAATGCAAATATATTGGATTAAAAGTTCCAAAATTACTGTAGCAAATGATAAGTTCTATCTTTAAAAATATTGGTACCAAACACCTTTTGCTCAATTGGTAAAGTTCCAAGATTGAATGTTGTTGAATAATCAAGAATACGAGAAAATGAGTATCTGAATATGCATCAATGCAAATATGTGAAATCAAAACATAAAAACCGAATCACATACCTCTTGATCTGACTTTTCATTTTCAAATTTGGGATAGAAAGTTGCTCTGATTCGTGCATGAAGCCACATCAACACCAACACCTGAACCATCAACCTTCCCTTTACCCACCAGTATGCTTTCGACTTCAGTTACCGTCCTACACTAACAGTTCCATGATATTTCGGTTTCCAAATAACCGCTGAAACTGAACACCACTATGTTCACCAATAAAAGGTTTTCTATTTCTCAAGCAGAAGATTGAATTTTATCGAATGATCAAGAATGATAAAAATGGGTAAGGTTCTACCTTTTTCAGTTACTATCTAATTCTTATACCAGCGCCAAAGCACCCACCAAATTTAATCAGATTTCACAGTAGGTCTGCAGTAAATAAGACCAACAGATATACGACCTCATTATGGATTCCTCCATTAATCACAATGCAAGCATCCCCTAGACTCCAAAGAATTAGTTTCTTTGTACTTTGCTTCAGTTGATTTGTTTCTTCCTTAGAGAATTCCTTCGAAACCCTTATAAGTAGGCTAATCAAACACAAGGGCGCACTTCCTTTTCCATTTGCAAAATTGCATTTAGGGACTAGGGTCATCAAAGCACAATAGCTAATATTTGTGCCTTATATTATGAACGAAATTCAATATTAAAATTGCATTTGAGGCAACAACTAGCTTTCACATTATGCAATCATCCAACATTTTTGGGCCACCAAGACGATCCCTTACAAAATTCATGGAATAAAGTATATCGATCTTATCGTCGAATTTGGAGTTAGCAAGCTCATGTATACCATGCCACTAGTGACAGTTTCACAATAGGGTCATAAAAAGACAATAGACACCAACCACGTTTTGAATAAAATTTCATAGTAAATTTCTTTCCTTTGAAAGCCACCATCCAACTTTTCCATTATGAATAAAGAATTCATAATGCATTTTTCTCAAAGGTCATTGAGGCATCCATCCCTTACAAAACTAATGAAACATTTGGGACAAGGGTCATTATGTTCATAATGCAAAATCACTTCTAATTGCAGTTGCAGAATTGAATTTAGGGACTAAGGGTCATCAAAGCAGACTATATACCCATTCATGCATTATTATGAATAAAAATTCATAATTTTTTTAATAGAAAAGTGGACACCGACAGAGAAAATTGCTTGGGTAGCAATTAAGGCAACAACTAGCTTTCACATTCAGGGGACTAGAGTCATTAAGTAATTTATCCAGCATGTTTTGGGCATCAACACATCCAATCACTTTTTATCAAAGCAGAAGATTGAAAGTTTTTATCGAAGCCCATCATCGTTCCCAATATGTATTGATTATAAACCAGATGGGGCAAATATGTTGGAATGAAAATTCCAAAAACTGTTGTTTTAAAATATTGGTACCAAACATGATCTTGGGATAGAAAACATTTTGCACGATTAAGGTTCATTTTGTTCTTCAATGATCAAGAACGAGAAAAATGGGTAAAGTTGTACCTCTTTTTTAAGCAGAAGATTGAATGTTCTTGACAAAATAAAAGATGAAAAAATGGGTATCTCAACATATATGATTCATGAATGCAAATATATTGAAATGAAAGTTCCAAATTTACCGTACCAAACGAAAAAGTTGATCTTTCAAAAATTGGTGCCAAACAACAAAAGGGTAATGGGACATAAAGAACACCGTTGCTCAATTAAGGTTCTTTTGTTTTGTTTTTATGAAGCAGAAGATTGAATGTTGTTCATAATGCAATCACTTCTAATTGCAGTTGTAGAATTGAATTTAGGGACTAAAGGTCATCAAAGCAGAATGTAAACCCATTCATGCATTATTATGAATAAAAATTCATAATTTTTTTAATAGAAAAGCGGACACCGATAGAGACAATTGTTTTTGTAGCAATTAAGGCAACAACTAGCTTTCGCATTCAGGGACTAGGGTCATTAAGTAATTTATCCAGCATGTTTTGGGCATCAACACATCCAATCACATTTTATCAAAGCAGGAGATTAAAAGTTTTTATTGAAGCACATCATCGTTCCCAACATGTATTGATTATAAACCAGATGGGGCAAATATGTTGGAATGAAAATTCCAAAACTGTTGTTTTAAAATATTGGTACCGAATTTGTCAAGAAAAAAAATATTGGTACCGAACATGACCTTGGGACATCACACTTTTTGCACAATTAAGGTTCTTTTTGTTCTTTAATGATCAAGAACGAGAAAAATTGGTAAAGTTGTATCTCTTTTTTAAGCAGAAGATTGAATGTTCTTGACAAAATAAAAAATGGGTCTTTGTAATGTTCTTGAGGCCAGAAAAACAGTTCATTACCTTCCAGGAGGCATCATGAAGGACTTTGTAATGTTCAGCAACTTTCTTCTGAAACTCGAGCTTTTTATATCTTTCATCACCATACCCTCCTCTTTCTGCAGCTTCCTGATATGAATGTGCAAATAATATAAATATGCAAAACAGGGAAACATGCATGAACCAAGCTCAAACAATGTAACCCATCAATAGTGAAAAAAAAGTCAGAAGAAAAAGGTGGATGAACTTTACAAGCAAGAGACCTGAAATCATTTATGTATCCCAACCCTACGGAAGAAAAGTAACACATCTAACTTTTGTTAATCAACGCCCCACTCCCTATTTATTTCAAAATTTTATATCCCAACCCAACAACATGGAACGTAGAAAAGGGAGCAGATACACATTATAGAAAATAAGCTTGGTTTTACAGAATAAAAACCTTTTCCAGCATGAAAATAAGCTACATTGAAATCATGTCTCAACATAACAAGATCTGGAGCACGCAATCCAATTTCCGGGGCATATAAATTTAAATTATGTGAACATAAGATATTGTGTGAATTCTAGACTGAGCTAGAATAGAAGTCCTCCTGGAAAGTCCTCATAAATCTTTTACCTTGCACCACTCAATATTTAGTCCTTTGGCAGATGAGAAGGCCACCCCAGAATAAGAATAACGGTCAACAATGAGTGTTACTCCACTTTTCAATTTTGTTTCCAACAATGGCCTGCACTAACAATACAACTTAATCAAAGAAATCTTGGAATTTCACTTGTCGATCATGAGCAAGTACCAGCAAAAATATCCAAATGGTTCTATTAGCTAATAAGAACAACATTCAAGGATATAACCATATTAACATAATGACTAAAGCCATGTATCAATTTCACATGACATAAACTTCACAAACTAAACCCCAAAAAGCTGCTTATGACAAATAATAACATAACTGATAGGAAAATAAAAACAAAAGCATAGAAACCTCTTTTCCCAACTATTAGCACTGAAGAGAAGATGAATAATATGATCATCCAACTCTGATGCATTTGTAAGATAAGCAGATACCTCCAAATTGTTCTTGAACTGTTTTTCTGGAATAAGAAATGAAAGTTCCAAAATTTACCTTGCCAAACGAAAACGTTAATCTTTCAAAAATTCGTGCCAAACAAACAAAAGGGTCATGGGACAGAAAGAACACATTTGCTCAATTAAGGTTCTTTTGTTTTGTTTTTATGAAGCAGAAGATTGAATGTTGTTCATAATGCAAAATCACTTCTAATTGTAGTTGCATAATTGAATTTAGGGACTAAGGGTCATCAAAACAGAACATATATTCATTCATGCATTATTATGAATAAAAATTCATAATTCTTTTTAAAAGGACACCGATAGAGACAATTGCTTAGGTAGCAATAAAGGCAACAACTAACATTCACAGCGAGGGACTAGGGTCATTAAGTTCATCCAACATTTTACTTTATGGTCATTGAGGCATCCATGATCCATCCGTTACAAAATTTATAAAACAAAGTATATATATATTCATCGATTCCAACGGTTAAATTTAGGGTTACTAGGGCAATATACTCCCCACCCCTTTTTCAGATAATGAAAAGAGATTCCGTCATACAATGTTTCACAGTCTTATAGGGTTTTTATACCCGTTTAAATTGGAAACCCGCCATCGTTACCAACATGTATCGATTATAAACCAGATTGGGCCAGAATGAAAATTCCAAACACAAGTGAAAGTGTGAAACTCCTTTATCATGACAAACAACAAACTGTCTTTTAAGTTTCTTTTGGGACAGAACATAACACCTTTTGCACAATTAGGGTTCTTTTGTTTTTCTCAAGCAAAAGATTGAATGTTCTTGAATGATCAAGAATGAGAAAAATGGGTAAAGTTGTACCTTTGCACAATTAAGTTTTTTTTTTTCCCTCAAGCAGAGAAGTTGTACCTTTTTTCAAGCAGAAGATTGAATTTAGGGACTACGGATCATCAAAGCATAACATATATCCATTCACGCATTATTATGAATAAAAATCCATAACTATTTTTAATAGAAAAGTGGACACAGATAGCGACAATTGCTTGAGTAACAATTGAGGCATCCACTAGCTTTCACATTCATGGACTAGGGTCATTAAGTTCATCCAATATTTTACTCAATGGTCATTGAGAAATCTATGATCCATCGTTACAAAATTTATAAAACAAAGTATATTCATCGATTCCAATGGTCAAATTTAGGGTCACTAGGGCAATATACTCCAACCCTTTTCCAGATAATGAAAAAAGATTCCGTCACACAATGATTCACAGTCTTATAGGGTTTTTATACCCGTTTAAAATTGGAAACCCACCATTGTTCCAAATATATATCAATTATAAACCAGATGGGGCAAATATGTTAGAATGAAAATTCCAAAAACAAGTGAAATTCCCTTATCGTGACAACCAAAAAACTGTCTTTTAAGGTTCTTTTGGAACAGAACATAACACCTTTTGCACAATTAGGGTTCTTTTGTTTTTCTCAAGCAAAAGATTGAATGATAAAGAATGAGAAAATTGGGTAAAGTTGTATTTTGTTTTTTCAAGCAGAAGACCGAATGTTCTTAACTAAATAAAAAATAAATAAATGGGTATCTCAAAAATTACCATAGCAAACAAAAAAGGGTCATGGGACAGAAAGAACACCTTTACCGCCACCACGGCCTCCTCCACGACCTCCTCTGCTTCCACCTCTACCACCGCCTCGTGACTTAAAAGGAGTACCTCTATCACCTCCTCTTCCTCCACCTCTTCCACCCCTGAACCCTCCACCAGAACCACCACGACCTGCACAAATTCAAAACACCAAAATCAACAAAAATCCAGCTACATCAATATATATATTTCAATCGAATAAATCAAAATTCACATGATATATTATTAAAATGGTGCCAAAAGGTTTACCTCTAACAGGAGGACCCATTTTAGAGAGACTGTGAAGAGATTTGTGAGAACGGCTACGAGGGTTTATCAGAGAGAAGAAATGTGAATGTGAATGGTTTAACGAGAAAAAAAAAAGATTTTTATAGGCGAAAGTTAGGGTTTTGATTGTTGAAAACATTGGTACGAAAGAAACAAAAGGGTCATGGGACAGAAATAACACCTTTCCAAAATTAAGGTTCTTTTGTTTTGTTTCGTTAGCAGAAGAATGAGAAAATGGGTATCTGAATCAACATGCAAAATATGTGGAAAGAAATTGAGAAAATTACCGTATCAAACAGAAGAGATTGAATGTTGTTTCTTGATGTTGCAAATAATAAAGATGATTGAGCGAAACACCGAACATCCAAAAGGTTTGATGAAGGATGCATCGCACTCCACAATGTGTGTTTGCGTGTTTATTCTTTTCTTGTTTCTTGAAGAAGAAAGAAAGAAAGAATGAATTTTTATAATATTTTCATTTCACTTTTCACCAATTGGCTTAAGATTGAAGCAGCACACACACTTACTAGTACAGTACTATTTCACAATGGCTAGGCTACTACGTTGCGTGTAATCCATTCGCTTTAATGGGCATTTGTTTTAGTATTTTTTAAAAAATTATTTTTTTACAGTTAAATATATTTTTTTGTATTTATAAAATTATTAAATTTTAATAGATAAGTATAGCTCAAATGGTAGCTAGTATCACAGAGGGGTTAGGGTTTGAACCCCAGATTCCACATTTCTCCACATTTATATGTGTGAGAGTTTAACCATTAAGCTAATTGATAAAAAAAAAATAATTATTAAATTTTAGTCTCGTGAGCTTAGCTCAGTTGGCAAGAAATTGCATTATGGGAGTGGTTGAGGTTTGAACCCCAGATTTCACATTTCTCCACATTTATATGTGTGAGAGTTTAGCCACTAGACTAATTGATGAAAAATAAAATTATTAAATTTTAGTCCCGTGAGCTTAGCTCAATTGGCAAGACATTGCATTATGCATGCAGGTAACTGGAGTTCGAACCCGGATCATCTCACTTATTTACATTAAGTGTGAAATTTCTAGCTACTAAATTTATTACTTTTAAAAAATTATTATGCACGTAGTTTTAGACTTTTAGTCCCGACTATAATGTGTATTTTTAAATGATTATTTTATCAAAGTTATCGTTGAAGGTTCAAAAAATATAAGAAAGGGAGGCAGGGGCGTCTCCGAGTTTTAGGAGGCTCTGTGCAAAATATAAAAGTGGTCTCTTAAAAAATAAAAAAAATTAAAAAAAAAATAATCAATTTAAATTGCATATAATATAAAAAAAAAATTCTTGTAAACATATAAATTATCAATATTAAATCTTGCATTAAATTAAATGGAACAAGAAATACAAAATAATTATCTTTGTATATAACGTCAAAAAGAAACATCATAATCTAAGATTAAATTTTATGCAAAGATTAAAATGGACTAGAACTATATTTACGAGTATAGATAACTAATATATTGATACTCATATGATATTTATGAACATTAACAATATATAACTATTATTTTAGAGCCTAAAAATTAATCTATTAATATACATCTGATATTTTATAGGTATAAATAATATATAAGTAATATTATAGGACCTCAAAATTTTGAGTTGAGGCCCTCAAAATTTTGAGGCCCGATGCCGTCGCACACCTCGCACATGTGTGCAAGCCGCCTCTGAAGGGAGGTTGGAATTGAGTTTCTAACTAGATTTAAATTCTTTTTGAAACTCTAAGACAATATAAATTAAGACTTTTGTCAACAAGACTCTTATATAGTTGTTTGCCTTGATTGCTTAATCGCAAGCCTTTAGGTTTACCATTTACAATTCTTTCCTTATTTGTTTTCCTTGTTCAGGAAAACAATTCTTGTGCCTTGATTGCTTTAAATCTTCTTGCAACGTCTTTTTGAAAATAAATTTACTAATTTAATAAGTTTTATAAGAAAGATCACAATTATTTCACTTATATTTCAACAATATTTTATAACAAATTTTTAATAATAACAAATTTAATCGAATAAAAGTTAATGGACCAGTACAAAAGCACGAATCTTTAAATTAATTAAATCTATAAAGTAAAAAACATTTTGTCTTCGCATAGTTCTCTAAACTAGGTAAATCAAAAACATTATGTCTAAAACATAATTAGAGAACTTTTTATTTCTTTAAATATTTTTTTACAATCATTAGAGAACTATCATGTTACCAACAATCAACTATTATGACCTATACACATGGAGAAAATTCTACTGGGAGGAGACAACCCACTCAGGGGGCAGGAATGGTAATAGATAGGGTCGAGTGCGGGTTTTATACTTCTCAAACCCGCACCCGAACCCAAACTCAAAAGCTGTTTGAGTGACAAAACAAAACTCACGCCCACATTCGTTGGGTTCGAGTTTTTCCACCAAAACTCGTAGCAAGAACACACAAAATTAATTACATGTCCAAACCCGACCTGAATTCATTGGCCTTTTTCCTTTTCATGACAAGATTTCAACATTCAATATTTTTTTTTGTTTGCAATAAAAAAGTGTAAAATTGTAAATAAAATTATGTAAACACATTGAAGCTATGTATACATAGAGGTAATTTAACATCTAACCGGATGTGATTTCAGGTTTCAAATGCGGGTTTGAGTGATCCCAAACACCAATCCGTAGTATTGGGTGTCACTGAACCAAGTCAACTCGGATTTTTTCCCGTCGACTCAATTTGAGTTTTGATTTTGGGTGTGTCCATAGATTAGATTATTGGATGGAGATTAGTGATGGTCATGGAAAATATTTGGTAACCCCAAGAAAAAAAGAACTCCGAAGAAGTTGGATGATTTACACTACACTGTTGACAGCTTCATTTCATTTCAATTCTAACTTTCCCTCTTCTCTCACTTCGTTCATCATTTCCTTTGCCACCGTCTTTTCTCCGATCCTTTGCCACCGCAACGATTTCGCTTCCAACTATCACCGGCAAGCAAACTCACACTATCCGCCACAGCAGCGGTGAGCTATGACCCTATCCGGATTGTTCTGATTCTACATTCTCCTCTTCACTTTCTATTTCTCAGTTCCAACACTTCACCTTCATTTCAAGTTCAATTTTTCCACTTCTTTCATTCAAAAATCACCAATTTCTCCCATAAACCATACACTCTAGAAGAAAATTTTACATATAAGTCCTTCAAGTAATTTTGGATATGATTTTGGGGTTGGGGTTAGTGCTCAAAGGAAGAAGAAGAGAACCCATCTCTTGAAAGTTGTTCATGGATACTCCTTGAGGTAAAACTTTATGATTCATAAATATTTAGAAATGATATCTATCTTGGATGAGTCGTGGAACTAGTATAGATAGTAAAAATCTTAGATTTTCATGAGTCCCTTTCAAACTCTAACTCTAACAAGTTGGAGGTTTGTCTAATTCTCTAATCTATTGGTAGTGTGATCTTAAATAAGTTTCCCCAGAGCTGAAATTATTGTATGATGTTCAGATTCAGTGGAAATTGCTTCGGTGATCATTCCGGAAGGCATTGCTAGGAACGAAGTTGATTCGTCATAGTTGTGAGTTGATGATGATCATTACTACTTATTTTAACTACTATTATCAATTTTATGTTACTTATTTTCTATGTTAAAGTATTTATAAAATTGGGGAACACACCCTTTGAACATTTTCTCGTCATTGTTATATAATTTCCAAGTCATCAAATTAACTATACTCTATTTGGACTTATCCATGACTTGTTGAGCAAATGAATTGAAAATGAGGTTTGATTGTGGTATTTTTACATAAATTTCAATATCTCGTGAAACGTGGATTTTGATAAATATGCTTTCAGAATAATGATTTCAATCAAGTAACCGATAACGAGGATAACGGTCTAGGTGCACCTAGTTATATAATATTGAGTAGAAAAGGGCTATCCGTTAGATGGAGCTGCCCCTAAGTGAAAGGCCACTCTTAGGAGGAAAGGGCTATCAACGAGATGGAGCCGTCTCTCGATTCTCTCGTAACGAATTGGCTATCGACGAGCTGTAGCCTCCATAATTAAAGATGAGGATGTATTTTCGTAATCGAGGAGAAAAGGGCTATCTGTTAGATGGAGCCGCCCCTAAGTGAAAGGCCGCTCTTGGGAGGAAAGGGCTATCAATGAGATGGAGCCGTCTCTCGATTTTCTCGTTATGACTTCTTTTTATTTGATTGGATTTCTATATTTTTATTATTTCAAATTTCAAACTCTATAATGATTTGGATCGAGTATTATTTATATTACGTAGTTACTACTATACAATAATTATTACAAGCTTTCTAAAAATCAAATGCTCGTGCCTTTGTGTGTTTCCCATCTAGTTGGTAATGGTTGTTATCTCTCACTAAGTCCTTGTGACTTACTCCTTCATCTTATATTTTTTTCAGATTCAAAGTCACTGAATAGAAAGCTTCTAGCAGAGTTAAAGATCTGTCGATGTCACTCTTTTGGTAGGCCTTCTTGATGAAAACTATTTTGTATATGTATATTTGGAGTTGATCGAGTATCTGCAGCTATTTTGAGTCTAGGAATATCTTGTTTTGAAATGTATAAATTTAAACATGTATATTTTGAAAATTCTGACTGAATGATGTATATGCTGCAAACAGGATTTATTCTGATTTGGAAACATTGAAAATATAGATGAGACTTTGTCGAAATTTCAGTAAAATTGTTCTAAAGTAAATAGTCATTTGGAAATAATATATTTATTGTTTGTCAAATTCGGTCATTAGGCTTGCCGGACTAGTATTAGTTCGTGCGCCTGTCACGATTGGAGTTGGGTCGTGACACATTGTCTATTGTTGCTAATGATTGGCTAAAGGTAATATTTCATTCCCGTCGTACACATGCTAGCATAACTACACCTTTGTCCTTTAACAACTATTTCTAGGATGCAACTTTAACCAAATTAGTTGTTGCATTATGCCAAATAGCTTTTAATTGTACGAAATTTTGTACATTTGATCTACTTAACGAGGATATTCTATGGTTGGATCGTTTAAATTTATTGAAGGTTTGTGTATATGCTAATTGCAGGTAATATATACTTGTATACATGTATTTTTATGTACATGAACATATACTTTTCTATGGATACTAAATCATTCTTATAATCAGATTTAAGCATTGCAAAACATGTTTGAGTATCTTCTTGATTCTGAAAGCAAAATGGAAACAAAGTAGATGGTAATGATGTCCCTGGTCACTCTGTCAGAGTTGGGCACAATGTACCTGTTGCTGCTGGTGCTGGGGATACAAACATATGCAGGGGGTTATAATTCAGTTGTAATGGGATAGATTTCAACGAACATGTTCGACAGTCAACTTTGAAGGTCAGTACCTATATTCTATTTTAGATTAGATTAAACTCTTAGAAGTCATATGCAAAGACACAAGTAAAATCCTGTTTTAATAGAACTAGTCAGAGTGTGTGTTTTCATATTGTTTCTATGAGTGGTGTTTCCATTCATTCAAATCTTTTAAATTGATGCGTGACAGAAAGGGGTGCGAAATTAGGTTTGATGTTTTGCATAGGAGATTAAATGCAAATCTTGCAGCTGTTAATCACCTGTCCTGCTGAATGTGGATTAAATGATGCATCTTTTTTATTAGCTTTTTTCCCCCTGGAAACTTGATCATTTCTGTTAAAGTAGTTAAGCTTTGTGTTTCTCATGCATGTTAGATATGCTAATAATGCAGATTGATCAAGTTGTGCTGCGCCAAGGTCTTGTTCATCCGATCACCTGTGTTCCACATCATATAGCGCTAGAAACAGACCTTCTGAGAAGTAATCTCCTATATATAATTTTGGATGGTATAATTCACATCAACTAAGTTCTATTATCTATGATGATCCCTGTTTCTGGAAAAAGGAAACCTGAGGCTGACTTGTTCACTCAATCAAGAGTTGGTGTTTCTCGAATATACAAGCTTATCGAGGGAACCGGATATCAAGGAACAACTTTATGTCCTCAAATGTGCGAAAATTTGATACTACAAGATTGACCAAATTTGTAATAGCTTTCTTAACGTAAGTCTTATTTGTCATTATTCATTGTTATAATCATGTGAGTTTTTATTTCGGTGATTCACTCCTGTAAGTGTTTATGTGACCGTTTTATTGGTTTCTTTTCACAGGTACTGCACAGAGGTCCTTGCCTTGCTTCCATTTGTTGCACCTGATGAACCACTTTATTTAATCTATGCTATCAATCCAGTAGTTCAGGTTAGGGCTGGTCCACTGGAGGCGAACTTCAAATCCTGGATTTCAAGCATGTTACAAAGTGAGGGTGACGGTACACCTCATGGGAATGGAATGTATCAACAGGCGTCAAATGAACCTATTCATACAACCCAAGTCCAGTCAATGGACTTAAATGGCACATTTTAGAAAAATGTAGATGTTCAGCCCTACCTCAATGATACGACATCAGTGGATTTAAATGGAACAAATCACCAATTGCCAGATTAGCCTTTATCGCATAATGGTAGATCAAAAGTAAAGCTACATGCTGCAGGTTTTGCAGATTCCTTTACCCTCTCAAAACATGATCTGGAGAAAGTTCAGGTATTTTGGAGCTCACTGTCGTTATTTTTGTCAATTATGTTGATTTGTTTGTGGGAAGAAATGTGAAAATTCAATCTAATCGCCTGAACAGTAGTAGAATATGTACATTTGAATCAATCATTAATTTAGTAATTGGATCATATGATCACATTCATTTTGTTCCCGATGCTTATGCAGGCTGACTATTTATCTGCGATTGCATTGCAACTTCTTTTAAAGCTAAAGAGACACCTAAAACTCATGTATAGTCTCGATGATGCCAGATGTAAGGTGAAACTATATAATTCACAATTATCATAACTAATTCACCTACCGGGATGAGATGCCTAACTGTCCTCTATCTTTGGGATGGTTTCCTATTTTTGTTTAGGCTCCAAACGAGCCACCAAAACCTGGAGATGTTTTTTCAAGACTGAATGTTCCATTTAATATTGGTGAATCTCTGTTCAGTTTGCCTGCATATATCTGCAAGAATTAATGCAAAGAATATCAGGTATTGTAGCTTGAGTAAATTTGTTTTCTTTCGTATACACCGAACTTTTGGCACGTTGAGTATCTGTTTATGAGTCCGTTTAAATAAATTTCGTCTACAGCATTTATGAGGGATTTTTATTAAAAAACTCTTTTGATATTACTTTTATTTTAAACGGTATCTCTTAAAACATGAAATTAGTTTATGTATCTTGATTTTTTTGTAAGTTCTCGTGTAAGTTTTCTATATACACATTTGGGAATTTATTAGTTTTTTCTTCTTTAAGTAATGAACTATCAACATGAATATATTTTGATTGAGAAAATTTATTAACCTTTTCTATCCTAAACAAAGAACCTTGAGCATAATTTAATTGTGAAGCTCCTAATTTCAATTGAGCCTATATCTCATTGTTGCACCAGGAGTTTAAGAATGCAATGCATTGAAGGACACAGTGGATTATTCACTCTACACAGCAGATATAGAACGGAAGTGACAAACACTCTGAAATGTTCGGAAATCTGGACCGATGGTAGGTTCTGATATTGCTGAAGGCGACAATGAGGATAGGGCTGGTGCAATGCGCAATATAGTGGCAACATTCTTTTTTATGGAAAATTCATCTTAGCCATCCAAATCATGTTTTGATTGTTTTCTTTGATTTTGTTTCAGTTGCACATAATTTGTTGTCTATTCATTATTATTTAGTAAAGTTTGGTTTACTAAATCAGTTGCACATAATTTCACCTAAGATTCTTTGTTGTTATGGCTTAAATTCTAATGTTATGCTTTTTCACAATAGACCTTTTATACTAATCAACCTTAATGAAGTTCAAAAACTGAATTAATTTTCTATGCTAATTAATCAACTTTCTCTAACTCTAATTATACAATGAAACAAATTAAAGAAGGGAAGAAAAAAAAAAGAATCAAAGAAATTAGCACAAAACAGAGAGTGGCATATTATCGTAAAAAAATATTACACATATAAAAGCATATACTAAGATAATTCGGTGACCGTCCCCAAATGCCAACATTAATATTCGTCACGGCAACATATTTTCATATACATCATTTAACTTTCTCCTTTATCTTTACATCTCTACAGTAATAAAAAATCACACAAATTATGTATACCACTAAATGCTCTCAATTTCGATCCCCGTAACTGTACGTGAACGGGAACCAGATTAAACAGGTGGTTAAAGAAAGAAAAAAATAATTTACAAGGCAATAGTTTATACTTTATAGGGATGGCACGTACATCACGTACATGATGATAGGATTAAGATTCTTGATAGTGAGTGCATGTGTGGAACAATTTCCTTCCTACTTCTTAAACAATTGCAGCTATTTCTCCCATCTCAAAATTGCACCTATTTCTTTCTTTATATCTCAACTTAACTTCCTTCCTTCCACAAGATTGAGTGCCATGTGTGTGTGGTGTTTAAGTTAATAAGTACTTGTTTTGCTAGGAATTATTTATATACGTTGTTATATTTTTTATTTTATTATAGAATTTTTTTGTTAAAAAATTTGTATATTTATGAGTAATTTACATGTGAGTACGTGCGTGCGTGCGTGCGCGCATGTGTGCACGTGTAAAAATTATTTTAATTTTCCATAGACTCACCAATAGATCCAGAGTTAAATTATTATAGTTCTTACATTAAGTTTTTTTTTTTTTTTCCTTTTCAGTTTCACCTTTTAAATTTGTTGTTTTTTCATTTCATACCAACACAAGAGATGGATTAAAATTGCAATTCGATAGTGCAAAGGTTTGTCCAAGTATGGATCTACCCATCGACAAGCATCCATTGAAAGTTGAAACCGATAGGAGCACTGATCCGCTGATGCACACGGGTCAAAAACGAGTTAAAAAGAAATGTAGCTTGAAGAATGAATCATTGTTTCATTGATTAATTGCTATTGACATTTCTACTACTCGGTGGAATACACATTCTAGATGACATTGGTACAACTCGTCAAAGGTACATTTACATCGCTCCCATTTGCAACACCGTCACAGATAACTACCACTTTATACCGGGATGACTTCCAAGCAGCAATTTTCATTCAAAGTTCTCCGACCGCCGTGATTGTCAAGCTCAAACTTCCATTAGTGTGAGCTTGACTCAAATCATCACAGACGGATGGTGGAAGAATTACACCATTCCCACTTAACAAATAATACAAGATATTATTACCTTGTTCTCCTTGTTTGAATGGTAGTGTAATGGATTCCGAAGTTATGTTATAGTTATTGTAAGCTGCATAAATATGAAATTCTTTATAATTTATGTCAGCTTTTTTGTTTGGGTTTATGAATATTAAATATATTTTGATTCTGGAGTTCACACCAGTTCCAGAAATATTTAATTTATCTATTTTAATTTTATACATGGCAAAATTTGGTTTGACTGGTTTATTTGCCGACACAAAATAAATAAATAAAATTATTAGAGAAATGGTTACGAGTAGGAGGAATCATAAGAAAATTCTTTTCCAATTTGTCATTGTGGTTGTGGTTAAATAAAAGAAATGAAAGGAGAGGAGAGTGTGTTAGGGACAGAGATATTAGTATATTACCTTTGAAATTGGAACTTCCAAAAAAACAGGGGAATTGATTACGGTGAAGGAGTGATCCAGGAGAAGAATGAAGGAGCAGAGAGAGTGAGTGAGAGATGTGAGTGAGTGAGAGATGTGAGCAGAGAGAGTGAGTCAGAGATGTGAGTCAGAGATGTGAGCAGAGAGTGAGTATTCAATTGCGACTTTTTTTTTTTTTGGGTTAGTATTCAAATGAGACTTGGTTTTTGTTTTTGACACAAAGGATGGTTTTGGGTTCTTGTATTTATAATAGAAGTAACAAAGTATAATTTATTTTTGTTTCCTATTGTGCATGATGAATGGTTGCATTTATGGCCTGCATGGAGTTGGTATCCGTTTACATCTATTTCCTATTTTGAACCCAAAGCCTTTTCAAATTGCATAGCAAACTTTATCACTTTTTGCATTACTTCTTTTCATTTTGCCATCCACTATCACTACAATGCTAGTACAATAATTTGTCTGCCTTCTCTTGTACTGCTTGGAGACTTGAATAAATTTTGTCATTTCAAAAAAAATAAATATAGACTTTGAGATCTCAATCTCGCAAGTATAATAGTACAATAAAAACTATATATATAAACTAATAGGAAATCAATGACTAAATAAGAAAAAGATTATGAATATATCACTGCAATCTTACATGGTGGATCCAACACCAATTAAGATCCCATATGCCTCGAAAAAGAATTATCTGAATATAGTTTAATTTTCATAATTAATAATTATCATCAAATTAATTTCCATTTGTTATTGTAGTTGATTACTTCTCAAATAAATGATCCAGATTGGTTTAATTTCCTTTGTATGCATGCATAGGATTTCCTCATAGTTATATGTATGTGTGTTAACGTTGCATGGAAATGGTTAAATTTGAAGTTTCATGCTTTTTAAAGGAGATTCAATAGAAAAGGAAAGCATCATAATACTTTGATCAAATAAAAGTGAAGTTTGACTATAGAGGAATTGAGAAAGAGTAGTAGATAAAGTTGTGTGTATATATACAATTGTTTTATTGATTAATTGTGATTGATACAACTACTTGTATTTGTATATATACACACACAATTGTTAAAAGATATTTTGGAGATATTTCTACTACTCGGTGGAATACAAATTCATGTGGTTCCTAAAGAGTATGGTAGTAATATTTTGGACATGTATTGTCTCTTTCACTTAGTGTTTTATTGGTAAAAGATATATATTAGATAGAGTATACATATTTTTTACGATGTTTGATAAAAAAAATTATTTTGATATTTTAAATAATTTATACTTAGCACAAAAGATCGTGTTTGGCGAGGAATAAAATTTAAGTTTTTGTCCAATTTTATCGTCTTATTCTACGTTTTTAGGGTTGGAAAATGCGTTAAATGAGATATAACTTGGTCAAACTTGGCTAAACCTTCAATGTTACGTACATAACATCATGAATATAGAGTTGGCAAAAGTTCAAAAGCAAATTAGTAGGTAGACATAAAAATAAAATTAGAACGTACCATGTATATATAGGTAGTGGTAACAAATTCTTTTATAAAGTTAATAAATTCACACACGGTAGAGATTAGTCATTCACAAAAACAAATATAGTAAAAGAGATAATTTCATTCCCACATTCCACTCACCACTCACCGTAAGATTAGGGCTTAGGGATAGGGTTGGTGTTAGTTTCTATTTTTATACAACTTTTTTTTTAGTCTTTATCATGCTTAATGTATTTAGAGAAAGTTTTATTCTTTCCCATAGCGTGAATTGAATAAAAGAGGAAGGTGAATTGAATGATTGGGTTCTTGTTTTTATAATAGAAGTAACAAAGAATAATTTATTTTTGTTTTCTATTGTGCATGATGAATGCTATATTAGATTAGATGATTTAATTATTTATATATGTTGTTATATTTTTTATTTTATTATAGATTTTTTTTGTTAAAATGTTTGTATATTTATGAGTAATTTACATGCGCGTGCGCGCGTGCGTGCGTGCGTGCGCGCGTGCGTGCGTGCGTGCGTGCGTGCGTGCGCGCGTGCGTGCGCGCGTATGCACGTGTAAAAGTCATTTTAATTTTTCATAGACTCACCAATAGATCCAGAGTTAAATTATTATAGTTCAAAATCTGTTGTACATTAAGTTTTTTTTTTTCCTTTTCAGTTTCACCTTTTAAATTTGTTGTTTTTTCATTTCATACTGACACAAGAGATGGATTAAAATTGCAATTCGATAGTGCAAAGGTTTGTACAAGTATGGATCTACCCATCGACAAGCATCCATTGAAAAACAACACTCTCCCAAACAACACTCCACAAGGAAAAACAAAAACTGTCTCACTTTCTTATATTTTCATCTTGTGTGTCTAAATTGGTATGGAGTTGATAAATGGATTTTATGGACTCACACACCTTTCATGAGTGGATGACAAGCAATGATAAAATTATAATAATGGGTTAGACACATTATTATCATACATATTCTCCAAGATTTGTCCTATTATCGGTGCTTAGTACAATTTAGGTGAAAAAGGTTAGTGTGGTTAATGTGTAAGAATCCAAGTCTATAAAAGGCATGTCTGATCCATGATTGTAATATATCATAAGTTTCTAAATCATAATAGTAGTGTTACAATTCTCTCTTCCTATGTTCTTTCTTGTTGGTGCGTGAAGTTTATTTATGTTGCTTCTATGTCCCATATTTTCTCTTAAGAATCCATATTTTCTTCTTCTTCTTCTTTGCTCAAAACCTAATGGTACTAGGAATGGTATTAGGAGTAAATGAACATGTTGTTGAAAATGAACATCAACAACATTTTAATGACAACTTTAATAGTTATATTAATGTCATCTATATTTGTTTTTATGTTACTGTTATTCTTATTGTAATCTTCTTACTCTTTGCTTTTTTTGAGATAATCCGTGTACCTTTTTTACAAACTTTTTTTCCTAACCGGCACCCGAACCGCTGTGATGTTGAATCTCCTGTGAGAGAACTTGGTCACTCATTATCACTCTCGGTTTCAATTTTAATGCATGGAGAAGAGATTCATACATTCATTGCTAACCCTGCGCCGCTTCCGTTTGAAGGAACACTACAAGAAAACTGCTTTTATTTGTAAAATTATAATAATGTCTTAAGTTAGGCACATTATTATTAAGTCAGATTACTATCAACCGGTCCCTACATTCACATTAACATTAAAATGGCAAAGCAAAGAAAGAAACATGAGAATGGCAAAGCAATGTCATTGCCACCTATCATCACAACCAAGTCTCAATGGGAACAATTCTATTCTTGATAGGAACTGATGCAAACCTACCACAACACAAAATCTTGATAAAAAACTAAAAAGCAACTTTAACTCATCTAGTCTACATTGACAAAATATTGTTGAAGGGGTGGAAAAATCTTCAAGAATAAACTAGTACCTAATTATTTATATATGTTGTTATATTTTTTATTTTATTATAGATTTTTTTTGTTAAAAAGTTTGTATATTTATGAGTAATTTACATGTGAGTGCGCGCGTGCGTGCGTGCGTGTGTGCACGTGTAAAAGTCATTTTAATTTTTCATAGACTCACCAATAGATCCAGAGTTAAATTATTATAGTTCAAAATCTGTTGTACATTAAGTTTTTTTTTTTTCCTTTTCAGTTTCAGACTCACCAAGACAATCTTTGGGCTAGCCGCAATTCTCCAGCTGTATGTTCTGAAAACCCTAGCTTATGCATCAAGACAATTTCAGGCTATAAATACATGAAGACTGAGACCTATTTTAATCATCTAAGCCGTGTTTTACTAAAGTTTGAGTTCTAGGGTTTAGAGTTTTTAATTGTTAATCGTGAGTCTTTCTTGTGTCACTTTGATGCAAGCTTAGGACTGAGTTTATTGAGTTGTAATTGTGAATTCCACTCCTAAGCTTTGAAGTACGGAGTTAGCTGGTGTTTTTCACTCGAGAGCTTTTAAGCGAGAGTGAAGTCTAGTTTCATGGGAGGGTGTCTCCATCATTGATCATTATTAAGTCAATAACAACATTATCTATGTTGTTATAAGGAATTGGGACGGGATCTCATATCTAGGAGTTCCTAGGTAGGATTTGCACGGGTAGTGTCTAGGCGATAAGTCGTAAACCGGGGTGTTTGCTAAGGGCTTTGAACTAGAACTATTATAGTGGATTCATTCCTGGATTGGTATCCCCAAAGTAGGTGACGTTGTGCTGAACTGGGTAAACAAACGAACTGTCTTATTTACTTTATTGCAGTTTATCGTTTTATTATACTCAGCGTTTATATTGCTACAAAACATACTACTCAAAATAGCGGTAAAAATATGTGTTGGGTATAGTTCCACACAAAGTTTTGGCTATTTGTACTCATAGTCAAAACTTTAAAGAAGAAAAAATCTCCATCTCATAATCGTGCGTTTGATCTGCTGAAAAATAAGAGACTGAACATGACAACTTCAATTGTAATGTGTTTAATTTTAGAATTGTTCATGATACTGAACAAACTGTAGGGCCAAGGGACAAGACAAATAATAAAATTCTTTAACCCACGGAACAAATTTTTATCTTTTCCACAATTTATCTAAAATACCAAAATAACATTTTGTCTACCAAGCATAGTACAACACAAAATTTGTTCAATATCTTAAACGTTTGTCATGTGCTATTTTATCTTATATTGTATTATTCTGTCCAGTACTTACTTTTTGTAGATTAAACACATCTATGTGTTGCAAAATAAAATAAATTTTTCTCAGGGGTGTGAAATGCAAGTCATGGGGTGTTGATAAATTTGGGCTTAACACCCCTTTCTAGCCCATAAACAAATTCCTCATTTTTTTCACGTTGCTGCTTTTCCAATTTGACACATGATGATGCCTCCTGTTATGGAAACTTGCCCCAGAATCTTGAATAATAATAATAATAATAATAATAATAATAATAATAATAATAATAATAATAATAATAATAATAAGGCTTTAATACACTTTTAATCCTCCTATTTTGAAAAATCTGAACTTTTGATCCCCTATTTTAAAAGCCAACTTTTCTATCCCCCTATTTTGAAAAATTTGAACTTTTGATTCCCCTATTTTAAAAGCCAACTTTTTGATTCCCTATTTTGAAAAACCCGAAGTTTTGATCCCCCTATCTTAAATTTTTTGAATTTTAGTCTCAAACTTAATTTGGTCAAATTTTTACTGATGTGTCAAACTTATTATTGTCGTGGCAGTGTCCATGATGACAAAACGTTTTCATGTATTCAATTTTTTTACATAAAATATTTTAAAAACATTAAACAATAAAATAATTAATTAATAATAATTTAAAAAATCAGTAAAATTAATCTATATATATATATATATATATATATATATATATATATATATATATATATATATATATATATATAATAATAATAATAATAATAATAATAATAATAATAATAATAATAATAAAATCAGTAAATTACCCAAAAAAGGTTAACGATTGAGAACAAAGTCAATGAACGATTGAGAGGGAGCGAACAAAGACGAAGGATGTTAACACGAGCTTAATTATTAGAGTTTATGATTTCTTTGGGTGTCATGATTGAGAACCAGCGTTTGCTTTTCTGACTTCTTTGAGTAATTTACTGATTTTTAGTTATATAATAAGGTAAAAAGTTTTAATTTAGTTTTTTTTTGGATCAATTAATTTAGTTAATATTGTATAATGTAAAGAGGTTTATTTTATTGTTTTATAATTATCATTAATTATTTTATTATTTTAATACTTTTAAAATATTTGATTTTAAAAAAATATTAATGACATGGAAATGTTTTGTCAACATAAAAACTGTCACATCATTAATGAGCTTGACACATCAGCAAAAGTCTTACCAAATTGAGTTGGGGGACTAAAATTCAGAAAAAATCTAAAATAAGGGATTAAAATTTCAGGTTTTTCAAAATAGGGGATCAAAAACTTGGCTTTTAAAATAGGAATCAAAAGTTCAGATTTTTCAAAATAGAAGATCAAAAAATTGACTTTTAAAATAGGGGGATCAAAAGTTCATGTTTTTCAAAATATGGGATCAAAAGTGCATTAAAGCCTAATAATAATAATACGTTATCCCTATCTGTGTTTTCTCGATCATCCATCCCCCTTACTTTATATAGATGGATCTCACTAACTTCACACTAGCGAACAAAGCTTTTCGATTTGGATTTGGATTTCGATCCTCTCAACCAAAAAGCTTAAAAGATTCTTTTTTCGCATAGAAATTCTCTGTTTCTTCTTTTCCTTTACTTTATATTTTCAATTATTAGATAGATTAACAGCTGCCTGCACCATTCTTATTTTTGTTTGTTTCCAAACTGCATGCTTATAATTATAATTTGTATTCTCTACTTTTTTAATCTTCTACACCTTATTATTGATCAGTAATAATAACTCTAATCTCAATTATTAGATTCAATCACTTTCATTTTTTTAAATTATTATCAGTGTCCTAGGTGTTGCGTTTTGTGCTAACCATTGAAAGCAAAAAAAAAAAAAAATATTAATCATCAATTATATTGTTAAATGATAACTAAAATTATGTACCAATTTTATTACATTTTTATCTCTATTTTTTTACATAATTAAATTTTTTAAAGTAGTGATTTACTGTGAAAGCACTTTATCGAATATCAACAATATTATTTTGACACAATTATGCATATAAATATATAATCCTTATACAAACTTAAAATGCTGTTCAAAATTATATATATATATATATATATATATATATATATATATATATATATATATATATATATATATATATATATATATATATATATATATATATATATATGTGTGTGTGTGTGTGTGTGTGCGCGCGCGCGCGCACGCATTTGTTGAGGTCGATGATTCTGATTGGTTTAA
Organism: Trifolium pratense; assembly: GCF_020283565.1. Lineage (NCBI taxonomy): Eukaryota > Viridiplantae > Streptophyta > Magnoliopsida > Fabales > Fabaceae > Trifolium > Trifolium pratense. Next base: position 31,879,849 of record NC_060061.1, on the reverse strand, counting down.
AAATAATTTTTTTAATTAATTTTTTATATTAAATATTATTTGTGGACCAACCACAATCATCCACTTAAGTTGTGTATCGATACATATCCACGTTCATCATATTATAATACATGTAAAATACTATAATCGGTGAAGAGATTGGTCTATAGTTTGGTGATAAATATTAAGGAAATTTATAATAATGATTTTTTTTTCGTTCTAATACATGCAGATGAAAAAAATTCTCCGGTGAAAATTTCATACCTGGTAACAAAAAGAAAAAGAGAAATGAAAGATAAGTAGATATTTTTAAGGATAATCCGATAATGTTAGTTTTGTTTTGTTTTTTGGTTTTCCACCGGACACTAATTTGGTTTGAGAGTCAGTTCTGACATCAAGTGATTTCGGTCCCTTTTCGATTATAGTTGCGGGGAATCAAATCATAATCCACTTTACCAAGTTTAACGTCAATCACCACCAAATCAAAACAACCATTACCTGCCTCGTATCTATGATCAAAACAAAACAACCAACTAACTTATCACTTAAAGACAAAAGTGGAAGACTATAATTTAGATATCGTTTGTCCCAACTTTTTTTTAGGTGTAGAAGTTATTTTAATCATAAAGCTAAAAATAATAGCTTTAAAACTAAAATTAAAGTTGTTTGATAAATATTTTTTTTTTTTAAAAAAAAATAGGGTTAAATTTTTTTTATTTTATTATTATTATTATTATTATTATTATTATTATTATTATTATTATAATAATAATAATGTTAAAAGATATGTTTAATAATATATTATAATTATTCTTAAAATATAGAAGCTGTTTTATTCTTACTAGAACTTTTAATGTTTGGTCTAACTTTTTACTTCTAAAGAAAAAGAAGAGGATAAAAAATTAGGTCAAACGACACCTTAGGCCGAGTATTCGCTATTACAAATGGAAATATCAATAGTTTATTTACGGATTTGGATATTTTTTTTCTCTCCAATTCTCTTTCATTTTCCTTATTTTATGAGTGTGAAGAGAGAAGTGGATCCAAATCCTATTATGTGTATAAATATCACCTCATCTTCCATATTGGACTAAGAGGTACACTTCAAAGTCTCAATTTTTCATCACTTCCAAAATTTCGCAGTTTAGTTTTAAAAAATAACTCCTTCTACGGAGTTGTTCCACAGCATGTTGGGGTGATGTCCAATCTAGACACACTCGATTTGTCACTAAATGAATTCTCTTTTCAATAATTCTTTCACTGGAAAAATTCCAATATAAATGGTCTGGCTTACAAATTTGCAAAGTCTCCAGTTATTTTATGATAATTTCACAGGTCATTTTTTTTTGACAAAATTTCACAGGTCATTTACCTAACAATATTTGTGCCGGTGGAAAGTTGACAAACTTCACTGCTTCACAAAACCAATTCACAGGCCAAATTCCAGAGAGTTTAAAGACTTGCTCAAGCCTTAAGAGAGTGAGACTTGGACAAAACCAACTATTTGAAAATATCACAAATAGCTTTGGTGTGTATCCAAATTTGGATCACATGGAATTGAGTGATAATGATTTTTATGGCCATCTTTCTCCAAATTGGGGGAAGTGCAAGAGTCTCTCAAGCCTTAAAATCTCATATGATGATAATTTAACAGGAAGCATACCACCAGAACTAGGCAAAGCAACAAATTTACATGAACTTAACTTGTCTTCAAACCATCTTACGGGAAAAATTCCAAAGGAGCTCGGAAACTTAGCTTTGTTTCTCAAACTCTCGATAAGTAAGAATCAACTTTCGGAAGTTCTTGTACAACTTGCATCTTTGCAGGAACGGCCTATCTTGGACTTTGCAACAAATAATTTAAGTGGATTCATCCCTGAAAAACATGGAAGGTTGGTTATGTTATTGCAGTTGAATTTGAGCCAAAATATATTTGAAGGAAACATTTCTGTCGAGTTTAGCCAATTTAAAGTTATTGAAAATCTTGATCTTAGTGGGAATTTTTTAAATGGAACCATACTAGCAATGCTTGGACAATTAAATCACTTATGTAGTTCCTTTGAGATTGCTGCATTATAAAGCTAAAACAACATATGCAAGAACAAGATGTGCATGTGCAACATGTTAGTGTATGTTTGGTTGCGCGTTTGCACACCTCAAACTCACGTTTTGGACCCCAAACGTGATTCTCTTCTTTTGCCAATATGTTTGGTTTCTCTTCGACAACGTGATTTTGACCTGTAAACTCGATTCTAACAGAAGCTGGAAATCCTAGCTTTTACGGTGGGCTCAAAATCAATTCTACCTTATTCCTTCATTGCCCTTACCAAAACTCATTAATCAACACTTCATTATCCAGATTTGTCACACCTAGCTACTGCATGTTGTCTTTCCTCTACGAAATTGACAGCAACACCGATCCGTCTCCCACCAAAAGTAGAAATGGTGATGATGTTTCTATTGAGAGTGAGCAAAGTCGAGCATAAATTTGGGATTGTGAAATTGAAGAACTGTGAGAATGAAAATGGACAATTAATGAGAAAAATTGTTAATTTGAAAGACAGATTGGTGAAGAATAGTTGAGGGAAGGAGAAGAATTGTCTTTGTTGCGTTTGAAAGTTCTAGATAAATGGTGAAAATAATTGAAGTAATTTTTAGGTTTTTCGTTTAAGTGTTGGGCTTTTTTATTTTTATTACTATTGGGTTTCCTTTTATTGGGAAAATTGGATTGGAGTTTTTTTTCTCTATGCAGATGTGCTCTTGGGAATATTGGGTCGGAGGTTTTATTTGATAATTCTATTATTTTTTATAGATCACTTATGATTTATATATATGATAGGTCTTTTGGTAATTTACACATTTAAAAGTAATTTTGATTCAAATTATCCAAACAACATAAAATGTTAAGAATCATTTTTACCTTAACGTATCCAAACATAAATCAATTCTGTTCAACTCACTTTTAACCAAAATCAATTCTCTCAAACTCAATTCTGTCAAACTCAATTCTCTTCATCGCCAAACCAAACACACACTTAAACAAGATGTGTGACATCTTGATACTGGGTAAAGTACATGTTTAAGTAACATGTTGAAACAAGATGTCCCAAACATCTGGTAGGACGTCTTGCCCCAAAACAGCAAGCTGAAGATTTAATCTTATCCAAGGCGCGTGAATCTCTCCTAGTTTGTTACAATGCGCGAATTTACGATTGTCAATTGTTTAAAGGTTTAATTCAAATCTTTTATCTTATGGAGTTAGTTTTAAAACAAAGTTTGTTTTAAAACTGAATCTTATCATTATGCAACTAAAAAACTATTAACTCAAGAGGAGTTGCGTGCCTATATAAACAAATACATAGGTGCTAAGGTTTATAAGCTAGGTATTTGTTTTCGAATGGTCGTTCAATACCATTGATAACTACTGAAGGTTGTAGTCACTTGGGACTAGTGACTTGAGGAAAGTGAGTAGATTCTCATATCTAGGGGGAGTAGGCTCTTAGGTAGAAAAACACTAAGATTAAGAAGAGGCATACACATCAATAGATTTTGGTGTGCGTTGTCGGACTAAATATTAATTCGGAGTAGTGAGTTTCCTTTCCTGGATTGGTATCCCCCAGAGTAGGTGTGGTTTCACCGAATTGGGTAAACAATTATTATGTTCTTTACTTGCTTTTCTTTATTAACTTGAGTACTATAATCATGCATCCAATTGTCTTACCAGTTGTCTTAGACATCTTACAAAATACACAATTGTCCCAGACATCATGTAAGACATCCGTCCTCAGAGGAACGTAATTTCAACTTACAAACATTGAATTTGTCACACAATAATATTTCTGGTACCATTCCCTTGAGCTATGGTGAGATGTTAAGTTTGACAACTGTTGATATATCATACAACCAATTAGAGGGTCCAATTCCAAGTATTCCAGCCTTCCAAAAAGCTACAATTAAAGCACTAAGAAATAACAAAAGCTTGTGGCAGGTAGAAACTATCATAGTCATAAGACTAACAAAATTTTGATGTTAGTTTTACCCCTGCTTCTCAGCACTCTATTGTTAACAGTATTTGTTTATGGGTTCTCATATCATATATGGCAAATTTCAAGCATAAAAGAAAACAAGGCTGTTGCTGAATCACACACTGAAACTCTATTTGCAATATGAAGTTTTGATGGAAAAATTGTGTATGAGAACATTATTCACATAACAGTTTGACAACAAGCAGGTTGGAGGACATGGATGTAGAGCTATCAAAACTGGTAGGCCTGCCAAGCCCGAATTTTTCCGGGCTTGGGCCTTAAAAATTCTAGCCTGAATTTTTTCCGTGCTTTTTAGTCCAGCCCATTAAATCCTGATTAAAATATGGGTTAGCCCGAATGGGCCACGGGTAGCCCAAGCCCAAATAAATTATAATAATAAATTTTAAAAAAATAAATATGAGTTTTAATACGAGTAAGTTGTTTTGGATGATTTGAACTTAGTCTTTATTATGAGTTTTTTTTTTGCCACTTTACAAGTTTCTTAAATATCATCCGCTACTTAAGTAGCGGACGATGTTTTTCCTCAAATTTCTCATTTTTACTCATCCGCTACTTAAGTAGCGAATGAGTAAAAATAGGGCGCGCGAGAAACTTGTAGGGCAGCAAAAGAAACTCCCTTGTATTATCAGTCAAGGGTAGGGGTGTGCATGGTTTAAAAACCACACCACACCACACCAAACCATATTTATGGTTTTGGTTTAGAACCAAAACCATTTTAATGAAAAATTGGTTATTTTGCAAAACTAATTTGGATATGGTTTATAATCGGTTCGAAACCAATTTATAACCGGTTTATAATAAAAAATAGATTACTTATTTATAACCGATTCATCTTAAATTTTATTTTATTTTTTATTTTTTTTAAAAATGCATTATTATAAATTTTAATTCCTATATATTTAAACTTTTTTTTTACAATAATTATGCCAATTTTTTTTTGTTTAATTGATTAAAAGAACATATTTAATAATTATTGTTTATAAAAAAAAAACATAATTTTTCTTTAATATTATGAATTATTGGTTTATAATTAATTCATAAAAGTTTTTTTTTCTAAGCCCAAACATATTTCAAACTAAGCCCAACAAAACAGATTTTTTTAAGCCCAAAATAATTAAAATATAGATTTTTTTAAAAAATAAAACCATCAAAAATCTGTTTTTTATAATTATTTTTAAAATAAATAAATTTTGTTAAATAAAAAATAATTTAATATTAAAGGGTGGTTGACGGTGGCCGGCCGCCGGAGCGCCACCACCAACCACCACGCCGGTCGCCGGAAGTCCACCGGAGGTTGCCGGAAAATCGCTGTCCACCGCCGTCCATCGCCGGAGCTCCGCCGTACCGGCCGTCGGTGGTCCGGCGTTGACCGCCGCATTGACCAATTCCTCCACCACCACCTTATTAATTATTTATTTATTAAATTATATAATTAATTGAATTTGGAAAATTTGTTTTTTTTTCAAAAAGAAACTATTGGGCTTTTTCCTTATTGGGCCTCAATTTAAAAACCAATTTTAAACCAATTATAAAAAATTGGATATGGTTTAGAATCGGTTTTTTTGTATTGGATGGTGTGGTTTTTTTTTTAAAATGGATTTGGTTATTAATTTTGGATATGGTTTGGTTAGTGATTTAGTTAAGGTTACTTGGATTTTTTGCACACCCCTAGTCAAGGGGCCTTTTTTTATTGTTGTTGCTTGATATGTGATGCCTAAATTTGATTTGTGTTATTTTGGATGATCGGTAACTAGATGTGTTGTTATTTTGTTTGCTGGAAATACAATGTAGGTTTGGATATTTGGTGTGCAAATTTTTGTTTAGGTCCTTGCAAAATTATTTTATTTGGTTTTCATCCTTCTAATAAATAGGCGGAGTTGACACGCCAATTATATTTGCTAACAATAAAAGGTTAATTTGTCCCTGTGAGCTTAGCTCAGTTGGTAGTGACATCCCATTATATATGTAGAGGTCAGGGTTCGAATCCTGGACACTTCATTTGTTCACCTTTAAGGTGAAATTTCTAGGCAGTACTAAGAGAAAATTGGGCTTAAAAAGCTACGGGTCGAAAAACATAAGTTTGACCCGAAATTACATTATTTTCATAAAGTCTGGAACATAAACGTAAATATTTGACTGCTTTGCGCTACGAACTGGGTTCTGGCCTTAACATGAAAGTTGTAGATATTTCTCTTATATTTCCAACCCATATTTGCACACCTCAATCCGATACTCGTAGCTCAAGTTATGACCTGCGGACTGAGAAGGATCAACATGCAATTAAATCCGAAAATTAATCAAAGAAATACATTAGAGCTCAATTATGACCCAAAGTTTAGAAGAATGGTAAAAAGTTAATATTAGGCTAGAAAAACTTCCAATATGTCAAAATACAAAGCCATAAAATATGTTCCAAAATGCACTTTAAGGAAGATGAATGTTAACTGCTACTTTTCTGAATGTATCAAGAATCTCTTTGTCTTCCTCAACTGTCTTCTTTTTATTTTTCTGTACCCTTTGAGGAAAAGGAATTGGTGGGACATATACTTTTTCACTTCTAGTTTCAGTTGTAATAGAAGTTTCAGTTGGTGGCAATGATTTTCTTCTTCTTTTTCTCTAGAGCTGGTTCTGACGCTCTTCCGGATCTCAAGGTAATTGCACTCACATTTGGATTCACATTTGGATTCGGCACTGATTGTGCAGGAAGGTTACCGGAGCCCTGAGCTTGCAGTTGACCTATTGCATTATCCATTTGTCTCATCTGTGTTGTCAGGTTCTGAATGCTAGCATCTGTTCGTTGTTGATATTTTGTGCTATGTACAACCAGCTGCTTGACAAGGTCCTCTAGTGAAGATGTGGCTGGTGGAGCAGAAAGGGCTGCAGCTTGTGATTGATTCCCATATCGGAGGTTTTGATGATTCCTCCAACTAGGGTGATATTTGTTGGTGGAGAGGTCAGGATTGCTGTACTTGTTTTGGGCAGGAAATTAGCACAAAACTGAGACACTCCCAAGCATCATCTTTCCCAGACATGCAGGAATATGTATATTCACGTATTGAACTTAGCTTCAACTTTTTGGGCAGTGTAGAACACAAGTCTTGCCTTTTCTTTGGTGGATTGTTTCCAGAAGACTTTGACATTCCTATTGAAAGTCTACTACGTCATGGAGTTGGCTTGGGGTTGTTTGATGCAACTGATGCAGTTTGCAGCTATTTCTCCCATCTCAAAATTGCACCTATTTCTTTTCTTTATATCTCAACTTAACTTCCTTCCTTCCACAAGATTGAGTGCCATGTGTGTGTGGTGTTTAAGTTAATAAGTACTTGTTTTGCTAGGAATTGTTTTTTCGGTTTTTCCTTTTCCTACTTCTCCTGCGATTTCAAGTGTTTGTCGGTCGAGCTGGCACCTCTACCAAAACTGTTAAAATGTCAAAACAATTTCACCATGCCGGTCCATGGGTGGACCGACAAAAATTGTGGAACCTTCTACATTTAGATCACTGGACCAAAAAAGAATTAACACATTTTATTTTTCTGATCGGTTACATTTCAAGTGCATCACATTTGGTTCGATACAACAATGTTTTGGGGAATTAAATCCTACAATGATTTACTTCTGCAAGCCGGTCCTGGTGGTTATGCCCAAGCCGAGTTGCTTTTTCGAAGGTATTTACTTTTGAAAGCGGCTGGGCCTTTCCGATGACAATATACTTCAATTGTGACAACTGTGTGAAGCCACCATCCGACGATTATCCACAGTTACCAAATGTTTTGGTACAAAACATCAGACTCATTTTTTGCTTGGATGATGGCTTTGGTGGTAGCCTTGGTAGCCATAGTTGCTTTCAATATTGCTTGGAGGATATTGTATAGATACGTTTATAATGATATATTTATTGCACTTATATCCTCCGCCGTATCCTGTGGTGTAAGTAAGAATACAGAATTTATATAGAAGGCTGGATTAAGGAGATAGTCCTTGTAGTTAAGATATATATATCACCCTCCTTTAATACAAGTTTTGTGGGTTATTATTATCTCTCTCACGTTAATTTGTATTTTCAGTCCTAACCGCTGATATTCTAGTTGATATCTATTGTTCTGTTGATATTCTAGTGCTGTAATCAATCATTAATAGGTAAGCACTCGTTTTAATTCTTAAAAGGATACTGCAGTTTTCATTTTGGCCTAACGTAACTAAAGAACTGAAAAAGTGTGGAGGAATTGAATTCCCTAATGTTATGTAAGTCACACAGTCAACAATCAAGAAAACTGGGTGGGGTGATAGCTCAACTGGTTGGAGTTAACGGTGAAAGGAGTTAAAGAATAAAAATTCAGGGTTTAAGTCCTAGCGAGGTAAAGAAACTAACCGATTATTGAACAACTCATTCTTATTTGTCAATTTAAAGATTAAAATACAATATCGAATAATGAGTCATTTGATCTTTCATCTAACAGCTGAGATATCTGTTTCTGTGACGGTAGAGAATCCAAATTCTGAAAAATATCAAATGATTTTACATTTTTAGTCCTCTGCATATTATGAACAATTGAAAGGAAAACTGGTAATCATGTGATCTAATATGCTAAAGTTTTAAAACTTAACATTTTCACAATAGACCTTTTATGCTAGCCAACCTTAATGAAGTTCAAAAACTGAATTAATTTTCGATTCTAATTAATCAACTTTTTCTATCTCTAATTATACAATGAAGCTAATATATTTTGCTTCAATTCTAACCCAATGAAACAAAATAAAGAAGGGAAGAAAAAAAGACTCAAAAAAATCAGCACAAAACAGAATTGCAGATAAATAAACACTTTAACTTTAACATATAACAGGTACACAATATTAGTGTGACTAGCTTCTCATTTCCCCATAAAAGTTCACTAGTGTTAATTCTTTTAACCAGAATCAAATAATTTCTTTCCTTTACTCCTTAACTGTGATTGAGTATTTGAATAAAGAAGAAGTACATAAACTCAGCTTGTAGCACAAGTTGGATACAATAAATGAATGAAATACAATGATTAATGAATCAAGTACTATGTACGGTTACCAATCGTTAGTTGGTTCAGTGGTGATTGACACTGAACTTGATAGGAAGGACCATTGTTCTGCGATTGAAAGGGACTGGAATCACTTGATGACAGAACTAACCCCGAACTAAATTAAACTGGTGGTGAAAGTCAAAAAAAGTACTACGGACCGTTACACAACAGAAGGCAAATGCAAAGGAAGGTAGAATGAAAGAAACGGTTAACTTATTATGTATGTAAGAAAAAGAAAAAGTGAAAGTGTTTAAAAAAAAAAAGAAGAAAAAGGATAAAGTGGTTAAGATAGAAAAAAAAAAAAAAAAAGATTTTTTAACGGCGTTAAAAAACAAGAAAGTTAGTTAACGACGTGATGTTAATACTAATGGCTGTTATGTTGGAACCTGTTCTCTTGAATCCATTCAACAATGGAGGTTTATGCTAAATGGGTTCTCAATGTTTGTTTCTCGATGTTGCTTTTTGTGTTGTTCGTTGAAGAAGAAACCATGGCTTCACCACAGTTTAGGTATTTGAGTATTTCATTGTTTTAGTTTTGATGATGTTTTAGTGTTTGAAACAGAACCACTCTGTTTTTTAGACGAGTTTGTTTTAGTAAATAATTGTAGGATTTAACTTCCCAAAACATTGACGTATCATATGTTAAAAAGAAACATAATTAATGTTAATTAATGTTACACAATACTCCCTCCGGTCCTTTTTATAAGGAACACTTAGGGCAAAAAATTTGGTCATTTTTATAAGAAACTTTGACCAATTTTCAAATATTTTAAATGTTCAGTTTCACTTATGCCCTTATTTATTATGAGAGAGAATTTAAAAATAAGTAAGTTAGTTGAATAAAGAGTAATTAAATAAGGATATACATGGAATAAATTAAAATTTATAAGAGTATTAAATGAAAATAACTATGTTAAATGTGTTTCATTGGTCTGTGTGATTTTTTCAAAGTGTTCCTTAAGGACCGGAGGGAGTAATTAGGATACATATTGTTGACATTTGATCTAAAACTATGCACTATACATTAAGTAAAAGAAATAATACAAAAACTTATTTATAGAAGACCCTGAGGGAGAGATTGACTTGTATTTGAAGCTGACAACTTGTCTTAGATGTTGGACAACCAAATTCCAATTAGAATAATTAATTAATCCAATTAAAATTTGTTATTTTCAGCTTCAACTGCCAAAAGTCCTCGTAGTTATATTTTATGTGCCAATGGATTTTGATTGGACACATATAGTTAGTGCATCGAACCAAATGTGATGTACTTGAGCCATAACCAATCAGAAAAATAAAATGTGTTAGTATACAATAATAATTTATGCTTAGAATGATATTATAGTGCAAAAATTGACGAATGTTTACTTAGCACAACTTTCTGATTGAGCTTGGCAGCCGAAAGAACATGTCGGGCAGGGAACAATATTCTTACTATTGAAAGCTGAAAGGGAGACACAACATTTTGGAGTGTTCTGTGCTAGAAATCGTGAATATGTGTAGAACTAGAAAGCACTCAATGTCACTGCAACATATCAGATAATTTCAAGGTCTAAGTAAATTAGCTTATATGAAGTAGAATTTGAGACCAAAAAGAGCTAATCTCTATGACCAGTTTTAAATTCGATCATAAAAAATAATAAAACTATTACTATGGTATTAGGTTTTGTTACTAACAAAATAACAAACATTAGCTACAACTAATGAAATAAATTTGGTTGAAGTAACACCAGGAAAAGAAAGAACTGAGGAACTTACACAATGCTTGATTAACTCGCCTTTGGTCCGGTGATCTGAATGAGTGAATGTAGAAGGTTCCACAATTTTTTCCGGTCCACACATATTTCCTAGACCGGGTGCTTTGAGCGTGAAATTGTTTAGCAGTTTAACATTTTTTGTAGAGGTGCCAATTCTACCGACGAACACTTCAAATGTCAAAACCGCATTTTTTATCAATCACCCATGCACTAAGCATACCCCCATTGCAACAGTTAGTATACTGTTTATTGTAGGGGGCGTGGGACATTAAATCTAACACTGTTGGTTGTTCCTGGCCTGGGTATGAGATGATTCTTTTAAAAGTTGTACAATCTCCTAGTTCTGTTGTCATCCCTCCTGACATATCTCATCTGGCCTTCTTCTTTGCTCACATCATCCCAACGATCATCATTCTGGTGGCACCGTTATGTGCCGTTATAGCGGCGTCACCAGGAAGATAGTCATTGAGATGAACGTGGACAAAAAAGGAGGACATATGGGACATGTCAGGAGGGATGACAACCGAACAAGAAGATTGTTCAACATTTAAGAGAATCACCCCACACTCATGCAAGGAACAACAACTAATAGTGGTAGACTTACTATCCGGCACCCCTTACAATAAACAATATACTAACTGCTGCAAATGGGGTATGCTTAGTGCATGGGGGTTTGATAAAAAAGAGGCTATTTCGATATTCGAAGTGATCGTCTATGGAGTTGACACCTCTACCAAAACAGTTAAACTGCCAAACAATTTCACGCTGAAAGCACCTGGTCCAAGGCATATGTGTGGAACGGAAAAAATTGTGGAGCCTTCTACATTCAGATCCTTGGACCAAAGACGAGTTAATCAAGCATTGTGTAAATTCCATAGTTCTTTCCTTTCCTCCTATTACCTCAACCAAATTTTTTCCATTAGTTGTAGCTAATGTTTGTTAAATTGTTAGTCCCAAAACCTAATGCCATAGTTAGTTTTATCATATTTTATGATCAAATTTAAAACTAGTTCTAGAGAATAATTTTTTGGCTCTCAGTTTCTACTTCATATCAGCAAGATATTACCATTTACTTAACCTTGACATTATCCGATTTGTTGCAGTGACCTGGAGTGTTATTTGCACATATTCACAATTTCTAACACGGAACACTCTCAAATTTTGTGTCTCCCTTTCAAGTTTCTACAATAAGAATATTGTTCCCTTGATCCCTTCCCAACATGTTCCTAAGGTCGCCAAGCACAATCTTGAAGCTGTGCCGAGTAAACTTTCATCAATCTTTACACTATAATTTCATTCTAACAAAAATTGTCATAGTACACTAACACGTTTTATTTTTCGGATTGGTTATAGCTCAAGTGGATCACATTTGCTTAGTGCACTGGCCATATGTGTCCGATCAGAATCCATTGGCACATAAAGTATAATTACAAGGACTATTAACGGTTGAAGTTGACAATAACATATCTAAATTGGATTAATTACTATGTTTGGAATTTGGTTGTCCAACATCCAAATTTGAAGTTGACAATCTAAGTCAAGTTTTCATCTTCAAATACAAGTCAATCTCTCCCTGCGGGTCTTCTATAAGTAAGTTTTTGTAATATTTCTTTTACTTAATGTAATACAATGCATAGTTTTAGATCTAGTATGAACATTATGTTGGACAATGGCAAACTGAATTGCATTGTGATGTCCCACATTGGTAGAAAATATTCTTTTACTTTATTCCTCAAATTTCCTTAATTGATTTCAATCAGTTTTGATTGTTATTCCTTATAACAAATTATTCCTTTTAATGCTCTTGATTAGCTATAAACCAGATTGCAAAACCTCCACTTTATTAGCTATTTTTCTAACTGTCAAATTTTTATGATCGGCTAATAATAACAAAGAGCTGTTGACAAGGAAAGCAAAAAAACGTTTTCTGCTTGTTTGGCTATTAAAAGGACTGTCATAGTCACAGAAAAAGATCTCTTGATTTTCACTCATTTTTCCTTGTTTTCTACTACTAAAATTCTGGGCAATTGTTCTGTGATTTCCATAGCCTAAGGCCACGAGTGCACGTGTTCATAGGCTCGTTGTGTTAACCTTGGGGGGCAGTCGGCAATATAGATTGCATCAAGGTCTAGCCGAATTTTGCTTTCAAGGCAGTGATTTTTCACGGCACAACAAACTTCCAATCTGTGTTACACTCTTTCTGTTTTGTACTACTCCTAATATTTTCCAACAATTTGAAAGCAAAAATTTAAGTACTAAACAGAAATGGCTGGAAGTCTATCAAGAATCATTCCGGATATGTCGAAAATGGAACCTCTAGACGGCTCAAATTATAGGAGATGGTCTCAAAAACTGTTGATTTTGTTTGAAGCCTTAGAGGTTGATTATGTGCTATTTGAAGATGCTCCTGCTGATGACAACGCTGCTGTCAACGCTGTTGAATCATCTACTCCTGCTACCCCCGTCGTCACACCGCTTCCTGCAGGAACCAAGAAAGCTAACGAAGAAGCTAAGAAGAAATATGAAAAGGACAACAAAACTGCGAGAGGTCATCTGCTTACTCATATGGCAGATAATCTGTTTGATCTTTTCATTAATCAAAAGTCTGCGAAGGCAATATGGGACACTCTGCTGAAACGTTACGGCGATGATGATGCTGGAAGAAAGAAATATGTTGTAGGAAATTGGATGCGTTTTCAAATGTCAGATGACAAACCAATCATGGAGCAAATTCATGAGTATGAGAATCTAGTTGGTGACATACTAAATGAAGGAATGAAGATGTGTGAGATACTGCAAGCTAATGTGCTCTTAGAAAAATTTCCACCTTCTTGGAGTGACTACCGCAACCAACTGAAACACAAGAAGAGAGACTTGTTACTTCAAGAATTAATAAATCATATGAAGACAGAGGAGGCCAACCGACTTAAAGATAAGCATGTTTTACATTCTGTAAATTCAGTTAATGCTAATGTTGTTGAGTTTGCTGATAAAAACAGGTCAAAAGGAAAAGAAAAAAGGTTCCAGAAAAATGGACAACAGAAAACACACACTAATATCAACAAAGCTGACAACAAGATTCAGAAAAGAAAGGTTGATTGCTATGTTTGTGGCAGAACAGGTCATAAAGCTTATCAGTGCCAATTGAGGAAGGGACAACAATATAATAACTCGAAGTCTGCAGCTCCATCTGCCCCTCAAGCACATCTAGCAGAAAATGAAGAAGTGATAGCTGCTGTGGTAGTGGAGGCAAACTTGGTCGACAACAAGGTAGACTGGATTCTAGATACCGGTGCTTCTAAACACTTATGCGCCAACAAAGAGCTTTTTCACCAGATTGAGGATGCTGTTGATGGAGAATGTGTTTTCATGGGAAATTCAGCTACAGCTGGAGTGCTTGGTAAAGGAAAGATTCTCCTTAAACTTACTTATGGAAAAACATTATCTTTAAGTGATGTTTTGTATGTTCCCTCTCTGCGTAGGAACCTAATTTCTGGTAGTTGTCTAAATAGAGCTGGATTAAAATTAGTTTTTGAAGCTGATAAAGTAGTTATAACAAAAAATGGAAACTTTGTGGGGAAGGGATATCTAGCTGATGGTTTATTTGTATTGAACACCATTCCTAAAACATCTAATGCTATATCATCTGTTGGTTCTATTTATATTGTTGAGTATGTTAATTTGTGGCATGGTAGACTAGGACATGTGAATGTGAATTCTATTAAGAAACTTAGCAATATGAATCTAATTAATGTGCTAGATATACATAACTTTTCTAAGTGTCCTATATGCGTGGAAGTTAAGTTTGCAAAGAAGCCTTTTAAACCTGTCACAAATAGAACTACGGAACTGCTTGAATTAATTCACACGGATTTGGCTGATTTCAAAAACACGGTTAGTAGAGGAGGTAAAACATATTTTATTACTTTCATAGATGATTTTTCTAGATACGCCAAAGTTTATCTTCTAAGGACAAAAGATGAGGCTGAAGAAATGTTTTTAAAATATAAGGCAGAAGTTGAAAACCAATTAGACCGTAAAATTAAAAGACTGAGGTCTGATAGGGGTGGTGAATATGGAACTATTTTTCTTAAGAATTTTTGTGAAAAGAATGGGATTATCCATGAAACTAGTGCCCCTTATACTCCTGAACAAAATGGCATAGCGGAAAGAAAAAATAGAACACTTAAAGAAATGATGAACGCTATGTTATTAAGTTCTGGTATGTCTACCCAAATGTGGGGGGAAGCCATTTTGTCGGCTTGTTATATACTAAATAGAGTTCCCCATAAACGACTAGATAAAACTCCCTATGAATTATGGAAAGGATTTGCGCCAAATTTAAATTTTTTAAAAGTATGGGGGTGTCTAGCTAAGGTAGCTTTGCCGGATTTTAAGAGGACTAATGTAGGTACCAAAACTTTTGATTGTGTGTTTATTGGATATGCTCAAAATAGTGCTGCATATAGGTTCTTGCGTTTGAATGATAATTCTATTTGTGAATCTAGAAATGCAGAATTTTTTGAACAAGAATTTCCTTTAACTAAACATGTTAATGAATTGAGTTCTTCTTCTAATACTACTTCAGTGCCCTTACATTTGCCTATTTATTCTTCTGTTGCAAATGAACAAGTTAAAGAACTTAGAAGAAGTAAAAGGAAGAGAATAGAAAGTAGTTTTGGACCAGATTTTGTTACTGCCTTCTTGATTGAAAACAATGATGTTGATAAAGTAAATGATGCATTTGTATCTACTTTTCTCATTGAGGAAGATCCTAAAACTTATAATGAGGCTGTAACTTCTATTGATGCTAGCTTTTGGAAAGAGGCAATTAATAGTGAATTAGATTCTATCATGTCTAATCATACTTGGGATTTGGTTGATTTGCCTAAAGGAAGTAAGCCAATTAGATGTAAATGGATATTTAGAAAGAAATTAAGAACTGATGGAACCATTGATAAATTTAAGGCTAGATTAGTAGTTGTGGGTTACACACAAAAGAAAGAAATTGACTATTTTGATACATATTCTCCTGTTACTAAAATTTCCACAATCCGTTCTCTTGTTGCTTTAGCTGCTATTCATGGACTTATAGTGCATCAAATGGATGTAAAGACAGCTTTTCTTAATGGTGACTTGAGAGAAGAAATTTATGTGGAACAACCTGAGGGCTATGTGATTCAAGGTCAAGAGAACAAAGTGTGTAAGTTGAGAAAATCATTATATGTCCTTAAACAGGCTCCCAAACAATGGTATGAAAAATTTGACCAAACTTTGGTAAGTGATGGTTATATTGTGAATTCATCTGATACTTGTGTTTACTCTAAATTGTTTGGACAAGAATGTGTGATAATATGTTTATATGTTGATGACATGTTAATTTTCGGTACTAATGTGACTGTAGTGGAAAAGACCAAATTATTTTTATCCTCTCATTTTGATATGAAAGATCTAGGAGAAGCTGATGTGATTCTTGGAGTTAAAATGAGAAAAAGTGATAATGGTTTTTCCCTGTGTCAGGCACATTATATTGAAAAGATACTTAAAAAGTTTAATTGTTATGATGAATTACCTGTGAAAACTCCCTATGATCCTAGCATACATCTTAAGAAAAACAATGGTTCTAGCACTACTACTAAAAAGAGCTTTAATAGCGCCTATTTAATAGCGCTTATTTAAAAAGCGCTATTAAAACATAGAAACGGAGCCTTATAATAGCGGTTTTAAGATGAGCGCTATTAAATATTTGAACCTAGGTATGCTACAATAGCGCTTTTGAGAAAAGCGTTATTAAAGCCGTCAGCAAGGAACTCTATAATAGCACTTTTTAAAAGCGCTATTAATTCGGATATCCTATAATAGCGCGTTTTTGCATAAGCGCTATAGTAAAGCAAATTAATAAATTAAAAAACTGTTATGGCTGGGTGTCGAATGTAATGACCCAAAATTTAGTATTCGTTATTTAATTATTTTATTACGCGAGGGCGTGATTTATAATTAAATTATTAAGCGGCGAATAATCATTTAGCGAGAACGTAAGTTAATGAGCGAGAAGTTACGTTGTTTGGGCCTTTGGGCGTGGAATAGGCATTGGGCCTAAGCCAAGTGGGCTTTGATCCATGAGAATAGAGAGAGCTATAAGTAGCAAGTCAAACCAATGAATAGTCTCATAAGTTGCAATTCTTGAGAAAGAGCAAGAGGAGGAGCTCATGAGGGAGAGGGAGAGCTCGTGGGAGAGAAAGAGAAGAGCAAGCTTGTGGATTCGTCGAGCTAAGGTACGAGAGTTAGATTACATATTCGTGAGTGATTCGAAAGAGGGGAGGATGTCGATTCCTCCATTCCCAAACTCTTTCCACTCTATTTTCTTGTGGGTTTTGTGGGTGATTTTCTTAATGGAAATTGGATTCTTTTGATCCTAACATGTGTAGTGAACTCATGGTAGATGAGGTAAACAACTTTGGGGAGTTGAAAGTGGGTATATGTAGATGTTTGATCAATGATTTGCATGTTTTGTTAAACTTGCTTAAAACCCAAGAAATTGGCATGATTTTGATTATTTGAGGTATTTGGATGTTTGGAAGAGATGATTAATGTTCCTTGATACCATATATGTTTGAAATGGCTGTTTATATGAATTTATAACATGTTTGGATGAATTTTTGAGTTGATTCAATGTTAAACCGCCTTAGAAAACTCAAGAACAGATTTTCTTTCTGGTGTAGTTCGCTACAGCGAACTGAGCTTCGCTTAGCGAATAAGTTCGCTACCTGTTCGCTACAGCGAACGTGTTCGCTACGGATTCGCTATCTGTTCGCCATGTACCTGTAACCCTCTGATGTAGTTCGCTACCTGTTCGCTACAGCGAACGTGTTCGCTACGGATTCGCTTAGCGAACAGCACTGTGACAGCAACTTTTGATAATTGTTTTAAGTGCAATTAGGCACTTGTAACATGGTTTAAGGGTATCCTTACATGTTTGTTGATACATGTTGATGTTGTTAATGCTTATTGTTAATCGTTATATGATTCGCACGCGTATGCAATGACTTGTAGTTCAAGTGACTATGTTTATGTTTTAGCATTAATTTGCAATGTTAAGGAAATGATGTGTGTTTTATGACATAAGTGTAAATGAAACTTTATGTGTATAAAAATGGTTATGCAGATAATTATCATGTGAATAATTATGATTTGAGTGATAGGATATTGTGTTATCCTAATGTGTTAGATGTTGGAATTGTGTTTCCGCATCAGTGAATGAATAGCTTCGAGCTAGATAGCGTCATGTATTTGATGTGTTTAAAAGTAATCATGCATTCATGAATAATTGTGTTATGGGAATCATGTGAATTCCAATAATTGATGAAAATGGTTTATGTTTATGAAAAGTGGTCGAAGATGGGATTATGTTATCCGAGATCTGGAACCCATATCCAAACATGATATAAAACTGTGTGACTCCTCTTTATGGGAGAGATGGTTGATGATAACCATATCCTACATGATATAAAACTGTTATTGAGCTTATCCAAGGGAGATAAGGTGGTTCGGTAAGTTCCGACGCATCCAACAAGATGTAAAACTGGGTTCATCTTAAATGGGGTGAATAGCAGCATCCAACATGATGTAAAACTGGTTTGGTCCACCATTGGTGAGACGCTTATCCTGCATGATGTAAAACTGCAGATGTAGAGTCCGTGCATGACTATAATCTGAACAGTCCGTACATGACTATAATCTGAACAGTCCGTACATGACTGAAAACTGAACAGTCCGTCATGACTGAAATCTGAACAATGTAAATTGGTACCACATGCATTAGTCGTGTCTAGGGATGACATGACATTGGATAATTGGCATTAGATGCATTAGGGTAAATGCACATGTATTTGATAATTGTTATGTGACAATATCCGATTGGATTGTAATGTGTTTTCCGTATGTGTTAAGCTTTGGTATTTACTAATTGTTTAATACTGTGATTGTTGCCATGACTTGGTATATGAGCAGAGTCCGTCATGACTATAAAATGAACAAGAGTGGAGTCCGTCATGACTATAAAATGAACAAGTGTAGAGTCCGTCATGACTATAAAATGAACACTTTGGTAGTGTCCGAGAAGACGTGAAACTATATGATTGGTGTGTTTGTAAATGAATGATTAATTGGTAGTCGTATTCGACGATGTATGTGCGTGAGTTAGAAATGTATGATAGCGTGTGAAGTGTGTAGTATACTACTCACACTTATATTTATGTTTATGTTTTCTAACTCTGCTTTGTGTTAATTGCTGGACCTTTGGGGGTCCAGGTTGACAGGTTATGTGTTAGCCTCGTCCGAGCGCAATGGTGAAGCTCTGCTCTGATTGAGACACGGGAAAAAGGGGTTTTTATATGTATATGCATGTAGTCCTCTTAGTATACTCTGTTGGTCTTAAGCTTTCATTTGAAAAGTATCCGTTTTGTATAACTAATAACGCATCGTTCGATGCGAGGTTTTGTTTTTAGTTCATTCGAATATTTTACTAGATAAATGTATTAGTATTATCTTTGAATGAAGTTTGTGATATTCAAACCAGCGCTTTATAAATCAGATTTTTTTAATTTTTCCGCTGCGTATTTTCGAAAAAGATTTTATAAAGGCAGAGTTAATTAAATAACGGGTTTGGGTGTTACAAAGTGGTATCAGAGCTAGTCGTCTTCGGACTGTGAGGTTACGTGTCAATCAGAGCCGTTCTGTGCAGTCAGATCGAGTGAGCGTGTGTGCCAGTTGTGTCTGTCTTTTCTTGTTGTGTGTACTTGATACGATTGATACTTATCATTGTTATAAGTTATCAAGTCAAGTAGTGGTTGTGTATTTCTATGCTTAAAGTTTTAGAAATTTGTGTGGTTTGAACTTTTGGTTTGTAGATGCTTATTGCTAATTGTTGATGATCCAGCATGATGTAAAACTGCATGTGATGAAGATTTTGTTGAAAACATAAGATTATTTTCTTTTGAGTAAGTGAAAATGAATTTTTCACTAGAGTGAGAAAGGAGTAGGATGTAAGTAGATCCTAATGTGTGTTGTTATATGTTTGTTTATAACATGTGGTAGATTGATTTCTAGTACTTAGTGTGGTTCTTTAATTGAACTATGTGAATGTATTCTCATGATGAGAACTTGTTTTAGAACATGCTATGTTTTATACATGTTTGAGTAGATGTTGTAAGTATGCGGGCAAATGAAATGTAATGCATGTACTTGACTCGATGTCTTGTGTACATGGATGTTTTGTTGTCTTACATATATTTTAGTTATAAATATATGTATTGACATGTTGTTGTGTTTATGTATGCTAGTTGTTACGTAGGTTGTTACATTAGCATAGATGGGAATAGTGTGTTTATGTATTTTGTAGTGGTGTGTATGTCAAAAGGACTGCACCGGGGTTTTGAGTAGATGCTTAGATATCTTACCTTATGTTTACCCTTTGCATACGACATGCATGTGAATGCTGTCGGTATTAGATTTCTCTTGAGAGGAATATATTTGGAATCGATAGGACGGTTAGGTGCTTACACCGGATGTTCTAGTGGAAGTGTAAAGGTGGGTTTGAGATAAGTGGGGGAGAAGATTTTGTCTCTCCAAGATGTTTCGAACGCGAGAAGTAAGGACGAATAGAGATGTTCTTGAAGTGGATTGTTTAAGATTGAGTAGCATTGTTCGAAGTGGAGTTCTTATTTGGAGAATATTTTGGAGGAAGTATCAGATGATCATTTCGGAGTGAGTCGGAATGAAGTTGTTTAGCCGTAGGGAGAATGTGGCCATTGGGGAACGATGGAGCAGATTGAATGTTAAGTGAAAACCGTTGCTGGGAAACGGAGAAGACGTGTGCGTCAAGGGTAAGAAAACCTAGTGATGATCATACGACGAGTATGCGAATGGTGGGTACCTTGAGGGTTAAGTTAAGTGGGAGATTGATGTCAAGGATTGAAGGTGTGGTTAGGGAACTGAAAACCCGATTACAATAAGTGGGACTGGTGGTGTTTCTAGCGGAACTCGTAGCAAGAATGTTCCATTGTTTGGTTGTCTTTCACTTGATGGTTCATCCTCAAAGAGGAGGAAGAGTGATAAAGATGGAAGCTTTGTTGATGAAAAGTTTTCAGAGGAATCTGATGAGAGTTGTGTTGGAATCAACAAGACGGAGATCATGGTTGTTTGGAAATCAACTTTTGATAGTAGCTGAGATTTAAATACAGAATTACTAGGTGATCAAGAAGAGCCTAGGAAGGATTTGTAAAGGTTGAGTATGTTTGAACCGAGTAGTCATTTTGAAATTCTGGTATCACTAGAATGATGTTGCCTAAGATGTCCCAACAACTACTTTATGGTTAATGTTGTTTCTTTTGTTGGCACATCTTATATAACATATAAAAACTGACAGAAAATAAATAAATGACACAAGTAATTGTTAACCCAGTTCAGCCAACTGCCTACTCTGGGGGATACCAATCCAGGAAGGAAATCCATTAATAGCTCTAGTTACTAAGACCTCCAGCAAACCCTAGGATTTACGCCTTACACTAAGACCTCCAGCAAACCCTTGGTTTACGCCTTATAACCTCGACACTACTCATGCAACTTCTGCCTAGGAACTCCTAGACATGAGATCCCATCTCACTTCCACTCACACAACACAACCTGTGTTGATTATACAATGTTTAGAAAGATGTGGCGACAACTTGACAAGACAACACTTCACTTTTGCTTAAAAGCTTCAAGTGAATCACACACGGTAAACTCCGTACTTCAAAGCTTAGGAGTAACCTTAAAATAACAAACTTACTTCTTAACTCGTGTTATAGAATCCACAAGCAATAATTACAATCAAACAATAAAATACTCAACAAAGACTCAATAAAGACTCAATATGTGTAACTAATATTTTTCAATGAGATGTCTATTCTTGAGCTTGGTCTTCGTATATATAATGATTAGGCACGCTCCTCTTTCTTCACAAATGCTCAGACGCTCCTTGAGAATCATAAAGGATGATTTGATACTTTATCAATCTTCATTAAGGATATATCAAGACTTTCCATAAATGTTTTAAAGGACTTTTTATGACAGGATAAGTCATCCAGCTATTTCATTAACTTTGTCTTATCCTTAAAACTCCTGATCGGATCAAATCTCCATTGAGCGTGCTCTTTAAGTGGATTTCCATAAATAGCAGATGCTCTCATAAATGCGCGAGATTTCCTTGAATAATTATGATGTTGTAACATGTTTTCCAACATCTTGTTAGTATATTTGTTTTAGCAAAATTTAAGCCAATTCAAATATCCAACAATCTCCCCCTTTGGCAATTTTTGGCTAAAACAATTTCAGGCCATTACCCTTGAGAGATATAAAGAGCGCAATCCTTCAAATCACCATGGTCACACAAAAGAAGGAATGTTAGAGCATCATTTAAACAAAATTTCACATAGGTGAAAATATATGCATCAGAGGCAGCAGCAGCGGAGTTATCATCAATTAGCCTCGAGCAAAATAAAACGTGGTATCAGAGCAAAACATATAACATATGTCCTATGTCATCAAAGGTGTTGTGACATATGGGAGCACATCTTCTAGCACATGTTCGTCCAATCAGGGCAGCATCCATTCAGTAGCAAACTCCCCCTGACTTCATCAGCTTGTGCATCATCTCAGGGTAAAATTTTTACTCCCCCTGAATTCTTGCTTACTGCTACTTAAAAACATGTCATAACAAAAGACACAACAACATGTAGCAGAAACAAAGCAAAGTACTACTCCCCCTTTTTAGCCACAAAATGTGCCAAAACAGGAAAGTTAAGTATCCAAAGTGCAGAATTAAAAATACAGACCATGCACTCAGAAGGTGCTAAAATCCAGGGCACAAAACAACCCACAAACCAAATAACAAAGTGCAGTAAAACATTAAACAGATTACAAAATCATTCATCATCACTACTGTCAGAAGCTTCTTCCTCATCTGTAGCAGTAGCATAGCCTTCATCCTCATCTTCATTGTTTTGTTCACCTGTAGCAGTCACATTTGCACTAGCTTTCACAGGTACCTCATCAGCTTCCAATCCTTCAATCATTTTCAAGAACACATTCTTCCTCTCCTCAAGCTCAGCCTGCTGTTTATCAATGTCCTGACATTGAACCTTTAAGCCAGCAATAATCTCCTTTTTGGTCATAACACCAGCTTCAGCAGCAGATGTCCCAACATGATCAGTAACATTGTGATTACCAAAGAGCTTATGATGAAAAGTAAAACCAGATTCCCTTTTCTTGGGAGTGTCAGTCACAGTCTTAATGTCTGGATATTGGGCCAAGATGATTCCACATAACAACGAGGGAAATGCTATTGGCATCTTCACAGCTGTTGATCTAATATGCTTAATGGTTTGATCAAAAATAAAGGTTCCATAGTCATAATCAAACTTGGTTCCTACAGCATATATAAATCTACCCAGGTTTGTAGCAACATTGGTTGCATGCTTGGTTGGCACCCAATTTGTTGACCCTATCCTATTGAGGATGGCATACTTAACATTCAATTTACTCGTGGGTATCAGCTTCTTTGTAGGCCAGACCTTAACCTTACCACCAGTTATCTCAGCACTCACAACATCATTAGCTACTTCTAATTCAGCCTTAGGTTCTACAGACCTACCTAAGTAGTTATTTATGACAACAGGAGAAAATTTGATACATTTACCTCTGACAAAAACTTTATGGTAGTCCTTGCTCAGTGGGTTATCACATTCTTCAGGGATGTTCACAAGAAACTCTTTCACCAGTAGCTCATAGCAGGGACTGAAGTCACAGACTGTCTTCATCAGACCAGCTTCCTTGATGTAGTCAAAGATGTCTTGACATTTGAGAGCATCTTTGGTCAGTTCCCTTTCAACAGCCAATCTCCTTTGGTAAATGTAGTCCCATCTCAGTGCAAATGCAGCACGATGGAAGGAAATGTTGTCACAGGGGGCTTCTTCAACACCTTGTGGAGCCTTCTTCACAGTAGTCTTCTTAGGGTTGGCAGAGGAGATGTTAACAACATCTTCAGCAACATCATAGTCTGAGTCACTAGATGACTCCTTCTTTCTCTTCAGTGTTTCCTTCTTCTTGCTGGGAGGAGAGAAAACTTTGCTCCAACCTTTTACAGGTCCAACACCTTTCGTTTTCACTCTTGGTGCAGGAGTCTTGCTTGCAGTGGCCACAGCCTTCCCTGTACAGCTTCTCAATCTCTTTGTTATACCACCAGTTGATTTTTCAGCAGTCTTGGTGGTGACATAATCATCAACATCAACAACATCTTTCTCTTTTTCTTTCTCAGGTTCTGCAGGCTTGTCAGCTTCAACCTCTTGCTCATCTGTAGGGACGGACTGGTTACTTTCTTCAGATTGAGTGTCCCCTTCATTATCAGAAGTACCCTCATCAGCAGTTCCAGTTTCCTCATCTGTGGACTCAGATGTTGTGGCAGTTGTCTCAACATCTTTTGCAGCATCAGCTTCCTTCACAGGTTCTTCCTCAGCAGTTCCAGCATCTTCATTCTCATTCAAGGATGTCTCAACATCTTGCATGACAACCTCTTCAGTAACAACAGGGGTTGATTTTTCAGCCATCATCTCAGCAATTGTTGGTGATTCATCAGCAATATTAG
Organism: Trifolium pratense; assembly: GCF_020283565.1. Classification (NCBI taxonomy): domain Eukaryota; kingdom Viridiplantae; phylum Streptophyta; class Magnoliopsida; order Fabales; family Fabaceae; genus Trifolium; species Trifolium pratense. The sequence continues at coordinate 31,855,335 of NC_060061.1, read as the reverse complement.
GCTCAACCTCTGTAGGAGTGTCTTCCATCTCAGTATCAACAGGCATGTTATTCAGATCTCTTTTTTCAGCATCAGACCCCAAATTTTCTTGACTAGGGTTACCAGTAGTGGAAATAATTGTTTCAACAACTTCAGACACAGGTTTAGGTTTTTGAGGTTCTACTTCAGTTGCCTTCTCGGATGTGTTAACATTCGAATCAAACACCAAATCAGACATAGACAGAGAAAACTTAGATTTGTAGTCCCTTCTTTTCCTTTTAGAACTTCCTTTACTAGATTTATTACTCAAAGAAGAGATAACATCACTTACTTTGATGATTTCTTCCTTTTTCTCAACAGATTTCTCTTTTCCTTTCTTCTCAGCGACATTTGTTTGAGCTTTGGGTTTGGTAGCACGAACAGTCGTAACAGGAACGACGTCCTTAATGATCTTTGAGGAATCGATCTTCGCCTTTGATCGAGTAGAACGGCCAGTCTTTGTAGTTTGTGATGATTCAGACATGTTTGAACGAAGGTTTTTGAAGTTTGAGAAGTTGAATGGATGAAGGTTGTGATGAGAAGCAGTTGAATAGGGTTCACGATCAGAAATTAGGTTTTTAATGAAAGTGTATTGATTGCGTGTACAGACACATTTAAGGGAAGTTTGTAATGATTTCCCTAAATTAGCGTGCATTGAATGATGGGAGAGAAAACGGTTTCCTTTTGCACGCCTCAACTGCTGTAACTGCTATGCTTCTTCATGCAGGCAAATTCCCAATTTGCCCCTTAAAAATTCAAATTGATTAGCATCAAGTGCCTTTGTAAAAATGTCAGCTAGCTGTTCACTTGTACCAATGTGCTTGAGTTCCACACAATTTTCTTCAACAAGGTCTCTGATAAAATGATGTCTGATGTCTATGTGTTTGGTTCTTGAGTGTTGAACTGGATTCTTTGATATATTGATTGCACTCAAGTTGTCACAATATAATGTCATGACATCTTGGTCGACATTATATTCTTTCAGCATCTGTTTCATCCACATCAACTGTGAACAACTGCTACCTGCAGCTATGTATTCAGCCTCTGCAGTGGATAGAGACACACAATTCTGCTTCTTGCTGAACCAAGAGATCAAGTTGTCACCCAAAAAGAAGCATCCTCCTGAAGTGCTCTTTCTATCATCAGCACTTCCAGCCCAATCTGCATCACAATACCCTATCAAAGTTGAGTTCTTGGTCTGGGAATACAGAATCCCATAATTACTGGTGCCCTTTATATACTTCAGAATCCTTTTGACTTGCACAAGATGGCTCATCTTTGGCTTGGCTTGATATCTTGCACAAACACCAACAGCAAAGGTGATGTCTGGTCTACTAGCTGTAAGATACAAGAGGCTGCCAATCATGCTCCTGTATAGGCTTTGGTCAACATCAATGCCATTCTCATCTTTGGTTAGCTTCAGATGTGTAGCAGCTGGAGTTCTCTTGTGTGCTGCAGTGTCCATTCCAAACTTCTTGATCATATTCTTCGCATACTTGCTTTGAGAAACAAATATGGTGTCTTCCATTTGTTTGACTTGCAGACCAAGGAAATATGTCAGCTCACCTACCAAACTCATTTCAAACTCTGATTGCATTTGTTGTACAAAATGTTGCACCATCTTGTCAGACATTCCACCAAATACTATGTCATCAACATAAATATGGGCAATCATCAGCTTCTCTTCTTGTTCTTTGACAAACAAGGTTTTGTCATGGCCTCCTTTTCTGTATCCTTGACTAACAAGAAAATTTGTCAGCCTTTCATACCAAGCCCTTGGAGCTTGTTTTAATCCATAAAGCGCCTTCTTCAGCTTGTACACATAATCAGGATTAGTAGGATCTACAAAACCTTTTGGCTGCTCCACATAGACTTCTTCATGTAAGTACCCATTAAGAAAGGCACTTTTGACATCCATTTGGTACAGCTTAAATTTGAAAATGCATGCTATACCAAGGAGTAGCCTAATAGATTCTAGTCTTGCTACAGGCGCAAATGTTTCATCAAAATCAAGTCCTTCAACCTGAGTGTACCCTTGAGCCACTAATCTTGCCTTGTTTCTTGTTACAACACCATTTTCATCTGACTTGTTCTTGAACACCCATTTTGTGCCTATAACATTAACACCATTGGGTCTAGGAACAAGATCCCACACATCACTTCTTCTAAACTGAGTTAATTCATCTTGCATGGCTTCTATCCAGAACTCATCAGTGAGAGCCTCTTTTACATTTTTAGGCTCAACCTTTGAGACAAAACATGAATTAGTAACCACTTCATTTGTCCTTCTTGTAGCAATTCCCTGGTTAGGATTTCCTATGATGAGATCCTTGGGATGGTTCTTCTGTATTCTTATTGAAGGAACTTTACTCACAGGGCGAGGTGTAGGAATGGTTGATTCATCATCTGAATCTGATTCCTTCTCTGCTACAGCTTCTTCAGATGTTGGCAAAGTTGTTGCAACATCATCTTCAGTATCAGATGTTTTAGCAGATGTCAAATCATCTATCACAACATTGATAGATTCTACTATTACCTTAGTTCTCTGGTTGTAAACTCTGTAGGCCCTGCTGTTTGTTGAGTATCCAAGAAACAATCCCTCTTCACTTTTAGGATCCATTTTTCTTCTGTGCTCTCTATCAGATAGGATATAGCACTTACTTCCAAACACATGAAAGTGTTTGACAGTTGGTTTTCTGCCTTTCCACAGTTCATATAGTGTAGTAGAAGTTCCAGTTCTGAGTGTGACACGATTGTGAATATAACAAGCAGTATGCATAGCCTCAGCCCAGAATTGATATGGAAGATGTTTTGCATGCAACATCACTCTGGCTGACTCTTGTATTGTCCTGTTCTTCCTCTCAACAACACCATTTTGTTGAGGTGTGATTGGAGCTGAAAATTCATGCTTGATTCCTTCAGAGATGCAGAATTCAAGAAAGCTTGCATTCTCAAACTCTTTACCATGATCACTTCGTATCCTAACAATAGCAGAGTTCTTTTCTCTTTGGAGTTGAAGACAAAGTTCTTTGAATGCATCAAAACTTTCAGATTTGTCTTTTAGAAATTCAATCCATGTGAACCTTGAAAAGTCATCTACCATGACAAACGCGTACCTTTTTCCTCCAAGGCTCTCCACTTGCATTGGCCCCATCAGGTCCATGTGCAATAATTCTAGTACCCTTGTTGTGGTAAGATGTTGCAACTTTGGATGCGACATCTTTGTCTGCTTTCCTATTTGACATTCTCCACATATACTCCCTTCTTCTATTTTGAGCTTTGGAAGTCCTCTGATTGCCTCTTTAGCTATTGCCTTTTTCATGCCTTTGAGGTGTAGGTGGCCAAGTTTTTGATGCCACAATTTTACCTCATCTTCTTTGCTAATAAGACATGTGGATACATCTTCTTCTTTAGGAATCCAGAGATAACAGTTGTCTCTAGACCTTACTCCTTTCATCAACAGCTCTCCTTGCTCGTTTGTAACTAGGCATTCAGCTTTTGTGAAGTTAACTTTCATGCCTTGATCACAAAGTTGGCTTATGCTGATTAGATTAGCTTTAAGCCCTTTTACAAGCAGCACATTATCAAGCTTTGGTAAGCCATGGTTTGCAAGTTTACCAACTCCCTTGATCTCTCCTTTGGCTCCATCTCCAAAGGTCACAAAACTGGTAGCATATGACTTCAAGTCTTCAAGATAATGTTCAACACCTGTCATGTGTCTAGAACAGCCACTATCAAAGTACCAGGTTTCTCTTGAAGAAGCTCTCAAGGATGTATGAGCTATTAGACCGGTGATCTTCTTCTTTTCTCTCCATTCCTGTCTTGTCGTAACATTAGGAAAGACAGGAGTATAGAATTCTTGATGAACTCTCCTTGGATATCCGTGCAGCCTATAGCAGAAAGGCCTAATGTGTCCTTTCCTGCCACAATGATGACATGTCCAGTTATAGAACCTGGGCATAGAATGTCCCATCAGATGTTGCGACAATCCTCCTGACACAAACGTGCTGTTGATTGGAGTATGTATAGTAGCATTGTTGAACTTCATCTGCTGCTTTACTCTTTCATGTTCAAAACCAATGGGCTTAGGTTTCCCATAGTTTTGTCTCTGTAACATTTCCTCAAAGGCATCAGTACCTTTGGTCATCATTTTAGCCACTTTAGTGACTTGATCTAAATCAGCATTTAATTTGATTACTTCTTCATTCTGTTCAGCAACTTTACACAGGAGGTTAGACTTCTCCATTTCCAGCTGTTGAATTTGACTACTCTGATCTTCAACCTTAGCATTGAGGTTATCAATGTTTATGAGTAAGTCATTTTTCTCAGCTTGTAGTTTACCATTGATCTTCTTTTGTTTCTCTAATGCTTTGCAAACTTCTATACTTCTAGTATGAAGATCTTTATAAGTAGCAGCTAGTTCCTCATAAGTTACCTCCTCATCACATGATTCTGAGTCAGATACACAAACTCCTGTTAAAGCATTAACAAACTTGGCAGATTCTTCCTCCTCTGAATCTGTATCAGACCATGAAACCACAAGACTTTTCTTTTGCCTTTTTAGAAAGGTTGGACATTCAGGTCTGATATGTCCAAAACCTTCACATTCATGGCATTTCATTCCTCTTTCATCTTCATTTGTCTTTTTCTGAAAGCTGGACTGTTTGTTGTTGTTGAGTCGACCATTTGGCTTGTGCCTTTGATCCACTTTCTTCATCAACTTGTTGAACTGTCTTCCAAGCATAGCCATAGATTCAGCTAAGCTTTCTTCACCTTCAGATTCAATTTGTAAGTCATCAGCAGCACTTTTTGAAGCAAAGGCTAGATTCTTATCTTTCTTTTCACTTCTCCTGTTTAGGCCAATTTCATAGGTCTGAAGTGATCCTATGAGTTCATCTAAATTTAGACTTGAAAGATCATGAGCCTCCTCAATAGCTGTCACCTTCATATCAAATCTTTTAGGCAAAGATCTGAGTATTTTTCCAACTAGCTCCTCATCTGAGATAGGTTTTCCAAGTGCATCAAACGAATTTGCAAAATCAAGCACATTCATCTGAAAGTCATGAATGGTTTCTTCCTCCTTCATTCTGAGATTCTCAAAATTGGTTTTGAGCATCTGAAGTTTAGATAGCTTAACTTTTGATGTTCCTTCATGAGCTTTTCTCAGAACTTCCCAGGCATGCTTAGCAGTAATACACCTCTTAACAAGCCTGAACATGTTTGCATCCACACCATTAAAAATAGCATACAAGGCTTTGGAGTTGCCAAGTGCCAGATCATCCTCATCTTTAGTCCATTCATCATTTGGCTTCTTGACATCAGTTTTATTGCCATCTTTGTCAAGAACCATTGGTGGTTCCCATCCACGTAACACAGCCTTCCATGTCCTGCTGTCAATTGATTTTATGAAAGCCTCCATTTTAGATTTCCAATAATCATAGTTCTCAGGACCTGTCAGTAAGGGGGGTTAGACACTGACCCTCCTTCTTTATCCATTGTACCAGAAAGTACTCTCCCTGGAGCTCACCCAAAATAACAGAACAGGGTGCCTGCTCTGATACCAATTGAAATTCTGGTATCACTAGAATGATGTTGCCTAAGATGTCCCAACAACTACTTTATGGTTAATGTTGTTTCTTTTGTTGGCACATCTTATATAACATATAAAAACTGACAGAAAATAAATAAATGACACAAGTAATTGTTAACCCAGTTCAGCCAACTGCCTACTCTGGGGGATACCAATCCAGGAAGGAAATCCACTAATAGCTCTAGTTACTAAGACCTCCAGCAAACCCTAGGATTTACGCCTTACACTAAGACCTCCAGCAAACCCTTGGTTTACGCCTTATAACCTCGACACTACTCATGCAACTTCTGCCTAGGAACTCCTAGACATGAGATCCCATCTCACTTCCACTCACACAACACAACCTGTGTTGATTATACAATGTTTAGAAAGATGTGGCGACAACTTGACAAGACAACACTTCACTTTTGCTTAAAAGCTTCAAGTGAATCACACACGGTAAACTCCGTACTTCAAAGCTTAGGAGTAACCTTAAAATAACAAACTTACTTCTTAACTCGTGTTATAGAATCCACAAGCAAGAATTACAATCAAACAATAAAATACTCAACAAAGACTCAATAAAGACTCAATATGTGTAACTAATATTTTTCAATGAGATGTCTATTCTTGAGCTTGGTCTTCGTATATATAATGATTAGGCACGCTCCTCTTTCTTCACAAATGCTCAGACGCTCCTTGAGAATCATAAAGGATGATTTGATACTTTATCAATCTTCATTAAGGATATATCAAGACTTTCCATAAATGTTTTAAAGGACTTTTTATGACAGGATAAGTCATCCAGCTATTTCATTAACTTTGTCTTATCCTTAAAACTCCTGATCGGATCAAATCTCCATTGAGCGTGCTCTTTAAGTGGATTTCCATAAATAGCAGATGCTCTCATAAATGCGCGAGATTTCCTTGAATAATTATGATGTTGTAACATGTTTTCCAACATCTTGTTAGTATATTTGTTTTAGCAAAATTTAAGCCAATTCAAATATCCAACACATTTCTTGGAAGGATTTGAGAAGCTAAGTGCGAAGTGTTACCTTTGGATGTTTGGGGATAAGAAAGTTAGCCTTTGGAAACGTGTCGAGCACGAGTATTAGAGAGACGTAAGAAAGTGACTTATGTCAAGTAAGAATTTGCGGAAAGGACTATCTCACACATAAGTGATTGTTGTGTTTGGAAAATGTGTATTAAGAATTTGGAAGCAATGCTCAAAGTAAGTGTCAAATGATGTTTTGTAGCAATTGGAAAAAGTTAACTATGAAATGGAAAAGTCGGTGGAGATTAGAGATGTCGGACACATCGTATCTATGGGAATAGTATAGTAATACCATGTGGGAAGGAAATAAATGATTATGGATATTTTCGTCGTGAACGGTGGGATGATAGTGAGTCGACGAGTGACTTAAGGTAATATTTTGGATAAGAATATTTCGACGGGAAATGATATCGGGAAGGTCATGTTAAGGAAGTCAGAAATTGGATAAGAGATTATTTGGAAAATAAAACAGTTATGTTGAATGTTCGACGCAATGATTTGGGGAATTGCAAGGAAAAAGAATTTGACGGTTGGATAGTATATTTTTGGCATGTGTTAAGAAATTTGAGAAGTTAGACAGCAGATGAGCGTAGAAGTTGTGCTACCGAATGAATGGTTGGAGTGAGATTCGACGCAGTTGAGAACTTATGGAATTTGGAAAGTTGTGAAGTATGCAACGGAAGGGTCTTTCGGAGTATTTCGAGTGGAGAGGTTTTGTTTTGGAGTAGTGCTGCGAGTACCGTAAGAGGTTAAGTTAAAATTTTAAGTAGTTTGATGAGAATGGTTTATGCCATCATCACGATTGTTGACTATCTATCGACAAATCAAGGGATTAGCTGTCCTTGATCTATTGTTGATGAGTAGACGAGATTGTGTCGATTGGGATTGACTGATTTTGTCAAACTTGGTTTGGTTTGGAGTTTGTATGTTTTGTTGGTACGAATCCGGAAGAAGTGTGAATTTGAATCGGAGTTTGTGAAAGAGACCGTATCGGTTAAGGTATTATGACTAGAAAACCCGTTGGTTAGAATGCAAGTTGGGAATTAGCAAGTCGGATGAGGGAGTTTATCCGGGGTTGTGTTTTAGTCGGGTAATTTTCGAGGGCGAAAATCTTTTAAGGGGGGTAGAGTTGTAACGACCCAAAATTTAGTATTCGTTATTTAATTATTTTATTACGCGAGGGCGTGATTTATAATTAAATTATTAAGCGGCGAATAATCATTTAGCGAGAACGTAAGTTAATGAGCGAGAAGTTACGTTGTTTGGGCCTTTGGGCGTGGAATAGGCATTGGGCCTAAGCCAAGTGGGCTTTGATCCATGAGAATAGAGAGAGCTATAAGTAGCAAGTCAAACCAATGAATAATCTCATAAGTTGCAATTCTTGAGAAAGAGCAAGAGGAGGAGCTCATGAGGGAGAGGGAGAGCTCGTGGGAGAGAAAGAGAAGAGCAAGCTTGTGGATTCGTCGAGCTAAGGTACGAGAGTTAGATTACATATTCGTGAGTGATTCGAAAGAGGGGAGGATGTCGATTCCTCCATTCCCAAACTCTTTCCACTCTATTTTCTTGTGGGTTTTGTGGGTGATTTTCTTAATGGAAATTGGATTCTTTTGATCCTAACATGTGTAGTGAACTCATGGTAGATGAGGTAAACAACTTTGGGGAGTTGAAAGTGGGTATATGTAGATGTTTGATCAATGATTTGCATGTTTTGTTAAACTTGCTTAAAACCCAAGAAATTGGCATGATTTTGATTATTTGAGGTATTTGGATGTTTGGAAGAGATGATTAATGTTCCTTGATACCATATATGTTTGGAATGGCTGTTTATATGAATTTATAACATGTTTGGATGAATTTTTGAGTTGATTCAATGTTAAACCGCCTTAGAAAACTCAAGAACAGATTTTCTTTCTGGTGTAGTTCGCTACAGCGAACTGAGCTTCGCTTAGCGAATAAGTTCGCTACCTGTTCGCTACAGCGAACGTGTTCGCTACGGATTCGCTATCTGTTCGCCATGTACCTGTAACCCTCTGATGTAGTTCGCTACCTGTTCGCTACAGCGAACGTGTTCGCTACGGATTCGCTTAGCGAACAGCACTGTGACAGCAACTTTTGATAATTGTTTTAAGTGCAATTAGGCACTTGTAACATGGTTTAAGGGTATCCTTACATGTTTGTTGATACATGTTGATGTTGTTAATGCTTATTGTTAATCGTTATATGATTCGCACGCGTATGCAATGACTTGTAGTTCAAGTGACTATGTTTATGTTTTAGCATTAATTTGCAATGTTAAGGAAATGATGTGTGTTTTATGACATAAGTGTAAATGAAACTTTATGTGTATAAAAATGGTTATGCAGATAATTATCATGTGAATAATTATGATTTGAGTGATAGGATATTGTGTTATCCTAATGTGTTAGATGTTGGAATTGTGTTTCCGCATCAGTGAATGAATAGCTTCGAGCTAGATAGCGTCATGTATTTGATGTGTTTAAAAGTAATCATGCATTCATGAATAATTGTGTTATGGGAATCATGTGAATTCCAATAATTGATGAAAATGGTTTATGTTTATGAAAAGTGGTCGAAGATGGGATTATGTTATCCGAGATCTGGAACCCATATCCAAACATGATATAAAACTGTGTGACTCCTCTTTATGGGAGAGATGGTTGATGATAACCATATCCTACATGATATAAAACTGTTATTGAGCTTATCCAAGGGAGATAAGGTGGTTCGGTAAGTTCCGACGCATCCAACAAGATGTAAAACTGGGTTCATCTTAAATGGGGTGAATAGCAGCATCCAACATGATGTAAAACTGGTTTGGTCCACCATTGGTGAGACGCTTATCCTGCATGATGTAAAACTGCAGATGTAGAGTCCGTGCATGACTATAATCTGAACAGTCCGTACATGACTATAATCTGAACAGTCCGTACATGACTGAAAACTGAACAGTCCGTCATGACTGAAATCTGAACAATGTAAATTGGTACCACATGCATTAGTCGTGTCTAGGGATGACATGACATTGGATAATTGGCATTAGATGCATTAGGGTAAATGCACATGTATTTGATAATTGTTATGTGACAATATCCGATTGGATTGTAATGTGTTTTCCGTATGTGTTAAGCTTTGGTATTTACTAATTGTTTAATACTGTGATTGTTGCCATGACTTGGTATATGAGCAGAGTCCGTCATGACTATAAAATGAACAAGTGTAGAGTCCGTCATGACTATAAAATGAACACTTTGGTAGTGTCCGAGAAGACGTGAAACTATATGATTGGTGTGTTTGTAAATGAATGATTAATTGGTAGTCGTATTCGACGATGTATGTGCGTGAGTTAGAAATGTATGATAGCGTGTGAAGTGTGTAGTATACTACTCACACTTATATTTATGTTTATGTTTTCTAACTCTCTGCTTTGTGTTAATTGCTGGACCTTTGGGGGTCCAGGTTGACAGGTTATGTGTTAGCCTCGTCCGAGCGCAATGGTGAAGCTCTGCTCTGATTGAGACACGGGAAAAAGGGGTTTTTATATGTATATGCATGTAGTCCTCTTAGTATACTCTGTTGGTCTTAAGCTTTCATTTGAAAAGTATCCGTTTTGTATAACTAATAACGCATCGTTCGATGCGAGGTTTTGTTTTTAGTTCATTCGAATATTTTACTAGATAAATGTATTAGTATTATCTTTGAATGAAGTTTGTGATATTCAAACCAGCGCTTTATAAATCAGATTTTTTTAATTTTTCCGCTGCGTATTTTCGAAAAAGATTTTATAAAGGCAGAGTTAATTAAATAACGGGTTTGGGTGTTACATCGAACCTTTGACCCCTTGGTTGATGAATAATAAAAAAAAACAGATCAATTTTTTTTTAAGAAAAAACTTATCTCCTACTCTCACACAACTGCATCGTTCCTACTCACAGTTCCTTGGTTCCAACTTCCAACTCTCCTCTTTCTCTACTCTAATTCCTGATCAACGCCATCTTGTCAATCCTCCATCTCCATCCTCCATCTCCACCTTCCCGTCGAACCCTAATTCCTTATACCCCTTGGTGATTTTATTTCATTCTGTGTGGTAGTAGTTGGAAGCTTATCCACTGATCTTTAAAAGCTAGCTGGCTAAATATATAGCTTCATATACCACCGACATGGTAAACCAAAAACCTCAATTTGTTAAAATTTCAATTTTCTCAATTTCTCATAAATGGGTACCTTTATAATCAATTGGTGTGAAGAACAATAGTTATTTAGTTGTGATTTTGATCTGTTATGTTCAGTAGGTTATTGTATGATTGCATTACTTTGTATTGTTAATATACCTTAAATTTGTTCCTCTAGCTTTGATAGTCTGCTTTGGTGTTTGATGATATGGTTATTTGTTTGGATAGTGTCCTGCTATATTATTCAAGTGTTGTAATGTTTCCTTACCATGAGTTCAACAATAAAAGAACATTGGCATCACAGTAATAACGGGAAAATAACTTGACTTTACTCAATTTAAAATCACAACTAAAGAGCCCCGATTTGTTAAGAATAGAGAATAGAACAATTCTAAGGAATTGATATGAGTTGCACTAGACCTCACTGAATTAGCTTATTGGCATTGTAAGTGTTAAAGAAACAAGTGTTAAGTCACTTATTAAGGAGACATTTGAGAAGTTGTTGTTTATTAGTGGCTTGAGTTTGTCTAGTATTAGGGGGCAAGTGTATGACGGAGCTAGCAATATGCGAGGTAAGTTTGATGGTTTTAGAACTTTAATCCAAAATGAGAATCCATCTTATTATGTGCATGGTTTTGCCCATCAACTTCAATTGACACCTATTTCTTGTGCTAAGACTTGCAAAGATGTTAGTGGTTTTTTCGGTAAGATCAATATGCTTGTTAATTTCATACAGTCTTCTAATAAGAGACAAAAATTGTTTTAGGAATCAGGACAAACAAGTAACCTAGTTTGCAAATTTTATTTTATGTTTAGCCACACTGATATTAAACGTCTGGATCCGTCCCTGCTTCTATGTAATGTATAATATTTGCATTGTAGTCAGGTTCTGCATGACTAGGCATCCCAGCGATATATTTGTTGAAATTTGTGAGATGTCTTTCCTTTCACAAGGTATAGGTTAATGACTTTCTTTATGGTTTTTTTTATCACACCTAGCTGGCGCACTATTTATGTGGAGGATATTGCTTGCTCAGATTCTTAGTTCACAGTTTTTTTATAGTTAAGGTTTGGCTAACTAAAAATTTGTCAAAGCAAAGTTTTACTATAGTACATTTGAAACATATATTTTTATTGTGTTATGTAGGTATCAGCTGAAGATATTAAGTTAGTCTTGTTCTATTTACACAGCACATCTCCTAAATTGATTAAGTTAATCGATCCATTCATCATTTTCTGTATGTGGTAAGTTTCACATTAAATTTTTATCACATCATCTCCCCAATTAATTGCATTTCCATTCAATTATCAGCCTGAAAATAAATGTCTGACATTGCTCTCAATTTTGCTAAAATAGAAACACAACTTTGTTGCACAGCTGCAACAAGATCAAGTAATTTGGTTAATGTAGCTAAACTGAATTCTTAAACCACTATAATCCTGTTTGTTCTAATTGGGTGATTGGGTCTTCTAAAAGCTACCACATGACATGTTAATGCATGTTGGACTTATAGCATACAGTTAACGTATTATATATTTATGTTTACTTGGAATTTAATAATTTTTTTAAGGATTGAACTTAGTAATGTTATGTTTACAATTTTAAAAATTTGAGACAAGTTTTTTTATGTTAGTGCAATAGTTTCCTAAGAATTAGTTTGAAATTCATTTCTAACTCAATTTTATGTTATTTTTTTTTACTTGTGCTACTTTGGTTCCCACTAATCTCGTACATACTCTAGGGATATGTTAGATGTGGTGAAGAAGGAATGAGTTGTCTATATTATCACTAATGTGATCAACGGGCCAAAAGTACTAAGATATGAAATTGAATTGATATAATATTTCAGTTTTTTGGCTCAATTCATTTGAGAAAACACATTATGTTTCGCTCAAATGGTTGATTTAAGCCTAAGTATAACAATAGCAGTCGGTTCTTGTTTGATTTTTTTGGTCTTTAAAGGAGCTGTTTTGTATATGTTCATTTTAATATTTTTTTTGCGCTTTTTGGATGGCTTGCTGCAGAATTTCTGCATTATAACTTCTGGTTAACATGAGAAAGGTGCATGCTGGCTTGTTTGGAAAATAGCAGAGGGAAAAGAATGCAAGACAATTTGACCTCCTCAATTTGGTGGTGCTTTAAGGGTGAGTTAGGTGTCGTGGTCTTGGTTAACTTTTTCTTGCATCTTGATTTGCATATGATGTTATAATCATTTTACATATTCAAACATGTTAGAAGGTTTTTTTGAACGATTAATGTTCCGGATAACGATAAGTTGTGATACTTTAATTGTTGCAAAATCACTAATTTTTTATTTAGCATGTTTTAGTCTCTATGATATGATGATTAGAATTAATCTGTTACTAAATATTGATGATGTTAGGGAATTGGAGGTGGTGTTAAACATGCTTCTTTGGCAACTATTTGGTTAGTTTTCTGCAATGTGGTCCTTTGTTTCTAGCTACGCTAAGTAAAGGCCTAACTAATACAAAGGTGTTGGTGGTTTTTTTCATCTTTGTTTTCTTTTGTTTAAATGTGAAAATGTTTAACTAGATTGACTTATGGTTTTTTTCCTGAATTTTAACTCAATTTTGTTTTCCTTTTCCTTCTTTATTTTCTCACACAGAGCAAGAAGCTACTGCCACACAAGGAGATTGCTCGCACCTTCGTCGAAGACGTCAAGTAAGTTTAGACTCTTACTCTCTTTCTTTATCACTTCAAAATCTCACTTTATTTTGTTTGATTTGAGTGTGGTTAGTTCATGCATTTGGAAGTAGCTCAAAACCCTCTCAGCAAAGTCGCTCCCCTTCAGTCTAGTTGGGACCTCACAGGTGCAGCAGAGTTTGTTCTTTTTTCTCTGCTCTGCGGCAAATTTTCTGCTTTGTTAGACTATAATATCAGCAGGTGTTTTACTGGAGTTTGTGGCTGTCAATAATAACTCATGGTCTAGGACATAGGTATTTTTGGTGTATCAATGGTGTCTTTTTTTTTTTTTTTTTTTATTTAGTTAGTTTTGTGATTTTTCCAACTCATTGCTTACTAAGGCTTTGCAATGCATCTATATGCTCTGTAATTCATATATTGATTATAGTTTAAATGCAAATTGTATTTGGATTTGAAGATATCCATATTGTATTTTAGTAATTTGTAATTAGATTTGAGTAGCATATTTTTTAATCAATACTTAGTATGGTACAGTGTTTGAATGCCTTTTGTGGTGCTTGATTATAATCAATGAAATTTGTTGGCTCTTTAATTTATATTCAACGTATAGCCTAATAAAAAAAATTGTTTTTTTTTTTTAAAAAAAGAAGGAATTTTAATAGCGCTTATTCAATAAAGCGTTATTATAGGTAATGCGGGCGCTATTAAAGCGTGTGTATTTGAAGAACTATAATAACGCTTTATTCTCGGGCGCTATTAAATATATTACCTATAATAACGCTTCTTAAATAAAACGCTATAAATGCCTTCTCCGAAAGCTCTTCCAGGTAGCGTATACAACTTACGACAGCGGTTTTTTTAATAAGCGCTATTAAATGTAGACATATGATAGCGTTTTAAAACGCTATTATAGGCATTAAACCTATAATAGCAGTATCAGTAATAGCGCTTTAAAACGCTATTAAAAGTAAAATAAAGCGCTATTAAAGGGGCTTTTTTGTAGTAGTGTAGTGTTTCACAAACTGAATATGCTAAAATCATAGGAAGTGTTATGTTTCTCATGAATTGCACTAGACCTGACATAGCATATGCCGTGAGTAGACTAAGCAGATATACTCACAATCCAGGTAATGAACATTGGACTGCACTTCGTCGCTTACTCAGGTATCTTAAAGGTACTATAGAGTGGTGTTTGCATTTTTATAAATTCCCTGCTGTGTTAGAAGGATTTTGTGATGCAAATTGGGTTACTGATAATGATGAAGTAAGTTCCACTAGTGGATATGTTTTTACTTTAGGTGGAGGTGCGATATCATGGAAGTCTTCGAAGCAAACTTGTATAGCACGTTCCACTATGGAATCAGAATTTATTGCTCTTGATTTAGCAGGTCAAGAAGCTGAATGGTTGAGAAACTTGTTGGCAGATGTGCCATTGTGGGGGAAACGGTCTATACCAGTTTCTCTTCATTGTGACTCTGAAGCAGCTATTGGAGTTGTTATGAACAGTGTTTATAATGGAAAAAGGAGACACATACGCATTAGACACAGTTCAATTAGAGAATTGTTGAAAAATGGTGTGATCTCTTTACAGTTTGTTAGATCTGAGAAAAACTTGGCGGATCCTTTCACTAAAGGTCTAACAAAGAAAGTAGTACTTGAATCGTCGAGGGGGATGGGGCTTAAGCCTTTGTGTTGAGGAAAGTATGGTGGATCCCATCAATGGTCAAACGAAACCATGTGATTACTCTATTGTATTACATTTCCCATCTCCATGACATGTGGTAATACAGTGTTGATAGGTTGAACTTTTAGTTCTTAATGAGTTCATAGCCCTAATTATTGGGTGGTCCGTGTCAATTGGACTTGATGGACTCACCGCTTGTTATTTTGAAAGATGAGCATTCTTTTGCTCTTAATAAATCCATAGCCTCTTTGGTGGTGCTTTTGAGACGCACTTGATGGATTCATCTACGTGAGTGTGAAGGTAGGCCGCCTTCTATGAAAGAATTAGGCTGTCTTTCTAGAGCACTCATTAGTATCCAAGGTGTGCGCATGACCATTAAAAGCGCTTGTTTGTAATATCGCGGAAATCACAGATATTAGAGAAATACATGTGTTGTAAGGGTCTCATTTGAAAACTTGGTAGTTCAAGAGTAATTCACTACCTAGACACAATTGTTGCCTCACTTCACTATGCTTCAATTCAATCATTATGATATTGATACTTAAGTGTTACTCTCTCTTTTGCCCATAAATTTGCTTCTTTTACCTTCAGTTTTACCATTGGTGGGGGATTGTTGGACAATGGCAAACTGAATTGCATTGTGATGTCCCACATTGGTAGAAAATATTCTTTTACTTTATTCCTCAAATTTCCTTAATTGATTTCAATCAGTTTTGATTGTTATTCCTTATAACAAATTATTCCTTTTAATGCTCTTGATTAGCTATAAACCAGATTGCAAAACCTCCACTTTATTAGCTATTTTTCTAACTGTCAAATTTTTATGATCAGCTAATAATAACAAAGAGCTGTTGACAAGGAAAGCAAAAAAACGTTTTCTGCTTGTTTGGCTATTAAAAGGACTGTCATAGTCACAGAAAAAGATCTCTTGATTTTCACTCATTTTTCCTTGTTTTCTACTACTAAAATTCTGGGCAATTGTTCTGTGATTTCCATAGCCTAAGGCCACGAGTGCACGTGTTCATAGGCTCGTTGTGTTAACCTTGGGGGGCAGTCGGCAATATAGATTGCATCAAGGTCTAGCCGAATTTTGCTTTCAAGGTAGTGATTTTTCACGGCACAACAAACTTCCAATCTGTGTTACACTCTTTCTGTTTTGTACTACTCCTAATATTTTCCAACACATTATGTATCCTAATCATTGTCTGGCATTATGGTTCTTTTAATAGATGATACAACAGTGTTTTGGGGAGTTAAATCCTACGATAATTTACTCCTTCAAGCCGGCCCTGCTGGTTATGCTCAAACCGAGTTGTTTTTTTTCGAAAGGATAAATCGATATTTATTGCTTTTATATCCTCCACTGTATTTTGTAGTGTAAAGAGTAACAAATTTATATATAAAACAAAATTAGGGAGAAGTATTTGTTAATAAAATAACATTCCATGTCACTGCATGTTAAAATAAGAAAGGAAACTCTGAGAATTGTCACTGCATGTGCTGGAGATAGTTTTAGATATGGAACAATTTGAATTGTGGCTTGATGATGATGTTGAGTAGTTTGTGCTGTGAAATGTGTAATCCAGGCTTTGAACGTGTAGTATTTCATCTTTATATAATAAATTAAATTATTCAAGTGTTCAAAGTTTAAATTCCAACTCCTACATATGATAATTTCAATCCTCTCACAATTGTAGTTGCAAAGGATCGAACTGTTGTCCTCCATATCAAGTTCAACGTCATTACGTCAAAACCAACTAGCGATTATTAACCAATGATCCAAATATATAGTAATTAATACTAGTATAGTACCCCGGCCACAAATATTATAATGCGAGAATTAATTTAAGATAGATAAATGTACCAAAAATAAAATAAAATTTAAGATAGATAAATAAATAAATAAATATTGTAAATGAGTTAACTACAGTTTCTTGTTGCTCAAGGCATCGAATTTTTATTCCTCATCAATTGTTTCAATAAATCAATGCCACTCTGTTCTCACTGTAGTATTTTGCAACATCAATTTCTACCCTTTAAAGCATCACAGACAAACACAACCTTGTTGCATAAAATTCATCAACCACAAAACTTGATCATCATAACCAAAAATATTCATAAACCTCAACACCAATATGGGTAGCTAGCTGTCGTAGCTGTTGCTTGTGGATGTATTGGACAATCTACGTTGTTATGTTCTTATTCATGATTACTGTATTCATCTTTTGGATAGTAATCTCTCCCTCAAGTGTGAAATTCCACGTAACCGACGCAACTCTCACCGAGTTTAACCTTACAAACAATAACTTACATTACAATTTTAAAGTGAACGTTACAGTAAGAAACCCCAACAACAACATCATAGTCTATTATCGAAGAATCACCGCAATTGCTTGGTACAAAGACAACGATTTCGGTCATCTGAGTTTGACACCCTTTGATCAAGGACACAAGCAACAGTTCCTTTGGTTTCAGCTTCCAACGGCAACTCATCATTATCAACATTTTCTTTTAGTGAAAAGAGATGCAGCAGTGGTTCTTTCTTTGCAGATCGTGATTTAGATAAAGTAGCTTCTTGATTTGTACACCATAATCCTTGTGGCACTAATATATATACTGTACATGAGTGTTTGGTTTGCGGTGCCAAAAATTGTGTTTGACCGAGTTAATTTTGATTAAAATGATTTTAATTAAAAGTGATTTAAATGTAAATTAATTTATGTTTTGATAGATTAAAGACAAAATGATTCATATCAATGTTTGTTGTTTGGATGATTTAGACCAAAATTGATTTTAGATATATAATTACTATATTGGGTTTTATTTATTATGCATTTTGTAAACTCCCTAAGATTTTATCCAGTTCATTAAGGGCTCGTTTGGTGCGCAGGATAGCATAGTGACAGGATAGGATATAAAACAGGATAAGGATAGGATATGATAACAGCAGGATAACAGTTATACTCAGTTATCATATCCTGTGTTTGGTGCACACAGGATAACAAACATGATAACTATTATATTTTGTTTTTAATACATACTTGCTCATAATAATATGATAAGATATATAACATATTTAATTGACAAAATTACTCTTGTAAAACAATTTTTATTTTTTTAAAATTATTTTGTAATACTTTGAATTTTATAAATAAAAAATATTAATAAGTAAACAAATAACTTTATATAACTTAAAATAAAAATCATGAGAAAATAATCAAGTTTAATTTTTTATATGAATCATGATCAAATAAATAACTCAATATATAATATATACATGTTAGATAAGCCAAATAAATATATGATATATCTCATACGTAAATAATAAAACTACTATTGCAAAAGAATTATATTTAATTTTTTACAAAATTTAAATTAATATCCCTATTTGTCAATTTTTTAATAATCGTTTTACTTTAAAATATTGTAATTTTAGTAAAATTTTGATTTTTTAGAATATGTAAATTACAAAATTACCCCTGTGAGAAAATCACATATATATTTAAAAATTAATTGTTTTATTATTTATATTTTAGTAATTTTATTTTATGTATTTTAAAATATATTTTATAAAATAAATCAGTATTTTTTTTTCTTATCCTATCCTGCTGGTAACCCAGCTCAAATTCAGGATAAGAATTATAACTAGAGAGACAGGATAGGATAAGCTTCAGGATTAACTTATCATATCCTGCTGTATCACCAAACACTGGATTGCGGCAGGATATGATACAGTTATCCTATCATGTCTCTTATCATGTGCACCAAACGGGCCCTAAAAACTTAAGAACATAAATTTAAAATAAGTCAAACTTAACATATTGATTCATTGCCAATTTAAGAAATAGACTCAGACTTTAATACTTTTCTCTTCTTCCCCTTTTGTCATCACAAAAAAAAAAAAAAAGAAAAAAAAAAAAAAGAGATGATATGATAAAAACATGGTAATATTGATTAAACATGTAAATCCATGTTCCGTAAACTTAGCTCAGTTGGTGAGACATTGCATTATATATAGGGGTCGGGTTTGAATCTCAAACATTCCACCTATTCATGTTGAATTTCTTTTTTAAAAAGAAAAACATGTAAATACATAACCATGAACTTCATTATTACTTCAAAAACAACACTAGGAATAAAAAAATGAGAACTCGACACAAAGTTTGAGATGAAGTGTTATGAATATTATAGAATGTTTAGAATTTTTTTCGCGTTGTTTTTTCCTTTCTAGTAAGGTTTTATTAAGACATATCATCAATGAATATCCAAAGGAAAGTGATATGAATATTATAGTGGTTGTCTTTATAGGTTATTGACTCATATTATTTACCTATAAATAGAACCTATAAATGATGTAAAGAAAGTGAATAAGAAATATCATACAAGTGTGAGATACCGTGAACAAAAGTTGGACATTGGGACATGTCTTTAACATGATGTGTTTGTGCTGCATAGGTTATTTTCACTATAATTTCTCTTTTTCTTGCCAACCAAGTACACACCTCTTATGAAATAGAGAAAAATAAAAATTTAATCCTCGATTTTACAAAGCAATGACATGAATATAAGCTAGAAATTAAGTAAAAACTAAGGAATTAGAAGAGACAATTTTCAGTATAAATTTCACAGGCACTCCTCCACACCTTGTAATATTTTTTTAATACAAGTGTTATATATCTTTTCTGTCTCTCACACACGTTCTTATCTACAAATCCAATCTAATATTTTATAAGCTTGTCTCTAGACCAAATTAAACCCTCCCACATTCCTTGTTATTCAAGCCATTGAACTTTTCTTAATCACTCGTTTCCAAAAGTCAATGCTACTCTGTTCTCTACATATATACTATTGCAAAGAAATCACCTAGAAATTCTAAAACAACACACCATACCCAAAAATTCATCAATTTCCACCCTTTAAAAACAGACAACTTCATTCCATAAAATTCATCATCACTCAAAAAATCAACCTCACAAACATGTGTTGCAGACCACATTGGTTCTGGTGCTTATATTGCACAATCTACGGAGTTATGTTCTTTTTCATGATGTTCTCAATCATCTTCTGGATAGTAATCTCCCCCACAAGTGTGAAGTTCCATGTAACTGACGCTACTCTCTCCGAGTTCAACCTCACGAACAACAACAACACCTTATATTACAATTTCAAACTCAATATCACAGCACGAAACCCCAACAACAACATAATAGTCTATTATCGAAGAATCACCGCAATTGCTTGGTACAAAGACAACGATTTCGGTTATGTGAGTTTGACACCCTTTGATCAAGGACACAAGAATACCACTTTTCTTGGACCTATAGAGTTTAAAGGGAATACAAAGTTCAAACTTGGACGTAAACAACTTGACGAGTATTTTGAAGAAACGCGTCTTGGGGTTTATAATGATTTGGCTGTTGATTTCGATGTTCGAATTAGAGCTAAATTTGGAGGTTTTAAAAGTGGTCGTTTTAATCCACCGGTTGTGCAGTGTCGTCGTTTGAGAGTTCCTTTAGTTTTTTCGTCCAATGGAACTAACTCATCATGGACATTTTCTTTTAGTAACAGAAGATGTAGTAGTGGTTCTTTCTTTACAGATCGTGATGCAGATGCAGGAGCTTAATATATATATATAACAATGTGAATTTGTATATATATATATATATATATATATATATATATATATATATATATATATATATATATATATATATATATATATATATATATATATATATTCTATTATGTAAAGTGTATTTGTGTTGCATATATAACTGAATCAATAAAGATACCGTGCGCGGTGTTTTATGTGTTGTTTCCGTGGTTCAAAATCGTTAAAAATAATTTTCAGCCACCGAAGATATTACTGGATTGAGTCGCGGGTCGATACGCTTTCTTTAAGACGTTTCGTGGCACTGCCCAAAATTGTGCAAGGCAGACGATCAACCACGAAGTCCCCAGGATAAAACAGCCCAGTTCTACTGATACCGATAAATACTGCACTGTAGATATCGGGCAAGAATTACACCCTCAAATATGATACTAAAATCATTGCGCTATGGTTTTAAGTCCATTCTGATATGGTACTATGTGACCATTCTAATATGGTACTGAGACCATTCTTATATGGTACTTGGACCATTCTTAAATCAAAGGGATAATGATACTATCATCATTCTTAATTTGAAGGAACTAGTGATATTATGATCACTTCTCAAAACAAATTAATACTAAACTTGTATTAGTATCGCACAATACAAAGAATAGACTTTATTCTTTTCTATATAATTATGAACACAGTTTAAAACAAATCTTTCTAATTTGCATATCCAAATAAAGAAACCAATTAATATGTTTAATTGATTCATACTAATTCTGATTTTAAAATAACACAATTCCAACAATAACAATAAGATAATTATTGTTGTCACAACTTTGTTGACAGCTCGGCCAAAAGGAAATTGCACATAATTTCTTTGAACACAATTAAGAGACATATGAAATCTTGTGGTATTAAGTGCAATAAGGTAAAGAAAACAAAACCTCTCTTAATATTGATGTTTCTGCAACTTTGACACTTTGTTCCTCACATGAACGCATTCTTTCAAGCCTAGTCGATCTCATGCCATGTACATCTCATCGTTAATGTGATGAACTCTTTTCACAAGCCACTATAAGTATGTTTGAAGGATTTCTATTCACTTCATTGTTCATCTTATTCATAAGGTCTACATGAGTGTTCATATGTATATGTTGAGGTTTGGCGGCAGTTGTAACGTGGTGTTGTTTTTTCCATTTCATAAGGGTTATTTCTTAAGAGACTTATTTTATATCAAGAGAATATAACATGTGCTTCTAATACCAACTTATTTCCTATAAAAAAGGAGATGATGCTAATGACTCAAAAATCAGTGAGGTGGTCGTGTAAATAGGAAAATATGTTGTGACCTTTTCTACTGCTCTTCCTATTATCTAGTAACTTAAGTGAGTTTCTGCAACATAGTCTATTTCCATTATTTTTATTCTCAAAATACACACTAGTATATAATACATACTAGTATGCTCTTGTACCCGATTTGGGACTCAAACATTTTATTTTCAATTCACACATAATGTGTTCTTTGTTCCAACAATCCCCCACTTGAATTTAAAAGAAAATTCCAAAGTAGCATATAATGCTTCTATAAGATTGTGCATAAGCAAAGGTGACGCTTGTCTTGAACCTTCACATAGCGAGTAAGATCCCGATTTAACAAGAGTGACGCTTGTCTTGAACTCTATCTCAGATTTTTCTCAAACCCGCACACAACCTTTCCTAAGGTGTATCTTAAAAGCCCGTGCTTTAATGGCCCTGCACGTCTATCCCAGTTTCATGAACGCTCTAGGAGTTCGCCCCAAAACTCCATAGGAACCGGCCTCAGTTCCACATTCATATAGGTGAGTCTATCTAAAGTACCCCTGAAGCTAGGTACTCCTCTGATCCAGAGTATAGATCTCATTAAGAGTTTCTATTACCTCATCCTTTTCGCTTCAGGATTCATGCCTCTTATTTGCATGATCATTCCCTATTACTCACGACTTGTTGTTTACCCATTGAAACCTAATTCTTGGGATCTCCAGTCTTTTAGGTTGGGTTACCATCATAAGTAATTCGCAGTAGGCATTAGTCTCATTTTCTTGGATGTATTATGGACTTCATTTTAGCTATTCATTTCGTCAAAGGATCTGCTAAACTTTCATCAGTGTGTACATGCACTACTAGAAAACAGGTTTTTAGAGTCTGTATTTAGCGTCGGACCCCGACACCGACGCTACTAGCGTCGGATTAGCGTCGGTCAAGCCCACACTAGCTATTAAATTTTAATTTTCGGAAAATTTTACTTCTCCTTACTGAAAAACTATTCTTTTTTGAGGAATGATACAAATAGCATCGGCCCAACCGACTCTATATTTTAAAAATTTATTAAAAAGAATATATCTAATCTAATCAACCCTAATTCCTATTCCTAATTTGACAAAAAATTAACTCATATCCATCACACATTCACCTCCCTGTATCTCTCGATACGGCTCCACTCTCACATCCATCACAAAATCTCGCCGTCGGAGCGTTCCGGAACCAATACACACCACCGTGTATGCAAGAATCTCAACCCCACCATCTTTAAATTGCGTCATCTTCATCGTACATCTCTACAGTCTCGTACCTCAACACCTCATCTGTTTCGCTCATCTCCGACCTCGCCTAGCCACAACATCAGCCAAATCACTACATCAGTCTAGCAATTCTTATCCTTCTAAATCTGATTCAAAGATCCTTCATATTTCCCGCTTATTGGTTAGTAAACTCTATTTCTAGGGTTTTAGTGAAAAATATGAATTTTTTTTTTTTTTTTTTTAATGCAATCGTTCATTGTCTACTTATGTTGCTGCTTATTTAAATTTTTTAGTTTCTCTATTTTGAAATTTTTTTACATACCTTTGAAATAAGCTTAGTATTCATTCATCCCTTTTTATGTTAGTGTATTAGGCTATTAGAAGTTTCATTTTGTTTAAGCTAATGAGATGATTGTGTTGTCATTCAAAAACTATTATGCACATTTGGTGTTCGGTAACTTGTAAAATTTCACTAATGACCTTGTATTTGATAATAATATTTGATAGTAATATTTGGGGATTGTAGGTGGTTGATATTAGAACTTTGCAGTCTTAGTTAACTCTTGATTACATTTGTCTAGGCATGTTTTTTGTTCATTTTGTCATTTTTCAGTTCTTTTGAAGTTTTATGGTTTTTTTTCTTTACATTTTTCTTCTCAATAATTTAAGTATTAATAATTGTTTTCCCCGTTTTGTGCAGTCTCTATGTTGTTATGGTTGTGCTCAATAATCACTCTTTGTTATTAACTAAGAAACTACTCCTTGAGTTCATTCTATTTAAGTATAAGTTAGTCCGTTGCGCCTTTAGCGAGTTTATATAGGTATGGAACACTATTGTTTTCATAAGAATGGTAATGTTTATATTTAAGTTGATTCATTTGCCCCTTGCCTCTTTGTATATTAGTTAATAGTTAATTGGTATCTAGTTAGGTGGTTGCCGCCTCTTTCTCTTATATATGTATAAATGGTTTTCGTTGTTGCCCACATTAGCTCTCGTAGGATGAACATTTTGTGTATATTGTTTTAACTACCATGACATTTGTGTGTATTGTTTTAATTTAATTTAGAAAGAAGTGAAAAGAAGATAAACTAACAAAAGCACAAATTAGCTTTAATTATCTATTCACCTCTTTGTTTGCATGATTCCCCTGTTAGCCATTTATATGTAGGGATCATTCTTTACTTTTGTAACACCCTGCATAAAAAGGCTATATATAGTGTACCATTAACATGCAAAAGTTTATGTTTTTCTTACAGGTTAATGTTGTTTGTATGAACAGGTTAGTGATGCTAGCTAGTGCCTAATCTAGTAATGTAAACTTTTATAAGTTTTTGGTTCCAAGCTATGGCTTTTCAAGTTAACAACTTGATGCAGCTTTTGAGAATATGAAGCATGTTGGAATATGATCCTCAACAAAATTGTGCATGGAGTTTCAAAGCCAATGGTTCCTAGATTCATGAAGATGCATGGTATTGAAATATGTCACTACATAATCTAATTATGCTTGTAATGTGTAAACCCTACTAATCCATATACCACAAATGTGAAATATTGTGTAAAGAGTCACTAGAAGGTTAGGATATAACTTCTATGTTGTGTTGCGTTGTGCTGTTTTGTTTGTTATTTTATTCTTGATAAGAACCTTGGTTATCATTGACACCTAAGTTTTCTATGTGTTTTTTCTAACTTATTGATAAGCTTCATGTATGCATATTGATATTTGTGTGTAGTGTGCAATTTGATCCAACTTGGCTTAATGTATGCTTCAAATGCATTAGGAAACATTGCTGGTTTGCTTTCTTTTCTTTCTCCTTGAGCTAAGAGTAAAGCATTCTCTCTATTTTTAATTAAATTTTGACAGATAATCATTGTGAATATTCCTTCCATTTTCAGGAAATGTTTCAGATTATTCATTGCTAGTTTCTTGGGCTGATTCAAAGATCTTTTCTTATTGAGAATTAATACCGCTGCTATTTTCGGCGAGAACAAAAATCCAAGGATGGTTCAAGCATAGAGGTAAAAAAAAACCCTTTTATCTTCTGTTATGTTCATTTCATAGTCAGATCTGCACATGAATATCCCTCTGCCTTGAGATAGCTTGATACAATGCTTATTGCATGATCACAAATCCTAATTTAAATATGATCATTATTTGTTATGTAGGATTCAGTATATTGTAATTTATTTGGTTGTCTCTACACGCTAAAAATCTTATAGGTGCTGTTTTATTTTGAAGCTATAGTGCTGTACTAATAAAACTTCATAGCCAATTTTGATCTTATTTTCTTATCACAGTACTTGAAGCTCAAATTCACTAATAATAACAATGGCTTTATTATATGATTAGAGTTGTAGTAGTAATTGTGTAGCTTATATTATGAATGGCCAAAACAGGCTTTCGTTTTTCTGCACCTATGATATGCAATTTACACAACTTTATTACGTATTATTATATGAGTATTAGTAACTAGTGTTTAACATATAATTGGAATTATCTGACAGCAGTTGTCACAATTTTAGGAGCTTATAAAAGGGTTATAGGTAGTTTATCAAGAGAAAATAATGGATACAAAAATTATTTACGAGCTAGTTTTCCTTCGCCTTAGGTGATGTTGATTTCATTAAACAAGTGAATCAATGATTTTCTTTTGATTAGCCTTACAAATTGTTAACACTACATTTAACCACCTTTATATTTCATTTTCAACTAACTGAAGCTCTCTGCCCTATTGCTAATACTCTTCTTCATTGTTCATGTTCAGATTCAAGCTTATCGCAATGAAAAAGTCAGGACTTTCCTAATGTATATATAAGAACTGACGGGAGATTATATGTTACAAGGTATTTGTTCTTCTTATAGAGAGCTAGTTGGTGTACATCAGTTACACTAAATCTTGCTTACCATATACTGTAATTTTATTAAGCTTTTTATTCATGATGGTTATGTGTATGTTGTATTAAAGTATGGCTGCAACTTACTTTTGAGATTGAACAAGTTTGAACATAGTCAATTGACATCAATTTGCTAGTGCCAGTAGTACGTACCTTGTTATCTTTAGTTTCTTACTAAAGATTTTATTACTCTAACTGTGCATTATGACTTTTTGTGCTGGATTTGATGTATTATTTGTATTAGATGCAATAATGGTTATCAGGTGTATTTTTTTATAAATTTTAGAAAATAATTATGCAGTATAGCGTCGGCTAGATCCGACTCTACCAAATTTGTTGACTTTTCATATGTTGACTTTAGAGTCGGCCAGACCGAGGCTACATGATTTTGTTGACTTTTCAGAAATGGATATAATAAGCGTCGGATGCTGATAGAGTCGGAGTTTGAATCGGCTGGACCGACTCTAATATAGAGTCGGATGGCAGTTGACCGACGCTATGATTTAGCTTCAAGCATTTTAGCATCAACCCCGACACCGACGCTAATCCGACTCTAAAGGAGTGTTAGCGTCGGTTTTTAGCCCTTTAGAGTGGGCTTTCGTCCGACGCTAAAAACAGCTTTTCTAGTAGTGATGACCCATTCTTACAGCTCCTTTTGAGAGTAACTCTCTCACTACGCTGTGTTTACTTCTTATTTGACGTCTCTTATCGTTATAATAACGATTCTCAATTTATGCAATAGCCGCGGTACTATCACAATGGATCAACACATCTGGCATAAATTATTCCTTAAAGGAATTTCAGCTAGCAAGTATTTTAACTACCTTGCTCCTTCACTAACAATCGTTAATGTTATCATTTCAGACTTCCATAGTGGACTGAGCCAATATGGTCTATTTCTTTTATTTCCAAGATACAGTTTCTCTACTATAATAAATATAGTTACTAGTTGTTTTGGAATCATATGATAATATATTCCAATCTACATCACTGTATTCTTCAAACACGACAGAGAATCTCTGCAAATGTAATCTGAGATTCATGACCCTTTTAAGGTATTTCATGAACCTCTCAATAGCACACCAATGCTCATTATAAGGTTTACATAACCTACACAACTGTACCACAACGTATGCAATGTCGGGTCTAGTACAATCAAGGACATACCGAATGCAGTCGGCAATGCTTTCATATTCTGATTGTCTTACACTTTCAACAGTGTTCTTCCATAGTTTTTTACACTTGGATCATATAGTATGCAAACAAGTTTGCAGTCAGTAAATATATTTCTTTAAAACTTTCTCATCATTGCGAGATTGATTTAAGGAAATTCTCATTTATGAATTAGTAATCTTAATGACTAAGATTACATCTACCTTTTCGAACTCTTTCTTATCAAAGTTGTTAGACAACAATGATTCCAATCTATTCACAATATGAATGTTTGCTCTAAACATGTAAATTATTTACATAGAGACGTATGATAATGCAAATGCTATTTACCGGTTTATAGTAAATATATTTGTCACTTTCATTCACTTTTAATTCATTTGATATCATCAAATTGTCAAAATCTTCATGACATTTCTTATGGCTTATTTAAGACCATATAAAGTACTATATGACTATAGACTTAAATTATTTTTTTTTTTTTTTTTTTTGCCACCCATAAGTTACAAAATATTCAGGTTGTTCTAAATAAATTTCTTCTTCCACTCACCGTAAAAACAATGGAAAAACAGTTTTGGACATCCATTTGGTGTACTATTAAGTTATAAATAGAATCAAGAGATTTTAGTACCATTATGGATGTTATTCTTGTGACATGAGAAATTTTTTTGAAGAAATCTATATTTTTTCTTTTATCTAAAACCCTTGGCTACAAGGTGAGCCTTGTATTTATCAAAAGTTCCATAATGTTTTAGATTTTTTTTTTTCAAAATTCATTTACAACCCATTAGTTTGTAATCAGGAGGCAAGTCTATCAAATGTCAGGTCTTGTTAGACCCTAAAGAATCTATCTTCTCTTTTATGGCCTCTTGCCATATATAAGCCTTCAAGGAAGACAACACTTCTTGAAAACTAGTTATAGATTCTCTTCTAATGTATAAACCATGTAACAAGGTTCACACTCTTTAGCAACTATTGCTATCTTACCTCTTCGAGGTTCATAACATCTTGTTTGATGTTCTCATCATTGCTTCTGATCACTAGAGTGTGATAAGTTGCAATACCCCCACTAGTGCCCCCACTATTTCTCAATTTAAAGAGAAATTCATTTTCATAGAAATCAACTTCATTTGATTTTATGATCACTTTAGCATATAGGTCATAAAACCTATAAGCTTTACTTTTAATTATATACTCAACGAGTACACATTCATAGGCTCTACTAGTGAGTTTGACTCTCTTGGAGTTAGGAATTTGAACATACGTTAAACTACTCCAAGTTCAAAAATAAGACAAATTAAATTGTCTTTTCTTCAAAATTTCAAAAGTAGAAATTTTGTTCCTGTGCTTAGGCACTTTACTTAGCACAAAACAATCAATTAATAAAATTTTTCTTTTGCTTTACCGTTCATCTCAAAAGAGTAAAGTGCAGTTGTTTCAAGATAATTTCATACTCAATGAAAATTGTGGGAATCATACTTTTGTGCCTCTATCAAAATCATTTGATTTTCTCATTGAATTACTTTTCAATTTCAGTTCCATATAATTGGAACATGTCAAAAACATCACTCATTTTTATTTTTCATAAGATGTATGAAAATATAACTTGAACAGTCATCAATAAAAGTGATGATATTTTCTGTTTCTAATAGAGTTTTAATTCACATTGTGTATCTGATTCTTGAATAATTTGCCAGTTGGCTTCAGACCTGTGAATTTCTTTCTAGTGTTGTTGTTCAAGACAACAAGCACTTCATTTTTCTGATTTTGCTTTCTAGCTTCTTCTTCAAAACGAAGACATGTTATCAGAAATTCGAGGGAATATCGTTTAGTCATTTTATCCTTATAGCTTATTCAATTTTAAAGTAAAATTGAAATCACTTTCTTCAAAAGTAGCAACTCTTTTGTTATTATAAAACCATAATTTTTGTTGCCTATATTTGAAGTGATTTACATCAAACCGAAACGGTTTGTTCTAGTCCGCAATATCATAATCTGAGCCAGTAATTTCTTCGGTAGACATGGTAGAAAAGAAACGTCTTAAAATTGTTGTTTCCGTGATTCAAAATCGTTAAAAATAATTTTCAGCCACCGAAGATATTACTGGATTGAGTCGCGGGTCGATACGCTTTCTTTAAGACGTTTCGTGGCACTGCCCAAAATTGTGCAAGGCAGACGATCAACCACGAAGTCCCCAGGATAAAACAGCCCAGTTCTACTGATACCGATAAATACTGCACTGTAGATATCGGGCAAGAATTACACCCTCAAATATGGTACTAAAATCATTGCGCTATGGTTTTAAGTCCATTCTGATATGGTACTATGTGACCATTCTAATATGGTACTGAGACCATTCTTATATGGTACTTGGACCATTCTTAAATCAAAGGGATAATGATACTATCATCATTCTTAATTTGAAGGAACTAGTGATATTATGATCACTTCTCAAAACAAATTAATACTAAACTTGTATTAGTATCGCACAATACAAAGAATAGACTTTATTCTTTTCTATATAATTATGAACACAGTTTAAAACAAATCTTTCTAATTTGCATATCCAAATAAAGAAACCAATTAATATGTTTAATTGATTCATACTAATTCTGATTTTAAAATAACACAATTCCAACAATAACAATAAGATAATTATTGTTGTCACAACTTTGTTGACAGCTCGGCCAAAAGGAAATTGCACATAATTTCTTTGAACACAATTAAGAGACATATGAAATCTTGTGGTATTAAGTGCAATAAGGTAAAGAAAACAAAACCTCTCTTAATATTGATGTTTCTGCAACTTTGACACTTTGTTCCTCACATGAACGCATTCTTTCAAGCCTAGTCGATCTCATGCCATGTACATCTCATCGTTAATGTGATGAACTCTTTTCACAAGCCACTATAAGTATGTTTGAAGGATTTCTATTCACTTCATTGTTCATCTTATTCATAAGGTCTACATGAGTGTTCATATGTATATGTTGAGGTTTGGCGGCAGTTGTAACGTGGTGTTGTTTTTTCCATTTCATAAGGGTTATTTCTTAAGAGACTTATTTTATATCAAGAGAATATAACATGTGCTTCTAATACCAACTTATTTCCTATAAAAAAGGAGATGATGCTAATGACTCAAAAATTAGTGAGGTGGTCGTGTAAATAGGAAAATATGTTGTGACCTTTTCTACTGCTCTTCCTATTATCTAGTAACTTAAGTGAGTTTCTGCAACATAGTCTATTTCCATTATTTTTATTCTCAAAATACACACTAGTATATAATACATACTAGTATGCTCTTGTACCCGATTTGGGACTCAAACATTTTATTTTCAATTCACACATAATGTGTTCTTTGTTCCAACATTATGTGGCAAAATAGACTTCGGTTTCGGTGCTATAGCTAGTCCGAAATGAGGATTAAAATGCCTTCATTTTAAGCATATGTTATATTATGATAAGCAAACACAATTATTATCATTATAATTAACATGTGCAAACACAAAATCATTATAACATATAACATATATATGCTTAAGTCCTTAACGAGTCTTGCGAGATTAAGGTCAGCCAACTCCATGTACCAGCAATTAAAAGGGACGCTTTGTGCATAAAAATCAGTCAAGAAGAGTATGAAAAGGGACTAGGGGATTGACAGGAAACTCTACACGGCAGGCTAGTCATGAACAAAGGTGTGAAAGAGAGGCTAAGACTCTAACTTGGGAACCTATACTTGATGACTTCATGACTATGACTATTGCCTAATCTTCATTCTTGTATGTGGTTTTATTGATCTATGCATGGCTTAGGTAATTTTTGAACTTGTCCTAATGCTTTCTATTTTAGCTGGTTCAAGCAATGTTGATCTGAATCGGCTGACGAGTCAACTCCCACCAATTAATACCGCTTCCACCCTTTGTTCAAAAAAAAAAATACCGCTTCCACCCTCAGAAAGATCAATGTTGATATGATGAGCGACAATTTTTTTGATGCATTTCTTAGACATTACGACAATCAATGTGGCAGTCAAAGCGGCAATAAAAATACTCTGCGATAAAAAATAAAAATAAAAACACTTATTGGAGGATATTTTCACCACAAAGTAATCAAATACTGGCGGATTATTCCACCAATAACTACTAATTTTGTGCTTTTCACTTTCTAGCGGTTTATTTCCGCCAATAAGAGTTGACAAATTCGTAATGGACAACTTTGTGGCGTAATTTTCCACCAATAAACTTACTGGCGTGCAATTTATTGACAGATTAGTTCCCTGATAAGTTTGAACATATTGGTTGTTTTCGGATCACTTATTGAGGGTAAAATTCTGTCAGTAATTAAATCCATATTTTCTTGTAGTGATGGTTCTTCACAATTTTATAGATGAGATTATAAACAGTGAGTCATCTACCAACAACTTTGTTTTATAATTGGTGGACAAAGCCATGACAACAACAGTGGAAAATAGGGAATAACATTCTAGTGATAACTCATCGTATGTGATTCTACAAATGCAATCTGAAGTCCTAAAACAGGAGGATAACACTACTATGAAAGTGGTGGTGTTGGCACAAAAGAACGCAACGCTTAGTGATGCCTCCGGTTGCGCTATACCCGAAACAACGCAAAACGTTGTGATAGTGCCAAATGAGGACTTTGATGAGGGGGTCAGAGCAGATCTTGAAGTGCTTAAACAAACTTGGGCTGATATAGATAAAGGTGAGAGAACCTTTTCACTCTTATTATTAATAAAAGTCAAAAGAACAAATAATTGCCTCGGAGCATATAGGGTAGCAAAAGCTAGAGCTCTTTACGAATTTCCTTTGTACATATTTTGTTTTCCTATTTTTATTTATATTATTGAGTTAATGGTATAGCATGAGAGTTTTTTAGATAGGATTTTTCTATCCTGTGTAACATTACACAAGATAAGAAATGAGTAATTAATGCCTTATTTTTCTTATTTTTCTCCTAATTAATTTATTAAGAAACAACTAATGTCTATTTTTTCTTTTCTTTCTCTCTCTTCAGTCACTCCCTCTCTCTAATCTCACGATCTCTTCTTTCTCTCAAGAACACATTCATGTGTTCATCATGAATAGTAAACAAAAAAAAAACCACAAAATCACTCAAATTCCTCCTAAACACTTATTTATTGTTTTTAAACACAAATCAAACCTCAAACAAGGAAATCTAAACAAACAAATCAAAACAAAAAAAAAATAAAAATTGTTCTATTACCTCTTGTTTCGTTTTAATTTTCTATCTTTTTGTTCTTCTGTTTGTTTTCTTTTATCTACTGTTTTGTTTTTATTGTGTTTCTCAATCAAATTTGAGAGAAAGATGAGAAGAGAGCGTGAGATTCAAATTTGAGAGAAAGATTGGAAGAGAGAAAGAAAAAAAAAAAATAGACATTAATTGCTACTTAATAATTTTAGGAGAAAATAAGGGAGAAAGAGGATATAAAGCATTAATTACTCATTTCTTTTCGTGTGCAATGTTGCACAAGTTAGGAAAACCCTTTTACATATACCAACTTAGTTGAAATCTCTACTCAATCTTTGATACTTAGATGATCTTAACTTATTAAAAAAATATACATCAAATTTAAATTTTTGATAAAAGTTTATAAGAAAATAATTTTTATGCGGAGATTTGATATTGAATTGCATTAAATTTCAATTTTTGTGACTTGTAGAATTCACACGCTTGAACATACTAAGAAACAATGTGTGTGTGTGTGTTTTTTTGACAAAAATAATGCGTGTATATTTTTGTTTCTCTAGACTTCACAAGGACAAGGATGACAATTACAATTACACAACTATCCGATCATTCCCTCAAAATTAATATATATGTTTTTCAAAGAGAACGGAATACTTTACGCTGACATATTGAAAAGTCAAAAATGTAATAACTGATTAATTTATGTGCAACTAGCAGTTTAATAAATTTTAATATATCAGGTGATGGTTGATGAGAGTGGCATATTAATTTAGGGGTGTATTGGATTGATATTTTGATGGACAATTTTGGCAAAACAAATCCCAAAGATTTTAACGGATTTAATGGAAGCACAAAACTTACATGCATTTCCATACATGCATTTCTTACTTTTCCTCTCATAAAGAGGTAGTTTTTTTTTATTAAAAAATAATTTTCATTTATTTTTTCAAAATGAAAAAACACAAATAACCACCTCTTTGTGAGTGGAAAAGTAAGAAATGCATGTATGGAAATGCATGTAAGTTTTGTCCTTTATGGAATTATATTGACTTTGTGAGATTTCAAAAAAAATAAAATTTAAAAGACTTTTTACAATAAGATTCTTAACGTAGGATTGTAATAGATTTGTATTAGAGATTTTTAAGATTGACCAAACTTATATACAGTTTCATATACACAGTTTTTACTGTGCTAAATACATGGAGGAAGTTATTTTTATTTAAAAACATTTTTCTTTTTCTTTTTTTAATTAAAAAATATAAATAACTATTTTTTTGTGAGAGCAACAGGAAAAACAGCATCTAAAGAAATGCATATAAGTTTTGTCCTTTTAAGATTTCAAAAAATTATTCATTAGTAAAAAAAAAATCAATGTTGTTTTTACCAAAAAAAAAATAATGTTGTAAAAAAAAACGCAAGTTGAAGAAACTGAAAAAAAAAAAACCAATTGTATAATATAGAAAAAAAACAGTGAATCATTTGAAAAAAAAAAAATCAATTGCGATATCATGAGGCCGTTTGTTATAGTTTATTTTAGAAAAAATTATTTTTTTATAAAAATAATCACTTTTAATTGTTTTGTGTCTGTTTGTTATAGATTTTTAAAATAATCAGAAGATAAAAATAATCACAAAACAACTAAAAATGAGAAGCTACTAAGAGCATCTCTAATAAGGGTATCTAAGAGAGTTTCATAGACTAATGATACGGTACCTTACTTTTTTATCATTGGAGTTCCATAACGTGACACATATGGTATCAAAATTAATGATACCGGTACCTTAAAT
Organism: Trifolium pratense; assembly: GCF_020283565.1. NCBI lineage: Eukaryota > Viridiplantae > Streptophyta > Magnoliopsida > Fabales > Fabaceae > Trifolium > Trifolium pratense. The sequence continues at coordinate 31,820,916 of NC_060061.1, read as the reverse complement.
AAGGTATCGTATCATCAATTTAATGTTATTATTAGCTTCCAAATATGTCAAAATATTACCATTGACATTCAATGACCAGATCTTTCTTTTTTTTTTTTCTTTTACTATAGGAAGGTTTTATTTCTTTGTTGCCTATCATTTCATGAATTTTCATTCAATTTCATTTCTTCAACAACAGTGCATAAAATATTTTTTTTCTTCTTGTAGTTGGATGTTAATTTGATGATATTTCATATTATTCTATATATTACACAATTTTTATTTGTTTTGTTCTCAAGTCATATTTTATTTGTTTTCTATCAAATGGATCCTAATATGAGAGCGTTTCGGACAAGAGAATAATCAAAATTAATTATTATGTTTTTCATTATATATTTCCCGTCATATTTATGCATTTTTCAACTTTTTTTATTTATTGTCATGTATTTCTCATTATATTTAATTATTAATTTATTTATCTACGTATTTATTAAATTAAATAATTTTTATTTTTATTTAGACAAAATAAAAAAATAAATATAGAAGGGACCACTTTTTATTAATGTATGATACTCAAAAAGTGGTATCACCGTTGGAGCAAAATATGTATGAGTTGCATAAATATTACATGACATTGTAGGGACCATTTGTTAGTAATGTATGATACCCAAAGTGAGATCACCATTGAAGATGTTCTAAGAATAGCTTATAAAATAATAAAATTTTTTAGAGGAGAGAGAGAAGAAATGTTAAAAGAAGAAAGTTGTTTGTAATTAAAAAAAATCACTTTTATAAGTTGTATCTCAAAAACTAAGGTGACTACTTCTCTACCCTCACATAAATTGAGGGTATATGCTCTATGCTGACATGACAACAATCAAATTCAGTCACTTGATGTCAGAACTAACCTCCGAACCAGATTAAATTGGTGATGAAAAACCAAAAAAAAAAATTCAGCCATATATGTGTCAAAGTCAAACATAAATAATCTTTTACCAAAAAGTAATTTTGACTACTTTAATTTTTAAATATTTATATTTTAGGTTACTACTTTTCATTAATTATATTTTAGGTTACACATATTCTTATCATTTAATAAAAAAACACTTTTCACAAATCTTATACATTATTTCTTACGGATTCATCTTTTATTTCTCCGTAAGATCAAATTTTTTCGCCGGCGCTTCGCTTTTCGCGCCACTTCACTTGTCGCCATCGCTGCTTCACTTGTGATCCTTGAAGATCGCCGCTTCCTTAGGCTCCGGAATCACTTCTCCATCATCAGCCTCTTCACAATTGTCTTTCAGATTTTTGTTTCGCCTATGTTTGTTCTAGAATCGGTTTATCTAGGTAACACTGATTTATTTTTTATTCTCTTGTATGTTTTAATCACTCTATGTCGATTTAATTCCTTGAAGCAGCGACGACGACAAGTGAAGCAGCAACGACAAGCGAAGCGCCGGCGAAATTTTTTTATCTTACGGAGAAAGAATAGATGATTTTGTAAGAAAAGATGAATAGGATTTGTGAAAAGTGTTTTTTTAGTAAATGATAAGAATATGTGTAACCTAAAATATAATTAATGAAAAGTAGTAACCTAAAATATAATTATTTGAAAATTAAAGTATTCAAAATTACTTTTTAGTAAAAAATTATTTATGTTTGACTTGGACACATATGACTGAATTTAATTGGTGTCATGTTAGCCATAGGAGTCCTACCCTCAATTTATGTGATGGTTAATTAGAAAAATTTTATGGGATGATGGTAATGTACATGTAAGGTTGGTAATGAATCTATTCGAACTCATCTCAGTTTAAGACTTGACAAGAAACTCAATTTATTAGAAGTTCACGAACGTCCCATTAGATTTAAGTCGAGAAATGAATTTAAATCTGAACATTTCAACAAATATTTAAATTTCAAAAATCTAATTACCAGATTTCTCAATTGATTTGAGGTGTCAGAATTAGATGGTTCATCCGATGAGACAAGGTGTCACCTGATTGTGGTTGTAAGCTTCAGGCAAAGTTGGGCTGCAAAAATGTTAGCCATTTAACCCTTAAGTCAGTAACAACTAAATATGGGTGGATTTTAGGGTGAGGGTTCTATTAAGTCTCTCACCGATGTACCGGTACACGCAACTTAACCGTCAGATTAATCGAGTATATATTATCCCATTAGACATTAGCACACTAGATCAAAGGCTTCCTTTCTCCCCCGCAAAACATTCATGAATCTTCAACTGAGATTAAAACCGAAAGAAAAATCACACACACACAAACTAGGATTTTGTTCATGAAAAATTAAGAAATAGGGGAATTTTGTGGAAGTGGAAGAATGAAATGGGTTTTGAGAGATACCCCGGATTTTAACAACTTGCCTCTTCACATATCTCTCTCATGGCTAGAAAATTACCAATTTGAATCTTCACTTTGTAGATTGTGTTTCAATTTCTCATGTCAAGATCTACAAAGCCCTAAAATAATTTCACAATTTAAGTATTTGACAATTTTTTTTTTATTAGATCCACCTTTTTTAATCATAATTTAAGAATGAAATTGAAATTAAGAACGTGGAAAAATTACAGAGGCAAGGTTTTTTGAAACATCCATGTTGTGATTTTTTGAGAAAAATAAAGTTACCCCCTATTATTATAACTTGTGAATTGTGGGAGGTTGTCGTTTTCACTAGATCAAATTTTCTGGGCTGTGTTTTGTGTTGAAGATATTTTCTACATGTTCAAATCCATGATAGTTTGAAAGGAAGATTTTGATCTAGTGTGTTAATGTCTAATGGGATAATATATACTGGATTAATCTAACGGTTAAGTTGAATGGTACACCAGTGAAAGACTTAATAGAGCCCTCACCCTAAAATCCACTTTACGAATATGGGTGTGTATGAATTTGATGAAATATGTGCATCTTTTGTGGGTGATTGCGTATGCGAATATATATGTTAGAGTGGATTTGCATAACAACTTTATAGGCCCCATTAATGCAGGGGTCTCTTATATGTTATAGGTAGTGTAACATAGAGTTGCATGTGCCTTGGATATAACAAGGATATGTTGTCATGGACATAAGATGTATTAGGCCATCAAGCATTGTTGATTTTTAGTCCTGAACAAAATTCATAATGAAATTTCAAATTAATATCTAAAAAGGTAATAGCTATGGTAGACAACTTTTATAAATGGCGGTGCTTAAAATTATTAAAACTTCTTATGGTGGTCGATAATATTCTTTAAAAGTTAAAAATATTTTTTTTTTGTTTTTATGGTAAATCAACGATATATTTAACATCAGCCTCTTCCCTTCCAATTTATTCAATCCCAACAATAATTTTAAAATCAAACATAATACAATTGTGTTGCCTTAACTTGCTGATCAAACAAATTACACACCTGAAATGTCATGCGGTCAATTTTTGTATATATGTTTCTTTTATTAACTTGTACATCTATCAACATCATCCAGAATTGCAACTCATTATTTCCTTTCCATTTGTAAAGACATTCTTTTTTATAGGAGAAGTTTTAATATATTTTATCTAATTTTTTATAGGAGAAATTTTTAATAGAACTAAGAACCGACTAATCTAAGAGGCACTATTCATACTGTCACTACTAGCGGAGGAATGAGAATCCAATTAAAATCAAAATATTATACTTTATAAAGTGACACAAGGATTCATATTATTTGCTAAACTTATCTCTAAAATCAAACCATTGAGTTTTTTTGCTTCATAAATCATAACTCATTACCAAAAGTCAATGACCTTCAATTATCTCCCTAGTATATGTATATTGCAAGGAAATCACCTAGAAAAACAAAAGAAGAACACCATACCCCAAAACTCATCCTCCAACCCTTTAAATACACAACATTAAACCAAAAAAATTCATCAACCACAAAACCTCATCATCACAAAAAAAATTCAAAATCCTCATCATCAATATGTGTTTCAGTTTTCGCTGCTTCGTCTGCCTCTATTGCACAATCTACACGGTTATCTTCTTCTTCGTGGCTTTCACAACCGTCCTCTGGATTGTAATCTCCCCATCCAGTGTTAAATTCCACATAACCGATGCTACTCTCACCGAGTTCAACATTACGAATAACGATACCTTATATTACAATTTCAAAGTCAATGTCACTGCACGAAACCCAAATGATAACATCATAGTCTATTATCGACAAATCACCGCAATTGCTTGGTACAAAGATAACGATTTTGGTTATGTGAGTTTGACACCCTTTGATCAAGGACACAAGAATACAACATTTCTCGGGCCAATTGTGTTTAAAGGGAATCGTACAATCAAACTTGGACATCAACAAATTGAAGAGTATTTTGAAGAGACGCGTCTCGGGATTTATAATGATTTGGCTGTTGATTTCGATGTTCATATTAAAGCTAAATTTGGACGCTTTAAAAGTGGTCGGTTTAATCCACCAATGGTGCAGTGTCGTCGTTTGAGAGTTCCTTTGGTTTCAGCTTCCAATAGTACTCGCTCATTATCATCATTTTCTTTTAGTGAAACAAGATGTAGCAGTGGTTCTTTCTTTACGGATCGTAATGTAAATGCTGGACCTTGATATCTATATAACATTGTGAATTTGTATACTGTTTTTTCATATTACCTCAAATATTCTACAATGTGTATGTGCATATATATAATAATATATAACTTTTGCACAGAATAAAAAAGTTTAGTGTATTACAATTTTATATTTTTATTTTATGAATGTATTACAATTGCTTTATAATTTGTTTGACATCAAGTTTTTAATGTCGTATAATCATTTTACTATTGTGAGGTCTACTCTACCCCTCTTTATAATTTGTAGGTATTTATCCATCAACCAATGAGAAAATTCATTTAATGGACAACAGAAGGAGTATTGACAATGCATTGAGTCATGAGCAGGGACGGATTTAAGGGGTGGCAAGGGTGGGCTTCGGCCCCTCCCTCTCACCCCCAATGGTGTATATATTATATCTTCAAAGTTGTTTTTTTATATATAATTATTATTAATTTGTATGTATACTTATAATGTAAATTAATTCCGATAAATAAATCAGTGTAAAATAATTTTATATCGGTATAATTTGATCTCTATTCATATAAATTACAATTAAATTTTATGTAATATTTATTAGAAATAATGGTCAGCCCCCCGTTCGATTAGTTTCTGGATCCGTCTCTAATCATGAGGGTCATGAAGATCAGCACATTGAATTTTGAGCAACATCCAAGTAGAATTGGACACAAAATCTTAACAAAAATTGAAAATGTTATAGATGTAAGTCATCTCAATTATAAATTTTTTCATTTAATGTGAATTCGACTCTAGTTTCAGTCGGCATGCATGCATATATGCGGAGGTTTGACATTGAGTTGCATTAATTTAATTTCAATTTTGGTGACTATAGATTTACACACGCCGAAATAAGAAATGATAAAGTATTTGCTCAAAGAGAAAATAAGTGGTAATGTACGTGTGTTACAAACTAACCAATCACTTCTCTCAATCTCTAAATACTAGTTTTCAAAGAAAGAGGAATGTTTGACATTGACATGTGCTTTTGAAAAAGTCAAAATCGAAATAATTGGTGTTAATATATAGTACGTATGTACTCTTATATTTGGCAATATTAATTACGTAGGTAATCTTTTGGTGATGTCTTATTTGGTGGTTTGCAAGCTGATGAATGTCTTCTAAGAATTAATTAGAAGATGACCTTTAATAAATAGTGTCTATTTTGGTATTTTTATTAGTGTTCTATTTATATACGACATCTATGTTTTGCAGCTCATCCTTTACATATCTTTGTTTGTCTTTTACAAAGATCTGGTTATTATTAATAGGCTTAAATATATAACGAGTCCCTGCAGTTTCACAAATATTTGGTATTAATCCTGTACTTTTTTTATGGTTTTTGGTCCTTGCAATTTGAGAGCAGTTTGTTTTTAGTCCTTCTGTTACACAACTGTTAAAAAAAATGGAATAAGTTAACGGAGTGCCATATGGCCCAATCAATATAAGCCACGTGGTACAATAAAATTATTCACTTTTAGAATTTTTTATTTTACCATTATTACTTATTTATATTATTATTATTATTATTATTAAAATTTAAAAATAGAAGGCTAAGAAACAAAAAACGCAGAATGATGAAGCTGAACGCTGAAGCAAGAACGGAATATGAAATGGCGTTTGCAAAAGGGGTAAATGGCCAGGGTTTACAAAAATCATTCATAATAGTTTGGTCTTCACATAATCGCGTTTCACAATTGGGATTTCATCACAAATCGCGTTTCACAAATCGTTTGTTTGGCAACTGATTTCGCGGTTAAGAACACTGCTTTAGCGTTTGGTTGAGTTTGGAAAGCTGCTTACGTTAGGAGTTAGGACACAGCTTCGTTGTGGTGGTGTTCATGGTTGTGGTGGTGGTGTTCGTGGTGGTAGTAGTGGTTGTGTGGTTGATGAAGAATATGAAGTTGGATGGTGGTGTGGAAGAAGATGAAGTTTGTTGTTGTTGATGAACAAGAACACAAATTAGCTATTTTGCATTTCCAATGGCTGCTCACGGAGAAGAAACCATAACCTAAACCTTTTTAATGCAATTTTTTTATTTAATTTAATTATTATTTATTTTTGAATTTCAATAATAATATATAAAAGTGAATATTTTTACTGTGCCACGTGGCTTATATTGATTGGGCCACGTGACACTCCGTTAACTTATTTCTTTTTTTTTAAACGGTTGTGTAACAGAAGGACTAAAAACAAACTGCTCTCAAATTGCAAGGACCAAAAGCTAACAAAAAAAAGTACAGGGACTAATACCAAATATTTGTGAAACTGTAGGGACTCATTACATATTTAAGCCTTATTAATAATATATTTGTCGTTCAAAAAAAGTTTAATATATTTGCCAAGTTCAAAAAAAAGTTTAAGCAATGGAGGAATAGAAAAAAAAATATTTGGCCGCTCATACTAGGTTTCAATAGAGGCTTGGGATTGATGAGTGAGTTAACAAATTTATAATATGGATCATGCACGGTGAATGTACGAATTTATTTTAGGAAAATACTTGATCTTAACTGTTGATCAGAACAGGTAGAAGGCCAGCTGGAAGTCCGTTGAGCAGGTGGTAGGCAGCAATCCGAGCAGATGGTCCACGGAGGGGGGGGTTGTACCTGCAGGTGCTCCGATGCCAAAGTCAGACAAGGAATAGGGAGCAAAAGAGATACTAGAGAGAAGTTAGAGAGAGAGAGTAATTGTGATAATGAATAGTGTTCTACCTTGCTCTCCCTTGAGGGAGAGTATTTATAGCCCCCAGCTCTGGGCCAAAGGTCCTCTTAATGGGCTGGACTAGCCAAGGCCCATTAAGAGGGACTGCCAAGATATTACCCTTAGATAGTGGGTAGAGTAGTAATTTTACCCTATCTTGGTTGAGAGGTTGTGCCATGCTGACATGGAGGTGATTGGGCAAGCCATGTGGACTTGGTGAGGGTCTAGGTGGACTAGCATTAGTCTAGTCCAGAACAGGAGCCCCCCAAGTCGTTGCTCCTAGGCATAGGAGTGATGACTTTAGACGTGTGCCCAAGTGCAGAAGGAAATCTCCTTGCAACCTCTCTTGAACAAAAGTGGACGAGGAAGTTGCTCGTCAAAGCCTTGCTCGTAGCAAGCATCTGCAATGTTTTGCTCGAAGTGGTTTTTCGAGGATATTTAGTATTCTGCTCGTATCTACTGCGAGGAGATAACTACGAGAGGGACTCGTTGCTCGTATCTATGACGAAGAGATAATTTATAAGAAGGAATTGTTGCTCGTTGCTATGACGAAGAAGTTAGCAACGAGGAGATTTTCTGTAAAGCGCAGCCTTTTGCTTGAGGGATTGCTCGAGTGAAATTCGAGCATCCTTTTTCGTTGGGGATGTGAAAGGGTGCATTTACTGCTTTGATTTTTACGAGGGAGTGTAAGGACCATTGGATCAAAGCGTCTCTTCACTTTCCTGGCTTGATCTATATAATAGAGGAGAATGAATTTCATTTTTACTCTTCACTCTCTCTCTTCAATTGTGAATCTCTCTGAAGTTCCAACTTACTAGTCAAATCGTTCTTCAGATTTTCTTCATATTCAAGGTAATTCTTTCAAATTTTGTTCTTTAGATCCATTTTTTGTTGTTCCTGCCCAGCTTTGGGCGTTTTTACATGAAGAATGTATGAATTTATGAACATTAAGATGAATGTGCCGGGCACCATATGAATTTAGTGCCGAGGAGCTTTCCTCCCCTTTAAAACTTTAGGTTAGACGACTAGTGACGGGGAGCCTATCTCCCCGTTTCAAACTTTGGATAGTTTATTAAGTGACGGGGAGCCTATCTCCCCGTTTCAAACTTTGGATAGTTTATTAAGTGACGGGGAGCCTATCTCCCGCTTTTTTTTTTAACTTGGAGAATTTTGCTGAGAATTTGTTGTTTAAATTTCATGCCGGGGAGCTTACCTCCCCGTCCTCAATTTAAGATTTCTCATGAAATTCGTTGTTTAATTTTCATGCCGGGGAGCTTACCTCCCCGTCTTTAACTTAGAAGTTTTGAGGAAATTTCGTTATACAACCTTAGTGCCGGGGAGCTTATCTCCCCGTTTTTGCCTGCCTTACCCTCCTCGGTTTGCTTTTGATTGCCATTTGAAAAGGGCTTTGGTCGGGGACAGCGTCCTCGTCCTATCTTGCGCCCTTTCACTTGAATTGCGGTGAAAGGGTGGATTTGGTCATCGAATTCACTTTGTTTTTTACTGCATTTCAGGTTTTAAAATGTCAGAATCCGAGGAGGTTGTGGAAGCGCAGGGTGCAGAGAAGTATATGTTGGTCGACTGTATAACTGATCCTGCACTGGATTGGGTTGCTCCTGAACCCCGGGGAATAGCTTCGGCGCTTACTCCCAAGGATCCTAGATTATATACTACGGTCGAGCAGAGGAGAGCGAACGAGCCCCAACACTGGTCGATCCGTTTACCCGGGGAGGATGAACGGGTGTGCTCGTCTTTTGACGGGCATGATTTCGCTATGTATGAGTTCGTCTTCAAGGAGATGAGGCTTAGGCTGCCGTTCAGCCCTTTTGCGGCCAGTGTTCTTAAAGCCTTGCAAGTGGCTCCGTCTCAGCTGCACCCGAACTCTTGGTCATTTATAATGGCGTTCGAGCACCTCTGCGTATATAAAGGTGTTCGTCCCAGCCTTCCCCTCTTTTTTAGGATCTTCAAGATTCAGCGCAAGCCGATGAAGGAAGTAGGACGAGCACCTCGTCAAAATTGGGTTTCGTTGAAGCATCACGAGGATGTTAAACTTTTTAAAATGTTTGTGGATTCCGTTAAGGATTTTAAAGAGAGGTATTATGTCGTCCGGCCAGAGTCTTCATCTGCCCGGGAGAGTTTATTGGAGCTAGAGGAAGATAGAGACGAGCAAGGTGTTGCTCGTAAGGATGCCAGCGGGCAAGTTATAGTTCGGGCAGTTCCTAAGTTCCCGTTAAGCTGGTCGTATACCCACTTCCAGAAGGAGCCTAAGGAATACACAACCGGGGACGCAGATTTGTCCCCCGAGGACATGACTGCCTTCGAGAGCTTGAAGGCCTTTGTGGCCGGTTTTACTCCAGGGGTCTGGACGACTCGTAAGGGAGTTACAATAAGGGATGAACACGGGGAGCCGAAGGCCTCTCCTCGTTTTATTAATACTAGGACCCTCCTTAAGTGTAAAAATGCCGGGGAGGTTAAACTGTGCTTGGGTATTGTTTCCTTTCTTTTTAACTTAGAAAAATTTCTGTTATTATTGTATGTATTCCTCGTCTTTTACTAACCTGCTCGTCATTTGTTTGCAGACAAAATGGAAACTATTGCCGAGCGCATGTTGAAGGCCAAGCAGGATGAGAAGGCGAGCAGGTCTGGCCGGGGAAAAAAGAAAATTGTTGCCAGAGCTTCCCAGGATGTGAGGCCGGGGACCCCTTCCGTGCAGGTTATTGGGACCTCGGTGGGTGGTTCGGGCACCCCTACCTCAGCTCCCCGGCCTCCTCCAGCTAAGAGGACAAGAGAAGAAGATCCCCCGGTTGAGGAGACGGGTATGGGAGGATGCAGCAAGTTTCCAGTTTCCCGGTGCTATACGGTGGAAAATTTTTTTGAAAAATATCCTCCTGAAGTCTTTGATGCCGAGCGGTCAGCAATTCTTGACCAAGAACCAGAGGTCCGTAAGCAGCAGCATGCTCGTGACATGGCTGCTATGGTGCGAATGATCTCGAGCTCCCTTGTCCTTGGTGACGAGCGGGAGTCTCTACTCGAGCAGCTCAACATTGCCCAGACCAGGTACGAGCGGGCCAAAAGTCGGATCAACCGGCTTAAGATTGATGTGGATGACCTCAAGGAGAAGCAAAAACGCTGGGGTGACCAGCTGGATGAGCACCGTAAAAGGAGAGAGGAGTTGGAAGCTGCTCGGGCTGAGATTGAAAGGCTCACTGCTGCTATGGCGCCGGGCGAGAACGAGCACAAGGCTGCCGAGGGCTTGACCACCCGAGCAGACTTGGTCAAGGTGATTGCTCAGCTGTCCCATGACTTTGTAGAGGGCACTGAGTACGCTTTTGAGAATGCCGTGCAGCAAATCAAGTGCCTTAATCCAGACGTGGAATTGGTGACCCGGGGAATGCATGTGAACGGGCAGGTCAAGGACGGGCAGATTGTTATCCCGGCTGGTCTGGCCGACTCTGATGAAGAGGAGGATGATGTTGAAGTGGCGTTTGAGGAGGGTCATGAAGACGAGCAAGGCGACGGGCACGAGCTGGAAGATAGGTGCGAGGAGTAGATGTCCCCGGCCTTTCTATTGTAATTTATTTTGTCTCTTTGAATTTTTGGGGCCTTTGAGCCATGGTTTGTAATTTTGGAACAAGTGGGCTTTTGTCCCCGTTTGATTTTTATGACAATTCCGGGCAGGTGCCCGTTTTATTTATCTATGCTTGTTTATAACTGCTCGTCTATACCTGCTCGCATGTATGTTTCCTCATTCTTTAACTTAGAAAATTTTACGAAATTTTGTTCTTTAAAATTTCAACCGGGGAGCCTCCCCGTCTAATACTTAGAAAATTTTTGATGAAATTTTGTTTAAAATTTCAACCGGGGAGCCTCCCCGTCTAATAATTTAGAAAATTTTTGATGAAATTTTGTTGTTAAAATTTCAACCGGGGAGGTCTGGTCCCTACCTTTAACTTAGCCAAATTTTATGCTAATTTCTTGCTCAAAATCTGAGACGGGGAGCTTGTCCCCATTTTTAACTTAACGAAATTTGTTGTTTAAACTTCGTGCCGGGGAGCTTACCTCCCCGTTATTGAGGTGCTCGTCTGGGCATGCTGGTATGCTCATTCGAGCAAGTTGGTGTGCTAAGTTTTGCCTGTTTATTTTTTATGCCTATTTTGTATGCTTATCATATTTTTGCATTTATGAATGTTGCGCTCGTTGTTATTTTGCCAGGGAGGTTTCCCCTGCTTGATACTGAGCATGTTTTATTGAGGGTAGTCTCCTCTGTTTTGACTTAAACAGTTTAGGGAACTGTATAAGCACTTAGAGTTGTTTCTAAGTTACGCGAATATAAGCACGCTAGTGTACCTTTCTTCGCAACCTGAACCTCCCATTGCGAGCTGGGTGCTAGGTCGTGGCACAGGAACGATGGGCTCGTTTCAAGAGTTATCCTCGTCTAGCAGGAGTTCCATTTCCCTTATGGTGAATTAGTTCCCCTGCTATGGTTTTAGATGAGCACGTGTGCCATGGTGCCCTCCGTTGTTTAAGGTGCTCGATTCGTTGTGTCCTGAAGTGCGAGCAGCCTTTTTTGGTGTGGCAATAACTTAGCTGTAATACTGTTTCAATTTCTGAGCGTTCCAAGGTCGAGGAAGTTTCTTTCCTCGAAGGTCCTCGAGATAGTATGCACCATGAGTCTGCATTGCGTCTTAGGACGAGGCTGCCCACTTCGAATTCTCTTTTGATGACTTTGGTGTCATGCCGGGCAGCTATTTTCTGCTTCAGGGTGGCCTCCTTTAAGGAAGCTCCTGTTCGAATTTCTTCGACGAGGTCAAGCTCCTCTCGAAGTGCTTCGTCATTCTGTTCCTCGTCTAGAGGTTGCTCAGTCCGACGAGATGGTTCCCCAATCTCTACGGGGATAACTGCCTCCGTTCCATATACCATTCGGAAGGGGGTCTCTCCAGTTGTGGAGTGTGGGGTTGTTCGATAGGCCCAGAGTACATTGTCAAGCTCTTCGACCCATTTCTTTTTGTTTTGGTCAAGTCTTCTTCGTAACCCTCTTAGGATTACTCTGTTGGCTGCTTCAGCTTGCCCGTTGGTTTGGGGGTGCTCGACCGATGTGAAGTGCTGCTTGGTGCCCAGGGCAACAAGGAATGCTTGAAAATCTTTGTCTGTAAACTGTGTTCCGTTGTCTGTGACTACCACCTGTGGTATTCCGAATCTAGCTAGCACATTTCTTTTGAAGAAGCGCAGGATTCTGAGCGACGTTATGTCGGAGAGGGGTTCGGCTTCCACCCACTTTGTGAAGTAGTCCACTACTACTATTAAGTAACGATTTTGATAAATTCCTTTGGTAAAAGGACCAAGTAAGTCCATGCCCCACCAGGCGAAGGGCCAGGGGGAAGACAAAGACTTTAGTTCTCGAGGGGGAGCTAAGTGCATATCCCCATGCCTTTGGCATTTGTCACATTTTCTTACGTGGTCTTTGGCGTTCTGTTGCATAGTAGGCCAATAGTACCCTGCTCGTAGAGCTTTCCTGGCAAGTGACCTTCCTCGCAGGTGTTGGGCGTTAATGCCCTCATGGACTTCGCGCAGGATGTAATCTGCTGTGTCCTCGTCCACACATTTTAGGAGAGGAATGGAGAATCCTCTCCTGTATAATTTTCCATCAAGGATGACATAGGAGCAGGCTCTTCGTCTGACTATAGCTGCTTGTTTCTGGTCGTCAGGGAGAGTTCCGTGCTCGAGGAAGTTGTATACTGGAGTCATCCAACAGTCTTTGTCGCCAATGACGTTTATGTCCACAACCTTGCTTGGTTTTTCTATGCTTGGACGATGGAGTATCTCTTGGATGACAGATTTGTTTCCGCCCTTCCTTTTTGTGCTTGCCAGCTTGGACAGGATATCTGCCCTTTTGTTATGCTCGCGGGGAACATGTAATATTTCAACAGAGTTGAACTTTGTGATCTTTTCCTTTACTAGCACTAGGTATTCAGAGAGGTTATCATTTTTGGTCTGATACTCTCCTAGCACCTGCGAGGCGACTAGTTGTGAATCTGTGTAGATTTTTATCTCCTTGGCTTGAACGTCCTCGGCCAAACGTAGTCCAGCGAGGAATGCTTCATATTCTGCTTGGTTGTTTGAAGTTGGGAAGGATAGTGCTAGGGACACCTCGATTAGTAAGCCATTCTCATTTTCAAGAATGATGCCTGCACCTGCTCCTGTGGCGCTTGATGCTCCGTCCACAAAGATTGTCCATTTATCTGCTCCGTCCACTGTAGGGGAGGAGCTCGTCATCTCTGCGACGAAGTCAGCTAGGACTTGGGCTTTTAGAGCTTTTCTGCTCTCGTAACGAATGTCGAATTCTGAGAGTTCGAGGGACCATTTGAGCATCCTGCCCGCCATATCTGGTCGGCCAAGCAAAGATTTGATTGGTTGGTCTGTTCGGACCACAATTGTATGAGCCAAGAAATAATGTCTTAGTCTCCTCGCAGCATAAACTAGTGCAAGGGCTATTTTTTCAATTTGTTGGTATCTTAGTTCAGGACCTTGCAAGGCTTTGCTTGTAAAGTATACTGGTTTCTGCCCTTCGTTTGTCTCACGAATAAGAGCTGCACTTACAGCCTCTGAGGCGACGGAAAGGTACAGGTATAATACCTCCTCGTCATTTGGTCGTGAGAGGACAGGTGGCTCTGATAATGCCTTTTTCAGATGTTGGAGAGCTTGCTCGCATTCATCTGTCCATTCGAAGACTGCTTCTTTCTTTAGTAGTTTGAAAAAGGGAAGTGCATGCTGTGCTGATTTGGATACAAATCTGGAAAGCGATGTTAGCATTCCATTAAGAGTTTGTATGGACTTCTTATCGCTCGGAGTGGGGAGCTCGGCAAAAGCTCTGCACTTGTCAGGGTTGGCTTCAATTCCTCGCTCGGTTAGGTAAAACCCCAGGAATTTTCCTGCTCGGACCCCGAAGGTGCACTTTTCTGGATTGAATCTCATGTTGTATTTCCTGGCCTGCTCGAACACCTTTCGAAGGTGCACGACATGGTCGAGTTCCTCGGGGGATTTTACGATCATGTCGTCCATGTATACCTCGAGCATGTCTCCTATTTGTCCTCGGAAGACTTTGTTCATCATTCGCTGGTATGTAGCTCCTGCATTTTTGAGACCGAAGGGCATTACGTTGTAGTAATAGTTGCCCGACTCGGTCATGAAAGCTGTTTTTTCTCTATCTGCTACTGCCATTGGAATTTGGTTATAACCTGAATAAGCATCCATAAAAGACAATAATTTAAAGCCAGAAGAATTATCAACAAGTCTATCAATGCAAGGTAAGGGATAAGAGTCTTTAGGGCAAGCCCTGTTAAGATCGGTATAGTCGCAACACATCCTCCACTTTCCATTAGATTTTTTGACGAGTACAACGTTGGACAGCCAGGTTGTATACCTGGCCTCCGAAATGAAATTTGCCTCTAAGAGGTCTTTTACACATTTTTCTGCAGCCTCCGATTTCTCAGGAGACTGCCTACGCCTACGTTGTACAATGGGAAGTGCAGTAGGATCAATAGTCAGCTGGTGACATGCTACGTTGGGGTCCAAGCCGGGCATCTCGGAAGCGTGCCAGGAGAACAGATCAGCATTTTCCTTCAAGCAGGCTTCAAGCTGCTTCCTAGCAAGTTCGGGGAGCCCAGTCCCAATCTTCACTGCCCTGCTCGGGTCTTCTCCGAAGGGCATCAGCTCGAACTCCCCGTCTGGAACTGGACGACGGTGCTCTTGGCTTGCCTCGTCGTCTTCCTTCTTCTCTTTGCGGAGCTTCTTCTCATCCTTGTTTTCCTGTTTGGAAAAGCGGCTGTCGAGGTCGATGGAGCTGATTTCTGGCAAGGGCAGGGAAGTTGTTGCCTTGGACTTCTTGGACTCGGGGAGCTGCCCGATATATTCATTTCCTTTGGAGGAGGCATTGAAGACTCTCCTTGCAGCTTCAATGTCTCCATGCAGTGTCGCAACTTGGCCTTTATGAGTATAGTACTTCATCTTAAGGTGGGCAGTTGAAGGGACAGCCATTAAGTCAGCAATAGCTGTCCGGCCCAGGATGCACTGGTAGAGAGAAGGGCAGTCTACTACCAGGAATTTCACTTTGATGGTTTTTGAGGTTTCTTCAGAGCCAACGGTGACTAGCAGGTCTACATAGCCCCATGGCTTAGTTGTTGCTCCATTAAATCCGGAGAGATCAGATCCAAAGTAAGGAGTGAGGTAGGTCTCATCTAGTTGCAGAGTTTTGAAAAGTTGGGAATACATGATATCACAGGAGCTTCCTTGGTCGACCAGTACCCTGCGGACGTCCATATTTGCCATGTCCACTCTGATGAGCAGGGGTATATAGGAGTTTGCAGTTCCACCGGGCAGCTCTTCCATATAGAAGGCTAAGGGCTTTGATTGCCCTTTCGGTTTATCTAAAGTTGCGCTCAGGTTGGAGGAGCCATCTATCAATTCTTCAAATTTTCTCTTGATGGATCCCACAGTCTGTTTGTCAAAACCTCCACCAGAGATAACCACAGCTTGGGCAAGTGCGTCCCATTTGTTCAGTGTGGGAGCAACATAGGTGTTGTCCAAGTAGTCAGGGACAAAGAAGTCTTCAGGTCTGGAGATGGCAAGGGCAACTGGCTTGTGCCCGGATCGTTCTGGTGCAGCTTCTTCAGTGTTGCTGGTCTCAGCAGCTTCTGCCCGGGGAGCATTGCCCCTCTTCACGTACTGTTTGATTTGCCCATTTCTAATCAATATTTCAATGGCGTCCTTCAATTGGATGCAGTCGTCAGTCAGATGGCCGTAGCCTTTGTGGTACTTGCAGTATTTGCTCTTGTCTTGGCCAGGCTTTGTGGGTTGTTGTCTTGGAAATTTAATTCCTGCTTTAGTGAACTCAGCTGAGTTGCACTCTTTCCAAATTTCTTCCCGAGTTTTACTAAGGGGAGTATAGTTGCTGAAAGTGCTGGGAGGTCCACGGGGCTCTCTAGGCCTTTCGCCTCTTCGTCTTCCTCCTCCTCGGCTGGACTGTTCAGCATTTGAATGAGGAGCAGGCTGGTTGTTTCCTGCTCGCCCATAACGGGCAGCATCTGCAGCTTGTTGTTCCTCATATTGGATGTAGGCTTGAGATTTAAGGAGGAGGTCGCTAAAGGTGCGCGGTTTTTCAATTCCCACGGCTCTTGCAAAGTCACTGTTTGGCCTAAGGCCCCTTTGTAGCAGGTACTTCTTCATGTCATCAGTTGTTTCTACCTGGACGGCTTCTTTGTTGAATCTCTCTATGAAACTGCGGAGAGATTCATTATCAGCTTGGAAGATGGCGTCCAGGACTGCCTCAGTCTTTGGTTGCTTGCGGGAAGCAGTGAAGTGCCTGCAGAATTGGTCGGTCAGATCCATCCATGAGATAACGGAGCGAGGAGCTAGGCTGTGGTACCAGGCCATAGCTCCCTTTCTTAGTGTAGTTGGGAAGATTCTGCATCTAATTGCTCCGCTGACCCTTAAGAAGTTCAGGGTAGCATTGACTGATGCGATGTGTTCATCTGGGTCAGTAAGTCCATCATAAGCTGGGAGAGGAGGTGGTCGCTCACATCCCTTTGGAACGGGTGCTTGAAGGATGTCGTGAGATAAAGGGCAGCGGGGATCCTCCTCGTCGCTCTCTTGTGGGTTTAGGGGAGGTGAGTCCTCACGATTAGGAGTAGGGCTCCTGGAGAATTGGTCAGTGTGATGGCTACGGCTTACTGGCTGCCCTTGTTTGGTCATCAAGCTGAGTCCCTGGGGAGAATGATGACGAGGAGGTGTTCGGTCCACAATTTTTCCTTTTTTCACATTTGGAGAAGATATACCCTCGCGGGGAGGGGAGACATGGTCTCTTTTCTTGCCAGGCTGCTCAATCCTCTCGAGGGCAGGTCGTCGTTGTCTGACTGTTTCTTGACGAGGAGGGGATTGAGAGGTAGGAGTTCTCCTCGGGGGAGAGCTGTTCCTTGAGAGTCGCTGATTCCTTTCCAAGCGATCGAGTCTCAGATTCTGCTCATCCATTCGGCGATTCTGGCCTTGGAGAGCTTCGGTGGTTTGTTTCAGGGCAGCTATGAGCGTTGCTAGTTCAGCATTGGTAACTGAAGCAGCGGACAAGTCGGTCTCTGCTGATTTGCCCTGCTCGGACTGAGGGCGCTTCCCTGCCTGCTTCTCAGTCAAGACGACCAAGTCGCCATCCTCAGAAGTCCAGGAAGTTTCCTGCCCGTCTCTAGGGTCTGACTCGGGGAGGGCCTGGAGGTCAGTGATGAGAGCAGGAGACAGACGGGGAGAAGAAGGAGGAGCAGCGTCCTCAACGTCATTGTTGAAATGAGATGAACTGGCCATGATGAAAAAGTGATTGATTGGTTTTGTTCTTTGGTTTTCTTGCTCGAAACAAAGAAGGGGAGAACTCAGATCCCCACAGTCGGCGCCACTGATCTTAACTGTTGATCAGAACAGGTAGAAGGCCAGCTGGAAGTCCGTTGAGCAGGTGGTAGGCAGCAATCCGAGCAGATGGTCCACGGAGGGTGGGGTTGTACCTGCAGGTGCTCCGATGCCAAAGTCAGACAAGGAATATGGAGCAAAAGAGATACTAGAGAGAAGTTAGAGAGAGAGAGTAATTGTGATAATGAATAGTATTCTACCTTGCTCTCCCTTGAGGGAGAGTATTTATAGCCCCCAGCTCTGGGCCAAAGGTCCTCTTAATGGGCTGGACTAGCCAAGGCCCATTAAGTGGGACTGCCAAGATATTATCCTTAGATAGTGGGTAGAGTAGTAATTTTACCCTATCTTGGTTGAGAGGTTGTGCCATGCTGACATGGAGGTGATTGGGCAAGCCATGTGGACTTGGTGAAGGTCTAGGTGGACTAGCATTAGTCTAGTCCAGAACAATACTAAACAATGCTCTCGGCACTAGTTAAGTATACTAATGAAGAAATTTTATCTTGAAAATTGCATATTCAATACATTAAAAATATAAAAAGTTATTTTTTCAAAGTTAATTTTGTCTTTAATTTCTATTTTCAGCTGTGTTATATGGTGCGACAAGGACACCCGCGAAACTGCAAGAACACTTGCGCTGCCACCAATTTCCTTTTCCTTATTATGATTAATATAAAAATAAAATCACCGGGAACAATCAGAATTTGTTTGCATTCACTTTTTTGACTCTTATTGAAATTGATCTAATTCCAACCAAACAATAGCAAGTTATTCTCTATTGAAACCAATGTAATTCCAACCATGTAATTCAAGTTTGGTAAAGCACTCTAAAAAAAAAACAAATAATTGAATCCACCAATTTCAATATCCTTCCACCGCTAGGGACTAGGGAGAAGTAAAGCGAACGTCGATGTTGAGGTGGTTCACACGAACGGGAGACGGTGTAGTTGCAGCTCAGAACTACGGGAAATGGTGTAGTTGCAAGTAAGGGAGACAATGAGTTTAGCGATAGTGTGCTGCACGGACAATGCTTTAGACAGAGGGATTTTGATCCGACGAATTCTAAAGTTGAAAATCTAGGGTTAAATAGGACATTTTGAATGAAATAATTTAAGAAAGTGGTGGTGCCAGCTCATTCGCGGGATTTGCACCAAGAATGCGTCGTGCTATTTATCATTTTCCTTCTATTTTTGATATGTTTAACAAGTGCTCGGGATACTGTTTAGTATGATCCTTTATTTTATTGGTTTGAAAGTTTACATAAATGCAAGGATTGGACTATAAAGTCATGATATCATGTCCTGCTTCTTATAAATTTGTACCTAATTTTTTTTGAATACATTGTTCTTATTTTATTTTTGGTTTCTAACACTTTAGTTCCTAGGAGAAGGGAAACTAGTAGTCTAGAGTTCGACTGGGAGATAAGTAAAATCTGACAAAAAAATTGTTTCATCCAGGAATTGAACCTAGGTTCTTGCAAAATTTGTCTTTTGGTGAAGCTTATTAACCACCTGAACCCAATGACTTAATTGATACATTGTTCTTATTAGTTGCGCAAAATATCCACTTTTTGTGAAGCTCTCAATGATGAATTTTACTATGCCCTACAACCATGTTATGTTCCTGAGCGATTACTATATTTGTCAAAAAGATTGGAATGTCCAAGGAATTGTCATGATATTGAATTATAGTAGTGTTGTGTTAGATTCCCTTTCCAATTTTTTAAATTTTAACGTTCCCTCCGTGCTTTTGTAAATTGAGTTGAATGGTTGTTTGGTGTCTTATGATTTTCATTTTCATAACAAGAATGAGACTTTGGGTGACAAATAGTTGGGATTTGAAGATATTAATTGATACACTCTACTAAAGATTTCAAAACCAAATTTTTCATTTGAACATGTTAGACTTTGAATAGATCATGACTTACGTTATTGTTGATTATATAAAAAAAAAAAATTATTGTCGAGTGACAATGCTATTCACATGGTTGTTATCCACTGTAACTGAAAGTTTGTTACCTCGAGTACTTAGCTGCAAGTATGCACATGAAGTTTGGGTCAAGATCCACAAATACTTCAACACTGTCCTCAAATCGTGTGCTCGATTGTTACGATCTGAACTCAAGAATATGAAGAAACTCGCGAGATCCATAAATGAGTATCTCCTAGCAGCAAAACCATTGTGAACTCTCTAGTTGCAGTTGGCGATGTTGTTTCGGAGCAAGAACGAGTTGATGTGATTCTTGAAGGATTACCAGAAGAGTTCAATTCATTTGTCATGATGAGTTAAAGTTGTTTTGATTCTCCTACTGTTGCAGATGCTGAGGCTTTGCTTCTTCAAGAAGCTCAATTTGAGAAGTTAAAACAAGAACTCAGTAATCCAAGCGTTTCTGCACATGATGCTCACACCGAAGCCAAATCCACTGAATCAGTCATTGATTAAGATCTTCCTGAAGCTGGTACTGAACACTACAATGTCAATCCACAACGTGGCAGAGGCAAAAGCAAAGGTCGAGGCAGAGGTCGTGCCAGGTCCCAATCTCAAGCTCAAGGGAAAGTGCAGTGTCAAGTTTATGGCAAACCTAATCATGATGCAATCAATTGTTAGTACAAGTATGATCCCAATGTAAGAATTTCTATGTTCTTACACCCAATGCTATGAGAACCTCCAATCGTGGCTACAATGCAGGTCCTGCACCTAGTGCTATGTTCAAAATTCGTTACAATGCACTGCTAACAAATCTCATATTTTGAACAAATAAGTAAGAGGGCAAGAGAATTATAATATGGACCTGCAAAAATGGCAGCATATCCCCCAAAACTGCATTATAAACACTTCCTCTACCCTTGCTATCGCAGCGTCTGCCAGAACTCTCTGCTGAAAGAAAATGCTCTACATCTTTTGGATTCAGTTCAATAAGAGGTGCATTTGCAGGCCTCTTCCTCTTCTTCCCATTTATTTATAGTTACAATGCGTCTCTCCTTCTCTTCTTCCCCTTCCTCCGTAGTTAACTTCTCTGTCAAAAAATTCAATAAACTATCAGAATTCATGGCAAAACGCAATGCATCAAATGCAAAAATAGAAAGAGTAACTAGACATTTTGCACATCTAAATATGAACAATTGGCATATAAATGTTCCTTCACTTTACACATGCGTCACATTAATCTCTCAAAGAATGAGAATTAATAACATCCAACTAGTCCTTTAAACAATGAGGAAAAATATCATAACACAGGTTTGTCTATGGAGGATTAACAAATAGACTAACTCTTTATTTGCTCTTCCAGAATTAATATACCATATCTGCAATATACAATACTTTTAACACTTTTCTTTATCAAATTGATTTTTCAAAATGCAAAATTATAACCTGATTCATTCATATGAAAGACAAAAAAGTAATGACACAAAAATGTATATATAATATGATGACAAATTTCTAAGACTAACACTGACACAGATACGGACACCAGCATCGGACACAAGACTAGCACGTCCGCACTGACGTGTTGGACATAATATGAAATTAACATAATTCAATCTAATCATATGTGTCAGTGTTGTGTGAATGTCGAACACCGATGCATGTCCGACAACGAGACACACCTGATCCGATGACTGTTTGTATTTGTTGACCATGCTAAGCCCTCGAAACTCAAAGCGTCTAAATTGTATGCAAATACATTTCATACAAATTAAATCTTAACTTAAATAAATAAAAGACTTGTTAACATAGATGAACAACTACTATCTAACAAGACTAATATAAGGTCAGGTAATATATTGATATATGCTCTCTTCTTCTCCTCTTCTAATCTTAGCGGTCACTACTTTTCCCTTCATCTTAATAGAGGATGGTTTAAGGTCAATTTTTGCCCCAAATAACCTCCAAATTGTTTTCTATCTCTTTTAGTTATATTTAAGTGTGAATTCCACATATATTTAGTGCTTCTTTTGTATTTTTTTGTGATTTCGTGGTCTTAATAAGACATGGTTTTGATTTTTCGTCATAGTCCGGTGTCCTTTGTTTGTGATACTACATTTGGCGGTGTAGAAAATACTCAAAACAAAATTAAATATAAATAATGTTTATGTTGCTACATTTTTTTTGGGAATATATTTTACTACATTTTGTAGAATAACAAACTGAGACAAGAAAAATAGGGTGAAAAGTGAAAACCTTTTTTTGGCGTAACAACATCATTGCTGAAACTAATTTTCAAACAGTGAGATCGTCGCAACGGAAGATTGTCGGAGGTAGCTGTGGCTGCGGGAGTAATGGTGCCGGCAGCAACCATCCTTGATTCACTGAGATTGACGTAGGGAGTGAGACTGTAAACAGTTTTCACATTTGTATGTTTTTTAGTTGGAGTAGATGCTTCTCGAAGCTTCGAAACTTTATTCAAAATACCCAATGTGGATGATCCTCCGGCTGTCCTCTCGTGACCCAACAAAGGGAAATGACTTGTAACGTCCTCAAAATGGATGACATTAGTGCTCAACCAAATAAATATTTTCTGCCAAATTTGTGAAGTAATGCAGCAAGTGAAAAAAATTTGTTGTATGTCCTCTACCTTTTTGAAGCAAAATACACAACTTCTCTCATGATTATTCGTGATAATACCTTTGCGAAATAAAGCCTCCCGGGTTGGTAATTTTTCAAGTAACAACCGCCAACTGAAAACGCTAACTTTTGATGGAACATTGTTCTTTCAAAATCTTTTAATGCTGCCACTATGTGTATCCAGAGCAGTACCTACACGCCTGTCCTGCAAAACCATGTACGCTGATCGAACCGAAAAAGAACCATCAGAATTTGATGACCATCTTCGCCTGTTGCTAGAAGCTCTATTAGGCCGAACCTGTTCAAGCAATTGATGCAGCTCATTGAAGGA
Organism: Trifolium pratense; assembly: GCF_020283565.1. NCBI lineage: Eukaryota > Viridiplantae > Streptophyta > Magnoliopsida > Fabales > Fabaceae > Trifolium > Trifolium pratense. The sequence goes on along the minus strand of NC_060061.1, from coordinate 31,798,293 downwards.
TTCAGTATCTGCATCAAGTGTTGCCATCCAATTGAGCTTCCAAGACCACTTGTTGTTATTCCATATGAATATTTGAAATGCAAGCATCTTTATGAGTTGATTTATGAAACAAAGATGGATACAATTCACTTAACGGTATCATTCCAAACCATTTTTCCTTCCAAAAAGTAATATTGTTACCGTCACCGAGAATGCTACTAATATTATTAACAAATCAGCCCCCTTCCTCTGCGCCTCCTGTTTTCCACATATCCCGCCACCAAATTGAAGCATGTTTGAGACCCTCCCTTCCCCATACAAGAAATTAGCGGCAAAAGATCCATAACGAAAATGCAAAAGATTGAACCAAGAAGCAGACAAATCATTCAGACACCGCCACTTCCATTTACATAAAAGTAAATTATTAAATCACTCCAAGTTTTTTATGCCTAACCCTCCTTTATTATTTGGTTGGTAAACTATATCCCAACTAACCCAACATATTTTCGATCTATTCATTCCTCCACCCCATAAAAAATTCCTTTGAATGCTCACCAAACTGGCGCTTTAAAAAAAGAAAAGAAATAGAGAGGTAAACTAGAAAAAACAGAATTTATGAGAGTGACTCTACCTCCAATAGATAAAAGACGACTATTTCAAACACCAAGTCTCTTTTTCATGTAATAAATAATAGATAGCCAAGTAGCCTTTCTTCTCGGATTAGCACCTACTGGTATACCAAGAAACCGAAAAGGGATAGAGTCCACACCACAATGCAAAAAAGACGAAGATGCGCGCAAAAAACTATCATCCAAATTAATACCATAAAGCTTACTTTTGAAAAAATTTATCTTCAAACCAGACACTAATTTGAAGCTTCTCAACACCGTTTTAATAGTCCAAAGGTTGTCCCAATTGCCTTCGCCTACTATAATGGTATCATCCGCGAATTGCAGAGTATAAAACATTAAATTATTGCTAACCTTGGTAACCATGAAAAGAGCCACTTCCAACCACTTTATTCATAAGTCTCGATAGACCTTCAGCAACAATCAAGAAGAGGAACGGTGACAATGGATCACCCTGCAAAGTGTACCCAACAAAAAACTCGGCAGGAAGATCATGATACCATCGTGACCAAGATGTTATTGTGGTCTAACCGTCCATGATTCTCTTTTTGCATTTGTTTTCGACTAATCTTACTGTAGCTAAATATTGGGACACAAAAGTTCCCTGTTGAATAACATACCGCAACCAACCATGGTTACTAAACAACACCGGTAGTTGCGATAAGATTAGTCGACGGAGGACTATGCGGCCACTTAGGCACGAAATGATAAAAACTAAACACTACAAACACTAAAAAAAAATTGATAGAAGAATAGGAGTAGGAGAGGAGATGAGTGAATTTTCTTCATTAAATGGGTCCTTTTATAGGCTCCCTGGCCGCACCCCCGTGGCCAATTAAAATTGGCCACGTGGCAGGAATTTGCATGAGTGGGGAGGAATTGACCACTGACGGTTCCTCTACTTAAGTAGCGGAATAAAAACTTAAGGTGTTCGTGACTTAGGTAGCGGACGACATGTTGCAAAGAACAGAAACAGAATCAGTAAATGAACAAAGTTGCAAAGTTGCAAAGTTGCAAGTCAAATATATATATATATATATATATATATATATATATATATATATATATATATATATATATATATATATATATATATATATATATTTCTTTAACACAATAGACACAAAAATTACATCAATTTGTATATTTCATCTAAATCCTCTTGCTCTTATTATTGAATAAACTACCTAGTAAACTACCGAGCCCCCTAGTAGTAATAATAAATTATGGTGGCTCAGCATCTTGCTCCTTCTACCACCGACCGGCTCAGTAGTATAGGACAATCCCATTCGTGTTACCCCAAGTGTAAATGTGGTAGAATCCATTTCGATTAATCTTACCGTAACCAATTTGAACACAACAAGTCCTTCATTGGCTAACCACCGATGAAGGACCATGCGGCAATTTACACATGAAATGAGAAAATTTAAACAAACCTAAGCAAAAAAAAACATGCAAGAAAACCTAAGTGGAAGAGGTATGTGCCTTCAATTTTGTGAAGGTGGCTATTTATAGGTATTTTGGCCGCACCAGTGGCCAATTAAAATTGGCCACTTGGCAGACCTCTGACAGGTGCAGGGGCTTTAGACCACTGACGGTTCCGCTACTTAAGTAACGGACGGTAAGGGTGAAATTTCTCAAAAATTACTCATTTTACAATGTCCGCTACTTAACTAGCGGATGGATAAAATTGGAAACGCGTAGGGTGCGCGAGTAACCATTAGGGTGGGAAAAGTAAATCTCTTAGTGTTGATGGCCTCATATTTCGATCTTAAAAACTAAGGTTAATGTTATGAGTTTATGATCGATATAGTGTTCAAAACTCATAGCATTATCATTATTCAGTCTGGACCAATAATGAATTGGTTTAAGTTGTACAATTTTTGTCCCCTTAAGCATGTGGTCAGGAGTTCGATTCTTGGCTTACGTGTATAAAGAAAACTCGGTTGGCAATCACTTCTTATAAAAAAGGACCAGAGAAAGTAACTTCTAATTTTAGGTCCATTTTGATCTGCAAAATATAAATATTAAACAGAATAGTATAGGATAGAAAAAACATAGGACAAACTTTAAGATATTAAACAAATTTTGTCTTTGTATCATGTTTAGTGGACAAAGTGTTATTCTTTTTGTATTTTTGGCCAGCGGGAAACAATAGTTCCAGTTTTTGTCCAATTGATTGACCCTTAGTTTGTCCAGTCACAAAAACAATTTTAAAATAAAACAAAGTGCGGCTAGAATTGTCCTATTTAATTCCTTATTTTTTTAGCAGATCAAACGGTCTATTTCTATTAAGATATATCTTTTCATTTTAAATATTTTGAAGTATTAGGTACCCTTTAGCCCAACTTTTTTTAGGTGTGGAAGTTATTTTATCCATAAAGCTAGAAAAAACAACTTTAAAACTAAAATTAAAGTTCTTTAGTAAATCTTCTTTTTTTTTATATAAAAAAAAGGTTAAAAATTGTTTTTTAATTATAATTAAGATTAAAAGACATGTTTGATAGTATATATTTTCATAAAAAATAAAAGTTGTTTTTTCTTACTACTACTTTTAAAAATTGTAGTTTTTTCTTACTTCTTAGAAAAAAGATGAGGAATAAAAGTTAGGTCAATTAGTATCTTAGTCTATGTCTATGATACACCATGACCCATGTTATAATCTGCCATATTTGACAAAGTAAGAAGCAAATGATTGTGTTAATTTTTCTTCGTCCAATCTCATACACAAATTATACATGTCGGGACAAACCAATTGACCATGTCCAAGGTACTGTTTGGCCCAGCTTATTTTAGACTTTTTACTCCAAAAAAGGAGAAGTCAGGCCAAACAATTTTTTTTAAAAGTACTTGATAAAAAAAAGTTGCTTATTTTCATGTGTAAAATACATCAATTGGCAAAGCTAATATTTTTAACTTTTTCTGAGTAAAATTAGCTTTTCGGTGGTTCACCTCTTCGAATCCCACCAAAAGCAAATGCAAATCATATATTTGTGATATTCACGGCACTCATATGTGCACAGTGCACCATTATTTTTACTTTTCTTGATCACAAGTCATGTGCACTATTATTATAATAATTATTTTACTCATATTATTATAATATTATTATTTTGAAAAATGCACAATTTATTAATTTTCACAAGTCATGTGCACTATTATTATAATTTTTTTTTACTCATATTATTATAATATTATTATTTTGAAAAATGAACAATTTATTAATTTTCACAGTCACATATATACTACTATTATTTAAAATAATCAAATAAAATGTAGTACCATGCATAGTAGTATTTTTCTTCTTCAAACTACAAAATTATTCATTTCAATATATATATATATTATGGATAAAATTAGACCGATAATGTTAGGGCCACATATTAACATTTTAACATTATAAAAAAATAACATTCTAACAAATATAAATTTTATAAAATATTTAATGAATTTAAAATTTATATTGTTAGCTTATTCATATAAAATTTACACAAATTTAAAATTATTTTATATGAATATCAATAACGTATCAAATGAATTTTCATTAATAAATATAGGATAATATTTTCATTAATAAATATAGGATAATTACATATGAAATTATGAATAAAAGGCGCAAACGGTTAAATGGCAAAACTAATTCTCTTAAAAACAAGATTCATAGTTTTAGGGGATACAACATTGCTATCAAATTTTTTAGATTTGTGTAAATTTTTACATAAATGATCTAAATAATATATACTTATAATTAAACGGTAGATTTTATAAAATACTATTCGTTAAAATATTTGTTTATTATATTTTTAAATTATTGCACACAAAATGTTAATATTTGTTAATTATATTTTTTAATTATTTTATTTGTTTATAATAATTTTTAATATTATTATAAATTTCATAAAATATTTTAACAAACAAATTTTAAATTATAATTTATTTTAAGTTTTTTAAAAATGAAATCACCAAACAACTTTAACTTTATTTATAAAGCACTTATTTTAAACTTTATTTTAAAGTAGCTTTTAGACCATAAAAAAGTTAGGCCAAACGGTACCCAAGTATATCTCAAGTCTCCTCCCACGTATTTAACCCGGCATTTCATATAATTCCAAATGATAAATCTCATCATTATCCGGTGACTCACTGTTACTGGTCGTCTCTCAAAACAAAACAAACTATTGAAAGTGTTCTTCTAGATTCTACATTTTTTTTCACCATGGACGATTCTAAATAATGTTGTGGCACTCACTAATTTTTCTTTGGACATAATCGTAGTACTTATTATAATGTATTCCAATCGCGTGAGTTTATAACGGCTCAACCGAAAGAAAAAAATTCCGAAATTATTAGGTTATAGATTTTATGATCAAAGTTTAAATTTTAATTTTTTCGTTTATTTGTAAGTTTACATGACTTCGTCATTTCGTTTATCTATTAAAAAAAGTATTTTAACCGCGTTATTTTAGTCCTCACTTATTAGCTATGTTGGTTATGTTTTTAAGATTTATTTAATATTATAAATAGATAGTAGTATTTTGTAACGTTAACATATCTGTGTTACCCAAGTAACAAGAATGTCAATGATTTTACGTAACATTTCTGTGACAGTGATCATAAGTAATTACCTCCTTGCTCTTATAACTATATTGGACACATGATATTATAGGTGTATAGTCGAATATTATATTCTTTGATACTCGAGTTCACTCCGCAACAACAAATAAGTTCAATATCTCATATTGACTTATTTCAGCATGACCATGCATTTTTACAGTCACACTCTATCGATGGGCGCCCACGATATTACTCTTGCTATGTAAGAGAGAAAATCTCATCTAGGTCGTGTCCCTCAACATTATTTGTGGAGTACTCATTAACCGACTTTATAGCCATCCTCATATGGATATACCTTTAACGGTAACAAAGCACTCGACTCATCTTGGTTCATAGTGGTTTCACGTCGAAGAATGGTACACCACTATCACAACAAGAATAACTTACGACATTTACATAACACACTATGTAGTATTACTCCTAATATTTATATATACGTGTAGACTTGATATCCCGTGAGATGTGGTCATCGACAGGGCCGACCCAAGAAATTTAGAGGTCCCGTCTAATTTTAAAATTAGCTCATTTTATTACCTCATTTTTTTTCTATCTTTAGAGTGTCCATATTTGTAGAGAAATTGTAAAAATGCAAACACATTTTTTTGGTTTTACCTAATAAATAAAACAAAAATAATGGTCCAAGCATAACGTTAAAATACAAACGTTCCCGTGAACATAGTTCAATTGGCAGTAACATTAATTATTGCGGAACGGGGATTCGAACCCTGACACTCCCACTTATTCACGTTTAAAGGTGAAATTTTAGTCATTATACTACTTGACAAAAACAATAAAATTACTAACACATTCTTTTAAAAATAATAAATAGCAAAAAGCAAGAGTTGAACTATCTCTTACTATATATTACCACAACCATTGGATGAAGCATATTTATATAATAAACTTTTTTTTTCTAATATTTATATAATAAATTTTTTGAGACCCACATGAATTGGAGGTCCAGCTCCATAAAAATCTCTATATTTTACTATTATCTCACTTCATCATAATAAAATCTAACTACATATATTCTAAAAATAGTGTCATTATATTTTAATAAATCTCAAGATTAAAACTTACTCCAACATATAATAAGAATATTGCTACCGGTTAAATTATATTCACAGCCAAAATACTAGTTAATTCAAAAATTGTAAACTCTCTTGTTCACCACACCTATGATATACTATGAGAACCATATATACCACCATAATTGATGTTTTTCCACATCATTAGATAGGGACGTAGAAAACATGATTGATGATTTAACAATAAAGAAAAAGTAATAGCAACACCATTGGCTTGAAACCCCGGGCGATCCACAGAGATAGGGATACATACATATGGGAATTGGGACATCACCATCAACTTTTTTCTTTAACCAATAAGAATCATTTAATAATATTACCTTATCAATTATTATCATCTTAAGTGGTTGACCCATTCTCTGGCTCTGTTTTTTGTTTTTATACTATTATTATTATTATTATTATTATTACCTAGCACTACTCTTAGTACTACTACTACTACTACTACGTACTTTCATCCCTAATTATATGACTGTGTTTGATCACGGCATGTATGTCAATCCACAATTTTAATTACTAATATTTTTAATTGTCTATTAGTAAAAATTATAAAAATTTACTCTCTCTGGTCCTTAATATAAGAGAAATTTGACTTTCTAGATTCATTGAGAATCTAATGTATCTAGTTTATATTATTGACTAGATACATTAAATGTGCAATGAATCCAAAAAACAAAATGTCTCTTATATTAAGGACCGGAGGGAGTAATATTTTGAAAATACTCATTAAAACAAATTGAACAAGATCTTATATGCTAATATTTACATTTATATATTATTAAAAAAAATACGGTCAAAACAAGATAAATGAATAGTACATTTTTATCAAACAGATTCTTATAATTAGGAACGGATGTGGTATTATTATTATTACATTGTATAAACAACAGTAAATATAAATTTATGAATTTTCATCTTATTATATTTAAATGAAACACATGTTTGAATTATAAATTGAATATATTATAAAATATATTATTAAATTTAGTTTCAATTAAAAGTATATCAATTAATATAAATTAATTGCCAAAATTGAAATAGAATTTTATACATATACACATTGAATCAAAAAATTTCATATAGTAGAATGTTGTCAATAACCAAACAATTTAAGGTGAAGCTTTAAGGTTTCCCCAAGGGTCAAGCAATAAATCTGAACCCTTGTTTACATTCAATATCCCCATAATTTTCAATAGCAAATAAGATTAAAGTGATATCATCTTCGAGATATTGCGAATTGTTTATTCTTATATTACTTCTTTTAATTCTTTCGTAATAAATAGATAGCATGTCTCATTTCAAACACTGTATGTAATTTTTTCATAAAATAAAATTTCAGTAATTTATTTTTCAATGAAAAAGGAGGAAGAACCCAAAAACAAAACACAGTAATTTTTAATCTGTTTGAAAATCAGCCACGGTTTTATAATTTTTATGTTGTACTTTACTCAAAGGGAAGTTTCTGTCTATTGCAATCATATTTTTTAATGATTTAAAATTCTATTGATTTTTTTCCTTTAAAATAGAAATGTCATTTTCTCACTTTAAACCATGAATAAACAAGTAATTATAATCAGATTTTTAGCTAAAAGCTTACGAGAGGAAGTATTTCACTTATTTGATAGTTATATTTTATAAAACATTTACTCATATCGTGTATGTGTTTAAAGGTTGGTGGTTATTATTTCCACATTTTCTAAACATAAGTAAATAAAAATAATCCATCGTAATACCATTTGAGATTGACTCTAACCTTGAACATGAGTCTCATATTACTTGTCATAACTAAAATATATGTTAGTTATGTTAAACGGTGTTTTTGGGCAATTGTTAAGGAAATAAAAATGAAAATAAAAGTAAAAGTAGTAGTTGTACTCAAAAAAAAAGTAAAAGTAGTGTAGAAAAAAGTTTTTTTAAAAATTTTAAGACATTTTTTTTTATACAAGGGAAGTCGTTAGGCTAAATGCATTACTTTCAATATTATACTCGCTCCGTTTTTTTTACTTGTCATTTTAGAAAAAAAATAATAAATTAAGAAAGTGTATTTTAGCACATTATCTTCCTATTATACCCTTATTTTAATTCACCAATAAATTTCTTCTTTCTTTTTGCACACACTTTCTCTTTCCAATAAATTTAATATAATATGTACCCTAAAAAATGTTATGTATGTGATGACAATCAATTATATGATTTTTTAGTAGTAATTTAGAATAGTTTTAATAGCAACTGAAGCCCAAAAACAAGCAAATACTTGGAAAAGTGAAGTTACTTGGCCCAGAAGCAAGAAAAGTGGAAAAAACAGCAAAAAATGGCAAAAACGTAATAAACAGTGCAATCCATCGTACCTACGATGAGATTCAGCGTGACACGATAAGAAGACGGTTTAAATTGAAGAAAATCTGCAACAAATCTTTCCCATCGTACCACGATGACTTGTCAATGTGGCACGATGAAAGGCGGTTGAAGAAAGCAGAAAATCTGGAGAAGATCTTCCATTGTACCACGATATGATCCATCGTGGCCACGATAAGGTAAAATTACACACCATCGTGGTCACAATGGGTGCGATGGACGCGCAGAAAAGCCCAGAACGCAGCTGAAAAACTATAAATAAAGTCTTCCTCTTTCACTATTATTCATTCAGAAATATTGAAGCATATTCAATATTCACTCTAGAGTTAGGAGAACTCTAAGGAGGAGGCAAAGAGGGTCAAGGAACTCCAAGGCCAATAAGGTTCTTTTCTTTATTGTCTTTGTAATTTATTTTTCCTAGGTTAGGTGGAGTCGATGAACTCCCTTACGAATACTTGGTTTTGTATAATTTGGGTTTAAATTCAATTGTTCTTATATAAACCCTTTTATTGTACGGTTTTTATTCTTTATTTTAATCACATTAGAATAAACTCTAAGGAAATTATTGGATATCGGATAGGAAACGAAAATAATTGTCCCGATCGAAGGACGATACGCTAGAACTTATATGAGACCATTAAATTCAGTATCTGCGGTTTTAGTGTACAAATAAGCAGTTTAGGCAACCTAAACTAGGCTCTAACCAGTTTGTAATAGAAATAGGCAAAGAGTGTTCATGAACCTATTTTATAAGACTAATCCTAATAGAGGGGAACAAGAGAAATTCACCACCAAGCAGGGGTAAGGGATGGATTCGAAAACACTTAACCACCTCGCGTGGACACACGCTCCATTTTACTTTTATAGTCATTTATTTTCGTGCAATTTATTTTTACCCACACAATTATCTCTAAACAAACAAAGCAAATTCAAAACTATCTAAATTCCTAAGTGAAACTAGTAATTTTGGCACAATCCTTGTGGAGAACGATAACTTATCACTTTATTACTTGATTGCGATTCTGAGCACTTACAGAGCTTTTAGTTTTCCAAATATATATATTAAATTTGTTACGGTTTCAACAACTATTTCTAAATATTTGGAATTTACGTGAGGGTATATAATAGACAAAATATAACCTTAAATTATCAAAACGACAAGTAAAAATGACGGAGGGAGTATTACCATTTTTATTTCATTAACCTAGAGATGGCAAAACGGGTCAAGCTGTCGGGTCGGTCCGTTTAACCCGCCATTTTGGGCGGGGTGGGTTGACATTTTCAATCCACAAAAGTAGCGGGCCTCGTCCCACCTAACCCGCAAAATCACGGGACGACGTCGGGGTTGGGCGGGTTTTTAATTTTATTTACAAATTTTTACGACATTTTTGCAAATTTATCGATTTATTTATTTTTATTTTATTGACAGGGCACTCCCGCTATCCGCCGAGAAAATGGGGGTGGTGAGATTTTCAATACACCACGACTAGTTGGCCAGCCTCGCACCGTCCCTTTTTAAAAGGATTAATGACGAGGTGGGGCGGGGCAGATTGACCCTTTTTATCATTCCTACATTAATCATTGTTCAGGGGCACTGTTTAACATTTCTCATGCATTTTTAGTCTTTATAAAATCAAAAGTTTTTAAATTTACTCTGTAAAAAAATATTATTCATTTTTATCCCTATTAGCATTTTATAGTGACTATTTTGCTAACCAAAAGTATCCATTTTTTGTAACAAGTTTTCAAAATAGGTATTATTCTTACAAATTGCAATATTATAGAGATTAAAATTTTGTAGAGATTAAAAAAATTACCATCAATATTTACTTTTCAAGTATTGTGAGACTTCAAAACTCACACTTGCTAAAGAATAATATTCCCCTCAAGTGTGAGACTTTGAGTCCATTCAATTCATTATTCTTCCCCCCAAATGGAAGCTTTTTTTGTCCACATGCTCTACCATTGTTATTGCCACCTTAATGAAACACACGCTGCCTAACCATTATTGTTAGGAACAATTTTGACACAAGAAGCTGGTTAAATTATTCGTTAAATCATCAACTCATATCACTATTAGGTCATGTGGAAAGCTTGCGGCATCATGCAAATATTATTTATATATTATTTATACCTATAAAATATCAAATGTATATTAATAGATTAATTTTTAGGCCCTAAAATAATAGTTATATATTGTTAATGTTCATAAAATATCATATGAGTATCAATAGATTAGTTATCTATACTCTTAAATATAGTTCTAGTTGATTTTAATCTTTTCATAAAATTTAATTTTAGATTAGGATGTTCTTTTTTGACGTTATATACAAAAATAATTATTTTGTATTTATTGTCTCATTTGATTTAATGTAATTAGTTTAATATTGATAATTTATATGTTTACAACAATAAGAATAATTTTTATTTTATATATTAAGGGTCACTTTTATATTTTGCATAGAGCCTCCAAAAACTCGGAGACACCCCTAGCCAAGAGTAACTTCGCACAATATTTTTATCTAAATTCTTAAGACATTGAATTTATAGACCATCTGACTTATATGTTGATCAACCTTCACTTTTTCAAGTAATATAGGACTTCCAACCTCACATTTTGCTACAGAACAATCTCTTCCTCAAGTGTGAGTCCATTCAATTCAATATGAGTCCGCTCTAGCAAAAAAAATTTCATCAACGTACACTTTGCAACGTTATTGACTCCAAAATAGTTATCTTCTTAATCTTCTTTATTAAACAATAACAAAGTATATCCAAATAAACATCAACACTATATGAATCTATGCATTTTATTTACATCATTCTTATACTAAACTCCAAAATTGAAATTTTCAATTTTCATTAAATTCTAAATTTCCCAAATAAAAAAACCATATTGCGTCACTTGTTAGCAAGACAGATTAAATATATCTTCTTTACTCGATCATTTTCTTCTGTGAGAACAGTACGACTCACCTAACATGGCCGCATATTGATAGTTTGATAGCATCAAAATTGTGCACAATAAGGCATAAGCGGCTCATCATGCTTATTTCTTTTCCCTTTTTCCAGGGGGCAAAGTGGCTTTTGTATACTTTATTTAGTAGTAGTTAAAAAAATTGTTTCAATAAGTTCATGATTGCTAATGCAAAAATTAGTATACAAGTTAGTTCTCTTAACAATAACCTTGTCTTTTCTTCACTTTGGAAAAGTACTGGAAACACTTATGCTTGTGAAACTTAAAAATATCAAAATTCGACATATGATGTTGTTAGAGTTGTTCACACAAACATTGTGATCAACAACCGACCAAATGCTTTAAGAACATGTTGATATATATAAAGCGACAGATCCAGAAACTTATCATATCGGGGGCCGAAAAATAGTAAAATAATAAAAATTTATTTATTTATTGATAGAGATTATTTTTGTTTTCACCGTCCATGTAAAAAAAAATTATGTTAATTATCATATTATATTTACGACGTTTTCATCTTTGTTCGGTTAGCAGTGACTGGCTAATCGTCTTCGAGGAATCCGTGTAGCACAAAAAATGAGTTATTCTCTCTCAATTGAATTTTATTCATACGCAAGTGTTAAATATTGAACTTTTGACCAGTTATTTTTTTTTTTTTTGACAAATTTTGACCAGTTATTTAAATGCTTCAAAACTCTTACCACTATGACCAACTTATTTTTAATTAAAAGGTTATATTTTTAATAATCCAACACTTATAATTCTTCAACAATATAAATATTTTTACACTATAAATGCATATCAATTAAATACTTATTTATATAATATAAATGATAAATAACAAGTATAATTATAAATTATAATACACAAATTATATAAGATACAATATGTATATCTTATATGATATATATATATTACTTTCACGACCAGTTTAATCTGGTTCGGGGATCAGTTCTGGTATCAAGTGGTTTCAGCCCCCTCCCGATCGCAGTTGCGGGGATCGAAGCGTGAACCTCTCTACCAAGTTTAGCGTCAATCACCACTGAACTAACAAACGATTGGTAGAACATGTTGATATTTTGTTCATTCATAGTCTGTATCAAATTAATTAACCACACTTGAATTAATAATCTTATTATGTGAGTCGCTTGCATCTTATATTTGATCCAAACACCAAAAAACCCCGTTCTTGCTCCTTATCCAAACCAAATCAGACCGGAGGTCGACACTGTTGCAAATGTTTTGGTTAATAGATGTGTGGGAGGGAAACATGCTTGTATAGATTTGACCAAAATTTCTCCACTTGTGGGATGTTATAGATTTTACTGTGGGACGAGTAGCTCTCAAAGCTGCTTAAGCAAAATTGTCAAAACATGATAAAGCATACTTTGACAATCAACACGTTTTATATCGTTTGCATTTGATATTATTGACTTTCTATCACGAGAGGCTATAAACCTTCTGAAAAGAGTTCAAAGAGTATGCATAGTAATGTTTCGTCACCTAAATCAATGAATGTAGTTTTCAAAAATTGAATTTTGCTATACATAAAAGTTTAACGGCGCAACTTATTCTCTCTCTACTTTTGTTCATATGTAATTATCATATATATTGACATCGAAAAGAAAAAAAATTAGACATTTTGTCGAGGAATTTGGAGGAACATTGGGAGCGTTCTTAAGGACTCACCAACATATGTAATAATGAGAAACGCTACTTTGGTTTTGATACATAATCAATATAAAAAGTTTAGAAAATGAAAAAGATATGCACCACCAATATAAACTTAAACTAATTTTACAGAAAATAGAGAATATGTGGTGATTATGTTAATTTCCTCAAGTTTTATGACATATATATACAGTTTAGAATTACATTGTCATGAATTAAATCTTAACTTTAAACAAAAGAACACATTTAATGATCAACAGTGAGATAATATATACCAAGTATAATCTTCAGCCAGAAACTCTAGAAGAAGAGTGTATATTACGCATAGCTTATAGCTTATTAGATACATTACCAAAGAATGAATTGAATGAAATAATGAATGAATGACTTTGTACATCTAAAGTGGATCCCTTCTATGGTTAGACCTCAACTACACTCTATGAATTCATAATCTATTGCTAACTCAAGCAAATTGAAGACATGAGATTTTGATTTCATTTTCTATGTCCTAATAATAATATCTCTTTTGAGTGCTTCTGGTTCTACCACTTTGTAGACTCCAAAAGCAAGAGAGAAGGCCTATAATGTAAAACCTAAAAACTTAGATTGAATTGGTTGTTTGTCTACTGACCAATTCATCTAAAGCTTCCTTCATCCATGCATATGGGCATATTTCTTTTGCTTCATCCACAGTCAACTGCATGATACACAAATGACAGAAACTTTAGGACAAAATAAATAAATAATTAAGATAGTGCAATTTGAAAGATAAATTGACATTTGAAAAGGACACAAAAATATATATAAATGCTACTTGGTTAGGATTAGGTTTTGAAAATACGGTATGCAACCGCAATCTGAGCCGCAACATCAAGATTTTTTATGTCTACACAACAAATGTTATATTTCGACACAAAGTTGACACCAGCACCGTATATTGTACAATTTTCTTTTATTAATTTTTATGTTGTCTCTTTCGATCAAATCGATACTTGAATCGAACTGTATTTTATACGGTGTCTGTATAAAGTCAATGTTTTGTGTCTAAATATCTATCATTGCTCTCTACACAACTACAATTGAGGTTGCAATAGCTGTATTTGACCGTAATTATCCGTAATAGCAAGTACCGTGTTACAATTGCGAAAAAGCATGATTAATAGGTAATATACACTTACCCATTTTCTTTTTCTTAAGTTCATTTCTGGCCAATTATCCAACTCCTTGCTAACAAGCAAAGGGAACATGTATCCTTCATGCATAGTGGGTTGGCGTTTGCTTTTATAATACCATTTACCCAAATTACTCTGCAACAAAACAACCATACATAATAATACACCAAGTAAGAATCACAATACCAATTATTAATTATTATTTGATGAAAAATGAAAAATGAAATAAATCAAAAAAAGTGATTCCAATTTGCAAATACTTACTTCAACACTTCCAAGAACTCCAGCTTCCTCTATGGTTTCTCTCAAAGCAGCTTGTTCCATGGATTCATCACTTTCCCAACCACCCTGAGACCAAAACAACAAAGAACATGTTAGAAACAAAGAACAAAAAGATTGAAATTTTGAAAAATTAAACAAAATTTAACATTGTAGAGAAAAAAAAAAAATACCTTTGGGAATTGCATTCCACTACCCTTTTGAGCACTAATCAAAAGAACTTCAATTTCATTTTCTTTGGTTCCGTTGACTTTGTATCTGTAAGGTATGCATCTGTTCAATTCAAAACCCAACAAAAAAAGTCAGATTAACGATTAATTTAAATCCAAATACATCAAACAATAAAGTCAAATTTAGATTAAATTCAAAAAAAGTATGCAATTTTGTTTAAAAATAAATAAAAAATTACATTTTTCCCTTTTCCTTCCAATGATTCAATAATCAAATAAAAGGGCATAGTTATAAATCATTTAGAAAAAAGCCCCAATTTTGTCTAAAAAATTTCAAAAATTGTCAATCATCTTCAATTCCAATCATTAAAAATCCAAACTTTAAGAAACCCCATTTGAGAAAACCTTAGAAATTTTTAAAATTATTTATCATCTTCAATCCCAAATGTTAAAAATCAAATTTTTAAGAAACCCCAATTGAGAAAAACCATAAAAATTTCAAATTTTGTCCATTATCTTCAATTCCAAACATTAAAAAATCAAAAGTCAAAACATTAAGAAACCCCAATTGAAAAAAACCTTAAAATTTCAAAAATTATTCATCATCCTCAAGTCCAAACATTAAAAATCCAATTTTTAAGAAATCCAGAAGAAAAAAGAAAAAGAGAGAGAAACACACCCCACAACTTGGCGACAGCCTTTCTCATATCGTTGTAAATGTCTTCCTGTTCTAGGAGAGACCAAACACATCATGTTTTCCAATTGTTGATGGAAAAAATCAGAATTATGAACTTTCTTAGAAAAAAGTAAAGGGTAAAAGAATTTGGAAGCCAAAGTCCTTGAAAGTAAGAGACCCATTACAATTCTTTTGTTTTGGTTGTTGTTTTTTTTGTTGATGAGAAAAAGAAAAGAGAGAATAAGAAGAAAATTATTTTGAGATGAAGAAGAAGAAGAAGTAACAATAACAGACATAAAAAGAGGATTGAATGTGTAATGTTTGTTGTGTTTGAAACAAATGGAAGAGGTTGGATATATATGTATCTACCTGTTGATGAACACGTGTCTGCGCGTGGAACTTTTTTGTTTTTTTAGACACAGGTGCGCGTGGAAGTTACTATTGCGTTCAAATGAATAAAACACGCATGGACCAGTGCGTTTACTCACGCGCATTTATTGAAAGTAAACGTTTAAGGCAAACCTAGTTAATTGCAATGGAAATTCATCTTGTGGTTGTGGTTGTTACAAAAAGAACTTGTAATTCATTTTTTAATTTTATTTGGAATTTTCTTTTTGGTAATTTTTTTTTTTTTGAAAATTTATTAGTTATACACAATAAATCATTTTGTTTCTAACATTAAAAATTTCTTTCGCATGCAAATATAAATATTAATCTCTTTATTTTTTTATTACAAGAGGGTCGAAACTTAGAAAAGCAATAATTACCGCACCACTAGACGCGAAATTGAGTGACCAACAAGGTCTGCTAAGAAAATCGAACTATTCTGAGCAGTGGCGACTCAAGAAATAATATTAAGTCTGGGCACAATTTTATCCGCAAATGCACGAATGTTTATTGGTTTAAAGTTTTCTGATCAGGATTCAATCAGATCGGACCGTTTTTAACTAATAAAATATATATATTATTTATATACTGAAATTATAATAAAAATAATTAATTTTAATAAAAAAAACAAAGGGAAAAAAAATAAATGAGGGATGTGAGAGTTGAACATAAGTCCCCTATGTGAGAAACAAACCAAGGCCAGGTTGCACATTTTGTTTAAAACAATGCTTCATTAAAATGGCTTTATATTAAAATAACTGTTCATCATCTTCAACCTCTAAATCAAAATAAAAAAATGCATTTTTCATTCTTGTACTAAATTGGACAAGTAAATATACCATTTTGCTTAGAATTTCATGAGGATTGTGAATATACATTTAAATTTTATTAATTTTTACTCAAACATTCAAATTTTCAGATTAAAGTAAGAACCCTAAATATATATATATATATATATATATATATATATATATATATATATATATATATATATATATATATATATATATATATATATATATATATAATTGGGAGCCCAGGCACATGTCGGGCATGCTTGGCGGCATAATCGCCCCTGATTCTGAGTAGGACATTGTTCGTATAAAATCAAAGTAATATCATCATCACATGATATATATATATATATATATATATATATATATATATATATATATATATATATATATATATATATATATATATATATATATATATATATATATATATATGGGGAGGGATCAAATTACACCGGTGTAACATTTGAGTAATGTTACACCGCTCAATAACGATTTAACGAATACAAATTTTATAAAATTCACCGTTGGATTGAAAACTTATATCGTATAGATCATTTATGTTGAATTGTATAAAAATCTAAAATCGTTTGATATGTTTTTGAGATAGATCAAGATTAACGGTATTCAATAAAAACGCATAAACCATTAATCTTCATCGGTCTCAATAACATATCAAACGATTTTAGATTTTTGTAAAATTCAACATGGATGATCTATACGATATAAGCTTTCAATCCAACGGTGGATTTTGTAAAATTTGTATTCGTTAAATCATTATTGAGCGGTGTAACATTACTCAAATGTTACACCGGTGTAATTTGATCCCTCCCCTATATATATATATATATATATATATATATATATATATATATATATATATATAGAGGATGTATCACATGAGAATGATATATTTATATGAGAATGTGACAATGAATTTTCAGCCTTTGGATTAAAATTAACGGCTTAGATTAACGTGTGCCTCTCTTTTACCTATGTACCACATCTTTTCTTCTTCTTCCACGTAGCCAGCAAAACGCAACAAATTCTTTTTCACGTTTTCACCCACCGATCAAAGTACCGTCGAACCACCTCTGCCCCGGTCTCCACCTCCCACCATGTTCCACTCTCTCTCTCTCTCTCTCTCTCTCTCTCTCTCTCTCTCTCTCTCTCTCTCTCTCTCTCTCTCACACACACACACACACACACAGTATTTTGTCATTCTGGCTCTTACCCATTTCCGACAGCTCTTCTTCTCTGTGTTCCACCACTAGTTTTGGCTTCTCCTCTTCATTCCTATTGCTGTCGCCTTTGTTCACCGGCGTGTTCACAGGGTCGACGTCATTCGCTGGCGTGAATCTGGAATACAACGGAGGCTAAAATTACCTTGAAGTTCGCTTTTTCAATAAACCTGGAAAAAAATTCGGCTTCGTTTCAATTCCATGACATCTTCCTCATCGTCTTAATTGCAATTCTCTTAATCTAGAAGATAATCTTAATTCCTCGTTGCCAGTCACATGAAGATAATTTTAATTCACTTATTCAAATTGAAACCTGTAATTATTTTTAAATCCCCAAATTATGAAACTGGTTTTAATCCAAGAACTTGAGATTTGAGATCTCATGGCAAAACAAACCAATTTCAATCTATTATAAAAGAACCATTGGAAATAAAAACACCGGAAATCAATAGCACTAATATGACAGGGCCGCCGGAACGGAGAGATGATCGACAGAAAGAAAGATAGCTGCAGTCCACATAGAAGGAAGAAGTTGAATATGCACATGAATGAGAAAGACACACGTAAGGATGTTTTAATCTCAACCGTTCTTTTTTAATCTGATGGTACCTATTCATTCTCATATTCTCATATAAATATGTCATTCTCATAATATACATCCTATATATATATATATATATATATATATATATATATATATATATATATATATATATATATATATATATATATATATATATATATATATATATTGGTTAATGCATCAGCACAAGAATTAGCTTCTCTATATGTATGAGAAATTCGAACCACTCAATCTTGAATGATGATATCAATAATTCTTTGAAAAAGACACCAGCCTACCGCTCGTTCACAATGCTGACCTTGTAATTCATTTTTAATTTTATTTTGAATTTTTTTTATAATATTTTGTTTTGAAAATTTATCAGTTATTAGATAATTCTTTTTCGGGCTTTAGCCCTCTATTATACCAAAAAATCTCACTCACACGCATAGTGAAGGTGTCACTCTTCATGCATATCTATGCGTAAACTTGTCTATAAATACGCCTATGCATCAACACTCAAGGTACACACGATTCACCAAATTCATACACATATTCCCCTTGAGTAAAATATTGACTTGAGCGTCGGAGTGTTAATATTTTTGTAGGTAAATTTCCCCTTCATGCATGCCTGAAGCTCTTCACCACTACAAGAAACACCTCAACCTCACCAAAGGAGTTCTTTCTGTTCTATCTATTTAGAGAAAATGTGAATAAATATAATTTATTTTTAGTTAAAAAAAGTCATTAATTCAAATTTGTTATTTTTTGTTAAATTATGCATGCCAATTAAAACATATAATATTGATATCGATTCAAAACTTAACAGTATGAGCCTCGGTGGTATTTATCACTTATTCATCAAAGAGCAATGATATATATATATATATATATAACATATATATATATATGTATATATATAACGAATGCTAGTTTAACGAGATCCATTGAAAGCATACGTGTCATGTTTTTATAAGATTAGCCAAACTTTAAACCCATGTTTGGCAGAAAACATGGGAGAGTGGTGTTGAAATTTTTAGAAAAATACACATTGTTATTTTTTCACGGATGCATCCTTCGTGATAAGCAACAACATTATTCTTTATGAAATCCAAAAATAATAAAATAAAAAATCTCGGAAGTTAAATTTCAATACACCTCATCAGTCATAATAAATCATAATATCTTGATTTTAAAAGGTGTTTTAATTAACATCAAATATTTTTAATGCTCTAACCATTAAAGTTGATTAAAAGTTGTTCATCTTGTACAGAGACCTGACTATTAATAATAAATTATTTGCTGTTCATAAAAAATTGATTGGAAGAGTAAAAAAATTTTGCACTAACAATGTGTGTGCATATAAATTAAATTTATAATTTCATTAAGTTTTTGCACAAACTTTGACATAAGTTGGTAATTCCATGTTCACATATGTGTCCAAATTTTTTTTTCAACTATATCATCTGAATTACACTCACAAGTTATTTTGTGTTTCAGCTATTTATAATTAATTAAGTTAATCTGCTTCAAACTTAAAAAATATGTACAACTATATCGACATACTTTAAAAAACAATTATTCTTCAAGGTAAAACAAATTATTTATAAGTTCTTTTTAATTAGTTAATTTCTGTAAAATAATATTCTAGTATGCAACTTATTATAATATGAAAGAGGTATAATTTAATTTAAGTCAACTATGGTTGGGGGTTTAGAATTTATTTAAATTATTTACCAAAAAATAGAATTTATTTAAATTAAATTCTTTTGAAACGGTGAGGATTGCATTAGAGTTTTTATTATCCTAACTATAAGAATCTAATTAACTTTTTTTAATTAAAATTATTTAATGAATCTGAGTCGAAGGACGCCTTCCATTAACTACAAGGAGTAGCTAGCTTTCTTTTTTTGGTACAGAGTGTATGTAGCTTTCTAATAATTTATAAAATCTTTCTACAAGTCCTAATTAACAATTATTTTTTTTCTTTGTAAATTAATCTTTATTAAAAATAAAAATTCAAAAAACATGTATAGATTTAGGGCTCGTTTGACCCAGCTTTTTTTAGAGCTTATGCAAACAGCTTATGCAATATAAATTAAGTTTTATGCTATTTTAGAAGTTCACACTTGTGAAAATTGTAACTTTATAAGCTATTTTATCATAAACTACCTTGACAAACTTATAATAATATATAAAAATTGCATAAGCTGTTTGCATAAGCTCTAAAAAAAGCTGGACCAAACGAGCCCTAAATCTTCGACATCAACTTTATGTCTAAATTAGAATTCTTATTGATGGTTGGTGCAAAACATTTTAAACTCAAATAAAACATTGTCAAATTTTATTCTGTGTAATTTTTTCTTATTACTATAATGAGTAGTTTGTCATACACTAATTGTAAATTTGCTACTAAATTACTGCTTTTTTAATATTTTTTTGTGCCAAACATAGCATAAGTTTATAACATTTTTTTATTTATAATGGAATTGCAAATCGAACTTAAGATATCGTACATACTATTAAAATCACTCATCACTAGATCAAACGTAATAGTTTAAAAGAGTGCATGCCAATTTATTTTCTCATTAAAAGAAAATAAATTAGTTTCAATAGTTGGTCACAATAATAATTATTTTAAGCCTAGACTTATATGACCAGTTTTTATTTTATTTTTTTTAGAAAACCAGTTGGTTGTTAAAAATTACAATGAAAAAAGTCGCAAATTGACGGCATGAGTGACAAAATGGAACTTTCTCTTCGAAATAAAAATAATTAAGAAGAGAGCAGTCATAATCACAATATCGTAATGCATACATTATTATTATATATTAATAATATTATTCTCAAAAAAAATATATTAACAATTTTTTTTTTTGTTACAATATTAACAAATTTTTTAATTATATATGATATACTACTAATAAAATAATTATCGTAAAAATAAAAAACAAATATAATAATGAATTACTAGATAGCTTCCACGTACCAAAGGAGTGTTTAGATAGTAGCCACGTATCACATCCCTTGAGCATAAGTATTTATGTATTGACAAATTATGTACTTACTTTTATTTTTATTTTTATAGATAGACGTAAATTCACATATGACTGAGAGAGTTGGAATTTGAACCCGATGATGATATTTAGACTTAGTCTAACAATTTTGATATTTTTGTATGTTGAGCTAGGATTTGTACGTGGACTATATTTACTTATTAGTAAAATGTTAATTACTGCCATATGGGACACTAGTTAAAAAAAATCAATATAGTAAAATAACATTGAAATTTGTGTAGTCAATTATTATGTTTGTTTCAAAGTAATAAAATCTCTATAATAGTTGATTTGATTAATGAAACATTAATTAAGTATTACGTAATCGTGAAATCCCATTAAATATAAGGACATTATTTTAAGTATTTGTGGTCAAATTTTACTTGTGATGTGGGATAACGGTAAAGCATAGAGAATATTATGTGAGTAGGTTGATGATCACATATAAGATATCAAGTCTTCATATAGAGATAAATATTATGATTAATAGTTATATTGGATTGACGCGCCATGAGAATACTACATAGTGTATTATGTAAGTGTCATAAGTTATTCTCAAAGTGATAGGGGTGTATACAACCCTTCGACCTGAAACCACTATTGAACCTAGATGTGGAGAAAAGTGTGTTGTCGTTCAAACATTGTCCGCAACAAGAGAACTATAAAGTCGATTGATGAGTACTCCACGAATCATGCTAAGGGACATTGACTTCGATGAGATTTGTATCTCCTACATAATAGGAGTAATATATTGGACCCCTTGATAGAATGTGACTGAAAATGCACGACCATTCTGGAATAAGTCGATATGAGATATTGAACTTATTGTTTGTTACTGATCGTCAACTCGGGTATCAAGAAATATAATATTAAACTACATAAGGGTGACACAAACTATGTCTTGTACTAAATATAGATATAAGGGCAAAAGGGGTAATTAGATACATGATCATTCTGACAGAAAGATGACGCCTTTTCACTAGGCTTGACACGTGGCAGAATTAGACGAAGCGTCTGTCCTTTCAAGTCACTTCCACCAGATCACGCATCACCCGAGCAGCATGACGTTGTCACAAACGTAAATAGGTCCTCGTAACTCCACACAGCTGAGGATTATGAGCAGGAGATCAACATTTTCACGAACAAAGTGAAGACTTTCACGAGCGGGTCCTTGTAAATACAACATCGATTTTACGACGTCAATTTTACGCATGCAGAAACGAAGCTCTAACGAGCATCTCCTCGTGAACATATGACGAACTCCCTCGCGAGCAAATTGAAAACATCTCTTCGCCATAGAAACTTCAGAGACATGCGAGCATCTCCTCGCGTGCACAAACGAAGGCTATGACTAGCTCTTGGTCGATGTTCCTCAACACGCGAGCTAAGCCTAAAGTCATTACTCATATGCCTAGGAGTAATGACTTGAGGGGCTCCTGTTCTGGACTCGGCCTAAAGCTAGCCCAAATTCCTTTATGTTAGGGCGTTGAGGACGACCCAACAAGACGTGGCTTGCCCGTCCACGTCATCACACACATTTCCCATGTGCTCCTCGTCATGATGATGCGTGCTCATCCAAGCTTATCCCTTATCCCTGATAACCGGAACAACTTGACCCAGGATGAGGACGACTAAAAGTTTCACCCTCTATCGAAGGAGAAGTTCTACTAATCATCCTTTGTGGGTTGCTCAACACAACCAATTTAGGAGATCTTTGTCCCAGCGCATTATAAAAACCATCCTCTACAAGAGGGTCGGGGATTCAATTCTCATTCTAACCTACGCTTAAACTTGTGCCCCATTCTTTGAACTGACTTAAGCATCAGAGTGTCTGCAGGTACAAACTCTCCCCCCCCCCCTTCGTGGATCGCTCAACTATGGACGTGTTGTTGGTCATCGACCTACTTTGATCATCAGGTAAGATCAATATCAATCGACTAACACTACATTCCGCTTTTCTGCTCGCGTGAACCGAGTAGAGATGTTGCTACTTTGTAACATCGGTGAAAGTTTATTTGATGCTTCAAGAATTGATTCTCTCCTCGATTCTTCAAGAGGTAAACACATAATCTCATTCATAGAATTTTAATTTGTGATTAATAGTTCAATCAAAATCCTTTCATAAATTTTGAAAAACCCCTCTTAAATCTCGAACATCACCCTATATCTAACATTAAACAAAAGAGAGATAAAAAAAAAAGGATCAAACCATAATCCTAATCTATATTAATTAAATGTAGTCATAACCTATTCCTATTTTAATTAAATCACACTATATAAATATTTGGGGAGATATATTTTAGGATCTACACTATATAAACATCATAAATTATGATATAATTTAATTAGATGATCATGTTTATATTTTACCGTCTATCCATAAAAATTAATCTCAGGGTTCGTTGGCCCAACTTATTTTAGAGTTTATGTAAATATCTTATGCAATATAAATAAGGTTTTATGCAATTTTATAAGTTCTAACTAGTGAAAATTATAATTTTAAAAGCTATATTTTATCATAAAATACCTTGACAAACTTATAATAATATATAAAAATTGCACAAGCTATTTGCATAAACTCTAAAAAAAGTTGGGTCAAAACGAGACATAAGTTATTGTGCTCAGATTGTTAATGAGCTTCAGCAAATGACAAATTGTTCGGAGAATCCGAACTCGATTCCTGGGTGGAATAATTTTTTGGCGATATTTTACTTAACTCGCGACCGAACACTGGATTACTAGATCCTTTTCCTATGAATTAGAGGCTTATAAACCAAAAATAAATAAAAAAAATTAACCTGTTAATTATAAATAAATATAAAAACTAGTAACTACTAATTATTGAAGTTGTGTGAGAAAAAAAAAACAAGAGAGAGCTTGAGTCATTTTCAACAACCGTATGGAAAGGGAGTGGAAAGAAAGAAAGTTTTGTAGTTGAAACATGAAAGGACTCGAATACACACACGGTTATAGGTAGAGAATAATAAAGTTAAAAGCTAATTATGTTCTCACACTCCAACTTGACCCACTGTTTTTTGGTTTCTATAAACTCTACAATGACGTGAGAGTTTCTATGAATATAAAAATATGATTATTTAATTTATTTATAAGAAAATGATTTCATACTTAAAATAAACTATGAGTCTATTGATTGCAATTGGGAGGTTTGTGTTTTTCCTGGTAGTTTCTTGAATAAAAACAAGTAGCAGATTAAATCTAGCTAAAGTTGAAAGTTGGTTAGAAATTTGGTAATTTTCTTAATTAAAAGGGTTGGACTTGGAAGTTATTAAGTTGAGTTCTATACGATGCCAGCAAAAGTTATTTTAATTTTTTTGTCTTTTATTTAATTTTTGTCCTATAGTAAGAAGATTTATTTATTTGGATAATTACTTTAGGGTAAGACAAGGATTGTGGAATTAAAAATGTTATTGTCAATGGTGATTACTGGTGAAAATAAAATATAGCCCAGTACGGCATGTTGGGCTAAAAATTGACTTAGTCTTTTTTTTTTTTTTTTTTTTTTTGAGATTTTTTGTTGCCACCATACTTATTTCTCGCGTGTCTTATACATTTTCATTTTTATCTTTCTTCTATTAAGTAACAGATGTCATAAAAATGAGAAATTTTTGAAAAATTTTGTAAATTTTGTCCGCCGCTACTTAAGTAGCGAGCGTTATAAAAAACAATCTGATATGATGTTTTTGAGGTGTATCCGCTACCTAAGTAGCAGACAAATGTATTTTGATAAATTTGTAGGGCATGCGAGAAAATGAGTAGGGTGACAAAAGAAAATCTCTTTTTTAAGCTGTTTTTGAAAATTTTAACCTTGTCACAATTATTAGGTCATTTGTTGGATCAAATTTGACAGTTCTATAATATTTTTTAATAGATAATATTATTGTTTTTTTTAGATAATATTAGTTGTTAGTAATTTAGTATATTAGATTAAAGTTTTTAATTTTGTTTCTTAAGAAATTGCAACTCATTTCATTTTATAAAATAATCAGAAGGATAATAAAAATATATTGGGGCTAGGCTATAATACAGACACTAGCAAAGTTAAGAGTAACTATATTGGCTTCCCGCTTTGGAACTTAAGTGACAAGGGACCTATACTATACTAGTACGTGGGTAATAAAGTTTCTAGCTCTTTCTCATTCTCATAGTACATGTACATGCAATACAATCATTAATTATCCCATTGAAAATAGTTAATTGGAGAGATACTTTCAAAATGACCCTCTAAAAGCCACATTGATGACACGACGATAAGTAAATCATGTTGTAGTGTAGTGGCTTCACTCTTAGTAAGTCACCTAATTCATAGAGGGAAATACCATTGTTTATTTCGTTTCCTTAATAAAAAATCTTGAATAGTTATGCTTGAATTGAATACCACAAAACTTATTTTAATTTTATGAAAATTTTAATTGAATATTACATAAAATTTTAAAATCCATAAAAATTTCAATCCAATTAATCCCCTAAAACTCATAAGTCACTCACAAAACTTTGTGTATGTAACGTATAGCCTAAACTCTATAGAAAGACTACATGATGCTTTTTCCTTTAATTTTTACATTTTTTTCCTTCTTTACCCCTTTGGATGTTGATTGATGATAAATGATTTCATGCGTGGATCCTACTCACTCTCCTTTTATTTCTCTTCAAATCACACAACCTTGGCCCCTCACTACACTACTTAAAGTCATCACATACCTTTCCTTTTGATAGGGTTTTTTTATGTCTTTTATATTGCGGAATTTGGTGGGATATAATTTTAGGGAAAAAATTCTCATTAAATATAGGGTTATATGAATAATACTAAAGTTCTTGTTTTATTCACATGCTTATGCTACATAAAAAACACACTAATCCTATAATAAATTTTAAACAAATCTTAAATATTCCAAACATAAATATAGATCATAAACCCTATTATTATTTTATTTCAAATATAAATCTAAACTATATTTAAATATAAAATCTTCCAAAAAAAATTTAGACATTATTCCCAATACCTTTCTATATTCCAAAACACAAAAGTCCATACATGTGATGCTCATTTAGATCAAGGGTACACAAAACAATTTTTAAGTAAATCATGACTATTATAGTGGTTGTCTTGATGACACCACGATAAGTAAATCATGTTGTAGTGTAGTGGCTTCACTCTTAGTAAGTCACCTAATTCATAAAAGGAAATACCATTGTTTATTTCGTTTCCTTAATAAAAAATCTTGAATAGTTATGTATGAATTGAATACCACAAAACTTATTTTAATTTTATGAAAATTTTGATTGAATACTACAAAAAAATTTCATAAAAAAAATCTATTAAAATCCTTAAAAATTTCAATCCAATTAATCCCCTAAAACTCATAAGTCACTCAAAATACTTTGTGTATGTAACGTATAGCCTAAACTCTATAGAAAGACTACATGATGCTTTTTCCTTTAATTTTTACATTTTTTTTCCTTCTTTACCTCTTTGGATGTTGATTGATGATAAAGGATTTCATGCGTGGATCCTACTCACTCTCCTTTTATTTCTCATCAAATCACACAACCTTATCCCCTCACTACACTACTTAAAGTCACATACCTTTCCTTTTGATAGGGATTTTTGTGTTTTTTATATTGCGGAATTTGGTGGGATATAATTTTAGGGAGAAAACTCTCATTAAATATAGGATTATATGAATAATACTAAAGTTCTTGTTTTATTCATCATGCTTATGACTCTATATATAGAGCTACATAAAAAACACACTAATCCTATAATAAATTTTAAACAAATCTTAAATATTCCAAACATAAATATAGATCATAAACCCTAATATTATTTTATTTTAAATATAAATCTAAACTATATTTAAATATAAAATCTTTCAAAAAAAAAATATTTAGACATTATTCCCAACACATTTCCATATTCCAAAACATAAAAGTCCATACATGTGATGCTCATTTAGATCAAGGGTACACAAAACAATTTTTAAGGCTTTGATGGGCTCTACCATATATAATATCTCAAACTATGATTTTGTGCCATAAGCTAATATGTTGATAGAAAAGCTTAACATGTGATGGGGATCAAGTAGGATAAGCGCAACTTTGTACAAGTGAGTAGGAACCAAACACTATATGGCAAAATGATGCACTCAAAATTGAATAAATAATGTTAGCTTGTTTGACTATTATAGTGGTTGTCTTGAGAATTTATAAAATGTTTGATGACATATTTTGATAATATAATTTAACAAATATTCATTTCTTAACAAATGGGATTGAATTTAACTAGCTAAGCTCCAAGACTTAATCTATCATACTAATATATTTTTTTTTAATTATTGGAAATAGTGTGAAGGATGACATAAAATACTTTTTAATGTAGTTTGTTATTTTTTTAACCCCTCTCACTCTTGTTTTTACTCTATTTTTCTTTAGTTAGGTCTATATTGTTGTCTCTCTTGTTATTTTTCTTTATTTTTTTTTGGGTACAGTTATTTTTCTTTATTTTAATCTACTTTAAGAAAAAGATAAGAGGAAAATTGTAGGAACTTATATTGTCTAATTAAAGAATATGATTAGTAGAATTAATAGAACACTAATCTCATCATCTAATCAAAGTGGTGAAGTTATAATTGACATATAACTTAAAAGTTTATCAGATAGTAAGTATATAGTCATGGGCAAGTGGCAATAATGGAACTTTGGGAGCAAAAGCTAAAGTTTAGGAAAAGTTAAGGGGATTCGTTATGAACCAAACACTTTCTAGTACCTTATGTCCATGTTCCCCATTCATGTGTGTGGTTTAGCTGGGAGATACCATGGATCCAATTCTGCCACTTTCACTTGGGTTGGGACATCAAAATGATTCTCTGTTTTTATGGGATTGGATTCTTGTGCTGAAGAATAGTAGGAATATCCATTAATATTATTCCCTCCTATAATTCTATAATGAAACACTATATTTTTTTCTCGACAAGATAATTAAACCGAATACATATATAAATCAAATGACCAATGTTATTTTTACCATGTATTAGTATTAGACTTACCATAAAATTTAAATTCATAGGTTTTAGTCTCGGGCAAGGATCCAAAACATATTTGACACCGCCCAATAGTTAAAAGTCCAATAGATTCAGATCCATGTGAGTCAAAATACACGAAGGCAGGAAAGCAACAAGTAAAGGCGGCATCTATCTTAGAAGCGTGTGAACCAAAATATCACCACCCCACGATCCACTACCGCTGCACATCACAAAGAAGGAGACCACCATTACAACCCCCACGATTCTCCATAACTCCAGTCTCCAAGGGGCGGAAGGAGAAACCGCCCCGGCATCCACGTATGCACGACGGAGGAAGTGGTGGCCGAAAAATATGGCGGTTAAAGCTTGGAGAAGAAGGAATCAAAGACTTATAAATAGCACTTCATATTTTCTGTAAACCTAACAGACTTTTGTTGGTCCAAACTTATGTCAATTTTATTCCTATAATATTAATAAAACAAACCCGCTTAAGTGTTCACCAGAACACTTATTAATGAGATCTATCACTAAAATAAATCATGGCGTGGTTTTGGTTTGGTGACATGGCAAGTGATTAGACAACAACATTTAAGTGACTGATTTAAAATAAGAAACAAATTCGTTTATTTTGCTGACATGTCTAATGGTGACTAAGATCGAAGGGTTTAAATTTCATAGGAGCGAAACCGAAGGAATTTTTTTACACGAACTAAAATCCAAATTCGTCAATGTTACAAGGACTAAAAGCACATTTTACCCAATATTTTATATTTATTTGGCTTATATGTCAAAAAAATCGTCTTACAAAATGTGTGGGTATATATATATATATATTTGGGGCTTAATTGCATATTTGGTCTCTTATCTTTATGTTAGGTTTCAAGTTGATCTTCTATATTTTAAAAGTTTCAATTTGATCCCTTATGTTACTCATTTCAACTTAAGTTCGTCATTTTTATTAGATTTTGAGTTATTTTCGTCTAATTTTTTGTTAAATTTTGATTTAATTTCGTCTAAATCATCCACGTGACACCCTTTTAAGTTGTTGATGTATACGATTTAAATCGAAATTTGACTAAAAGGACTAACTAGAAACTTTTTAAACTTAAGAGACCAAATTGAACAAAAAAATTCGCAAGTTAAAGTGTGAACATTCATTAATGTAATTTTCTATTTTCTGTCAAACTTATCAACTCTTGTAGCTTTGATACATATATATTGCAAGTATAAATATAAACTTAGTCGTATCGAACAAAGGAACAATTCAATAAGCTATATTTACGGTGTGTAATCTCATATAGTATAACTCACGATTCCCATGAGGAATAAAATTCAATCGAACAATAGATTCACCTCTCTTTCGTAACAATCAAATATAGAACTACTAGTTTAATGGTTCAATAAGTTATGAAGTGTGTCAATTTAAATCACAAGCTATTTGATTCAAACATATGTCACCAAACCTACTTGATGAATGTTTATGGTTGCAGAGCAAGGTTGTCAGAACCGGATCGGACTGGCCGGTCGGACCGTGAACCGGAGGATGGAACGGTCCAGTTAGGTCTAAAAAACAGACAGCAAAAGAATCGGGCCAAACTGGTGAACTAGCCGGGACGGTTTAGCGGTTATGGAATTTTTTTTATTTTATTTTTATAAATCAGGACAAATCGACGTCGTTTTTATTTTTATTTTTTTTTTAAATCTGAAAACACCAAATGTGTTTGGTTTGTTTGGAAAAGAAAAAATACTAAAACTTGTAAAGGTTTTCTGAAACTGAAATTGGATTAGGAGTAACAAAAAAAAAAATCACTAGATTAGATTGTTGTGTGGTTGTTCATTATTGAAATAAATAACGGAGGGTAATTTATTTAGTTTGTTTTCATATATGCAAGAGAAGAAAGAGCAAAAGAAATCAGATGAAAAAGAAGAAAAATAATAAAGTCATGAAACACATAAGAGTGAATGAGTGATAGATGAAGTCATGAAGCCATGAAATGAAAAGAGTTATAATAGGGGAAGCTGCTGCTTGTATCAATTTGAGAGATGAAAAGATTAGTATGTTATATAGTAGACTTTTAGAGTTTGATGATGGATAATGGATTGGGCTTAATAAGAAGCCCATGATGTTTTTTTGACAATAAGCTCATGATGTTTTAGTTTTTTGTTTTTTACGTTATGTTCTTGTTATTAATTTTTAATTTTAATCACTACTTTTTTGATGGATAATGGAGTAACATTTTATTTTTAACTTTTTGTTTTTTTTTAAGGAAAATGCTGTTTTGTGCGATAGTTTCTAGTAAAGAAAGGCAAGAACTATTTTTAACCGTTGATTTACACAATAACCTCCCCATGTTTTCCATTAGATCTGCTTGTAACCGTTTTAGCATTTTATATTGCAATGAATCACGTATAATTCTTGCCTTTCGTGTGTAGTGTCTTCGTACTATTTAGCAATTCTCTTTTTTTAATTACTTATTATATTATAATATATGTATCTTTTTAACGAAATATTGTAATAAAAAAATAAAATTACTATTATAGATTTATATTGTCTAATTTTTAGTCACAAAAATTTATATATTATTTAAAAATATATATTTAATTAAAAACGGTCCGACTCGATATAATATAATAAAAAATTTATATATTATATATACATGAGTGAATTAAACCTTATAATATAATAATTAAAAATAATATTTAATTATTACTCAACTCCTTTCACATTTGAATATAGTGTAATTTATTCTTTAATATTATTTTATATATTATTAAAATATTTAAATATACTTATTTAATTAAAAACGGTCTGACCCGTTTGAACCCCGGTCCGACCAGTTGAACCTTGAACCGGTGAGCTCGCCGATTCGATGACCGGTCCGGTTCTGACAACCGTCTGGCAGAGTCTTGCATTTTTAATTGTGACATTATCACCAAACATATGTCAAAAGCAATATATAAACAAAGTGTTCATAACTTGTTTACGTGCATCTTAACATGATAAAAGAGGGAAAGTGGCATGAGAAAGTATAGCATTGGTTACATTAAGCTTTCCTTCCACCTTTCGGGTGAGAGAATCGGGATAAACTAAGAGTGTGTTTGGATAAGGATTCTAGAAATTCAAGGAATTTTAAATACTAGACAATTCAATCGATTCAATTGAATCCAAGCCTCTTTATATTTATGACGTGGATTATCAATATGTTTTCACATTTTCACCACTCTTTTCTTTGTTTTTTTTTTTTTACATTTTCACCATTCTTTTCTTCCATTGTGAAAAAACTGAAAAGAATGTTTCGAGATTTAATCAAATTCTTGGTCATATGATTATTCTATATTTATCTCTTTCCTACTTATGTGTGGCCTCATAATGTTTGCTGCACAATTATATATACTAATCTACACCGTGACATTCAGTTTTGTCATACTTGTTAATTTTTAATCTTAGTTTGGGCTATGACAGGACTGCTTTTTTTAATTAAAAAAAATCTGATGATATAAAAATTGGATTTGGACCATTTTTGTCACTCACAACTAAAAAACTGTTGTTAGCAATGATGTTTTCTCTCTAGGCCTCTCTAACCGAAGTTTTTACTAGTTCAAATTCAGGAAAAATTTGGTTAACAGAAACTTTTTTTTTTCAAGGCAAAAAAAATTTGGTTCGTAGTAACCGAAATTTTTATTGAAGGGCAAAAAAGTAAATTCCAGGAAAAAAAAAGAACCTTAGGGAGCCTAAAGAGAAAATATCGTTAGTGATTGAATTAGTGACCGAAAAAATTAGTCACTATAGAGACAAATTTAGTAGCATGATATTTGAAATTATTGGGTCAAAGAGAAAATAAAATTGCTTTTTAGACCCTCCTATATTACCTGCAGGCCCCCATCTTGACCACTTTGTCCTTGAACCCCATTTGGAAATTGTAATACGAACTTGTTTCCGTTTGTATCCTAACTTACACCTTTTTTGTTCTACGGCAACACTGAAAAAGCGTTGCGTAATCCAAAAAAAGCGTTCCCACAGGCTATCTTGAAGAACGGTTTTATTGTATAACAAAGAACAATTAAAAACTGTTGCCTTTGATTATACTTGGTTAAAAAAAAAGTAGAAAGGCTGACAATTATATATATATATCTTTAATCCATTTGTTAGTAAACCTTCCTATACTATATACATAATAATCAATAACCGTTATATAACTTGTAACTAATCAATTACATTGTATAAGTATCTTCCTAACTAATAATATAGACCAAATTACTATTTAAGAACTTTACTCTCGCATACATCCAAAGCCATAATAGTTGCAGAGACATAATCAAGTTTGCGTGCTCCATGTTTGGAAACAATGATTCCAACAACCCCAACATGTATAGCTAACCTAGCACATTATTAGCATAGTATTATGGAGTTAAATTCAATATTGATAACACACATACTCTGTAACCTCCACCGCGGCACCGCTGCTTACGACAAAAGCATGTATCTGCCTTTTCCCTTTCCAGTTTTGCACTTCGGGAACCGCTGCACAATGTTGTCCATTCTTGAAAGCCAACTCTTCATTTTATAGATTTGTTTTTAGCCATTCTCACGAATCACAATTTAGAATGAAAGTCTTCCCTATGAGAAAGCTACCAAATTTAAATCTAGAATACCAATGAACCAGTTATCGACAAAGTACTTTATCACCAACAGTGAAAACTCCTGACTTATCAGCTGATCCACTAGGTTTATACTACAAACAGAGAAAAGATACCACAATTCATTAAGATACCACAGCCAGTAGAAAAAAAAAATATTTTGTTCAAGTTAGGAATGCCAATATACTTGATGAAACTATTCTTTACTCATCAGAAATTCCCAATTTCTTAACTACTACTACTACTTCAAATCCTAATTTGTCTACTTCAATTCTCTTCCAAATGGTGAAAATCAATCCTCCCAAACATTCTAAACAACAAGTCTTTGAGAGTCTGATAAGAATTGTAATTATCCTTGAATTGATTTGGCTTCCTAGTGCAACTCCTTTCATGGTAACCTTAATTCGGATTTCTTCTCCGTGGTTTTGTTGGTGGTGGTGGTGGTTGTTCATCTTCCACTTCCAGTTCATTGTCCACGTGCTGGGATTTTATCTACATTCACAACCTCTCTAAGTGCAGAGTTGTGTGCTTTGCTTTCCCTTCCACCTCTTTGTCTCCCAACTTCATCTGTCATGCCTAAAACAAAATACACAACATAATGCAAATTAAATCAGCTACTAATTCAACTCCAACATCTTCCTAGTATTTTGTTTTGTGTCAATTGTTAGCCATGATTTTACCTAGCCATTACGTACTTTCTATACAGTACACTGCATGGTCCACAGATTCATTCAATGAAATACACTCGCACCAATTCAGACGTAATAATAAATTTATAAACAAGGAAAATCGAAGAACATTAGAGAACTATCTATGTAACTTAATTGACACCTAGAGAAAAAAAAAAAAAGGGTCCATCTAAAACAAATGCTGCAGCACTCTTAATTATTTCATCAATGGCTATGTTTTGCTTTGCTTCACAATAAATACATTCAAGTAAAGTTCAGACATACTCAATCTTGAACTACACTACAACATGTATATACACATAAATTGTTTATCTTTAAATTTATGCTATAGTATACCCTCTCATTCAAGCATTTTCTCAAACATTTGGTGCACATAAACCAAACTTAAAATACAAACCCTATACCATAAATTTAATTAACATCCCAAATTCATGGAATTCAAAACCTAATCAAAACCCTTGTTAAAAACATAATCACGAAAATAATCCAAAGCAAGAAAATGAGAGATGAGAGAGATTATTTTGAAATCTTACTTGTATGAGTGAAAGATTTGGAAATTTCCAACCCAAACCCTTTGTTCTTGTAGCGATTTAGTGAGACGAATGGAAGGGAGTGAACGAAACATGAATGAAACGACTGTTCGCCATTTTTGTTTGCGAATGAAACCCTAAAAATCACCCTCCATAACCCTAAAATTAGATTTTCTTCAAAATGATGAAGTGCCTGTGGATTCACTGGTATACGAAATTTCGGTTAGTAGAAAATGAAGACTAGCGTTTTTGTAAAGTAGAATACGAAACAAAATTATTTTGGATCCTAGTTTACAAAACCATGTGTTTTCTTTGTTTTTGCCATTTTTGACCTGCTGTTGAAGCCATAGGACACTTCTATGGTATTTACGAAACAAAATGTAGCGTGTTCGTATCATAAAATACGAAATTTAGTGTGTTACTGTTTCGTATTGTAGGAACCAAGTTGAACAGGGACCAAAATTAGGGGTATTTTTTTGGGGGGGGGGGGGGGGTTAAGAGCAACACGGGGGGCTAAAAAACAATTTTCAAGAGAAAATTCGTCTCTAAAACGGTCACAAAATTATTTTAACTACTGATTTATTGATTTTTCAGCGAACGAAGAATTAATCTCCAAACAAAATTTTCATGGGCTCTTGACCGATCTCTAAAAACAAGTCACCAAAGTGTTCTTTATGGGTCAACACTACAAGAAAAACAGACGTTTGGTAGCCAAAAGCCCATGTAATGGTAGAAAACCGTTGCGGCGAATTATTTTGAAAACTACAGCCGCAAAAACAGTGTGCAGGTCTTTGCGGCAAATAGTTTCCGCCGCAAATGTTGATGGAAAAATCAAAATTCAAGTACCTTTGCGTGGGAAGAAGACTGACTGAGTTTGCACTCTAAATAGCGACCTGTGTTTTAGTTCACACTCTACATAACGAGTAACAATATTTTATACTCAAACTCAACGTATGCGCTCCCTAGATGAAAAAAATATGAAAAAAATAGTTCGCTTTATAGATAGTAAACTGCAAACTGAGTTCGCTTTATAGATAGGAAATGCAGACTGAGTCCGCTTTCTAAAATACGATCTCTTTCATATTTTTTTCATCTAAGGGGGCGCAGATGCTGGATTTAAGTTAAAAATATTACCACTTGCTACTTAGAGTGCAAAAAGTGCTTGCATCCTAGAAAGCGAGTGGTTAATTTGATAATTTCAGGGAGTGTGTAAGGAATTTTAGGAGGCGCAAAAAGTAAAACTCTAATATCAATACCTTTCTTTCATTTTATTTCCCACGAGCCCAATATATATATATATATATACTCCTCTCACTATTTTTAGAGCAACTCTCTTTCTAGTTTCATGAGTTTTCCTTTTTTTTTTTTTTATTCTTCTTCCAATTTTTTCAAATGATATGTAGAGACTTAATACCTTTGTCGTTTTACAAAGCTTTTCAAACAATGTTTTAAGGGGAGAAATGAACGGTATGGATTCATGGAAAAATAAACAAGCCTCGTGAATTTGTTCCATGACTCATGAGCAAGATATACTTCTCTTGAATTTGTTAAATGTGCCGTAGATATGGGCAAAATAAAAGTAAAATCAATGTCCAACACAAAAAAACTTTCCCAACTCATTCTCTAATTATTTTATTTGAAAGAACAAATTCATACTCTATTAAGATGATTTGAAGAGAATGGAAGAACACTAGAAGCACAATTTCATTTCAATAGTTTTACTAGATTTTCAATTGAATAGTTACTTTTACTAGATTTTCATTTTGAAGATATTTTCTATATGTTTTTTAAAAATTCTGATTTGTTTTTCTAAAAAGTGATAATAAACGAACTTAAATACTACACATCAACCAATAATCACGATCTTTTCACCGGATTTGAATCATCTCCAATTATTCTCTCATGTTTTCTCTCCTTTTTATTAATTTAATGGTTGACAAATGATAAAGATGTTTTCCCTCTCTTCTCAAGTGTTTTTTCTCATTTGTCAACCATTAGATTAACAAAAGAAGAGAAAACATGAGAGAATAATTAGAGATGATCCAAATCCTTTTTCGCCTGCTCTACTTCTCCTACAACAAATTGACAAGTTTTTTGTTTACCATGAGAGTTGAACCAAGTACCAAGAAAACAAGTACTACAATTCACTAACTACCAAACTCAATAATTATAAGTACCGTTTGGCGGATTTTTTTTTTTTTACTTTTTACTCCATAAAAGTAGAAGTCGGGTCAAACAAGGTTTGAGAGAAATACTTTAAAAAAAAAACTTATTTTTATTGGACAAAATGGGAACAAAGAGTACTTGTATAGAAGTAGAAATTAGCTACTTTAAAAAAACACGCTAAGTTTTTTTCCTGGAACTCTCTTCAATCCCTGCCATTTCTTTCTCTTTTTTGTTTTTTTTTTCCTTTCTGAATTTTTAATATATTAAAAAATTGATTCATGAGTCGTGACTCTAGCTATTCCCCCCCCCAAAATCTAAATGATTTTTTATTTCTGCATACTATGCTTGCTTTACATAATAAATTGATACATTTACGCATTTACATTTTCATGGATATAATGACGTTGTTGGACATAAATTTGGTATTTATCAATTAAATATAATTGGTGGGTCCAATATTTATTTTGGAGGTTATATTATCAAAACAAAACTTTCAAAGTTGGTGTCGAGAACTCCCTATGTCGAAGCAGAAAAGCGTTTCGAAAGCTGTAGAGGATGCGTATAGTTTTGGTTTTACCAGAAGGCTATCGAAGGCGCAAAATCGAATCGAGAGATAGTTGGGCCAAGCCCAAAAAAGAAACAACGAACGGCCCAAAAGGCCTTGGCGCGCGCTGAAGGAATGAAAGATGAAAGTGGAAAACGTGGTCGACGTGGCAAATGGAGGAGCGTCCAGATGATCGAAGAACAGTTACCACTTTGTAGTAGTATTTATAGCAGTTTTTCATTCAGAACTGGGGTCACAAAATTTATACAAACATTCTCTCTAAAAAATTCTAAGTACTCAGCGATCGAACGAACGGAATTCGAAGGAGAAATGTATGTTTTGTGAACCATCTTTATTTGTAATTGTTTTTCATTCAATGCAATGCAATTTGTTTTCCAGTAATTTTTTCTAAGTCTGAATCCAGATACTTGCTTGAGAAACTGCTACTTCGAGGCGATTCGAATTAGTTTCTCTTGTATGCTTTAAAATATTTTAATTCCTAAATGTTTGTTTCCTTATTCAAACGAACATTCAAACAGTTTTCTTGAAGCGAATAAACACAAAATTGTCCTGAGATTTACTAGTTGATCTCGCGAGTTTAAATACTTAAACTAGCGGTTGTTTACCAAATTCCAACGTAAACAAATTGGCACGCCCAGTGGGACTGGTTTTGTGTTTGTTAAAGTCGTGTTTATTTTTATATTGTGGAATAAAAAACTTGTTACTTGCATATAACTCATGATAAGTTAGGTTATGGTTAAAACTACTCAGAGATCTAATCCTAGTAAAACTCCAAGTTCTAGTGCGATGAGTAGCGAAGCAAGTTCGAGTGGTGGAGTCGATCCACCTCCACAAAGTGTGGTAACATCTGAGTTAGTGAATGTTCCAATATTCTCCAGTCCAACTATTTCGACTGTGCATGATGTTATTCCAACTTTGCCAATTCCAACTATGGCAATTCCGTCCGTAACTGCTGGTTTTGGACGTTCGAAACCACCGTCAGGTCAGGGTTTTATGTATGGGCCTCCCCCTACACTTGGTTTAGGGATGCCAAGTTTCGAATCTGATAGGTATACTTCGTCAAGGGTAACTCCTACACCCTTAACGACTGCATCTGTGTTGTCTTTGAGACAACAAATGGATGAGAGCAACCATGAAATGGTTAATCTCTTAACACAACAAATGGGTACTGTGTTTAATCCATTAATTCAGAATACCAACGAGAGTTATCAAATGTTGGCATTTCAAATGAGTCGAATTGCAGATTTTTTTGGGACACCCCCACCACCTCCTAGAGTAAATCCCATTACTCCACAAGTAATACTACCTGCAATGTCTTCGACTCCAGTGCAGCAAAGGCCAACCTATGTGGCTACTGAAACAGTTCCTAACCCAACACCTACACCAGTTGTACAAGAGGAAACCTATTATCCTCACGAGGTTAATCAAATGCCTCAATTAGTACATCAAAACCCTCCTGTTATGAACCCAAATCCACAAGTGGTACATCAGAACCCTCCAGTGGTAATGGTTAGGAGGAACCAGGATCCTGACGAGGTAGTGCGAGAGGTGCAAAACAATAATTTGCTTGGCCAACACAATTTGGCTAACATGGTCGAAACGATTTTGGCCCAAAACGGCCTAAACACGGGTTGTCGAAGGCCAAACTTTGTCTCTGCCTTCACTGAATATGTGCTGCAAACCGAGTTACCAAGAGGTTGGAAAGTCCCAAAATACACTAAGTTTGCTGGGGACACTAATGAATCAACCGTAGAACATATTGCCAGGTATCTAGCTGAGTCTGGGAATTTGGCGAATAATGAAAATTTGCGAATGAAGTATTTTCCTAATTCGCTTACCAAGAATGCATTTGCTTGGTTTACAACTTTGCCTCCCAATTCGATCAATAGTTGGGCCCAATTGGAAAGGATTTTCCACGAGCAATTTTATATGGGCCAGACCAAGATAAGTCTGAAAGAGTTAGCCAGTGTAAAAAGAAAAAACCAAGAGTCAATTGATGACTATTTAAATAGGTTTCGTTTGCTGAAATCCAGGTGCTTTACTCAAGTGCCTGAACACGAGTTAGTGGAAATGGCTGCTGGTGGGTTAGATTATTCAATTCGAAAGAAATTGGATACCCAATACCTTCGAGACATGTCACAGTTGGCTGATAGAGTGAGACAAATCGAAAGGTTAAAAGCTGAAAAAGTTAGAAATTCTAAGTTTCAGAAAAAGAAAGAAATAGGTTTTGTTGATTCCTATGATAATGAAATTGATTATGAAACGAGTGATGAATACTTAGATTTCGATGATAGTGATATTAATGTGGCTGAATTAAAGCCTGGGCCTCCTTACACTTGCAAATTGTTGAGGCCGTCGAATGGAAAAAATCCTATCGAACCAAAAAATGATAAGTTTGTTACAAAGACTTATACTTTCGACATTACTAAATGTGATGAGATTTTTGATTTATTGGTGACTGACGGCCAAATTATTGTGCCAAAAGATATGAAAATACCACCAATAGAACAAAGAAAGAAAAGAGGTTATTGTAAGTTTCATAATTATTTGGGACATAAAACTTATCAATGTGTTGTTTTCAGGGATTTGGTGCAAAAAGCGCTGAATGAAGGAAGGCTGAAGTATGCTGATAAGGCAAAGCCTCCAATGAAGGTAGATTCAGATCCCTTGCCACCTGCAGACGCTACCTATGTCGAAGTCTATGACTGCAACATGGTTGAAGTGATAGACGCTGCTGCTCCAATCAAGGCTGTGCCTGAAGAGGAGTATGAAAAGAGGGTACGTGAGGTGTACCCCAATGCTGAGGAAGAATTGGTGGACTTCCTAAATAGGTGCAAGCTGAAGAATGCTGAAGTGATGCTTTGCCCTAGATGCAGTGCTGTGTGTGACAAAGAGGCTGCTGCAGGCCTTCAAAGTGTTGTACCTTATGCTGAAAACAAGAGAAAATGGCCAAAATCTAGGCCAAATCAAAAAGCTTGGCCTTACAAAGGGGCCAACTGGGGAAAGCCTATTACCAAAGGCCTTTCGATCCAGCAAAGGCTAGGCCCCCAAAACACTTTCAAACCATCTGGGAGAGCACCTGTTAACCAATGGGTGAGTGGACAGTACGTCACTTTCAATCGAAGGATGATGGAAAATGGAAGCTCTAGCAATGTTAATGTGAACATTGTATCTGAACCCAAGGGTTCAAAAGTGGTAGCTGGGAAGGAAAAAGTGAATGCTGCCACTGAAGTCAACAAATACTCTTATAGGAATAACTATAAGGGAAAAAATCCTATGACCCGCACTCAGTGGCGAAGGTTCCAGAGGAAACAAAAGTTGACAACAAAAGAGGCTGAGGCTGGGGGCAAGGCTGTAGCAACCCAGAAGGCTGAAAAGGTTGAAATGGCCAAGAGGCCAGTAAAGGAGAGGCTTTCCATAATATTGGAAGAGCCAATAGCTGAAAATGCCCAAGGAGGGGCAGAAGATGAGGATGACATGGAGGATGATGATCTCCTGGATGAGGGGTCTGATTTTGATGTCATGGTCAATGTGGTGTCGATTCTGCCACTGGAATATGATATACCTACTGAAGTCAATGAGCTGGAAGAGGACTTCGAAGCCCTCAATTTGGCTGATCATAAGCCAATGTGTTATTATGTTATGCAAAATGGTTGTGTCGAAGAGCAAAAAGCTGTCTTCGAAAAGCCAGATCTGGGAATGCAAAACCACTTGAAGGCTTTGTTCATCAGGGCA
This sequence comes from Trifolium pratense, assembly GCF_020283565.1. Taxonomy (NCBI): domain Eukaryota; kingdom Viridiplantae; phylum Streptophyta; class Magnoliopsida; order Fabales; family Fabaceae; genus Trifolium; species Trifolium pratense. The sequence continues at coordinate 31,757,280 of NC_060061.1, read as the reverse complement.
AAAGTGAATAACGTGGGAATCAATAAAGTCTTAGTGGATGGAGGAGCTGTGGTGAATATCATGCCTCACTTCATGTTGAAGAAATTAGGTCTCTATGACACAGACCTTCATTCCCACAATGTGGTGTTGGCCAACTATGAAGGAAAAACTGGTCATTCCCTGGGGGCAGTGCAGTTGGAAGTTTGTGTTGGTAGTACAGTTCGAAAGACCTTGTTTATGGTCATAGCTGCCAAGCCTAATTACAATCTGTTATTAGGTAGAGAATGGATACATGGTGTTGGAGCTGTTCCCTCAACCATGCACCAAAGATTAATCATCTGGAGAGAAGATGGTTTAGTCGAGAATGTAGAAGCAGATCAGAGTGCATATGTTTCAGAGACAGGCACTGTGACTTTACAGAATTTCGACAAAAACCTGGCTTCGATTGCTCCTTGTGGTGAGCAAGATGCTGCCTTCGATCCAAATGAAGTGGTATCAAAAAATGTATACCACTCAGTTAAGTTGCATCCAACCCATGGCTTTTGTTGGGAAAGGGAAGATATAGAGAAACCCTTATGTGAGGATGCATACCCACCAGTATCTGGATGGGTCAACCATGATGAGTTTGATGATTGAGTCCCCAGCATGGGATCGAATTACGGCTTACGCAGCCGAGAATAGAATCAAAATGGCTCTTGAGGCCATTAATGTTCAAGAAAATATGGCTGTCGAAGCCAACGATGACTTAAGGAACGAACTGGCCTTGGAGGCTAGTGAAGTAAATGATGGGAACAAGCAAAGGTTAGATTGCATCTATGATGATGAGCCTTTGGGTTTTGAGAAAGATCCACATAGTTCGATTCAGAGAATGCAAGCCCAAGACCCTTTGCAGGAGGTTGATATTGGAGATGGCTCTGTTAAAAGGCCAACTTACATTAGTGCCAATATAGACCCAACCTTAAGAGAAAAAATGGTCGAGTTGCTTAAGAAATACAGAGATTGCTTTGCATGGGACTATAACGAAATGCCTGGGTTAAGCAGAAATCTTGTGGAGCATAGGCTACCCCTTCGACCAGATAAGAAACCTGTAAAGCAGCTTCCAAGGAGGTTTGCACCAGAAATCATGACAAAGATCAAAGCAGAAATTGAAAGGTTGCTCAAATGCAAGTTCATTCGAACAACCAGGTATGTGGAATGGTTAGCTAACATTGTTCCTGTTATTAAGAAAAACGGATCACTTAGGGTTTGCATAGACTTTAGAGACTTGAATAATGCTACACCTAAGGATGAATATTCCATGCCTATAGCCGAAATGTTAGTTGATTCAGCAGCAGGGCATGAATATTTGAGTATGTTAGATGGCTATTCAGGTTATAATCAAATCTTTATTGATGAAGATGATGTGCCAAAAACCGCATTTCGTTGCCCTGGTGCTTTAGGCACCTATGAGTGGGTGGTGATGCCTTTTGGATTGAAAAATGCTGGAGCAACATACCAAAGAGCTATGAACTTAATTTTTCATGATTTATCGAAATATTTATGCAGGTTTATATTGATGATATTGTTGTGAAATCCGCTTCCCAGGATGAACATATCGAACATCTTAAAAAATCGTTCGAAAGAATGAGAAAATGTGGATTAAAAATGAATCCACTGAAATGTGCTTTTTGTGTACATGCAGGAGATTTCCTTGGCTTTGTTGTGCATAAGAAGGGCATAGAAATTAACCAAAATAAGACAAAGGCTATCATGGAGACAGAACCTCCAGGAACGAAGAAACAGCTTCAATCTTTGCTAGGAAAGGTCAATTTCTTGAGAAGGTTTATATCAAACCTAAGTGGTAAAGCTCAACCTTTTTCTCCACTGCTGAGGCTCAAGAAAGGTGATGTATTTGAATGGGGAATGGAACAACAAAAGGCATTTGATGATATTAAGGCATGCTTGTCGAAGCCTCCAACTTTAATGCCTCCTATTCGAAACAAAGCAATGAAGTTGTACATCGCAACATCAGATTCGACTATTGGAAGCATGCTCGCACAAGAGGATGAAAATGGCGTAGAAAAGGCTATTTACTATCTAAGTAGAATCTTGAATGATGCTGAGACTAGATATAGTCCAATTGAAAAGCTTTGTCTATGTTTGTATTTCTCTTGTACCAAACTGAAGCAATATATCAAACCAGTTCATGTTTATGTTTATTCTCATTTTGACATCATTAAGCACATGTTGTTAAAACCAATTTTGCATAGTCGAATTGGGAAATGGGCTTTAGCTTTAACTGAATATTCATTGACTTACCAACCCCTGAGGGCTGTAAAGGGTCAAGTAGTGGCTGATTTTCTCGTTGACCACTCGGTGACTGAGACCTCAATAACATATGTAGAACATGAACCTTGGATGTTGTACTTCGATGGCTCGAAGCACAAACATGGTACAGGAGTTGGAATCTTAATCATTTCTCCTTTAAAGATTCCAACAAAATTTAAGTACAAGATTAATGGAACATGCTCCAATAATGAAGCCGAGTACGAGGCTTTAATTGTAGGTCTAAAGATTATTTTGGACTTGGGGGCAAAACATGTTAAAATCAGAGGAGATTCTGAGTTAGTAATAAAACAATTGACAAAGGAATACAAATGCATTCAAGAACATTTGATGAAATACTTTGTCATTGCCTTCTCGTTACTAAAACGGTTTGATTCGTGCGACATTCAACACGTGCCTCGGATCGAAAACCAAGAAGCAAATGACTTAGCCCAAATAGCTTCTGGTTATAAGGTAACGGGGAAAAAATTAGATGAGATAGTTGAAATTAAAGAAAAACTAATCTCATGTGAGGTAATACCCTATCAGCTGGGGGCAAATGAACCAAATGGCGAAAGGGAGTCCGAAATGGCTGATGCACATTTTGATGAAGTAATGACTGAAGTCTTTGTGATTGACAATTTGGCTGACACGGATTGGAGACAACCCATTGTTAAATACATAGAAAATCCAACAGGTACAGCCGATAGGAAGGTTAAGTATAGAGCCTTGAATTACACAATCATGGGAAATGAACTATTTAAGAAGACTCCTGAAGGGGTTTTGTTGAAATGCCTAAATGAAAACGAAGCGTATGTAGCAGTTTCAAATGCCCATAGTGGAGCCTGTGGTGCCCATCAAGCAGGCCACAAGATGAAATGGCTTTTGTTTCGACAGGGTTTGTATTGGCCTTCCATGCTTAAGGACTGCATAGAATATGCGAAAGGTTGTCAAGAGTGTCAAAAACACGCGGGGATACAACACGTCCCTGCCAGTGAGTTGCATTCGATTATCAAACCTTGGCCTTTTAGAGGCTGGGCTTTAGATTTAATTGGTGAGATAAGGCCCGCGTCATCCAAGAACCAACGTTATATACTAGTTGGGATTGATTATTTTACCAAATGGATAGAGGCTGTTGCCCTGACGAATGTGGATCAGGAGACAGTGATCAATTTTATCCAAGACCATATTATTTATAGGTTTGGGCTTCCTGAGACGATCACTACAGACCAAGGAACGGTGTTTGTTGGTCGAAAGATGCAAGATTTTGCTGAACAATTGGGTTTTAAGCTAATGACTTCGACGCCTTACTATGCTCAAGCAAATGGCCAAGTTGAAGCAGCCAACAAGGTTATAATTAGTTTAATTAAGAAGCACGTTGCCCAAAAGCCAAAGAATTGGCATAAGACCTTGGATCAAGTCCTATGGGCATGTAGGAATTCCCCTAAAGAGTCAACAGGTTCGACACCTTTTCGACTAACATATGGTCACGATGCCGTGTTACCTGTTGAAATAATGATGCAGTCGATTCGAGTACAAAGGCAATGGGAACTACCTCCTGATCACTATGAGAACATAATGTTAGATGAGTTAACAGACGTGGATGAGGAAAGGTTGCAGGCGTTAGATGCTTTGATTCGACAAAAAGAACGAATTGCTAGAGCATATAACAAAAGGGTTAAATCCAAACTCTTTGACGTAGGAGACTTAGTTTGGAAAGTCATCCTCCCCATGGACAGGCGAGATCGAGTCTTTGGAAAATGGTCACCCAATTGGGAAGGACCATTTAAGATTTCTCAAGTGTTGTCAAATGGAGCTTATGAGATTGAAGAGTTAACTCCTGAGAAACGTTCAGTCAACATGAATGGCAAATATTTAAAGAAATACAAGCCAATGTTGCAAGAAATAACCATAAAAAATGAATAACGTAAGAATAAAATTTGCGAAATGGTAAAAGAAAATGCCAAGAATCAATTTTTATTCATACAAAATCAACAATACAACCAATCATTCAAGAATGTTCAAGAAAATACAAGAAATGGTTGAATGTTGAAAGATAAACACTTAAGGTTTACCCTGAACCCGAGTCCCCTCATCCTTTGAATCAGAATTGGAAAGTTCTGAGATCTGAGAGTCTTCATCCTCAGAAGAAGGAGTTGGAGTTCCTGGGTATTCTTCATCAGGCTCTAGGGTACTGAGGAACTCAAGGTAATCCTCATCTTCATCATCTGAACTAGAGCTTGAAGAATCAGAAGAGAGAATGATGGTTTCTACTACCTTGGCTGGTGCCGGCCTAGGGCGAAGGATTCTAGTGCGTGGAGGTTTGGAAGCTGGAATCTTGATTCGTCCCCTTCCAAGAGGACGTGGTGTGCTTGAGCCCGGGGTAGAGGAAGGAAGATCTTTCTTGTTATCCATTCTTGGTGGGGAGGTGTTGATGCGTTAGTTTGTATGAAGTGACGAGCAAAAAGAGTTGCAAGGTGTGGGTATTTATAGAAGAATTAAGACGCGTTAATGACTGGGCAGTTACAACTAACCACGTTCAGTTTGCATAGGAAAGGCCATTGCATTAATGCTCAAAGCCATGTAGTTAATTATGTTGACTGCTTTGGAAACATGTTCGCTTCATTCCTTACAAAGTGTCATTAATAAGGCTTGGGAGAATAGCCCAAAAGAGGGAAAGCAAGCAACAAGAAAAATAAAATACTCAGCAAATATATGAACATGCAGCATAAAAGGCCAAAAAGGGCATACATCTAAAAAAGCATGTACGACATTGTTCGACGGTTGCTAGTGTTAAAAGATTTACAATTACGACATCCAAAAATAACAAAAACTTGAGACTAAAAGGAAAATTTATAAAGTCAAGGTTGTTGTTGGGATGTTGAAGGAGGCTTTCGATTGGCCGCTTGAAATTGGTAATACTGAGTTCGAATGGACGCCAGTTTACGTTGTAGCATTTCCTTATCACTAGCAAGGTGCTCAACTCGCTTCTGGACAGCCAGACCATCACTGTAGTGTTGGATACCTTCACGTGCTAGCTCATCAAGCTTAACCTTTTGTGCTTCAATGGCCACTGCAGCTAGCTTTTCCATCTTAGCCTCCTCTTGTCGAATCTTTGCCTTTAGCGCTTCGATTTCAGATTGCCATTGAGCAATATTGTTCTCACAAGCCACAAGTTGCTCAAGAGCTTCATCAGAGGCAGCCTTGATAGTTGTGACCTCTGCATTGCAACTATTAGCTTGTTCGAAATGGTGTTGCTGGGTGGCAAGCAGAGATGTCAAAAGGCTGCTAGTCCTGGTTAGGAGCTGAGATTGACTAACGAATTGTTCTAAAAAGGTTTCAGCCTGAGTCACTAGAAGGAACATGGCTTCGTCAGTCCTTGGGTTCTGCAGCTTGCGAAAAAGGGCTTTGATATTGTAGTATATAGAAGAATCATGTTCAAGCAGGCCCAGCATATCCCCATTAAGGATCTCTCGCCTAAATCTGATTTCGTGCTCAAACTGTTCTTGCGCAAGTGCATCTTCCTTATCTTCCGTGTTCCCAACAGCAGAGCTAGAGGCGCCATGACTTGATAAAAGCTTGTTGAGTGCATCTGCCGGGGTTAAATCTCTTAGCTCTTTGGCAAGTTCAGCCGGTAAGACAACAGTAGGAGGAGGTTTCGACACGGAAGTTCCCTCTTCACCAAGTGAATCACCAATATAGGAGTTCCCATCTTCAGAGTCGAAAGTGCCAGCACTGGGTGAACTGGACTCATGGTTTGACCCACTTGGTTGTGGTTGATTGGTAGTGGAATGTTCGCCATCAACGGTTGGCCTTTGTTCACTGGAAAGGTTGGCAGCAGGGTCAACTTGAAAATTGGTTGGAGGATCATTTTCAGCTAATACTTGGGCAGGGTTCGTCAAAGGATTTTGTTGCGGTAGGCCTTGATCAAGTTGGTCCCCTTCATTGCTAGGCTTAAGGGTATCATCTTCGAAAGCGTGGTGAGGCGAGCCAGGAGCTTTGGGTGGTGATGAGGTTTCAGTAAGGACGGCCGTTTCGACAGGCTGAGGAGATGAAGGTTTTTCTGCCACACTTGCAGGATGCGTACCACTTGGTCCTTCGACCATCCCTTCAGCCGCTTTGCTAGGAGTAGGCTCATCCTGAGAAATAACTTGAACAGAGTTTTGTGGCTGAAACAAATAAAACCATGAAAGAATGAGTAACATAGCCAAAAGCTGGAGAAGTAACAAGAAATAAGAATGGCTTACTTGGGTGTGAGGGGTAGCAGAAGCTTCAGGTTGCGAAGTTGTTTCTTTTGCAGTAGCAGAAGCCTCGACAACAGTAGTTGCAGCAGGAGATTTTTTCTGCTTCTTTTTCTTCTTTTTCTTCCTCTCCGATTGTTCCAAAGGAGGATCTTCAGGTGATGCCAGAGTATCAGTTTGTGCCTCAATCTCAGAGGACTTGCGCTCAGGAGTACTTTCTTGGTTGGTTTGGCGCTCTTTCTTCTTCTTCTTCTTTTTCTTTTTCTCATCAGTAATGGGTTCAGCACTGGGAAAAAGATCTTGAGTGGTAGCAGCGGTAGTATGCTCAGGGATGGTCGAGAGAACAGGAATATCCTGCAAGCCACAACTCCGTAAGTTCGCAGGTAAGGAAAAGAAGAGAAAAGTCTTTTGCTAGATAAGTACCTTATCTGGAGCACTCGAACAAGTGGCTGGAACAGGCTTTTGTTTTTTCGAGACAGAAGGAGTTCCAGTTGAATGAGGCCTCTTGCGTGAAGCAATCTAGGAAGGGCATATCAAAGTTAACATAGAAATCTTACAGAAGTGTGAGAAGCTACAAGAAGATAAAAGCCTACCTGTAGTTCAACCTTAGATGGTGGAGGAAGAGGCTTACTAGAGTCGCTGGAACCTGCCTTCGACTTACTCCCTGCATCGAAGAGGTGCGCATAAGAGAAAAGCACGCAAGGTAAAAATGATGCAAGTAAAAGTAAAACTAAAAGAATACCTCTGGCGTTCAATTTCGACTTAATCTTGTTCAAAATAGATGAGTCGAACCCATTAGAGATAGCAGTGAGTAAGGCAGTCTTGTCAACCAGGCGTCCTTCATAGTGTCGAGACCACCAGGTAAAAAATTCCCTAGTGCAGGCATGTGAGGGAGCGAAGTCGAATGGGGTAAGCTCATAAGAAGGCTGATTGAAGTGGTTCAAGAATGAATGGAACTGTGGTTCTGTCATGCCATGCTTGCCTAAACAAACCTCCCTCTCTTCCAAATATATGCTCTTAGGGAGTATTTGAGTTAAGCCAAATTGGCGAGACACCAAGTTTGGGAAGTAGCCAACTAACCCAAAATCTCCAGAGGTCAAGCCAATTCGACAAGACAAGACTGTAGGCATCAAGTAAGCATTCCAAATGCTGTTGGTTACCATCTCAAATTCTGGTGGAGAAGGAAATCTGTGAGTAAACCAAGGAGGACCAAGTGGCCTATCCACAAAGGGAGCAAAGCTAGGCTTGAACTTCTTCAGGCTGAGAAAAGTATTAAAATACTGTTGGAAAGCCACATCATAACCAAGGCCTCTTTCCCTAGGCACCATTCTCGCCAACCTCGTGCCTTCGACTCGACGTGTTCTTGATTCCTCATAGTATGGCTCAGGCAAGAAAAGGTCAAGCTCAGCATGAAAAGTGGCAGTTAGCCATAATTGCAGTAACCAGAAAGGGCCAGCACCTAAAAAGGTGGATCCATCACCTGTTCTTTTAAGATGTTCACAAGCATCCCTCATGGATTCATAAAGACATCCAAGAATAAGTCGAGCGAAGTTGAATTGCTGGCACTCATGTAATTGAATAGCCATAGGGATGAATTTCTTGGCTACTTGGAGAGATTGAGTGCAGAAGACATACTGCGATAGCCATAAGGTTAAGAAAGCGATGTGCTCTTCATCACTTACTTCATCACTAGTCTTTCGATTCTCCACGATGTATTTAGAGTAAGACTTGTTTCGAAAGTCGAATTTGATAGTGTCGGAAGCTTTGCAAGGATCATAAGTGTCGCCAAGAGGCGATAAGCCAGTAATGGCAGCAACATCCAGCAGTGTAGGAGTCATCATGCCACATTCGAAGTGGAAGGTGTTGGTGGAAGACTCAAAGAAGTGTAAAGCAGCAATAATCATCTCTTGCTGATATTTAAGGCCTGTCCGAGAAAGTTGAATAAGGTCATAAATGCCACAAGCTTGCCAAATGTCAGCTTTGTCACGTTGTACCCTGTCTAACCAGCCAAGGTATTGATCATTCAAAGAAGGAGCTGATCGAAACACTCTGTTAGGCGCCTTGATATAGCTAAAATTATAGGGTTCACTAATGAAAACCCTAGGAACACAAGGTTTATAAACAGGAAAGATAGACAGAACCTTGGAATTACGGCTTTTATCACTTGGTTTGGGTCCCCCAAACGCATGCACAAGGTTATCAACAGAATAAGGAAAGATTAATTGACTTTCCCAAAACTTTTGCAAGTCCAGACGCAACGATGGTTCTGGAACCACATTCTCATCGTAAGAAGAAAGAGTGGCGGCGGTCCACTTACCGGCGTAAGGAAGGAATTTTCTGACACCTGAATCTGACGCCATTGATGAAGGTATAAAGATGGCGTGAAAGAATGGTGATTAGGGTTAAATTTGGGAATCGCAGGTTGTTTGCAACGGTTGAGGAAAATCCGAGTGAAAAGAAAGTTAATGACTGGGTGATAAGCAGAAAGGTGAGAACAAGAAGTCTTTTGAAAGCAAGAATTCAAGAAAGAATCGCAGAAGATGAAGAAGAAGATGAACAGTTGACAGAGCGAAAATTGGAGAAAAACGCAATAAAGGAAGAATCTGGCTATTTATAGAGGCACACAGATTGAGGAAAATAGCAAAGTTTTTCAACTTCTTATGTTGACAAGTGTCCAAACCCCTTGACAGGTGAAAAGAAAAAAAAAAAAACAAGTTTTGGAGCCAATCCAAAGTTTTGAATGGCAGCCTAAACGATAGGAGAGATAAATGGAAAAGAAAGTTATCCATTAATACTTTCAAAAATGCCACTTCCTCTTTCGATAGACACCGTCGAAAATGGCATTTTTGGGGGGCAATTTGTTGGACATAAATTTGGTATTTATCAATTAAATATAATTGGTGGGTCCAATATTTATTTTGGAGGTTATATTATCAAAACAAAACTTTCAAAGTTGGTGTCGAGAACTCCCTATGTCGAAGCAGAAAAGCGTTTCGAAAGCTGTAGAGGATGCGTATAGTTTTGGTTTTACCAGAAGGCTATCGAAGGCGCAAAATCGAATCGAGAGATAGTTGGGCCAAGCCCAAAAAAGAAACAACGAACGGCCCAAAAGGCCTTGGCGCGCGCTGAAGGAATGAAAGATGAAAGTGGAAAACGTGGTCGACGTGGCAAATGGAGGAGCGTCCAGATGATCGAAGAACAGTTACCACTTTGTAGTAGTATTTATAGCAGTTTTTCATTCAGAACTGGGGTCACAAAATTTATACAAACATTCTCTCTAAAAAATTCTAAGTACTCAGCGATCGAACGAACGGAATTCGAAGGAGAAATGTATGTTTTGTGAACCATCTTTATTTGTAATTGTTTTTCATTCAATGCAATGCAATTTGTTTTCCAGTAATTTTTTCTAAGTCTGAATCCAGATACTTGCTTGAGAAACTGCTACTTCGAGGCGATTCGAATTAGTTTCTCTTGTATGCTTTAAAATATTTTAATTCCTAAATGTTTGTTTCCTTATTCAAACGAACATTCAAACAGTTTTCTTGAAGCGAATAAACACAAAATTGTCCTGAGATTTACTAGTTGATCTCGCGAGTTTAAATACTTAAACTAGCGGTTGTTTACCAAATTCCAACGTAAACAGACGTTATCAATTTTATTTACATACATTTTGTCCAAAAAAATTATTTGTATACACACTGTTTTTTTTCCTATTAAATTTGTATTTAATTTTAAATAATTCATTCTTTTAATATTTTTTTAATAGGCCAAATGCATTTAAGTATGTAACAAAAAAATAAACGTCTAATATATTATAAATTTAAAGAACCAATTAGATTTAAAAAATTTAAAAGAATAACATGTTACAAATATTAAACTTAAAATACCTCTAAATGTATTTAACCTTTTTAATAAAAACAATAGTTTTATCAGATATTGACAATTCAACCTGAAATTTTAATTAAATATTGGATTAAATATTTTTTTTCTTATAATAGATTGGTAGTTCTACCTGATATTGCTTTGCATGAGCGGTGGATTCTCTAACACTCTGTTTGGTTTGATGGATTTAGTCCAGATTAATTTACTGGTTTGCGTAATTTTCTTTTCTCTCATTTTCTTTCCATCATACCAAACGGACCCTAAATCTAAATTCCATCTATAAAAGAAAAGACTTAAATGCAATTTTGGTCCCCTTATTTTGATTTTTGTGAATTTTTGGTTCCCCTATTTTAAAACTCAGCTTTTTGGTCCCCTTAGTTTTAAAAGTCAACATTTTTTTTAGTCCCCCTCTCATTTTAATGAGGTGGCACTGCATTTGCTGGTGTGGCAATGATGAATAGGAAAAAAAAAAATTCCATATCATTATGTTATTTCTTTATCATTTAAAATTAAAATTAGAACTAATAAAATTAAAATTACAAATATTTGTTTTTTTTTGTAAAAACAAATTTGATTCTTCATGTTCAAAGAACGAAAAACACTAAAATTAATACCCAATCTTCATCTTCTACAATTCTCCACCAATGGGTATTGTAGAAGATGAAGATTGGGTATTAATTTTAGGATTCTTCATTCTTTGAACATGAAGAATCAGATTTGTTTTTACAAAACAAACAAATATTTGTAATTTTAATTTTATTAGTTTTAATTTTAAAAAATAAAGAAATAATATAATGACATGCAAAGTTTTTTTTTTCTATTTATTGCCACATCAGCAAATGCAGTGCCACCTCATTAAAATGAGAGGGGGACTAAAAAAAATGTTGACTTTTAAACTAAGGGGACCAAAATGCTGAATTTTAAAATAGGGGACTAAAAGTTCACAAAAACCAAAATATAGAGACCAAAAGTGCATTTAAGCCAAAAAAAGAAAAAAAAGTTAAGCTAAAAAATTTGAATTTACCGAACAACTTTCGCTTTATTTTAAAAACTCATAATTTTAACTTTATTCTTAAAGTAGCATTAATGTTGAAAAAAAGTCGAGTCAAACGTGTTGATAAACTTTTAATCTACAGAGTTTGTGGAGTGCATTTCATTCCATTATTGGCTATACGAAATATGAAAGCAATATGCTATGTAATGTATATGTAGATAAGGGGAACGAATTAGTGAGATTTTCACCGGATCTTCTTTGGTTTAAATCTCACCGATTCAAATTTAATCTCACTTAATTTTATTTTTAATTTTAAATATTGATTTTAATAGTTGAAATTTCATAGGACTATAATGTGACAATTATCGAGTTTTCAAACCAGCATAATCAAATTTGTTCATGCACATTCCAAAGTTTCTTTGACAATTATCGATAATTGCGTCAATGATAAACAATTGAAATGGCATAAAGTTTCTTTGACTTCATTTTTAGGTTCATCATTATTAAGGTCAATGTTTGAAAGAAAAAACAACAACAACAATATTATACTAATAAAATATAGGCTTAAATGCAGTTTTGCCTTCCTATTTTGATTAAATCGGAATTTTACCCCCCCTATTTTACAACGCGGACTTTTACCCCCCTGTTTTATAATTTTTTGGATTTTGTCCTTCCTAAAATTCTGCTTTCAAGTCACAACTTCAAAGCTTCGCACACAACCCAATTTGAATCAATAATTCACCAAACGGATATCGAAATGACCGTAATCGAGTTATCTTTCCACAGAATCAAACCCCACTAAATTTGGAGTTACAATGAGAGATTAATTGCCATTTTAGTGAAGGTATGTCCCCCAAAATTCTGCACAAAATCTGCTTTCGAGTCACAACTTCAAAGCTTCGCACACAACTCAATTTGGATCAATAATTCACCAAATGGATACCGAAATGACCATAATCGAGTTAGCTTTCCACAGGATTAAACTCGAATAAATTTGGAGTTACAAAGATAGATTAATTACAATTTTAGTGAAAGTCTGTCTAATTACTAATTTTGCAGAAATATACTTATGACCTTTAAATTCAACATCATCTACCAAACACATCGTAACTCCAAATTTGACGAAATTTAAATGACAACAAGGGTAATTTCGTTAGCTTTCCGGAAATGTAAATACTATTGAAAAACGAGCTACAGGGTGAGAGACATGACAAAAATACCAGTAGTAGTTCCATACATTAATAGATTTGGACAGACCTTCACTAAAATGTTAATTAATCTCTCTCTGTAACTCCAAATTTTGTGGAGTTTGATTCTGTGGAAAACTAACTCGATTTCGGTCATTTCGGTACCAGTTTGGTGAATTATGGATCCAAATGGAATTCTGCGCGAAGTTTTGAAATTGTGACTTGAAAGCAGATTTTGTGCAGAATATTTGGGGGACATACCTTCACTAAAACGGTAATTAATTTCTCTTTGTAACTCCAAATTTAATGGGGTTTGATTCTGTGAAAAGATAACTCGACGACGGTCATTTCGGTATCCATTTGGTGAATTATTGATCCAAATTGAGTTGTGTGCGAAGCTTTGAAGTTGTGACTCGAAAGCAGATTTTGTGCAGAATTTTGGGGGACATACCTTCACTAAAACGGTAATTAATCTCTCATTGTAACTCCAAATTTAGTGGGGTTTGATTCTGTGGAAAGATAAATCGATTACGGTCATTTCGATATCCGTTTGGTGAATTATTGATCCAAATTGGGTTGTGTGCGAAGCTTTGAAGTTGTGACTTGAAAGCAGAATTTTAGGGGGGGCAAAATCCAAAAAATTATAAAATAGGGGGGGTAAAAGTCCGCGTTTTAAAACAGGGGGGTAAAATTCCGATTTAATCAAAACAGGGGGGCAAAACTGCATTTAAGCCTAAAATATAACATTGGTATCACTATCACATCATCTTCAGGTCATAATCTTCACTTTAACATGTTTGTTATAATATTGTTTAGCAAAAACTAACTATAAATGGGGTGACAATCATGCCAACCTGAGCCGTGGATAAGGCAGCAGGACCATAAAGGCCATGATCTTAGGCCCTTTATAATATACTTAGGCCCCTTCCATAAAAAAGTATTTTAAAATAACCTTAGGCCCCATTTTTTAAATTTTATATATAGCAGGTATGTGAGTGTTTCTACTACTTAAAAAAATAAAAAAGAAGAAATTGGTATTTTCTTTTTTAATAAGCAAATCCAAGAGATAGTTTAAATCTTATCTTTTTTTTTTGTTACAAGGCTAATAAAAACAAAGGACAAAAGGAGAAAACTATTCTCTAAGAAAGAAAGTTCCAGTCGCGTCGCTTCGGAGAATATCTAAGAGACCTTCTGGGGGAGATGCGTGAATCGTAAGATCAGAATCTGAAGAGGCTCCAAGCTTGGCTAAGTAATCCGCGCAATTGTTTCCCTCTCTGAAAGTGTGGCAAATAGTAGTGTTACTTTGAGAAATCAACTCCTTGATGTCTTGAATCAACACGGCATAAACATGATAATTTATATTGGGACCTTTTATGAGGTTAATGCAGTGGAGAGAATCAGAGTAGCAAACCAACTCATCAATAGCCATATTTTTTGCCAAAGTGAGACCTTGGTAGATGGCAAGTAACTCTGCGTGTAATATGTCTGAGGATCCCTGAATGAAACCTGAGAAACCTGAGAAACCTGACATATAATAGCCTGAGTCATTTCTGATAATTCCTCCAAAGCCGGCTCTAACAGGTGATCCGAGGCAACTTCCATCAACATTGAGAATGATACCAGAGTGATTATTGTCGTTCTATTTAACATGTATCTCTTCCGAGTTGGTAGTTGAGTGGGATGAGAAACAAGAGGTTAGGGTGACAATCATACTTTGAATATTAAAGGAAAGACGATTAATAGACCAAGTTTCATTCTGTAAACACATCAAATTTCGGTGGCGCCAAGCCCACCAGACGCCAGCGGAGAAAGCAGAAATTTGAGAACCCGAAGAGCCAAATTTAAGCCACTCGTGTACATCCGTAGAGTTGAAGAATTTCGGAGATATAAATCTGAGGTGCTGCCAAATGGGTCTAGAGAAATTACAATCCCGAACACAGTGGAGAAAAGTCTCGTCATGAGTACCACATCTAGGACAAGTAGAGGATGAGGTCATCCTTCGATGGTAGATTAATGAGAGGGTGGGAACCGAGTTGTGGCAGGCCAGCCAAAAGAGAAATTTGATCTTCTTGGGTAAGGGAAGCTTCCAAATCCAAGTCCAAGAGTGAGTGAGGGAGGGGGTGGTAGCTGAGTCGTTTTGGGACAGGAGCCAACTATAACCGCTTTTGGCTGTGTAAGAGCCATTTTTGTTGCTGGGCCAAATAAAAGCGTCATCAATAGAGTCATTGAATCTTATGTGTAAATTATTAATGAGGACATATGCTGAAGGAGGAAGCTGAGTGTAGAGGATCCGAGAATGAGGACTATCAGAGGTGAGAACATCTCTGACAGTGAGGTGCTAATCATGGATGTCAACATATGGGACAAGGGTCCCAAGGTAACCTAAGGAGCTCCAGGGGCTGAACCAGAAGGAGGATGAACCTGAACCCGCTCGCCAAGATAAACCGTCTTTTAAGATGTTCTTAGCACGGATTATGGAAGACCAGGTGGGAGAGGCATTAGGAAGGCCATTGGTATGAAGGATGGCCGGACCAGAAGTGTATTTTTTTGAGAGAAGGTCGACCTATAACATATTCGAAGACTGCACCGTATCCCAAATGAGCTTCCCAAGGAGACAAATGTTGGCCTCCCTCGCTGGACGGATTCCCAAACCACCTTGAATCTTAGGTCGAGCAATTTTGTCCCACCCCACTAAGTGAATTCCCTTATTGTTGGGGTCTCGCCAGATGAAATTCCTTGTTGTTTGGTCGATGCTATCGCATATGCTTTGAGGGAGCCAAGATACCTGCATGTAATAAGTGGGAATGGAGGAAAGAACCGAAGAGGCGAGGGCCAATCTGCTTGGCTTGTTTAAAAGACGATTCAAGCGGGCTTAAATACAATTCAAGCGAATAACCCGACACGGTAAACACCTAATCAGAGCAATTCTATACAACCCATAAAAAAGATATACATATATATCTAAAGGAGTAGTCTAAGCTAAACTCCTCACCAAAAAGCGTGCTACCACAAAGCACGAGCAAGCTCTCTAACTCTGAGCCGGATCCTCAACCTGAGTATCTGAACCCCCAACGGTCCAACACATAACACAAAGCATGAGAGTTAGATCACATAATCAAAATATAAGTGTAAGTAAAACGGTACTTAAACACTTCTTCACAAAACATGCATAATCATACATTATACATATACATCATCATCTATCATTCAATTATAAGTTCTATATCATTATAATCAAACATCAATCCATCGAATAGCAATAAGCACACTTAGCAAAATATGTGTCACATAACAATTATCACATAAATGCACACATATCCTAATGCATTCTAATGCTTCAACTTCATGCAATGTCACCCTAGACATATCTAATGCATGTAGTACTGTTTCGTCTTTATTAGAGTATCTCACCTCTAATATTCGTCTTTATCGGATAAATATAATCTGATATCCGTCTTTATTGGAATATCCAATATACATGAACAATTCATGAATGCATATATGTAATTCATGAATTCACACTCAGACAATTTAGCATTTTGCTCGTCATTTATTAAGTGAACATAATTCAACTTACGTCTTATTAAGATACCTCTATCTTAATATACTTCCTTTATAATCATCATACAACGTCGACAATTCATCACAATACAATTAATCATGGTTATAAACACCTAATTGTATGTTAGAATACTTTAAATCCATGTTACAAGTGACTAATTACACTTACAACCATCCACAAAAGTTGCAGTTCAAGTACTGTTCGCTGAGCGAGCAGTGACGAACCACACCAGGGAAATAATGGCTCATAGCGAGCAGTGGCGAGCTGTTCGCTGAGCGAATGCCTGGAGAGCAGTGGCGAACCACACAAGGGGAACACTGGCTCCTGGCGAGTTGTGGCGAGCTGTTCGCCAGCAGTTCGCTGAGCGAAGGCCTAACGAAGACCTCATGTCATGAAAGTTCAAAACCTGTGATTTTCACTCCAAATCACCCAAAAATCTCATTTTTCATGTTATAAATCCTAAGTGAGTTTGTATTCAAGTGTAACAAACATGTGTAAACACAAAAGGATGGTTTGTTTCATAGATCTACATCATAAACATCGAAAAAGTAAAGATTTAACATTTTTACTCAAAACTCACAAAAACACAATGTTCTTAACGTTCTTTAACGTTTTTACCCATTAAATTCGTTCATACATCATGATAAGAGTATGTTAAACATGTTATGAACCTTAGATTCAATTTCCATTATGAAAAACTCATCTAAACTAAAACGAAAAAGGGATGGAGAAAGTTCGGGTAAGGAGAAATCGACATTCTCCCCTTCCTCGTCTCACCCACGACTATGAAATCTACTCTCATACTTGGATTCGAAGAAAAACTCGAAGATTGCTATTGAATCCCTTCACTTTCTTTATGCCCTAGCTCATCCTCTCTTCCTTCTCTCTAAAATCTCACAAGAACATGAGAAATGAATGTTTCTCTCTCCCTTTAGGCCATATGTGCGCCACCTCACAAGTCCACAAGGCCCATTGGGCCTCAAGCCCAATTGCTTGGCCCAATAACGCGTTAACAATCACTACTCGTTTAATAACTAAAGTATTCGATAAATAACTAAAGTTATTAACTTATTTAAAATGTCACGTCAATAAAATATTTTAAACACACAAAAACTAATAAAATGAAAATTGGGTCGTTACAACTGCCACCTCACGATATTCTCTACCCCTTTCTAGTAGATTTTTTGTCTTTCACGGGAATCGAACCACGTACCTTGAAATTCAAGTACGTGTGTTCAATTCATTCACACTATCAATTGAACTAGCTCACTCGACCATCTAAGATCAGGTGACCCTTAAATTCGATAGTAGGTTGTTCTAAAAGTTGGATTATATTTAGTTATTCGAAGTTGTAAACACATGGATATTGGATAATAAGCCAATTAAAGATTGTTACAAAACCATATTGGTGAAGTTCCTTACCCAACCGGTGGTTAATACTTAATAGCACCAAATCAACAAAATATACCAAAAATATGGTCAATGGTCATTGGTATCTATCTAATTTCAGCGCCAAATTCCAACTAACGGACACAAATCAAACATAAGAATATTAATATTTTCAAGTTGCGGAGGTTATAAAGTTCGTTGAACCTCCAACTAACGGTCACAAATCAAACATAACAGAGCTAGTATTTGATAAAGCTTTGACCAAAGCCTAGAATATAATAATATCATGTTCATGGTCACACATAAGAAACCCACCAAAACAATGTTCACACAGCCGACATACATATACACATGTAATTAAACTAATATTGATTAATTATTAATATTTCCTAAAAAAATTAATTACTAATTTACAATAGAAAAATATGCCAACTAGGATCTTTGTGTACTAGTTAAAATATATTGATATTTGTATACCTATAATTTTTATTTGTTTTTTTTTATTATGAAATACTAAGAAACTATTTTAATTATGTTTTTATATAACTAGCATCCATTAAAAGACCATAATATTGGTTTAGAGTTGACCGATATCCTGGTAATGGTATGAGTTTAACTTTTGTTGTCGGTTCTTTGAAATTTGATAAGTCTCAAAACTCAACTAAAAAATCTACCTTAATATCGAGTTTCCAATATTTAGTGAGCTCTTTGAATCTTGAGGCCTGCTCTTGCTCTTATGAGGCGTAAACTCAACTTAAACCTATAAAATAAAACTCAACTCAAATATAGTCCAACGCTAGCAAACTGTAGAAACTCAACTCGATCGGGTCTATAACAATTAACAATCGTTTTTTCTACCTAATCTCACTTTAAACTTTTTTTCTATTAAAAAATATATATATTAACTTGAAATATGCAAATAATTAAAAAGAAATATATTACAAAAGTCACAAAATAATGATAACTTTATTACAATAAACAAAAGAAAAGAAAAGACCGACCACTTGCTATAATTCTCCATCTTTATCCATTTCGTTAGCAACCTGGTAAAAAAGCATAGAATCTGAATTCAACGTGTCAGTATGATCCACTAGATTTTTTTTGCCATATACCCGAAGCATCGATCTCGAATCATTCATAACGATATAATCCTTTTCTTTAATTTTGACAAGAAAGACTCAAATGAATAAATATCTCTGGACTTAACTTAATTGGTAGAAACATTGCATTATATGTATAGATTGTAATTCAAACTCTGGTTATACTACTTTTTTTTTTAACCAAACTCTGGTTATACTACTTATTCATTTTAAAAATGAAATTTTTAGCTATTATTTTATTTTAAAAATAAAATAAAATAACTCAAATGAATAGGTATTTAAAGGGAGGGAAGATGTCTAATCTTTTAATATTGCTGGTTGAATTAAATTTTTAATGAAAAATAAATATTTTATAATGTATATTAGATATTTGTAACAATATAGGAGTAAGCAACATAAATAAATAGTCAAGTTGTTCCTAGAAAGTACAACATCCAAGTTGTACAAAATTTTTATTTTTATTTTTTACCGTCATAAGCGATAATTAATCTTTGTCGAAAAATCTGTGAAACATATAAGGTGGGTTCTTCTCTCCCAACAAAATTTTTCTGTACGCATTAGTCAGAAATCAAATCCACTTGAATCAATTCATTATTTGTAAAATATCATTTTCTCTTCATCTTTTAATAAAAATTAAGTACTAAAAAATGCGTGCCATACATGATACAATTAAAAAATGTGTGCCACACAAAAACAATAATAATAATAAAAAAATAACAACTTGGCATATGAATCACAATTACAAATCAGAATAACAGAATGTTCTATTTAAAGCAAATAATAATTCAATCAAATTGTTTTTGAATATGACTAACCATATATGATCTATGACCTAATACCAAAATCCAACGGTTGAAAAAACATGGTCAATAAAATAATATATAGAACCTTCTCTCTCTGTCAACGACATGGTCCAATTTAGTCATCTTCAAACTGATCCCATAAAATTAGATATTTCCCACCAAACTTCTCCAATCTCTTATCTCTTACGTTTCATAATTGTATTCCCTATGTGTCACACACATATATAAATACACATAAGGTTATATCTCTAGGTATGTGTTATATTATATCAAAGGTTAATTTGCTAGGAAACTTTGTGTGAAGAAAAATATTGAGAAATTTCCTTTGAGTAAGAACATGAAGAGCATGAAGATTAACAACAAAGTTGAAAGCTTTGGACAAAAGGGTATCCCAATTCATAGTCAAATTATGAAGATAAAGCAAGAATCAGAGAAAATCTTTGATTGGTCATCTGATCAACCTGAGATAAGACCTGTTCTAAGGGAGATTTCGCGGCGAATTTCCCGGTCACCGTTGGGAATTTCCGGCCAACCCATTTCAGTTGGTGATTCGTAGAGTTTGATTATGATTTAAGGTTTTAGATTAGTGTTTTGATGATGATGTATGGAGATTATTGAGGGAGGATTTGTATGTTTCCCCTGTTTCTGTCTCTCTGTTTTTTAATCAGAGATGTTTAGATATATTCTCTATTTCTTTTTTTATCTTTTTGTAAATATTAATAATATTTTTATTGAATATGTATATTTTCATAGTTTTTTTGTTTTTGTGTTTTATATGTTTCACATCAAGTTTATTGGTGGAGTTGAGAACTGATCTTATAAGGTTTCTAAATTTTGAATGGTTTAGTGGTGAAATACAAGGGAATGACTTGTTCATTTAATTGCATGCACCTAGTTAGGATCCATGATTTTGAAGAATTCCATGATCCTAATTTGCATGATTTGGTCCTCATGGAATTTTGATTTATGTTTCTTTCTTTGTAGGGTTCTTTAGGTAAATTAAACTAATTTTTGAAGTTTTAAACATACTATTATATTCAACCTTTTTTTCAATGATTCTAAGTGTTTTATTAGATCCCTTTGAACAATAGACCATATTAAGCTATGAAAATTTATCTCTCTACCATCATGAAAACATTTTCATCATCTCATATTGAGATTTCATATAAGTTATATATATAAAAAAAAAAATCTATTAAAATTTAAAAGTTATGTCCGCTCAGTCTTAAGAATACAACATCGTTAAATTTTTATATTTCATCTATTGGCGTCCTATTCAATTCAATAATTTGGTTTTTTTTTTTTGACCAAATCACAAAATGTTGACTATACTTGGTTTAAGAAAAATATTTCAATGAATTTGAACTTTTAATAGTGAAATCTTCCACAAAAATCCAAAATGTGAAATTTCAAGGATCCAAATTAAATCTCTACGCTATCATCCATGTTAATTTGAATTTAATTGAAAGATATGGTGGGATATTAGCCATGAATATTGAATGATGGTTTTTCAATAGCCAATCAACACATGAAAACTTAGGCAATATTTTAATAGTGGGATCTAAGAAGATTTGTTTGTTATGTTCATGTCACGCCAACCATGATTAGTTGATTAAAATTTTGGACTTTTGGAGAGTGGTAGGTGAGTGTTTGGTTGAGAAGTGCAACAACGGGAAACAAGGAGTGGGAAGAGGCCATGTCTAATTGGCCTAAGCATTCACGGCTCCTTATATTATACTCCTACTTAATTGTATATAAAATAGTCTTGCTTGGTAAAATAGAGGGTCAAAAGACCCGAGAGAGGGCTGCAATACAAAGATATAAGACAGGGATAGTTACGCTACCCCTGTAGTATCAGTTTCTAATAATAACCTAACTTGAGTCGGACAAGACCCAAAGAAAATTAAAGGACCACCGCCTAAATCACACCCTATGTTGGCTAACATAGAACACCTATTGTTTCTCAAAAAAAACATAGCACACCTATTGACTTCATGATAGGAGTGTTGAATCCAACAAGAAGAACTAACTATTTACTTCCGTAAAATACTTTACTACCACTTGAGAGTCAATATGTAACTCCACCTAACAAAATCCAAGTCTTCTAACATAGTAACATACTTCAAACCTTCCAACACCCCCCATAACTCCGCAACACAGGCACTGCAACGAACATGGAGAAACCATCGATCCATTCTAACCCAACCATCCGGAGGAGGTAATACCAATTAACAAGCACCTCAGTCTTAGAGACAAAAGTGTCTATCTCTCCAACACTCTTTGCTACGTTATAATTGGTCACATTGCTATATACATTGAACCAAGGATGTATTGGAAGTGACCAATTTTCTTCATGAATTTCTGTATTACTCCATAACCATAGAACATGACAAGCATAAGCGCAAAAAGCTGCCCAATCAACTTGTTTGTTGTCATCCTGTGCATAAATAATATTGAATTTTATCCATGTAACAAGGTCAGAATTAACAAAAAGATTTCTATAGCACTGTCATTAACAGTTTTCATCCATAAATTCAGCGCATAAGGACAGTCCCTAAGCACATGTAAAGTAGTTTCTTCTACATCACGACACCACTTACAATTCGGACTACCTAATCCCATTTTGCTCTTCCTTTTGTTGTTCATTAATCGGTGAATGTAATGACCTCTTGAAGTGCAGAAAAGGATTTTGATCACAAGCTGAGCAACGTAGCAAAACTTTTACTCGTTCACACGAACGATAACAAACGGTTCTTCTCTGGTTCCTGGTGCTAGCCAAGCGATCGGAGGTTACACAGAGTGGAGTGCATCATTTATTTTCTCAAAACGAAAATGTAGCCTTTGACTTTAGCATAAGTGTTCTATTTATAGAACCGCTTATGTGCTCTGTAAGTCAAGTGATCACGAATGGCAGGGGCGGACCTGTGTGAGGCTTGGTGTGGCTATAGCCACACCAGCCTAGCCCAAATATTTTTTAAAAATAATAATAATAATTTTATAATTAATTTTAAATTATTCTTTACACATATTCGTACAAATATTATGTAAATATTAGTTTAGAGTTAATTATTAATGACGGTAAGTCTCTCGATACATATTAGTTTAAATATTAGTTTATAGTCCACTATTAATTATTTCAATTCTTTGGTTATACATAGTGTATTATTTTAAGTTATATACTTTAATTGTCTAATAATCAACTTTAGCTTTGTTTGTCAAAAATACTTGAATTCGTAATATTGAGTAAAATTAACGATTGTGGCATATAAATATTTAATGACATAAAACAATAGGTTTAATATTTTCAAGTAAGAAGATATGAGTAAACTTGGAATAAAAATTAATAAGTTATAAGCTAATTGAATTAGTTTATCAAAATAAACTATAAGCTAGTAAAATTTTGGGTTTATATATTTTGATCCAAGTAGAATCTTGAGATGTATCAAACAATAGTAATATGTATGATTTCACATATATTCAATAATTTATAGTCGTTTCTTTTTTTCGAATAGAAATTTTGTGCTTTTCTAGATATAATATGTTAGTTTGTTAATTTTTTTTTTTAATAGAAATTTTCTGAATTGTTGGTATTCTTTTTCTAGATACACATGTTGTATTAATAATAATTTTATATGTTGTTCGTTGTTTAACTGAGTTATTAAGATAACGATGAATTTTTTCAGTAACGCCTAAAAAATTTAGCCACACCAGCAATTAATGTCTGGGTCCGCCCCTGACGAATGGGCTTCCTTAAGTCCATTAATCCATTTAGCCTTTTGCCAACTAATTAGTCCTTTTTGCTAATTGCACTCTATTAATAAGTCTTAATTATGTTTCTCCTTATGACTGTTCTTTTGTGTGATCCGTCAATTGAACTAAAATTTATATAAAAGTTGTACAACAAACTATAGATTTTTAAGTGTTGCTTTGGTTTTTATTTGATACAAAAGTATTTTTTTAATGTAGTCATAATCAAATAATATATTACTATATTATTATATTTGCAAAGTGTAATACAATTTTTTAGTCAAAGTATAATACAATTTATATTAAACGGCGGGGAAGACAAATTTATGGATGAGATTTACAGGGGCGAGCATGTATACATGTGATAGGGTTGTATAGCATTATATAATTGAAGGGTGGCGACTGCCCCTTTTGTTTAACACTTGGTTCCGTCCCTGAATAGAGGAATTACTCCATGAGAAGATCAAGGTGGTTGAGGTGTAGAGATCGAAAAGGATGCCGTGTCCGGGGTTAGAGATGTCCTGCTCTGTAACAACTGTGAAACAAGCCATGTGTAATGAGGCCAAATACCACCAAAATTCTAGAGAATGATGACTCAGCAAAATCACAGAGGGGCCCACAGAATGTGCAGGAAGGAAATTCTGTTAGTGGCAGCAGGGGAATGATTGGACCACGTAGGAGCATGAGAATGCGCAAAACGCACAACAAGTGGAAGGAGTTTGTTTAGCTATTGACAGCTATATAGAGGGAGTTGGTAGGATAGTATCTTTATGTGTAATTTGAATGAATTGTTATCCTCTCTCCCTTAAACTCTCCTTCTTATACACATCCTTGATTGTGTGATCATCATCTTCAACCACTACTTTTTGGTTAGAGATTTTGGATCTACAATCCTCAGTTTTCTTATTATCTTAGTTGTAATCGTGATTTTGTGATCGTTATCTTCTTCCTAGCATCTTATGTTGAAGATTCCGGATCTATCATCACTTGATTATTAATAAAACAGTGCTATTATCCTTCTTTATTTGAGCTCAAGTCTAGTTGTTATTGTTATTCAAGTTTATTCATTTCATTGGTGCTTTCATCTGCATCATGGCTAGCAAAAATGATAACGAGATACAGATCTTTCAAGCTGAAATACTGGAACGTATGGAGAGATTGGAAGCTAGCTCTGCTGCAAGGATTGATAAACTCTATGAAGCTGTGGACCTTCTCATAAGTCAATCATCTCCGAAACAACCATATGGTGCAGGAACTAGTAACAAACCCCCGTTTCAGGTGAGAAATGTTAAGCTTGAGTTTCCTCGTTTCGATGGCAAGAATGTTCATGAATGGATCTTCCGTGCTGAACAATTTTTTGAATATTATGATACACCAGATTTAGATCGATTAACTATTGCCTCTGTTCATCTGGACAAAGATGTGGTACCATGGTACTAGATGGTACAACGCACGCATCCTTTCCAATCTTGGATTGAATTTACGCGTGCTCTTGAGTTAGATTTTGGTCCATCTGTCTATGAATGTCCTCGAGCTACTCTTTTTAAGTTGAATCAGAGTGGTACTGTGGCTGAATATTACTTGAAATTCACTACATTAGCAAATCGTGTCTATGGCCTGAGTAGTGATGCCTTAATTGATTGTTTTATTAGTGGCTTGAACAATGATATTCGTCGTGATGTCATGATTCACACACCGCCATCATTGGTTAAAGCTTTTTCCCTAGCTAAAGTGTATGAAGAGAAGTATACTTCAAACACAAACCAGAAAAAGTTCAATACAACCAACTATGCCACCAACAAACCCTTCAATAAACCAGAAATTTTAACTAGAGATTCAGCTCCTATCCTCAACACACCCCCTACGAGGCCTATGAGTCAATTTCAAAAGAATCCCAACATTAGAAGAATATCTCCAGCTGAAAGACAGATGAGAAGTGAGAAAGGTCTATGTTACTGGTGTGATGAAAAATTTTCCTTCACACACAAGTGTCCAAATAGACAATTAATGTTGATTCAATGTGATGATAGTGATGCAGATCAGATGTTTGAACCAATGACTCAGCCAGAGGAATCAACCATAAATAGTTCCATCACAAATCAAACAGAACACCATCTTTCACTAAATGCTATGAAAGGGACTAGTAACATGGGTGTGCTCAGATTTACAGGTTCCATTGAACAAATTAAGGTACAAGTTCTAATTGATGGAGGAAGTTCTGACAATTTTTTGCAACCACGAATTGCAAAATTCTTGAAGTTGCCAATTGAATCAGGACCACAGTTCAATGTGTTAGTAGGAAATGGTGAAACAATGACTGCTGAAGGCATAATTCAAAAGTTACCATTAGAAATACAGGGTCATAAGCTAGATGTGCCTGTGTTTCTACTGCCAATAGCTGGAGCTGATGTGATATTGGGTGCATCTTGGTTAGCAACATTGGGTCCTCATGTTGCAGATTATGCATCACTGACCTTGAAATTCTTTTGGAAAGACAAATTTATAACACTTTCTGGTGAAGCTGTTCCTAGACCTATCCCTGCTCAATTCCATCATTTCAAAAGGTTAGCAACAACTGATTCCATATCTGAATGTTTCACAGTACAATGGCTTAAATCTGCTGATACAGAAGATATATTCAAAGACTTGCCAACCAATATAGACCCTGAAATTGCTATACTCCTGCATACATACAAAAACTTGTTCCAAACACCATCTGCACTACCACCAAACAGAACACATAATCACACCATTCCTTTGATTGATGGTTCAAATCCAGTTAAGGTTAAGCCTTATAGATATCCACACAGTCAAAAAGCACAGATTGAGCATATGATACAGGAGATGTTACAGCAGGGCATCATTCAACCCAGTACAAGTCCATTTTCATCTCCAATCATTTTAGTTAAAAAGAAAGATGGCACTTGGAGATTTTGTACAGATTACAGGGCCTTAAATGCCATAACAGTGAAAGATTGCTTTCCAATACCAACAGTAGATGAATTGTTGGATGAATTGTGTGGTGCTAAATATTTTTCCAAGCTGGATTTAAGATCAGGGTACCATCAGATACTGCTTCAACCTGAAGATAGATACAAAACAGCCTTTAGAACACATCAAGGACACTATGAATGGCTGGTAATGCCTTTTGGTCTCACTAATGCACCAGCAACATTTCAGAGCTTAATGAATCATATTTTTCAACATGCCTTGAGAAAATATGTATTGGTTTTTTTTGATGATATATTAGTTTACAGTAGCAATTGGCATGAACACATACAACATTTGGAGATGGTGCTAAAAGTCTTACAAGATAACACATTGTATGTGAAGCTATCCAAATGCAGCTTTGGAGTGATGGAAATTGAATATTTGGGACATATAGTCACAGGGCAAGGTGTGTCAATGGACAAAGAGAAAGTTCAAGCTGTGTTGAACTGGCCTATTCCAAAGAATGTGAAGCAGCTGAGAGGATTTTTGGGTCTCACAGGCTATTACAGAAGATTCATCCAATCTTATGCTAAAATAGCCTCACCTTTAACTGACTTGTTAAAGAAAGAAGAATTCAGGTGGAATGAACAAGCAGAACAAGCCTTTCAAAAACTCAAGGTAGCTATGACATCTGCACCAGTCCTTGCTTTACCAAATTTTAAACTTCCTTTTATTCTAGAAACAGATGCATCAGGAGTAGGCATTGGTGCTGTATTACAACAACAGGGACACCCTATTGCTTATTTCTCAAAGAAACTAGTCCCTAGAAATCAAAAGAAGTCTGCTTATTTTAGAGAAATGCTTGCAATTGCTGAATCAATAGCAAAATTCAGACATTATTTGATGGGGCATAAATTTATTATCAGAACTGATCAAAAAAGTTTGAGAAGCTTGATGGAACAATCCCTACAAACACCTGAACAACAAGAATGGCTTCACAGGTTTCTAGGATATGATTTCACAATTGAGTATAAACCAGGCAAAGAGAATATAGCAGCTGATGCTCTATCTAGAGTGATGACATTATCATGGTCAGAGCCAAAATATCATTTCATTGAACAGTTGAAAGTAGCATTGCAGAGTGATCATGACATGTCAAATATCATAAGGAAATGCAAGTCAGGCAAAGCTCCAATACAATACTCTATTAGAGATGGATTATTGTACTGGAAACAGAGGTTAATGATTCCTAAAGATAGTGACTTGTTGAACAAGATATTGTTTGAATTCCACACATCACCAATTGGAGGACATGCTGGTATAACAAGAACTATAGCAAGGATCAAATCTCAATTCTACTGGCAGGATATGAAGCAAGATATCACTGAGTATGTGCAGAAATGTGTTGTTTGTCAACAAGCCAAAACAACTAACACCTCTCCTGCTGGTTTGTTACAGCCACTGCCAATACCTGCACAAGTTTGGGAAGATATTGCAATGGATTTTATCACAGGCCTTCCTCCTTCTTCTGGATACACTACCATCATGGTGATAGTGGATAGATTGACTAAGTATGCACATTTCATTCCAATGAAATCTGACTACTCTAGTAAATCAGTAGCTGAGGCATTTATGCACAACATTGTGAAGTTACATGGCATGCCTAAATCCATTGTATCTGACAGAGACAAGGTCTTCACTAGTTCATTTTGGCAGCAATTATTCAAATTACAGGGCACTAGTTTGGCTATGTCATCTGCATACCATCCACAATCTGATGGACAAACAGAAGTACTTAACAAGGTTTTGGAATTATTTCTCAGATGTTTTACATTCAATTATTTCTCATGAGCAGAATACTGGTATAACACAGCTTTTCAGACCAGTATAGGCATGACTCCATTCAAAGCACTATATGGAAGAGACCCACCATATCTGACTAAATATGAAGCTCAAGAGATAGATCCACCAACACTTCAAGAGGAGCTCAAGGAAAGAGATAAGTTGTTACAACAGTTGAAAAGTAATTTGGAAAAGGCTCAGCAATATATGAAACATCAAGCTGACAAACACAGAAAAGATGTCAAATTTCAAGTTGGTGAAATGGTATTGGTTAGATTGCAACCTTACAGAAAACAATCTGTGGCTTTAAGGAAGAATCAAAAATTGGGAATGAGGTATTTTGGTCCCTTTGAAATTTTAGCTTGTGTTGGTAATGTAGCATACAAATTGAAATTGCCTGACAATGCCAAGATACATCCAGTGTTTCATGTATCCCAACTCAAACCCTTTAAGGGTAATGTTACTGAACACTATTTACCATTACCTTTAACCATGAATGATACTGGCCCAATTATACAACCAGTTGCAGTCTTACAAGCTAGAACTATAAGGAAGGGGACACAAAAAGTCCATCAAATATTAGTTCAATGGGAGCAGAATTCAAAAGATGCAGCTACCTGGGAAGACTTGCATGACTTGCAGTTCAAGTTTCCTACTCTCAACCTTGAGGACAAGGTTGTTTTTAATGGGGAGGGTATTGTAATGAGGCCAAATACCACCAAAATTCTAGAGAATGATGACTCAGCAAAATCACAGAGGGGCCCACAGAATGTGCAGGAAGGAAATTCTGTTAGTGGCAGCAGGGGAATGATTGGACCACGTAGGAGCATGAGAATGCGCAAAACGCACAACAAGTGGAAGGAGTTTGTTTAGCTATTGACAGCTATATAGAGGGAGTTGGTAGGATAGTATCTTTATGTGTAATTTGAATGAATTGTTATCCTCTCTCCCTTAAACTCTCCTTCTTATACACATCCTTGATTGTGTGATCATCATCTTCAACCACTACTTTTTGGTTAGAGATTTTGGATCTACAATCCTCAGTTTTCTTATTATCTTAGTTGTAATCGTGATTTTGTGATCGTTATCTTCTTCCTAGCATCTTATGTTGAAGATTCCGGATCTATCATCACTTGATTATTAATAAAACAGTGCTATTATCCTTCTTTATTTGAGCTCAAGTCTAGTTGTTATTGTTATTCAAGTTTATTCATTTCACCATGGTTGTTGCTTCCATGGATGTAGTTGTCACTTGTCAATAGCCATGAGTCTGTAAGTGACGCAATCAGAGAAATGGGCACAAAGATTGTGATAGATGCATTTGCAATGGCTCTTAATACAACATTTATGTTTAGTTGTTTGAAATTTTGTGGTTAACTCAATCAAGCAGAGAAGTTGTCTGATGAAATGCTTCAAAGAGGGATGAAACCTATTGTCAACACATTGATAACAGAGAAAGAGGGATGAAACCTACTCCTTCAGTTTAGACCAAGCTTTTCTACCTGTTTGAATCCTATAGCTTGTTTCTGATCTGTGGAGAATTGAGTATGGCGACGGAAGCAGGTCGTATCGGTTTTGGATTGGTTGCTTCCTGGTGTAGGAGTTTACTGCCCAGAATTTCCTAATTGTTTGTGTAATAGCAGTGCAATTTCTACTGCCTGTAGTATCAATGCAATACGGTTGTAACATGAGATTGAAAGGTAGAAGGAAAAATGATTCATTATTCTCAATTGTTGTGCATATATACTGGTGGTACATAGTTCATATATATAGGCATCTGAAAGGGTAAAATAGCTATTACAAGATACATTGACTAGTAATCTCAGTAACAATTAAGCTAGAGTTAGGACTAGTGTTAGTTTTAACTAATCCTTCTGACTTTGATTTTAGCAGTAGCTTGGTGTAATAGGTTGATGTTGTGATCTCTTGTATATGTATAATAGTTTCTAGTAGTTTGTTAATTTCATCAGGCTAAACATACCAAGCTAACCATTGGAGTTTTTAATTGTTTATGATTGGCTTTGGTGTATATATTTTTTTTAAGACTTTGCTGTATATCTTGTAACTACAATATCAGACTATGATCTATCATTAATTTCATCAAGCTAAATATTTGAATTTTGTCTCACCTTGTGATTCTTGCGATATGCTGATATATCATTTTTAAGTTTCTTCACTTAAGTTTGAAATCTCCACTGTTTTCAACAAGTAGAAACATAAAAAAGTTAAATTGCCACATAATTGTTATTATTATTGTGCTTAAGATTGAAATCCACTACTTCAACAAGTAGAAAATAAATATAAAGGTACTAAATAGTTACATGGTGTTGTGCCTACAAAAAGAACACATTCACAAAAATTGATTATCTAATTATATAAGAAAGTTGATTATTCTGGAAAATCCAAAAATAACCTTATGATGACAATTTTAGCAAGTGAACTAAATTCGTCGCTAAGTAATAAAATTTATAAGATTCATATCTACAGGGATTGTTCTTATTTCAACGAAACAATTCAATGAATTTAAGATTAATAAATAAATTGCAAAGCGGGGTTTTCAGATTGATTTGTAGTAACAATGACAATAATTAAAATTGCAAGAAAGTTGAAACGTAAACTTTTATAAGAGAAAGACGATTAGGAATTATTTTGAATCATCTCTTTGTCCCTATCTGGTACTCTAGGTTCTAGTCCTCAACAATAAAATTCTTATAATTACGATAATTTAACAAAATAGACCGAGTCCAATTCCTTGGCTCATCGATCCCGTTTATCTAATATAGCACCCTAATTCCTTAGGTGAAACTAATATTATCAAAAGCATGAATGAACGTTAAATTCTTAATCATACCAACTAATTCTTTATTCCTAAAGCAATTACGATTGGCAAACAATTAATCTAGTTCCAGTATAAACCCTAGAATCAATAGTAATTTATAACTTAAAATCAATTCGAAAGTGATCAATTAACAAAAAGATATAAACACAAGATTAACTGAATAATTATAAGTTTTTATTGAATAAACTAGAACATGTAGTTACATGGCTCAGATAGTTTCAAAGAGAATCATCTATAATTCTTAATCTGATGAAATTAGTTACTCATAATAATAATTGACATAACAAAAGAGTTAAAAAAATTATACATGAATAATCGATGAAAAGACGACGAAACCCTAGAATTGTACCCGTCTTGTTGTTGGGCGTAATGTTCTTTCTTTTCTAATAAGAGTTATATATATATATAGGCTGTAACAGTGAGTAATTTAATGCACATATGTAGCAATTTGCGTCCTCCTATGTGTATATGTTTTACCTATTTTTTGCCTTTTGTCTTCAAACTTTCGCTATGTCAATTTCTTCAAATATTCTTCTCTTTGACCATGATTTATTACTAAAAAATAATTAAAATAATATAAAATAATACTTAAAAATACTCAAATGACTGTCTGTCATCACAACCCCAAACTTGAACCGTTACCTGTCCTCAAGTGACATGCTTGTCAAAACAAAACTAGGGAATTAACAAATTAATTTGAATGATAAAAATCTCATAAACCTTTTTCTCTTCATCCGGCAAAAGAACCACCAATGTTAACTTCAGTGATCATGCTCAATCAACATTTTGGCTTCCAAGACTTGAATCAAATTTGGTCCAATAACTGTTCCACACAATTTACAAAGTTCATCTTTATCTCTCACTCACCAATTCACTCAATTTGATTGGGTATTTACTCCATCAACATGCAAATGCTATCTTACCATAAACTTGAAAAAATTCTAAACGTCAATCAAAGTAAATACATCACACACATTCTTGAGGTTTTAAGGGTTATAACTTGGCTTGGGTAATGGGTGGACAAAGTTGGGAAAGAAGGTTAAATTGGAGTTAGATATCCACTATCATTCCTTATTGAAAAATTATCATTATCGGGGCTCACTTCATTGTTAATAAGGTACTTAGAGAACTTATCTTTCATTTTTTTTTTAAGATGCCACTATTTTTCATGCTTAATGGCTCTTTATTTATTTTAATTTTTTTTTTTGACGAAACTCAATTTTTTTTTTAGGGTCTCTGTTATTATTATTATTATTTTTTTAAGTTCTCTAGTACCCCTATCCCAAACTTAAGATGTTGCTAATTCCAGAAGCAATCCCAAACTTAAAATGATGTCATGACAAGAAAATTTAAAGCTTCTACCTAACTCCAAAGAGGGCAAACAGATAAAAATTTCAGGTTTAAAACGCTTATAATTTGGTATGTCACCGAAAGACAAGGGGATAATTTTTTTAGGCTCAAATTGGTTTAACAACGGATAAATAATAAACAGGGTAGCTTGAAAGGCTCAGAGTACAAAACAAGGCTCTGTTGTTCAGTTAAGCCTTGCCTAGATTTGGACATCATCTGTTGTTCGTAGCAATATAGTTTTAGATTGCATTTTTCACGTAACAAAGGCTGAAAAAAATTGCAATTCAAACTCAAATTGGTAAATTTTTCAATATTAAGTTTGAGAGAGACTATTAAAAATAATAACAGTTAGTTTGTTTGTTGGTGTTAATTAGTTAATTACTATAAATTTAGTTTGTTTGTTTGTTACTAATTTAGATGGTTAGTTAGCTAATCCTCTAAAAGATCTATATAAGGACATCAATTTTACTCATTTTACCGTCATTTTTTATCAAAATAATTCCTCAATGGTTTTAGTACCATATGAGAATGGTAAAAGATATTTGATAGTATATTTTAGAAATGATCCTTCCGTGCATTACGTAGTACTTTGATGCAGTTGCAAGCTGGACTGTTTTATCTTGGGAATGATGTAACTAATAATCTGTTTGCACAATTTTGAACAGTACCCCAAAATATCTTAAAAAGAGTGATTTAGTCTGCGAATCATTCCAATAATCTCTTTGATGGCTAAAACTTATTTTAATAATTTTTTTTAACTCCAGTAACAATAATGGGTGTAAAAAAAAGAAAAGAAAAAGAATGTGTATATGTGCTTGTGCGTATACATTATCAAGCATAATGCTTTCGTTTTTCTCCGTATCTCTTCTTTTTTCCTTAAGAAGCTAGAACACCTCTTCAATTGGATAAAACATATAAGTGACTCTAGTTCATATAAGACAAAACATATAAGTGTAGAAGTTTGTGGTATAGTAGCAGAAAGATATATAATAAAACATCTCTTGAGAATTTGATATGTTCAGCTAGGGCTGGGCACAACCGACCCAATCCGATTGAAACCGTTCGGCCCAAACCGAAACAGAGCATTCGGGTCGGTTTCTGTGGAACCGCGGATTGGAATTGCGTAAATCGTGGATATTAAGACATTGAATGAGTGGTTTACGGTTGGAAGGTTTCGGTCCCACAAACCGAAACCGAACCGTTATTAATTTATTATTATTATTAATTATTAATTATTATCAAGCATATAGCTACTAACAGCATAATCATTTAAAAAAATAAGTAATTAAAAATTTAGACCAAAGATTTAGACAAGATATTTGGATAAAAAAATAGAAAATAATGGGCTAAGAATATGGCTAAGTTTAAAGGCCCTGAAATTGGGGAAAAAATGTTTGGACAAAAAATGACACAAGTAACCTGCAATTATATTGGGCCAATTTTAATTAAAAAATTGAGAAAAACAAAATTTTTAAAAAATGGTTTAAACCGTTGAACCGAACCGAAACCGAGTCAATCCGAGAAACCATAAACCGACCAAACCGAGTATTTAATTGGTTCGATATGGTTATGCATATGTCACCTATCAGTTCAACTGGTTCTAAGGTTTGAGCCCGAAACCGAACCGAACCGAACCGATGTCCAGCCCTATGTTCAGCCATAATTTGACATATAATCCAAAAAAATTCTCACTATATGAATAACATATTTATTGGAGGATATTACCGACCTCATGGGATTGTGTCTTTGGTGGAAAGATAGACACACATATCTAATAGCACCCCTTGTGCCCACATGCACACTACATTTATAATATTTTTCTGACAATGATTTCATCAAAAAATTGCTACTTATCATCACATGACGGTTGCACCTCTTTCATTGATAATAATAATATTCAATTATTACTTAATATTAATATGTAGTATATGGAATGTATCATAGCACCCTAGAATACTTCCTTATGTATATTATTTGAATATTTGAATATGTACAATATCGAGGTAGACAATTTTAATAGATTTATAAATAGTATTTAATGTAAAAAAATTAATAAATACAGTTTATAAATTTATTAAAATTATATACATCATTGATATATCAATATATATTTAAATAAGACTTGTACCGAAAAATTCAACTTTCATCGATTTTCACACAAATGGAATAAGAAAATATATCTTTTTGTTTTTTGATGCAATTATTCATGTGAGCAGACTTCAAATTCATATTGAATTTGCATTTCCCCTTAAGGTATAAGGTTAGGTTGGTGGTTCATTCATTAATTAACCAATACAATACAACTCATAGGCAAGTGAGATTCTTTGGTTTCTTTATGTTTTCTAGAACTAGAACCAATTCCTTTTATTGTCCTTGCCCTTACTTTAAAATTTATAAGTATCTCAAATTTTAATTAAAGTTCAATGAACATACTTACTAGTTCTGGCAGCATTTTTTAACCGTTGTTGAAAAGTTCAATGAGCAAATCTAATTATAAATCTTTTTCGATAAGTAATCTAATTATAAATTTAAATTAAATAGTGTGCATCAAGTTATCATAATTAATTAAAGCTAAATTTTAGTAAGTATCTTTGAGTTTGGTTGAGTATATGGATGATCTATAAAGAAATCAATTTTTTTTTTTATAAGCATAAAGAAATCAAAATTTAAATTTATTTTAAATTATTGAATATTTTTGGATGATTAATAGATATATTTGAGTTATGTTGAGCTAAATTTCATTTTATTTAAAGCTAAATTTCATTTTAGTAAGTATCTTTGAGTTTGGTTGAGCTAAATTTCATTTTATTTAAATAAGTGATATCCACACACTTTTTAGGTTTTATTCGAGTTTTCTCTCTTGTTATTGTTTCATGTGATGTTGTTTTAATCTCGTCTTAGTGCGGAGTATTTGTTGTTTATCCCGTCTTAGTACGGTGTTTGTCCCGTCTTGTTACGGTGTTTGTTCTTTGTTCAGATTTACATGTTTGTTTCGATTCAAATTCAGTGCAGATTCAATGACTTTAGCATCATCAACGTTGCAGATCCGGATACATGATTATTCCGAACTTTTGAAGTCTGTCAAATCAATCGTAGGCTTTGTCAATAGGCCGTTTTATGCTATTAACTCGAATGCTGTGAGCCTGTTTGCAGATTCATCCTTATTAATTTTTAGTGAAATTGAATATGTAATGATTTTGAATTTTTGATTGATGTATTTCCCTATGAATTTGAATGAATGAATATTGTTGTTTTTGCATAAAAAAAAATAATTAAAATTAGGATTTATAAGGGGTGACAATTTTTACATATCTTTTATTATTATGCTCTTAATTCATATATATATATATATATATATATATATATATATATATATATATATATATATATATATATATATATATATATATATATATATATATAATAGTAATTTTAAAGTTAAACTTAAACAGTGAGTTTAGAACTCGAAGATCGATATACATTTTACATGCAAATGTAATGTCTCTACCAACTAAACTATACTCAGAGACTAAATTGACCGAGATAAATAAATCTGATTAAAGATAGATTCAATTAAATTTTCAAGTTTGATTTTTTAAATGGTTTGTCTTTAATTGAAATATGTTAATTAATTTATTTATTTTTCATCACTAGTATCCGGTTCACTGGACCTAATTTAGTTTGGAAGTCAATTCTGGCATTAAGTGGTTTCAGTCTCATCCCAATCGCAGTTGTTGAGGATCGAACCATGGTCTTCCATACCAAATTCAGCGCTAATCACCACTGAATGAACTAACATTAATTTATTTCTACATACTAATCTTTAATTATTATTTTTAAAATGTTAATTTCTTTACTTAAAGTTAAGAACATATAAATGGCCAAGCTATCCCTAAATAAGCAACACAATGAATACAAATAAGAGCAAATAAACAATGCATTATTGATCCATTCGTTATCAAGAAGAAACCCTTGTTATTATTAATGATAAAATTATTGCCATCCAAATTACATGGACACAAATGCTTTGTGCTTAAAGACCACATACCTATTACTACTAATGAAGCAACACTTTGCATATAAGAGAATAGATATAAACTACACTAATAAATGTTATTGAGCATATATGATATGTAGTGGTAGATAAGTGGCTTCAACTTCATGGTTTCCAAAGAAGGGTGGTCTCTGCAATCAAGGAGGTGACCACATAAGGATCCATGTTAGAAGAAGGCCTTCTATCCTCAAAGTAACCTTTCCCTTCCTTTTCTGTGTCTCTTCCAACCCTAATGGAGCTTCCACGGTTTGCCACACCCTATACAAAAAAATACACAACATAAATCTTCAAGTTAGTTATTGCAAATCCAAATATTAATGGTAGGTTTAGATCGAGGGTTTTTACTGAGAGGATTTTAGAAAACGAAATCTATGTTATGGCATATAATTGAAATTTTAAAAAGCGGAAGAATAAGATGATAAATGTTTGTGTAACATTGTAATCGCACCGAATAGTAGGCTTAGATGAAGGGTTTTTAATGAGGGTTTTAGAAAATGAAATGTATGTTATGGCATATATTTAAAATTTTAAAAAGCAAGAGAATAACATGATAAATATTTGTGTAACATTGTAATCGCACTGAAAGGTAGGTTTAGATGAAAAGAGTTTTTAATAAGGGTTTCAGAAAACAAAATCTATGTTATGGCATATATTTAAATTTTAAAATGCGAAAGAATAACATGATAAATGTTTGTATAATATTGTAATCGCACTGAAAAATGACCAACCCTTTAAAATTATCCATCCGAATCTACGAAAGAAAATTTTCAATTAACTTCCCTAAATTTTCAATTGAGAAAAAGATGAACCGTTAATTTTTTTCTCCTTATACTTGAATACCTAGTTGAATGTCAAATATTAATCTTTTGAGATACACAAATGTATTTAAAGAACTTACCCAAGTAAAAGTATTGATATCGGCGGTTTCATGCTTTCCGGTGAGACGCCTTTCATTTCCTTCTCCATAAGCTGCAATGTGCTCCTTATGCCTCAATCCAAGCTTTTCAATGGCCTTCTTGATGATCTCATAGCCTCCATCCTCTCTCATTGATTTGGTGCTGGAAAAACCAATACAAGTATAATAAGAATACAACTATATTTCAAAGAAACCATTGAAGACCGTTGTCAATCGCAAAAAATAGTGATTTTTATTTTTTTAATTCTACTATTGTAGATCACAATACCAGTTATGCAATGACATTTTGTGCTATTGCTATAGGGCCATCTTACATCGTAATGGCACAATAGCATATCACAAAACAATTTAAAGGTCGAATTCATCTATACCATAATGGATAGCGCTATAACTACTATTTGACAACACTGATATTACCTATAGTTTGTGTGAGCACCAGCTCCATTCCAATCACCCTAGTAACAACAATGTAACAAGCAAACAAAAAAGTCAAAATAATGAGAAAATAAATTAAAAAATAATAAGATAATAAATTGTTCTTTCTTTTTCAACTCTTCAACCAAGACAAAGGTTTACAACAAATTGAAAAATAATTTAAAAAAAAAAAAAAAAAAGGCATTCTAACCGGAATAGGCTTAGGGTCAAATGAAACAACAACTCCAGCTATCTCTGTGATCCTCTGTAATATAAAATATAAAATTTACATCAATTCATGTTTATTCACTTTCACTAATTATCTTAATCATGTATAATAATATAACCCTTCAAAATAAAATAAAAATAAAAATAAAAAATTACCTCTAGAATGTAACGAGCAGCCCATATCTCATCTCCAGCAGAAATACCAACAGAAGGGCCAACTTGGAATTCCCACTATATAATTAAAAATATTTAAATTTAATACAAACTAAAAAATAGTAATAAGACAACACACATGAATATTGACGTTACGTCTCTAAAGTGAATAATTCATTTTATTTAAAATGGAAAATAATATTGATAAATAAATCATCGGTTGATATTATATGCACATACATAATAAATTATAATCGAATTAAATCAAATTATGTTAGATTAAATACCTGGCCAGGCATAACTTCTCCATTGATGCCACTAATGTTAATGCCAGCATAAAGGCATGCTTTATAATGTGCATCAACAATATCACGTCCATAGGCTTTATCAGCACCAATCCCACAATAGTATGGGCCCTGTTCAAAACAAAATATTACTAATTAATTACACAAAATAAGCTTAGATATATGAGGGGGAAAATGGAAAATAAAATTTATGTAAGGAAAAATTATATGCAATAAAAGGATGTACACATATTATTTGCAAAGAAACATTAATGTAGCATGTTCAGTAGTAGGTGCATGTGAAATAAAACTAGAATTTATTGTCACAAAACAAAAATTCCAACAAAAAGAATTATTGACATTTAATTGTCTACTTGTAATAATTAGAAAAACAAAACAACTTTCTTGGCATAAAAAAAAAAATTTCAAAACTGTGATCGGAAGGGAGTTGGAATCACTTAATGCAAGAACTGACCCTTGAATCAGATTAGACAATCAAATGAATCGGATACCAGGCGGATGAAAACCACAAAAAAATGATTCCAATAATAGTACTAATGGTAAGGAGAAGCAATCTCAAATTTGTGACAGACAGAATGATAAATTAGAATGTCTAATGTGGTAACCAAAAATCATGAATCATGGATTTGGTTGAAGAGTTTGACATTTGGAACAAATCCAAAACAAAGATAAACTCAAAAGGAACTAAAAACAAGAAGAAAAAAGAACACACAAATAGGTACTAGTAGTACATTTCATTTCATACCTGTGGTCCTGGAAAGCCACCAATAGGCCATCCTAATGGCCAATTAGTATCTTTCTGCAATAATGTATACTCTTGCTCAATACCATACCTGTTAATACAATCAACAAAAATTAATTTTCAATATTAATAATAATAACAATAACAAGTTGTCTAAAAAATTGTTCAAATTCCGCTACACAATAATGCTATAGAATTTTCACTAAATAGCGTATCACATAATAATAGCAATTTGTTCAAATTATTTATGGTACGCTATAAATAATGCTACTATAGCCGACATTTAACAACGCTAAATTAAAGAACTTTATCTATACAATATAAAAAAATAAATTATTTTTAGAATTGAAAATCAAAGAATTGAAAATAGAAGATTATAAGAAATACATACCATGGTACCTCAGCAGCAACATCAGGGTGACTGAAAATCTTGGCAGCATTGTGCCTCTTGTTTGTTGGGAGTGGTTCTCCAGCTGGGGTATAAACATCACAAATCACCTAAACAATTTTTTTACCATTAAAATATAATACATTTTGAATAACTTATTAACTAGGAAATATTTTCTTAATGAATTATAATATATAAGAAAATTATTTATAAATTGAATAACTTACAAGAATATTGTTGCCTCTTCTAAATGGGTCCTTGAAAATAGCTTGTGGACTATTTTATTCAAATATACACAACAAACAAAAGGGAAAGAAAGACTCATAATTATATCTTGTTGTGAAAATAATTAGCAAAAAAATAAAAGAAAAACATAATAGTGAATGAATTTAATCATACTATAAGATAACTTCACTATCTTGTCCTGGAGCTTGATTTGTGCTAGACCCATCATAGTTCCACTTAGGAAGTTTTGCAGGGTCACTCACTGGTCCAGGAATAGTCTGTTTATTCAATATCACAACAAAAAAAATATTAATTAACTTAATAAACATAAAAAAATTATATAATGATTGATAATAGTGATCAAGAAATATTAATTACCCTGGCTTTGCTTCTAAGGTCCATACCAGATCCACCAACCCTGTTAATAAGTACATAAAAAAACAATTTTATTTAATATTATAGATTGTTATAGAATATTCCATTCCATGAAATATATTAACTAAGGTAAAGGGTTTTAGGATTTAGACATGAAATATATCATCTAAGCAAAAGGGTTTAAGCATTTAGCCATATTAAAACTATATAACATAAAAAAAAAAAATAATCATCTTTTCTTATTGACTCTTTAATCCACAAATAAACCATATAACTTAAAGGATGAAGACATAAAGACAACATTTAAATTGAAGAAAATTCTTAAAGAATCAACCCTTTTAAAATATACTAAGAATCATAAAGAATAATGTATCCATAAAGTTGTTACGTTTTATTTTATTTTTTTGGAGTTAATCTTCAATTTTCATCAAAAGATATTCAAAAACAGAACACAAAACAGAGTCCCCTGTTTCAGAAAGAAGAAAAAAACAGAGTTTCCCCTGTTTTCATAACATTAGAAGATCCTTAAAAACTCACCATATGTATTCAGCAATAATCTTTTCAGTGGAATCTGAAAGATTGAAGTTGATGAGATCTGAAAGCAAAGACATGATGATGAATAGTTGTGAATGAAGAAAAAAACAAGTTGTAGACAAATAGGTACAGAAGAAGAATCTCTAGCTTTTTTGTTTGTTAGGTTCAAAAGAAAGTGTTTGATATGATCTATTTATAATTGAGTGATATGAAGAAACCTAGTGGTAGTGTGAAGATTGTAGAATGACTTAGACGTGCTTTTGGGTGCTAAAAAAGATATTTATTTTATCTTTTAGATTAGTTGAATTTTGAAAATTGGAATAAAATGGATTATCTTTTAATTTTTTCTAAAGGAATAGGAATAAAATGGGTTATTTTTAACTTTTTCTAAAAGATAAAGAAAAAACATGATAACTTTGAATTTTTTAATGTATCAAATGAGTATAATTTGCGGTGTAGATATGATTCTTTTTACACAAAAATAATACTCCATCCTCTCAAATTATAAGGAAAAAAAACTCATTTTATTTTTCCCAAATTATAAGAGAAAAAATTATTTTTAAGAATGTTTTTCCTTTTGCATTGAATTTTCTCTTTCTCCCATTTTCTTAATAAACAATAACCAATAAAAATTGCTTTTACATCTTCCTTTGCAACTTTTTCAAAAAAAAATCCACGAAAACATATTTCAAATTATCATGTTTTACTTTTTCTTAATAAGTGTGATTTTTTATTTTTTCTTATAATTTGAGAATGTAGAAGTATAAATTTTAGGTGAGGAGCAATGCACGATGCGGTTAGTGAAAAGTACTTTCAATTTAATTTAAGTTAATAAACTTAAAGATGTGGTTGGTGGATAGTTCATTTAACTTATATTTACATTTTTTGGGTAAAAATTTATGTTTCTTTATGTTTTTTATTAGAAAATTTAGGATTATTTTGTTTCTTCTAAAAGTTTGTTTCGAATTGAGTTTATCTTCCATAATAAAAAAAAAAACAGTTTCTCTCTTTTTATTAAGAAAAAGTATTTTTTGTTAAGTTAAAAAAAGAAGAGGTTTAAACCACTAGAGGGCAGAGGCTCCGTTTGGCCCTACTTATTTTTCACTTTTTTCTTGTCCTTAAAAGTAGTAAATAATTAAAAAATTGTGTTTGACCAAACTTCTCCTTATTTTCTACTTCTTTACTTTATGACCAAATACAATTTTCTACTTCTCTATTACTTTTAAGGAGAAATAGAAAAATGAAAAATAAGTAGATCAAACGGGAAGTGGTGATGGAATTTGCATTGTATACTATAGATTCTAGGTTCAATTTTGAGCTTCATCTTAAACAACAACAACAAAAAAAAGAGATTTTTGTTAGGTTCTACAAAAATGAGTTTAATTAAAATTAGTTTATCTTCTATAAAATAAATAAAACAGTTTATCCCTTTTTATTAAAAAAAAACTATTTTTTTTAAGTTAAAAAAGGAATAATTACCAAAAAAAATGAATAGTTTCAAACCATTAGTTTTCGTCTACCGATGAAGATTTGAGTAATATGTTTGAGGACACTTCGATGTTCGTCTCCATTATAAACAATAGAAAAAAATGAAGAGTTTTTTGTTAGGTTCTACAAAAAAAAAAACATAAGAGTTTATCTTTATCTTTTTCAATTTTGTTGATGTATGTTATGACTAATAAGTCTTAGTGAAAGACTTAGGGCCCGTTTGGATTTACTTATTTTTGAGCTTATGCAAATAGTTTATGCAATTTTTATGTATTATTATAAGTTTGTCAAGGTAGTTTAAATAAAATAACTTATAAAAATACAATTCTCACTAGTGTGAACTTATAAAATATCATAAAATCTAATTTATATTGCATAAGTTGTTTGCATAAGCTCAAAAATAAGCTAATTCAAACGGGTCCTAAAGTGGATGTCCATCCTAATATCTTCCTTTTCCTATACTCCTACTAGTTAGTGGACCTTAATTGCATTTGATCTTTCACTTCTTTTTTTGTATCCTATAAATAGGACTATTGTTTTGATTTAAAGACACACATGAAAAAAATAATACAAAATTTTTCTATCTCTATTCTATATATTTTATAGCTCTAGAAATTTATTTCTAAGACGTTATCAACACGAAGCTTTAACATCACA
This sequence comes from Trifolium pratense, assembly GCF_020283565.1. Taxonomy (NCBI): domain Eukaryota; kingdom Viridiplantae; phylum Streptophyta; class Magnoliopsida; order Fabales; family Fabaceae; genus Trifolium; species Trifolium pratense. The sequence goes on along the minus strand of NC_060061.1, from coordinate 31,714,651 downwards.
ACTTGAGCCTGATCAATGACCGGAGCATGAAGATCGAATTCTTTGTAATAAAGAATTCTTGATACCAAGTACATATATATTCTAAACTTAAAACCTCATAAGTTTTGCCTTTTATATTGAATCAGATTGACTGTGTTGAATTTGTTAAAAATATAGTGATTATATATAAAAATTTATGTTTTGGACCATTAACGTGATAAATTTAGTCTGTGTTTAGATTATGCTATGAGCATTTTTATATATGTTTGTGGTCTCTCATATTCATTCTTTTAATTTATGTTATCATGTATTGCCTTTTTAAGTAAAAAAGAAAAAATGTATTGCCTTGCTAGAACCTTAAGAATTTATTGCATATATTTCATTTTCTTATTGTACAAACGCAAAGGAGAAAATGACAATTACTAAATGAAGTAATGGTGACATAATACATTATCAAGGAAAAAAAAAACATGGACAGAACTTGTGTGGATAGTTTTAGACGTTCTTTTAGTGATGCCCTTCATTTAAAGTATTCATGATCATGATTTCCTTAAATTTACAATTTTCTCAAAGATGTTATAACTAATAATTATAGTATCGTTTAAATAAACAACAATATGAAAGGTAAATTCAGCTAAATTAATTGTGTGTGTGTGCGTTACATGTTTGCATGTGATAAGTGACGATGCAATGCAACTAACTAAAAACAAAAAGTTGCGTGGTGGTCTAAGTATAATCATTGATGGCAAGCAAACACATGCTAACCAATGGTGCTCAATTCTCTACGAATCTCATGTTCAACAATAATTCTGTCGACACACATTTCACATCATTTGATTCCATCATCTTAGAATTGCCCAATTGGGTATTAAGCTTAACTCATCCTTACAAAATCGACTTGTAAAATGAGAATTGCCTCTTGTAAAATGTTTTAGAAAATTGAATCGGAGTAGCACTTTCCGGAAGACTCTTTGATTAAGTTCTTCAAGATGGATGGAGGTGCTCGGTTAGAAGCTACGGCACACCGATTACAGCGGATTAGCAGCAATGATGTCTTTCTTTTCTTCTTCTTTAATTTTTTTTATCAATAACGTTTTCTTTAAAAAAAATCTGCAACAATGTCTATAGGTTGGTGACAATACAAATACAAATACAAATAATTAATTTCCGATATATTCTACGCATATCATCTTGAAGTTTAATCGCAATCTCATGTGTGCTACTTCACAAGTGAAACGTTGTTTGATTTTTTCTTTCAGCTTAAATGCAATTTGGCTCTAAGTTTTGCAATTGTTTGATTTTGTTCCCCAAGCTAACTCCCTTTTGTATTTGTTAATCTCGTTGACTTTTTGACTAAAAATTTCTTACGTCATGTGTGACATTTTAAAGTTTTAAAAATATTTAAAATAAAAATGAAAAAGATTTTTAAAATAAATAATTAATTTTTTTTATAAGGTGAAGAGCATCTAAACATCAGGGGACAAAGCAGGCTTCGCCCCCATCTTTTGCCTATATCTCTTTATTATTAAAAGGAAAAAATATATACAAAAACTTGGGAGAAATAGACCTAACTCAGTAAGTCCGAGGATAATGAAACATAAACATACCAACTTCTAGTTTATCCTAAAGGAAAAAATAGAAGTCCTAAAAATTCTAGGCGAATGAATCGATAGTCGACACGAAAACGGTCCATGTACCGCTACTGATACGGATATTGAGAAAGAAGTAGAGGTAATATGAGACCTCTATCAATCTCTTGACAAATCACATCTTATTGAATGCAACTCAGACCCAATCAAAAGTCAGATCGAGGGATGACCAATCAACCAGTCTGAGCATCAGCACGAGAAACACCAAGACTAGCGACCCTTTGGCACGACAAACAATTGCTACCGTCAACATAGAGTATCTACGCACCAGCTCTTTCGAACAAAATCAGGCCGACTCAAGGCCAATGAATCTAGCACTTGAAAGCTTCCAACAAAATTGATTCTCCAACAGCCAATGTTGATATTTCATTATGCATATGTTGTAAAGTATGTCGCGTAGAACACGACCCAACAAACCTTTTGTCAACAGTACTCAGATCAATGAGAACAATTGACCAATTCCTCCAAATCCGTTGAAACCAATCCTAATCTTGTTGTTAGATGCTATGAACGACATCATCTACCTAAAAAGGACGATCCCAAACAGAGTAAGAAGAACCAAGAAACTTGATATGAAGCCAGAACAGAAAACCACCACCACCGGTCATGGTGGCAGCCTTGACTGGCACCAATCCTGCAACAGATCAGAAAATCACTGCCACTGTTCACAGTGGCAGCTTTGGGAATGGAACCAACCCAAACGAAAGTCACCCGACAGTGACCAACTCATAAGGGTGAGGTGGTGTCGCAACCGTGAGAGGGTTGATCGCACCACCAACAGTTGTGGCTACATGGCGACGGCTACCTGATTCGTGACAGCAGAGGGTTAGGTTTTGGACATAAAATGTGGGTGGCTCTCGTGTGGGTGGAAGAGTTGCGTGTTAGTGGTGAGGGAGAGTGAAAAAGATGGCGGCGCTAGGGTTTTGAGAGAAGGAGAATAAATAATTATTTAAAAATAATTTTTTTTTAAGCAACTTATAATTTTTTTTGGTTATATGTAGTTTATAAAATAATTTTTGCTCATATTTATTATCATGATTCTCATATAAAGATATAATTCATATGATTATCTTTATATAGGAAATATAGGAAATATGAATTATATCTTTATATGAAACCAACGCTTTAGATTTGATGTTAAAATTTAGTTTGACACCTGTTCTAATCCAATTCTAAAAGTGTTACACCAATTCTAATCCATTGATTTTAATTACATCCTGCGGTTGCAATTTATTAAGTATCACGTGACATTCCCAAATACCCATTCCACAAAGCAACTCTATATCCTCCCGGAAACCTATCCTCGTTGCTGCAGTTACATGGACTCCATATACTTGTTCCTTGAACTTTTTTTTATTGCTTGTAGGTTGCTTTGGAAGTAAATTAATGGAAAATTGAGAAATTTATTATATTTATACTGCAAATTAGAACCCGTACACTAGTAGGTTTTTTCTTTTCCAATAAGCAGAATAGTGTTTTGGTGTTTACCTTTGAAAGATCTACCAACTTTATCGAGGCCAACACCTTTCAATTTGAAATTCATATACCTGTTATTCTCAATTGGAAGGAGCTGTATGACTAGACCTTCCATAGAAAAATTCACAACAATGCTAAGAGAACTTCGCTAGTGCTGCTAGATGAATGAAAATCCATGAATTAATTTCATGTTTGGTGATAGAATATAGAATTAAAACAGAGAATCGGAATTGGGAAGAAAAATTAATTGATTGCTGGTAATTTGATCACCAACCACCGTTGGGGATATAACAAAGTTCCTAATTTTATTGGTCGGAAAATTGCATTCTTTTGGACTACCCGGGTGATTGGGTGTCACAAGTTTGGACTTTCAGCACCAATACTTGTTTGGCGGGGGAGATTGGTTTCAAGGTAGAAGACTTCAGACCGGAATGACGTGATGCAATTTCCAGGAAGAAGAGGTGAAGGTGAAATTTGAAGCACGTGATTAATTTTACTTAATAAATTAAAATCAATGGATTAGAATTAGTGTAACACTTTTAAAGTTACACCGGTGTAACAAAAAATATTGATCAACTCTATTGATAGAAATTACTAAGAAGAATCAATAATCGGTGGATCTTACGGCTTTTCCAAAAAAGAACAAGGAAGGAGAATTTTGAGGGAAAACAATCATGTGCAATTAATTTTATTTGGAACCAGGGACGGATGCACTAAGGGGCATGGTGTGGCTAAAGTCACACCAGATTTTTTGATATTTTTTTTATAAACATGTATATAGATATATATATATATATTGTGTTAAATATTGTCTTCGGATACTAGTTAAATATATTAATAAGGAAATTTTATCTTGTATTTTGTGTGTTTAATACTTTAAAAATAAACTACTACAAAGTTATCTTTTTAATATTAATTTTATCTTTGATTTCCTCTTTTAATATGTTTAACAAGTGCTCCCGAGTATTGTTTAGTACGACTCATAAATGAGTTTCATATTGGGTCATTAACTAATTAACGTTACAAACACTACAAGAAAAACTGTGTATACCCACGGCCATTTTTGCCATTATCCACGGCCTCTCCTTGGGTATATGAGATTTACCCACGACCTACCCACGGCACGGATCCGTGGCATTTTGCCTCGTTGGTAATTCATTACCGAGAAAAATACCGTGGGTAAGGTTACCCACGCAATTCCCACGGCCTTGTCCACAAAATTACTTGGGGTTTAGCCGTGAATAATACCCACGGCATTACCATGAGTATCCCATTCCTTCCCACGGCTTTACCATGGAAAGTGTGGCTCCCTTACACGCGACACTACCCACGGCCTTGCCGTGGGTAGTGTCAATTTTTTTTTTTTTTTTTTACTTTCTTAACCTGTTAGCACCAACTTTTGCCTATTGTCAGGAGTGTTAACTTACTCCAATGTCATCCAACATAAGAACCAATTCCAAACAAACTAAACAATAACTAAATTCAAAACTAATTAAATTGAGTCATCAAAAGATCATTTCCTCAAACTAAAATGCAGTGTTAACAAAAATTGACACTATTCCAAGTGTCAAAATAAACAGATAAGAAACTAGTAGTTTGGACAAAAGATATAGTCGTTAGTTTAAGCTTAATCAGTCATAATAACAAAATGCACCATTAATAATCTAAGCATAAAGATGAAGTCATAGTAACAACACACACTAAATACCAATTTTCCTCATTGTCATCATCCTCGGATCCATCCTCGGAATCATCCTCATCATAACCTGTATGGCAGCTACATTGTTTGTCAACATTATCAGCTGCCTCGGGAAATCTGCAGCACGCTGCTCTGACTGCTGAACTTCCTTTTGTCGCTTAAGCTCGGCTTGCCTAAGTTCCTCCCTTGTATTTCGAACCTCATCCTCTGCTGCCTTTGCTCGCTCCTCAAGTGTGTCTGGGGCGACACTTGAAACACCTGGTCTATAATTCGAGGACCTATCTCCAACACCATAGAGACGTCCTCGATTTTTCCCCCCAGCTGATTGGGCCCACATCTTTAAACGAGTCGCCGAGTTGACCAATTGGGAGCCACTCTCATCCGCACCTTCTGAGGCCTGATTCAACTTAATCTGAAAACTATCTTGTTCAAAATTTAAAAAAACAATGTAAATGCTACACTACTAATTTTAAAACCAAAAACGAAAAAATTAATGAATCAATGCTTTAATTTTCCTTACATAAGTGTTTTGAGATCTAAGATCAACCCAAGATGAGTCCTTCTTACGAATATGAGTTCTTAGAAAGACCTCGTCCACTGTGGGTTCTTTACCCAACTCTTTAGCCTTTCATATGCATAAAAACAAGACAAACTTTAATTTTGTGCCAAACACTTTAATGTTGTTAAGGTACAGACAGATCAAAACATGAGGGAATCAATCATGAGGCAAACAATAATAACAGTTCAGTAGAAAGATATAAGTAAGAAATGAATAGAAAGACAAACTTGGCTGAATCATTGCCATCGCAGACCTCAACATCAATCCTATACCTGGAAGTAAAATAGGCGAAGCTGAAAATCCATAAATATAAAATGAATAGAAAGATATAAGTAAGAAATGAAATTTTAATCAATAACATAAGTTAAGACAACCTTATAATTGGAACATTGGTTGAATGTCCATCTCTACACTTGAATGGCGGTGTCGAGCCGTAGCATTGTTTAATACAATCAGTGCAACCATGAAAGTGCTAACCATTGTTAGAAACAGTATCCAAATTCACTGCAAAAATCAAATGAAAGCATTAAATCATGATACACAAAATAAATGAGTCAAGTTTCTAAAGTACCAGAACATAAATGATTGCATCAAGGTCTGAAAAACAAAAACCAAAAGAATAAAGTAAAAACTAAATTAATTAGACTAGCACTTAATCAGCGAGTGATACTTTTTTTCAATGACTAAGAATTCCAACATATTAGACTAGCACTTAATGAATTTTGCAGGTTCTATCAGGAATGTTTGCTTATCAATTTTGCTGATGCATTACCTGAAATGCAGCAATCTGAAGCTATGCCAAAGACGAAGCAATTGTTGCGACAAGAGACCAAGAAAACTTCCAATTTTTTATGGAGAACAAATCTAATAGATCTCTTTCCATTGGTATAATATAACCAAAATGCTTCAAAACAAACTTGTCTAATAAATAAAATGCATATGTACCTAATCAATTTCTGCAATATGAATATGAAACAAGCTTGTATCACCATATGCATATGTAACAAGATTGTATCACCATTTCTGCAATATGCATATTTACCTAATATACATATGTAAAGGGATCAAAATTTATGAAAGTTATATTTCAATTATAGTATATATAATTTTAGAATATACCTTAAGCAAATTTTCAACCGTCCTAACTTTACAAATTGCTAGAACAAACATCTTCAAATATCCTTAATTTATAATTCTGATTAAATATATAGAATAGAATTACTTACCCTGGAATGGTGCAGCAATTGCAATCCAATCCTTAACATATTTCTCAAAAATCTGCAAACAACAATAAGACTTTGCAAATTAGTTTTCACAACAAATTCATAAACCAATTTGTGGTACTGTTTTCGAACTTGATAGGTTATGCATCTTATGTTCAGATTTACCCATAAATAATCATAATCAAAGACAAAAATCAGATTACAATCGACCAACATAAGAGTTGTTTAACAAAAACCCTAAAAATGACATAAACCAAAGACTCTAAACATATCACAATCAAAGGAGAAAAAAAATGAATGCTGAAACTAAACAGAACAAAGATCAGAACACAAAGCTTCAAAACTCAGCATACCAGCACAAAACTTCGTTCAATCGCAAACAGAACAGACGCGAAACTTCGTTCAATCGCGAAAACGAAGAAAAGTTCACGAACAGGAGAGAGATTGGTTAGTTAGGGTTTCAATGAGATTCACGAACAGTTCACGACGAGAGAGATTCAGTGAGGGATTCACGAACACGAGGGAAGAACAAAGAGCTCACTGACGCCAATGAGAAGATCTCCGTAGCTGATATGGTGGTCGGAGACGAGTGGGTCGCCGGAGTAGAGAGTGACAAACAAATGTGTCTGAGTAAATGAAAAGGCAAAGGTAAAGTTAATAAGTATATTAGATAAAAAAAATTATAAATACATTTTATTAGTATAGACGGAATTGCCGTGGGTAGTGAAAAATTACTTTTTACCCTTACCCGCGGCCATGCCGTGGGAACCATTAAAAAAAAAAGAAAATTATATTTTATACTTACTTGCGGTCATGCCGTGGGTACTAAAAGTTATATTTTCTGCTTACCCATACATATGTCGTGGGTACTAAAAAGTGCATTTGGCACCCAACAATTCTTTGGGTGGGAACTATGTTTTCGTGAAAAAAATTGAGAGGGAAGTAGGAATTTCCTTATTTTTACGTTACCCACGGCTTAGCCATGGATATTACCCACGGAAAAGAGCCCTGGGAAAAATGCCATGGGTATAGACAATTTTTCTTGTAGTGAAATCGTCCCTTAACTAATTAAAGTTACAAATTGATCGCTTAACTTTATTTATGTTTGGCATATTGGTCATTTCCTTTAATTTTACTAAAAAAACGTTAACTTTATCTTTGGTCTAAGAAAGATGTCTGAACTCGTAATCGTATTTCTTAACATGCCTACCAATATTACTCATAAATAAATCATTTATGCGTACATATAACGAATAACATAAAACAAAGTTAACTTTTTTTGAGAAAAACTAACGAAAATTATCAACATGACAAACAAAATTAAAGTTAAGGGGCCAATTTGTAACGTTAAGAGACCAATATGAAACCAATAAATAAGTTAAAAGACCAATTGTTCAATTTACCCAAAAAAAAAAATTGTCTTCAATTGAAGTAGTGAACACAAAACACATATGTTTCTCTCCCTTTTCATCAATCAACTTCATCGCACACCCTTCCCATAGCCACCACTCACCAAGTTTGAGTCCCTCATTGTCATTTGGAGCTTTAGATGTGAACAATTATTGAGAATAGTTGAGCTTTAGCCAAGTGATTTTGTAGATGAGCCAAAAATGGTGGTGCGACATCAACTTCAAAATTATATTAGAGGTGTTTAATTTTAGCCACACCATTTTTTTATGTCTGGATCCGTCCCTGTTTGGAACATTTAATCTACACCGTAAAATTTAATCTAATGGTTATTATTTGCTCCTCTCATCTCTCACAATAACACACTCCTCTCACTTGAAGTACTCCATATATATATATATATATATATATATATATAAAGGAATTAATATTTGATGATACGTTCTTGCTGAGAATTGAGGGGGTATGCACTTAGCTAGATGGTGTTCTAGGTTTAAGTCTTTGTATTAGTCGGTGTATTTGATGGCCCTTCTAAGGAAGAGGAGGTCTATATATAGATGTGAGGCGTAACTACCAATGCGTGGACGAGCCCTCCCACGATCTAACCTTACAGGTTCGTATTTTTAGGGGAACTGTAATCCATGCATAACTATAGTTTCGGCCCTCTTGTTCATGGGGAGTACGTGCGTGCTTCTTCTGGGCCTCCTGAGGGAATCCAACCCATTTTGGTGAATGGGTCTATTAGGGCGATATTGGGTCTGGTGGATAGCCCCTGGGTATCTCGCTCAGTACAGATGATATATAGTTTCAGATTTTATTAGCAAATTTATCTCGAAAGATAATTTGATTTAATAAATATAAAAAAATAAGGGTACGTGCGTGCTTCTTCTGGGCCTCCAGAGGGAATCCAACCCATTTTGGTGAATGGGTCTATTAGGGCGATATTGGGTCTGGTGGATAGCCCCTGGGTAGCTCGCCCAGTACAGATGATATATAGTTTCAGATTTTATTAGCAAATTTATCTCGAAAGATAATTTGATTTAATAAATATAAAAAAATAAATTTCAAATAAATATATAAAAAATTTCTATTGATAAATGTAACAACCCGATTTTTAAAGCATAAAAGTACTTATTTTTTTACAACTAAAAGCTTTAAATTAAAATCAGATTAAAACTTTTTTAAAACATTGATTCCGGAAATTTACCACTTCGCAAAGGATCTTATAGGCCACTCCTACTAAAACCAATAAAATCTCAGAGAATTAGAGTGGATCCATTCTCATTAATCACACATCATGCAGTCTCATCTGACAGGGAATGGATCCTCAGAGGCTCTCCAATTTATTTTCTCTCCCATGAAATCTTAACCATCCACTTTTTTTTTTCTTTCTGCAAGTTGGTCAATAAAAACCAATTGAGGATAGAGATTAACACATGAGGGATTCCAGTGAGAATCTCACCGGAGACTACCCCCAACCCCATCTGACATATACGTACTAGACTCAATAAAAATCTCGTAAAATTAAAGTGGATTCATTCCCCTTAATCACACCTCATGCAGTCCCACCTGACATACACGTAACTATGAAATGCATGAGCATAAAATTGCCACTCAATATATACGCTAATGCATCACATATCATATAGCATATAGAAACACATCAACATGACAACACTTATACAATCAAACATAAGCAAGACATTTTATCAATCATAAGCAATGCATATATTTTTTCACAAAAACATATGAAAGCATGCATTTATCAAGGACATCAACACATTGATAAACTCATAAACAGCTCACCACACACATAGATGTGATCGTTAGAAAGTGTCATTACCCTCACAATGTTTTCTTACATAAAGAAAACTCAAGTTACTCAAGCACATATAACCCATCTTTCAATTGATAAGGTCTCCAATTTTGGCTATACCTCTTAACCTTTAATTATAAAGTTTCTTTCTTGTTAAATCTAGGTGACTCGTATGCAAAAGGGTAATGTATGCTTTAACATTAGATCCAGTAAGGTAGTGATAAAAAATTCACTTTTTTAAAGTGAATGAGTGCAAGTATTAGAGTTCGAACTTCATTCCCTACATATTACATATAATATTCCTTTTAATTGAGCTATGTTCACAATGACTTTTTTTTCTCGATAATTAAGAATTTATTAATAAGATCTAACCAAAAGGTTAAAAAGAAAAAAGGTACAAAATAAGAGAACACCTCCACAAATTCCTAACCAAATGACCAAAAAAATTCCGAAAAACAAAATCAACACAACACCTTAGGATTAGTAAAAACGATTCTCATAAAATCATAGTCTACTACCATTTAAGAAACTTATATAAAATCATAGGAGCTAACTTTGTTTCCAAACTTTAATCAAATTCAATATTTTCAAACTTTTCCTTTTAGAAATCTCAACGCTTTATGATGAGAATTGATTTTATACTTTAATTAACTTTCATTTAGTTTGAAAATCATCATTTTTGTTTGATTGATAGCTCTTAGATGTATTTTATAATTATGGGTTTAACTTCTAAACAATATTAATTTTTGGATTTTTACTCATTTTGACATTTCTGTCTTCGGCAGACCATATCCGAAGCTGTAAATATTAGGTTTAGATGATCTTTGCGCCCATGAAAAGATAAGACAAATTACTACAATTTTGGGTTTCACAAGCTTCATCAAATTTAACTTAAATCTAGGTGAAATTTGGCTTCAAAGTTGGTGGTCGTTGCTGCCAAATGGTCAAATACCTCTCTCATCACTAAATGGGCTCTCATTAGTGGTCCAAATTGAACAAAACTAGAGGCCCAATTTAATTAAAAGACAACCGGTTCTAAGTCATAAAGAAACAGTTAGGAGTTTTTTCAGTTCTTACTTCCAACATTGAGTTTAATTTAATCCTTAACCATAAATACATATCATATGTTAATCTCATTCTTGGTTTTGAATTACAATCATAAGCTCATCATAATCCCCAATTTTAAAACTAGAAAAGCTTCTAGGATGAAGATTAATCAAGGAAAATGAATTAAGCAAACAACAACTATCAAATACTCCTTGAAATTTTAAAATTCGTCAAATATCCCATGAAATTTTGAAATAGTCAAATACCTTCCTAAAATTATAAAAAGTCAATCAAATTGTCCCCTGACACTACTAGTCAGAGTACACGTCAGGAGTAATTTGATTGACTTTTTATAATTTCAGAGATATTTGTCTATTTCTAAATTTCATGGAGTATTTAACAAATTTTAAAATGTCAAGGGTATCCGAGAGTTTACTCTCCACATAACCCATGAAATTTTGGGAGTGAAAACTAAAAAACCTCTCCTACCAAACTAAGTAACAAAGAGGAAAGTGAGGAAGAGAGAAACTTGCCACCACTAAAATCACTTTTTCTCTTGGGAGTTTCCTCAAAATCTCTCTCAGAGCTCTCTTAAATTTTCATGTTTCATGGCTCAAGCACAACATTATCTCTCTCTCTCAAGAACAAAGAAAGAGGAAAAGAAAATGATTTTAAAGGGAAAATGGAAGCTGCACAGTTCTTGAAATGGAAAGGAATTTGGTTTCTATTTTCCTTCATAAAGGGATAAACTTGGTCGCCAAGTTAAACTTGGTCCCCAAGTGCAGAATAATAATATAATAATTAATGTTTCGTCAAAAAAATATACTCCCTCCGTCCCAAAAAGAATGACCCAGTTGACCGAAACACGCATGCCAATGCATAACTTTGGCGACTAATATCTTTAATTGTATAATAGTAAAAATTATAAAAAATTGATATTTTGAAAATACTCATCGAGACGAATCTAACAACATCTTATATGTTAATATTTATTTTTATTTATTAGTAGAAAAATATGGTCAAAACAATTATATGAATAGTGCATATATTCAAAATGGGTCATTCTTTTTGGGACGGAGGGAGTAATAATTATTAATTAATGTTTCTCTCATCCTTTATTCCTTAACCTACTTGTTTCCCAAGTCTTATAATTATCAAGTCAACTTTGTAGTAGTCTTCTTATAATTTTTTTTGACTTATAATAATAATAATGTGTCATTAACTTTTAGTTTTAGTAAAAAAAAGTGTCATTAACTAAACTCTAAATCCTAGTTCAACTGGTAAAAATACTGAAATTGTATATCAACAATATTTAAATTCCAAATTAACTTGGTCACCAAGTTCAAAAAATTAAGTGTTAAATCAAAAGACTACATGCAAATTATGGGTCTTACAACTTACAATAAACATATTTAACAAATAGAATCTTACTTAAATACATGCAATAAACAACAACAAGCAAAAAGACTCTTTCGAACTAAACGATAACAGAATTCGATTGCTAACACAAAACATCGAAATCTAGCACCAACCATTTATCGTGAGCATCAATAAACTTGAGGTCATTTCTAGCTAGCTAACTAGTCTCAATCCAATCACAAAAAACTGAAGTAGATATCAAGAACCTAGAGTCTTCAGACATATGATGAATCTAGATTGAAGAATGAATCTTAAACGATAGAGAGTTGTCCAAATTAATCGTATAAATAAATATTGTTTATCTTATTTATAAGAAACTACATTAATTATTTGTTAATATCTATTATTTATTTATTTTATTTCCTTTTGTAATTAACAATAAAATACTATGTTGAAAAGATAAATAATCTTTTATCTTTTCAAAGATTAAAGTATAGAAGCAATAATATTAATAAATTTAATATTACTATTAACTTTCTTAATTTCTATAATTAAACTAAAAGAGCTGTATATTTCTTAATTTTTCCAAATTTTAAGTTTGATAATTTTTTTTATGAGAGATCGATTATGAATCAAACTCAATATCCGACACTTATAATATTCGGAAAAAAAAAAACTCGTACAACTTCCGACTACAAAAAAAATCTTATTATCTAACTACTCATGCATTAAATTTTTTCATTCAATGAATATCAAAAATAATTTTTATTCATGAACATCAAAATTACAGGAAAATAAAGAAGTTAAAATTCTTTTTATCCTTTTCCCTAGTTCTATTGAACCGACCCCATAAAACTCTCGTGAGACACACATATAAATAAAGGAACAAAAAAAAGAAAATAATCAAAAACTCATTCACAAAACAAAAAACAAATCTCAGAAAAATTCAGACACAGCTTCAACAACAATCTAAGCATTTCTCGAAGTGCTATTTCTGAATTCTGTTCCTCTTCTTGTCAGGTATTTCACTCATTTTCTGTTTTTCAATATTGCTTTCGTCGTTTGTTATTATCAATAGAATAAAAATCAAATTTTTTAATCAATAGATGAATGAATAAACATGGTTAAGGCTGTAGTTGCGTTGCTGTTATTAGGGTTTTTATTTATTTTTTCATTTGAAAGTTGTAATCAAGCTATAATATGTAATCTGGAATTGAAAAAATTGATCTTTTTGTGTTTTTATTTCTGGGTTTAATTTTTTGTATTTGTTTCTTGTATCTTACTTAGGGAGGAATTGAGGGGTAGTTAAATTTTGTGGTTTTATTGATTTAACTATTTTTTGTAGTTTTGAGTTTTGGTTTAGGGAAGAATTGAGGGGTAGTTGAATATTGTGTTTTGTATTTGAGTGTTTGAATTGTTGATTCAACTTATTGTTATAGTTTTGAGTTTTAGGTTTGGGAAGAATTGAGGGGTAAGTTGAATGTTGTGGTTTTATTTTGTTAACTGTGTGTGTGCGCGCGCGTGTGTGTGTGTCTGAGATTCCTTGAGTGTTTGAATTGTTGATAGAACTTATTGTTATAGTTTTGGATTTTGGGTTATGGAAGAATTGAGGGTCAGTTGAATATTATGGTTTGGTTGTGTGTGTGTGTCTGAGATTCTGAGTCTTTGAATTGTGTTGAACTTTAGTTTTGAATTTTAGGTTTGGGAAGAATTGAAGGGTGGTTTGGTTGTTGATTTTATTGTTATGTTATTTGTAACTGAGATTGTTTTCGATTTATATTATTGTTAATAGTTTGAATTTTGGGTGCAGAAGGAACATTCGAAAGGAATGAGCTTGCAGACACGAAGAGATAGGAGGGAAGGGGGGTCGAGGTTCCCACCACAACGTGCTCCTCGTCAAGAATGGGTTCCGAAAGGAACTGGAGCATCCACCACCACCTCTACCACTGCTCCCACAACCACTGCCACCGCCACCACAGCTGTTGTCGACCCTACAAGTTTGCACTCTCATCAGAAGAACACTAATGGTGATGGTGGTTCATCCAATCAAGGATCTGTTGTTTCTCCTCCGTTGGCTAGGCATAGAAGTAATCATCATGTTACTCATCGTGTGGAAAGGGAACATGTCGCTCATCGTGTTGAAAGGGAACATGTTGCTCATAGTGTTGATAGGGAACATGTTGCTCATCAAGTGGAAAGGGAAAATGTTGCTCATCGGGTGGAAAGGGAAAATATTGCTCATCGGGTGGAAAGGCAACATGTTGCTCATCGGGTGGAAAGGGATAAAGGGAGGAGTGGTAATACGGCTGGGAGGGAATACGGATCGAGGGACTCTAGTTTGCCTCAATTGGTGCAAGAGATTCAGGAGAAGCTCACAAGAGGTACAGTGGAGTGCATGATTTGCTATGATATGGTTCGTAGGTCTGCACCTATTTGGTCTTGCTCCAGCTGCTACTCTATCTTTCACCTGAATTGTATCAAGAAGTGGGCTCGTGCTCCCACCTCGGTTGATTTATCGGCAGAGAAGAATCTAGGGTTTAATTGGCGGTGTCCTGGTTGTCAGTTCGTGCAGCATACATCTTCAAGGGATATTAAGTATGTTTGCTTTTGTGGGAAGAGGACAGACCCTCCGCATGATTTGTATCTGACACCTCATTCGTGTGGTGAACCGTGTGGGAAGCCTCTTGAGAAGGAGGTGTTGTCTACTGAAGGGAGAAAGGACCAGCTTTGCCCTCATGCTTGTGTCTTGCAATGCCATCCTGGTCCATGTCCCCCGTGTAAAGCATTTGCCCCTCCTCGTTTGTGTCCTTGTGGAAAGAAAAGAATCGCCACCCGTTGCTCTGATCGGCAGTCTGATCTTACCTGCGGTCAGCGCTGTGATAAGCTTCTTAATTGTGGACGACATCGCTGTGAAAATGCTTGCCATGTGGGTCCTTGTGATCCTTGTCAGGTGCTAATCAATGCCTCTTGCTTTTGTAGTAAAATGACGCAGGTTATTTTTTGTGGAGAGATGGCTATGAAAGGTGAATTTAAAGTAGAAGATGGAGTTTTTTCTTGTGGTTCTAATTGTGGAACGGAACTTAGTTGCGGTAATCATATATGCCGTGATGTTTGTCATCCAGGCGGCTGTGGTGAATGTGAATTTTTACCAAGCCGGGTTAAGACATGCTGTTGTGGAAAAACAAAGTTGGAGGACGAACGGAAGAGTTGTGTGGATCCGATACCTACATGCTCACAAGTATGTGGCAAGCTCCTTCCTTGCGGGATACATGCTTGTAAGGAGTCATGCCATGTTGGGGAATGTCCACCGTGTAAGGTCCTAATTTCACAGAAATGCCGTTGTGGCTCAACTTCGCGAACTGTTGAATGCTATAAAACAATAACGGAGAATCAGAAATTTACTTGTGAAAAGCCATGTGGGGCAAAGAAGAATTGTGGAAGGCACCGATGTAGTGAAAAATGTTGTCCATTGTCTGGTCCAAATAAGGACTTGACTATTGCAGATTGGGATCCTCACTTTTGTTCCATGCTTTGTGGAAAGAAGCTGAGATGTGGCCAGCATGTATGTGAAACGTTGTGTCACAGTGGTCATTGCCCACCGTGTCTTGAAACAATCTTCACCGATTTAACATGTGCTTGTGGTAGGACTTCAATTCCTCCTCCCCTACCTTGTGGTACAATGCCTCCCTTATGTCAACTTCCATGTTCAGTTCCTCAGCCATGTGGTCATTTGGGCTCTCATAGTTGCCATTTTGGAGATTGCCCTCCTTGTTCGGTACCTGTGTCGAAAGAATGTGTCGGTGGCCATGTCATTCTTAGGAATATACCTTGTGGCTCAAATAATATTAGATGCAATAATCCCTGTGGAAGGACTAGACAATGCGGTTTACATGCATGCGGAAGAACATGCCACTCACCACCTTGTGATACTCTACCTGATTTTGTGAAAGGATACCGAGCGCCATGTGGGCAGACATGTGGTGCTCCAAGGAGTGGCTGCCGGCACATGTGTATGGCTCAATGTCACCCTACCATATCTTGCCCTGATGTAAGATGCGAGTTCCCCGTTACAATTACTTGCTCTTGTGGCCGCATATCAGCTAATGTTCCTTGTGATGTGGGTGGTAGCAATAGTAACTATAATGCTGATGCAATTTATGAAGCTTCCATTATTCAAAAATTGCCCGCGCCACTTCAACCGGTTGATGCTAATGGCCAAAAAGTTCCCCTTGGGCAAAGAAAGCTGATGTGTGATGAGGAATGTGCTAAGTTGGAACGTAAAAGGGTTCTTGCCGATGCCTTTGACATCACTCCAAGTCTTGATGCTCTCCACTTCGGTGAGAATTCTTCTTTTGAATTGCTTTCTGACACATTTAGACGTGATCCGAAATGGGTTTTGGCTGTTGAAGAGAGATGCAAAGTATTAGTACTTGGGAAAAGCAAAGGAACTACACATGGTTTAAAAATCCATGTCTTTTGCCCTATGATAAAGGATAAAAGAGATGCCGTGAGATTGATTGCTGAAAGATGGAAGCTTGCGGTGAATGCTGCTGGTTGGGAACCAAAGCGATTTGTCGTAATTTCTGTTACTCAAAAATCTAAGGCCCCAGCTCGTGTGCTCGGTGTTAAGGGTACCACAACTTTAAACGCGCCACTTCCTACTGCATTTGATCCCTTGGTTGATATGGACCCAAGGCTTGTTGTCTCGTTTCCAGACTTGCCAAGGGACGCTGATATTAGTGCCTTGGTGTTGAGATTTGGCGGCGAATGTGAGCTTGTTTGGTTGAACGACAAAAATGCTTTGGCTGTTTTTCATGATCCTGCCCGAGCTGCAACTGCGATGAGGAGATTGGATCATGGAACAGTTTATCAGGGTGCTGTTTCTTTTGTCCAGAGTGCCGGAGCATCAGCGGTGTCTTCGGTTACCAATGCATGGGGAGGTACGAAAGATGGAGGAGGACTGTCAACACTGAGAAGTAATCCATGGAAAAAGGCAGTGGTTCTCGACCCGGGTTGGAAAGAAGATTCATGGGGTGATGAACAATGGGCTGCCGGTGGTTCTGCAAATATTCAACCATCAGTTTTGAAGAAAGAAGCGCCGATACCCGCTTCATTGAATCCTTGGAATGTTTTAAACCAGGAATCGAGTTCAAGTTCATCACCGACAACCGTCATGAGAAGTTTAACTTCTGGAAAACAAGCCGAAAGTGGAGATGTCTCAACTAGGTTGGAGTCTTCTTCACGTAGCGCAAATGTAGGAAACTTGGATGCAAGAGATGATTCTGAAGTTGTAGATGATTGGGAGAAGGCTTTTGAATGAGGGAAAGTAATGAAAATCAAACAAAAAGTAATCTTTTTATTGTTAGAAATTTGATATACTGTTGCAAAGTAGACATGAGGTTTAAGGTATCTCCTTGCCATGTTTTGTTAGTTTTGGCAAGTCAAGGTTATTTTCACCCATTTTAGATAAATGTTTCAAAATTTAAACTCATTGGATCCTCTTACCCAGACTGAGAAATGGGGTATTAGGCTTTAGGGAAAAATGCATATTGTTAATGCTCTATATTTTCTCAAAGTGCATTGATCAGTTAATGAAATCTTGTTTTGATCTTGTATTCATTGGAATTATCATATGAAGCCTTTAACTAAGGGTTCTCTTTTTGGATTCTGTTAGTGCTGATATTACAATGTAATGGCAGTTTTTTTTTTTGTTAATCATGTTATTGGTGTGAAATAGTCACTGACTTTGTCAATGATTAATCTCAATCAAAGAACCCGACTTATCAACAAATTGAGACTTTACTTAAGAGAAGCCAAGTTCAGTTCGACTTAGAACAATGTAATGTTCATAAGTTTTGGGGAGATTGTCTAGGCTTGAAATGTTCTTAAATATTCAAGTAATGGATATTTATACAACAGAAGTTTGATTAATGATCCTATATTGTATGATAATAACTTCATTTTCATTTTTATCTTTCATATTTATACGAGCTTAGTTCTTATTTTAGCTACAACAAATTTATAAATTTCTTAACCTGAGCTAATTTTTTTTTAAAATTATGTGATCCATTAATTACTAAATTTGTTTTTAATTTCAATTTATCAGTCAAAAAAAGTTAGATGCATAATACTCAATACTTAGGTTACATGAAGTAATGATGAAAGAGTTATGTCACAAAAATGAGCTTAAGATGAATACTCCTTCCAGTCTTTATTATAAGAAAAAGTTTACTTTTTAGATTTATAGAATGTTGGATGTATCTAGTCAATAATATAAACCAGATACATCCAACATTCTATGAATCTAAAAAATAAACTTCTTCTTATAATAAGGATTGGAGGTAGGCATGGCAACAGAACCCGTACCCGCGGGTACCCGCCCGAACCCACCCCGAGTTTGACGGGGAAAAACCGATTTGACTGGGTTTGGGTTCGGGTTTGGGTTTTCCCCGATTTCAAAACATGGGGATGGGGCGGGTAACGGAGATATTGGTACCCACCCCGAACCCGTCCCCGAACCCGCCCGTTTATATAAAATTACTATATTACCCCTATTTATTTATTTATAATGTCACAGATCATATAGTTTATCTACTTGAGTTAGGATTTTTAATGAACAATGGTTCTTAGTTATTTGTTTTTTTAGCAATTTCAGTGAACAATGATGTAGAACATTCTTGGTTATGTGGTTGTTTTGACGGTATTTTGGAATATTGGTTTGTACCGGTACTATTTTATGGTTTTGATAATTTTGGTTTGATATTTTGGAATATCATTTCATTTGTATGTTTAATGCATTGAAATTTTGGTTTGTACTTTATTATTTGAAAATTTTTGTATTGTATGTATGTCAGTGTTCGGGAAAATTTTGGGTTCGGGTAAGGTTCAGCAGGGCAGGGCAAGGTTCGGGGATACCCGAACCCATTTGGGTATACCCGAACCCATTTGGGACGGGGATTGGGTTCAATTTTTCATCCCCGTCGGGTAATGGGCGGGGAACGGGTATTTATCAATGATTCGGGTATGGGGAACGGGGAAGGTAAAAACCGTACCCGCGGGTACCCATTGCCATGCCTAATTGGAGGGAGTAGTTTGGACATTAGTCTGTTAGTGGGGAATATATGCTCACCAAGGCGTGATTAAGACACATGCATATTGATTCATGTGGAATTTGCCAAATTTTCCATTGATGTATTATTAACAAAAACTTGAAGAGACAAAAATTAGATATACAGTATTAAGCTTAAGTATACAAGAAATTACTAAGTGGAGATGAACAAATAAATAAGTTGATGAAGAATAATTTGGTGTTTTTTTTTTGGACTAATTTGGAGTTTGTTTGAATACATAGGAGTTTAAGTGTATAAAGTGTTTTTAAAATCAATATGAAAATATGAATTAAAATATAAAAATTAGTCAAGTTATTATTGTGTTATATACATTTATTATTGAGCCCCATTAATGGACTGTTAGATTGATTCTCTAGATTAGTTGGGTCTTACTGAATTTTTTAAAACAAGTTTTGATCTTTTTCTTATTATTTTTGGAGTAAAATTTATTTTATTCTGACCAAACAAGTTAAATTTTCTAAAATGTATGTGGTTTGTGTTTTCAGTTTTAAGGTCTCAAATATAAATTTTCTAAAAGGTCCACAATAACCAATTTCATTCACACCAAGTCACTTTTCCTCTTCACTAACACTGGCTATAAAAAACTAAAAACCTTAGACTATAACTAGGCCATTTAATTATTAAGGTATAGTGGTATGATTTCTAAGTTGATAGTTACTAAATTTCATAAACAATGACAAGAATTCTTGATATATACTGTTCTTATGGTAAATCCAAACTAGTTTATCAAGTACATTTAATCCTACTTAAGGTAAGACTCGAATTTGTTTGGAAAGACCATTAGTATAAAGGATACCAATTTACCGGTAAGGAAGTTATGATTAAATCTGTTTTACAACGGCATATGTTATGAGTATCTATGTTTTATCGGATTCTTTGAAAGAACGATCAATGCTTTTTGGTAGGGTGGTAATAACAATAAAGACATCTGGTGGCTTGCTTGGGACTCTAAGGAAGGGGGGGGGGGGGGGGGGGGGGGGGGGGTATAGGATTCTGTGACTTTCTAATGTTCAACATGACAATTGTGGCAAGAGTTCTCAAGGCTAGGCACTTTCCTCGGCCGTCACTTCTTGAATCTAACTTTGGGAGTAATCCTAGCTTTACTTGGAGGAGTATTTGGAAATAAAAAAAGACAATTTTTTTTTTTTATTTTTTATGTTAAGAGAAAAATATGATTGTTTTTTTTACACAAAATTTGATTTTTTTTTTTTTAGTCTTTAGGAAAATTTATCAACCAGAGATGAGGGATGTGAATACAAATATTGAATTGTTGGTCTAAGCATTTTTTGAAGTAAAAATAAAGTAATCTTAAAATTTTGTAATCAAAATAACTCTAACATGTCCTTTTAGACATTTGCATCTTACTGAATTTTTCAATTTAGGGGATAGGATTGAGATTTTGACTGATTATCTTGACAAAAAAAGTCTTGAAGATTTTAAAAGACTTTGTGAGATTATATTAACTTTGTGGGAGTTTAAAAGACATTTTTAAAAGTGTTCTTACAATCAGGATTTTTAGCGTAAGATTTTAATGGTTTCATAACATACATTTTAAAGATTTCAAAGTACTTTATGAATTTTTAAGATTTCAAATGTTTTTTTTTTAAGACTCGGTATCCGGTACATAGATAAACTAATCTAAAGGATACCAATTCCACTAGCAGGAGGTTCGTTTGAATTAGTCTGATACAAGAAACGACTAAGATGATTCGAACATATTACATCATTTAAGATCATAGTTAACACCACCAATGTAGCTAGATTAAAAATTATGGGAGGGTCGTATGCAGCGGAATTAGAAATTTTTTATGTGTCGTGATGAGTGTGCACGCGTGCGTGCGTATGTGTGCGTGCGGATGCGTGCGCGTGTAAAATGAGGTGTCAAAATACACTAATATAATATTTGAGTAATTTCATTAGTGATCTATTTCTTTATTTCTTACTGCTTGTACTTGATCCATTAATTAGTGATCTATTTCCTGATTATTGGACCATGTAAAGACAGTTTGCATATAAAATCATATTAAAAAATATACCAACTGAACCATAAGTAATTATATTGAATGATAAACAGAGTTACGAAGGAGGCAAAACTCCAATCCTTGTACATTATTTAAAAAACCAAAATAAAAAATCTATTTAATGGAGGAAAGTTGTACAACGCTTTAATGGAGTCAAAGGTAGTACATTTACAGAGCTCCTATTTTGAAAAGAAGCAACAACATCACAGATCACTTTGATGTCATATATACCTGACTTCCAAATAGCAAGTTTCCATCGAAATCTTCCGACAGCTATGATTCTCAAGCTCAAACTTCCATCCATATGAGCTCGAGTCAAATCAGGACCGACTGAAGGTTGGACACTAACACCTTTCCCACTTAAAGAAGAAGAGAAGAAATCTATTTCTCGTTCTCCTTGACTGCACGGTGGCGCAGTTGATTCCACTATGTTTTGATCATTGTAACTTGCATAAATTTGAAATTTATTATAATTTATGCATACTTTTCTATTTGGATTTATTGAACGTAAATTTATTATTATTTATGAGTCCATGATTGTTCCAGAAAGGCTCAATCTATGGATGCTAATTTTTGTTAACATGAATTGAGGTTTGGATGGTTTATAAGCAAAGATTAGATAAACAACAAAGATGAGCAGTAAAAGGGATACAAGGAGTGCTGATAAAATAATGAAAAAACGCTACGAAATTGCCATTGTGAGTAATTTTAAAATAAAAAAAATGAAGGAGTAAGAAATAATAGAGGAGACAGAGAGTATGATTAAGATTAATGCAGAACCTTAAAATAGATATGAATGGAAGTGAAAGTGGGTTTATAGTAAGAAGATTGAAAGTGCCTATTTATAGGCTTTATACACATTACTAGATAGTTCATACACATTACTA
Organism: Trifolium pratense; assembly: GCF_020283565.1. Lineage (NCBI taxonomy): Eukaryota > Viridiplantae > Streptophyta > Magnoliopsida > Fabales > Fabaceae > Trifolium > Trifolium pratense. Next base: position 31,692,399 of record NC_060061.1, on the reverse strand, counting down.
GAACACATCGAAATTTCATTTAATTTGTTTGCCTTTTTTAAAGAACAATCATTGAGTATTGACAATCATTAGAATTGTGAGTCGGGTGATAACAAGAACACATTGTGGCATCACCTCATCAATGAAAAAGATGTATCAACAAGATGGTAAAAGTAGGATGTCGTAAGCCTCTAGTAGGTTGGTAACACTTTGGGGTGATAACAAGATGGTGATGGTCCATACGTTAAATAGATATGAATGGAAGTGAAAGTAGGTTTATAGTAAGAAGATTGAAAGTGGGTTTATAGTAAGAAGATTGAAAGTGAAGTGGGTTTATAGTAAGAAGTGTTAGTAGTTGAAAGGTTGCTATAGAGTAGTATTAGAAGCTTGGTTAAAAGAAAGTTAGAATAATTGTGTGATGAAGGAAATATTGGAATATGGACTAAGAGCTTATAGGAGAAAATGTTATTGATTTCTTGGATTGCTCAATTACATGGTTGAAGTACCTATTTATAGGCTTTATACACATTACTAGATAGTTCATACACATTACTAGATAATACAATAATTTAGAAATTTCTAGCTTTACAATGTAACAAGTATCTTCTAGAAATTTTCATCACATTTCAACAAGAAGTTTGAAAGTGGGTTTTCAATCATCTATTTTAAACATTTTTTGCGTGTGTAATATCCGAGACTCAATGACAAAAATCAGTCCTGAAATACCAATTTCAGGTTAAGAAAGAATTTCCGTTAGAATTTTGAAACTCAACTGATTGAATGCAATTTTGAAACTAAACTGATTGAATGCATATATATACGCATAAAGTGAGGGGGGGGGGGGGGGGGTCCATGCTTAATCATACATGCTACAAAATATAAGCTTATACAAATGTTACATTTTCCATTCCAAATAAATCTATTCCCTTTTCTTTTACTATCTGTGAGTGTGTGCGTGCGTATGCATGCGCGTGTAAAATGAGGTGTCAAAATACAATAATATAATATTTGAGTAATTTCATTAGTGATCTATTTCCTTATTTCTTACGGCTTGTTCTTGATCCATTAATTAGTGATCTATTTCCTGATTATTGGACCATGTAAAGACAGTTTGCATATAAAATCATATTAAAAAATATACCAACTGAACCATAAGTAATTATATTGAATGATTAATAGAGTTACAAAGGAGGCAAAACTCCAATCCTTGTACATTATTTAAAAAACCAAAATTCCAAAATTAAAAATCTATTTAATGGAGGAAAGTGGTACAACGCTTTAATGGAGTCAAAGGTAGTACATTTACAGAGCTCCTATTTTGAAAAGAAGCAACAACATCACAGATCACTTTGATGTCATATATACCTGACTTCCAAATAGCAAGTTTCCATCGAAATCTTTCGACAGCTATGATTCTCAAGTTAAAACTTCCATCCGTATGAGCTCGAGTCAAATCAGGACCGACTGAAGGTGGGACACTAACACCTTTCCAACTTAAAGAAGAAGAGAAGAAATCTATTTCTCGTTCTCCTTGACTGCACGGTGGCGCAGTTGATTCCGCTATGTTTTGATCATTGTAACTTGCATAAATTTGAAATTTATTATAATTTATGCATACTTTTCTATTTAGATTTATTGAAAGTAAATTTATTATTATTTATGAGTCCATGATTGTTCCAGAAAGGCTCAATCTATGGATGCTAATTTTTGTTAACATGAAATGAGGTTTGGATGGTATATAAGCAAAGATTAGATAAACAACAAAGATGAGCAGTAAAAGGGATACAAGGAGTGCTGATAAAATAATGAAAAAACGCTTCCAAATTGCCATTGTGAGTAATTTAAAAAAAAAATAAAAATATGAAGGAGTAAGAAATAATAGAGGAGACAGAGAGTATGATTAAGATTAATGCAGAACCTTAAAATAGATATGAATGGAAGTGAAAGTGGGTTTATAGTAAGAAGATTGAAAGTGAAGTGGGTTTATAGTAAGAAGCGTTAGTAGTTGAAAGGTTGTTATAGAGTAGTGCGTGCGTGCGTGCGTATGCGTGCACGTGTAAAATGAGGTGTCAAAATACACAAATATAATATTTGAGTAATTTCATTAGTGATCTATTTCCTTATTTCTTACTGCTTGTACTTGATCCATTAATTAGTGATCTATTTCCTGATTATTGGACCATGTAAAGACAGTTTGCATATAAAATCATATTAAAAAAATATACCAACTGAACCATAAGTAATTATATTGAATGATAAACAGAGTTACAAATGAGGCAAAACTCCAATCCTTGTACATTATTTAAAAAACCAAAATTAAAAATCTATTTAATGGAGGAAAGTGGTACAACGCTTTAATGGAGTCAAAGGTAGTACATTTACAGAGCTCCTATTTTTGAAAAGAAGCAACAGCATCACAGATCACTTTGATGTCATATATACCTGACTTCCAAATAGCAAGTTTCCATCGAAATCTTCCGACAGCTATGATTCTCAAGCTCAAACTTCTATCTGTATGAGCTCGAGTCAAATCAGGACCGACTGAAGGTGGGACACTAACACCGTTCCCACTTAAAGAAGAAGAGAAGAAATCTATTTCTCGTTCTCCTTGACTGCACGGTGGCGCAGTTGATTCCGCTATATTTTGATCGTTGTAACTTGCATAAATTTAAAATTTATTATAATTTATGCATACTTTTCTATTTGGATTTATTGAACGTAAATTTATTATTATTTATGAGTCCATGATTGTTCCAGAAAGGCTCAATCTATGGATGCTAATTTTTGTTAACATGAATTGAGGTTTGGATGGTTTATAAGCAAAGATTAGATAAACAACAAAGATGAGCAGTAAAAGGGATACAAGGAGTGCTGATAAAATAATGAAAAAACGCTTCCAAATTGCCATTGTGAGTAATTTAAAAAAAAAAATAAAAATATGAAGGAGTAAGAAATAATAGAGGAGATAGAGAGTATGATTAAGATTAATGCAGAACCTTAAAATAGATATGAATGGAAGTGAAAGTGGGTTTATAGTAAGAAGATTGAAAGTGAAGTGGGTTTATAGTAAGAAGCGTTAGTAGTTGAAAGGTTGCTATAGAGTAGTGCGTGCGTGCGTGCGTATGCGTGCACGTGTAAAATAAAGTGTCAAAATACACAAATATAATATTTGAGTAATTTCATTAGTGATCTATTTCCTTATTTCTTACTGCTTGTACTTGATCCATTAATTAGTGATCTATTTCCTGATTATTGGACCATGTAAAGACAGTTTGCATATAAAATCATATTAAAAAATATACCAACTGAACCATAAGTAATTATATTGAATGATTAATAGAGTTACAAAGGAGGCAAAACTCCAATCCTTGTACATTATTTAAAAAACCAAAATTCCAAAATTAAAAATCTATTTAATGGAGGAAAGTGGTACAACGTTTTAATGGAGTCAAAGGTAGTACATTTACAGAGCTCCTATTTTGAAAAGAAGCAACAACATCACAGATCACTTTGATGTCATATATACCTGTCTTCCAAATAGCAAGTTGCCATCGAAATCTTTCGACAGCTATGATTCTCAAGTTAAAACTTCCATCCGTATGAGCTCGAGTCAAATCAGGACCGACTGAAGGTGGGACACTAACACCTTTCCCACTTAAAGAAGAAGAGAAGAAATCTATTTCTCGTTCTCCTTGACTGCACGGTGGCGCAGTTGATTCCGCTATGTTTTGATCATTGTAACTTGCATAAATTTGAAATTTATTATAATTTATGCATACTTTTCTATTTGGATTTATTGAACGTAAATTTATTATTATTTATGAGTCCATGATTGTTCCAGAAAGGCTCAATCTATGGATGCTAATTTTTGTTAACATGAATTGAGGTTTGGATGGTTTATAAGCAAAGATTAGATAAACAACAAAGATGAGCTGTAAAAGGGATACAAGGAGTGCTGATAAAATAATGAAAAAATGCTTCCAAATTGCCATTGTGAGTAATTTAAAAAAATCTAAAAATATGAAGGAGTAAGAAATAATAGAGGAGACAGAGAGTATGATTAAGATTAATGCAGAACCTTAAAATAGATATGAATGGAAGTGAAAGTGGGTTTATAGTAAGAAGATTGAAAGTGAAGTGGGTTTATAGTAAGAAGCGTTAGTAGTTGAAAGGTTTCTATAGAGTAGTGCGTGCGTGCGTGCGTATGCGTGTAAAATGAGGTGTCAAAATACACTAATATAATATTTGAGTAATTTCATTAGTGATCTATTTCCTTATTTCTTACTGCTTGTACTTGATCCATTAATTAGTGATCTATTTCCTGATTATTGGACCATGTAAAGACAGTTTGCATATAAAATCATATTAAAAAATATACCAACTGAACCATAAGTAATTATATTGAATGATAAACAGAGTTACAAAGGAGGCAAAACTCCAATCCTTGTACATTATTTAAAAAACCAAAATTAAAAATCTATTTAATGGAGGAAAGTGGTACAACGCTTTAATGGAGTCAAAGGTAGTACATTTACAGAGCTCCTATTTTTGAAAAAAGCAACAGCATCACAGATCACTTTGATGTCATATATACCTGACTTCCAAATAGCAGGTTTCCATCGAAATCTTCCGATAGCTATGATTCTCAAGCTCAAACTTCCATTTGTATGAGCTCGAGTCAAATCAGGACCGACTGAAGGTGGGACACTAACACCTTTCCAGCTTAAAGAAGAAGAGAAGAAATCTATTTCTCGTTCTCCTTGACTGCACGGTGGCGCAGTTGATTCCGCTATATTTTGATCATTGTAACTTGCATAAATTTGAAATTTATTATAATTTATGCATACTTTTCTATTTGGATTTATTGAACGTAAATTTATTATTATTTATGAGTCCATGATTGTTCCAGAAAGGCTCAATCTATGGATGCTAATTTTTGTTAACATGAATTGAGGTTTGGATGGTTTATAAGCAAAGATTAGATAAACAACAAAGATGAGCAGTAAAAGGGATACAAGGAGTGCTGATAAAATAATGAAAAAACGCTTCCAAATACATGCTACAAAATATAAGCTTATACAAATGTTACGTTTGCCATTCCAAATACATCTATTCCCTTTTCTTTTACTATCTGTGCGTGCGTATGTGTGCGTGCGTGCGTGCGTGCGTATGCGTGCGCGTGTAAAATGAGGTGTCAAAATACACTAATATAATATTTGAGTAATTTCATTAGTGATTTATTTCCTTATTTCTTACTGCTTGTACTTGATCCATTAATTTGTGATCTATTTCCTGATTATTGGACCATGTAAAGACAGTTTGCATATAAAATCATATTAAAAAATATACCAACTGAACCATAAGTAATTATATTGAATGATAAACAGAGTTAAAGAGGAGGCAAAACTCCAATCCTTGTACATTATTTAAAAAACCAAAATTGAAAATCTATTTAATGGAGGAAAGTGGTACAACGCTTTAATGGAGTCAAAGGTAGTACATTTACAGAGCTCCTATTTTTGAAAAGAAGCGACAACATCACAGATCACTTTGATGTCATATATACCTGACTTCCAAATAGCAAGTTTCCATCGAAATCTTTCGACAGCTATGATTCTCAAGCTCAAACTTCCATCCGTATGAGCTCGAGTCAAATCAGGACCGACTGAAGGTGGGACACTAACACCTTTCCCACTTAAAGAAGAAGAGAAGAAATCTATTTCTCGTTCTCCTTGACTGCACGGTGGCGCAGTTGATTCCGCTATGTTTTGATCATTGTAACTTGCATAAATTTGAAATTTATTATAATTTATCAATACTTTTCTATTAGGATTTATTGAACGTAAATTTATTATTATTTATGAGTCCATGATTGTTCCAGAAAGGCTCAATCTATGGATGCTAATTTTTGTTAACATGAATTGAGGTTTGGATGGTTTATAAGCAAAGATTACATAAACAACAAAGATGAGCAGTAAAAGGGATACAAGGAGTGCTGATAAAATAATGAAAAAACGCTTCCAAATACATGCTACAAAATATAAGCTTATACAAATGTTACGTTTGCCATTCCAAATACATCTATTCCCTTTTCTTTTACTATCTGTGCGTGCGTATGTGTGCGTGCGTGCGTGCGTATGCGTGCGCGTGTAAAATGAGGTGTCAAAATACACTAATATAATATTTGAGTAATTTCATTAGTGATTTATTTCCTTATTTCTTACTGCTTGTACTTGATCCATTAATTAGTGATCTATTTCCTGATTATTGGACCATGTAAAGACAGTTTGCATATAAAATCATATTAAAAAATATACCAACTGAACCATAAGTAATTATATTGAATGATAAACAGAGTTACAAAGGAGGCAAAACTCCAATCCTTGTACATTATTTAAAAAACCAAAATTAAAAATCTATTTAATGGAGTAAAGTGGTACAACGCTTTAATGGAGTCAAAGGTAGTACATTTACAGAGCTCCTATTTTTGAAAAGAAGCAACAGCATCACAGATCACTTTGATGTCATATATACCTGACTTCCAAATAGCAAGTTTCCATCGAAATCTTCCGACAGCTATGATTCTCAAGCTCAAACTTCCATCTGTATGAGCTCGAGTCAAATCAGGACCGACTGAAGGTGGGACACTAACACCTTTCCAGCTTAAAGAAGAAGAGAAGAAATCTATTTCTCGTTCTCCTTGACTGCACGGTGGCGCAGTTGATTCCGCTATATTTTGATCATTGTAACTTGCATAAATTTGAAATTTATTATAATTTATGCATACTTTTCTATTTGGATTTATTGAACGTAAATTTATTATTATTTATGAGTCCATGATTGTTCCAGAAAGGCTCAATCTATGGATGCTAATTTTTGTTAACATGAATTGAGGTTTGGATGGTTTATAAGCAAAGATTAGATAAACAACAAAGATGAGCAGTAAAAGGGATACAAGGAGTGCTGATAAAATAATGAAAAAACGCTTCCAAATACATGCTACAAAATATAAGCTTATACAAATGTTACGTTTGCCATTCCAAATACATCTATTCCCTTTTCTTTTACTATCTGTGCGTGCGTATGTGTGCGTGCGTGCGTGCGTATGCGTGCGCGTGTAAAATGAGGTGTCAAAATACACTAATATAATATTTGAGTAATTTCATTAGTGATTTATTTCCTTATTTCTTACTGCTTGTACTTGATCCATTAATTAGTGATCTATTTCCTGATTATTGGACCATGTAAAGACAGTTTGCATATAAAATCATATTAAAAAATATACCAACTGAACCATAAGTAATTATATTGAATGATAAACAGAGTTACAAAGGAGGCAAAACTCCAATCCTTGTACATTATTTAAAAAACCAAAATTGAAAATCTATTTAATGGAGGAAAGTGGTACAACGCTTTAATGGAGTCAAAGGTAGTACATTTACAGAGCTCCTATTTTTGAAAAGAAGCAACAACATCACAGATCACTTTGATGTCATATATACCTGACTCCCAAATAGCAAGTTTCCATCGAAATCTTTCGACAGCTATGATTCTCAAGCTCAAACTTCCATCCGTATGAGCTCGAGTCAAATCAGGACCGACTGAAGGTGGGACACTAACACCTTTCCCACTTAAAGAAGAAGAGAAGAAATCTATTTCTCGTTCTCCTTGACTGCACGGTGGCGCAGTTGATTCCGCTATGTTTTGATCATTGTAACTTGCATAAATTTGAAATTTATTATAATTTATCAATACTTTTCTATTAGGATTTATTGAACGTAAATTTATTATTATTTATGAGTCCATGATTGTTCCAGAAAGGCTCAATCTATGGATGCTAATTTTTGTTAACATGAATTGAGGTTTGGATGGTTTATAAGCAAAGATTAGATAAACAACAAAGATGAGCAGTAAAAGGGATACAAGGAGTGCTGATAAAATAATGAAAAAACGCTTCCAAATACATGCTACAAAATATAAGCTTATACAAATGTTACGTTTGCCATTCCAAATACATCTATTCCCTTTTCTTTTACTATCTGTGCGTGCGTATGTGTGCGTGCGTGCGTGCGTATGCGTGCGCGTGTAAAATGAGGTGTCAAAATACACTAATATAATATTTGAGTAATTTCATTAGTGATTTATTTCCTTATTTCTTACTGCTTGTACTTGATCCATTAATTAGTGATCTATTTCCTGATTATTGGACCATGTAAAGACAGTTTGCATATAAAATCATATTAAAAAATATACCAACTGAACCATAAGTAATTATATTGAATGATAAACAGAGTTACAAAGGAGGCAAAACTCCAATCCTTGTACATTATTTAAAAAACCAAAATTAAAAATCTATTTAATGGAGGAAAGTGGTACAACGCTTTAATGGAGTCAAAGGTAGTACATTTACAGAGCTCCTATTTTTGAAAAGAAGCAACAGCATCACAGATCACTTTGATGTCATATATACCTGACTTCCAAATAGCAAGTTTCCATCGAAATCTTCCGACAGCTATGATTCTCAAGCTCAAACTTCCATCCGTATGAGCTCGAGTCAAATCAGGACCGACTGAAGGTGGGACACTAACACCTTTCCCACTTAAAGAAGAAGAGAAGAAATCTATTTCTCGTTCTCCTTGACTGCACGGTGGCGCAGTTGATTCCGCTATGTTTTGATCATTGTAACTTGCATAAATTTGAAATTTATTATAATTTATGCATACTTTTCTATTTGGATTTATTGAACGTAAATTTATTATTAATTATGAGTCCATGATTGTTTCAGAAAGGCTCAATCTATGGATGCTAATTTTTGTTAACATGAATTGAGGTTTGGATGGTTTATAAGCAAAGATTAGATAAACAACAAAGATGAGCAGTAAAAGGGATACAAGGAGTGCTGATAAAATAATGAAAAAACGCTTCCAAATACATGCTACAAAATATAAGCTTATACAAATGTTACGTTTGCCATTCCAAATACATCTATTCCCTTTTCTTTTACTATCTGTGCGTGCGTATGTGTGCGTGCGTGCGTGCGTATGCGTGCGCGTGTAAAATGAGGTGTCAAAATACACTAATATAATATTTGAGTAATTTCATTAGTGATTTATTTCCTTATTTCTTACTGCTTGTACTTGATCCATTAATTAGTGATCTATTTCCTGATTATTGGACCATGTAAAGACAGTTTGCATATTAAATCATATTAAAAAATATACCAACTGAACCATAAGTAATTATATTGAATGATAAACAGAGTTACAAAGGAGGCAAAACTCCAATCCTTGTACATTATTTAAAAAACCAAAATTGAAAATCTATTTAATGGAGGAAAGTGGTACAACGCTTTAATGGAGTCAAAGGTAGTACATTTACAGAGCTCCTATTTTTGAAAAGAAGCAACAACATCACAGATCACTTTGATGTCATATATACCTGACTTCCAAATAGCAAGTTTCCATCGAAATCTTTCGACAGCTATGATTCTCAAGCTCAAACTTCCATCCGTATGAGCTCGAGTCAAATCAGGACCGACTGAAGGTGGGACACTAACACCTTTCCCACTTAAAGAAGAAGAGAAGAAATCTATTTCTCGTTCTCCTTGACTGCACGGTGGCGCAGTTGATTCCGCTATGTTTTGATCATTGTAACTTGCATAAATTTGAAATTTATTATAATTTATCAATACTTTTCTATTAGGATTTATTGAACGTAAATTTATTATTATTTATGAGTCCATGATTGTTCCAGAAAGGCTCAATCTATGGATGCTAATTTTTGTTAACATGAATTGAGGTTTGGATGGTTTATAAGCAAAGATTAGATAAACAACAAAGATGAGCAGTAAAAGGGATACAAGGAGTGCTGATAAAATAATGAAAAAACGCTTCCAAATACATGCTACAAAATATAAGCTTATACAAATGTTACGTTTGCCATTCCAAATACATCTATTCCCTTTTCTTTTACTATCTGTGCGTGCGTATGTGTGCGTGCGTGCGTGCGTATGCGTGCGCGTGTAAAATGAGGTGTCAAAATACACTAATATAATATTTGAGTAATTTCATTAGTGATTTATTTCCTTATTTCTTACTGCTTGTACTTGATCCATTAATTTGTGATCTATTTCCTGATTATTGGACCATGTAAAGACAGTTTGCATATAAAATCATATTAAAAAATATACCAACTGAACCATAAGTAATTATATTGAATGATAAACAGAGTTAAAGAGGAGGCAAAACTCCAATCCTTGTACATTATTTAAAAAACCAAAATTGAAAATCTATTTAATGGAGGAAAGTGGTACAACGCTTTAATGGAGTCAAAGGTAGTACATTTACAGAGCTCCTATTTTTGAAAAGAAGCGACAACATCACAGATCACTTTGATGTCATATATACCTGACTTCCAAATAGCAAGTTTCCATCGAAATCTTTCGACAGCTATGATTCTCAAGCTCAAACTTCCATCCGTATGAGCTCGAGTCAAATCAGGACCGACTGAAGGTGGGACACTAACACCTTTCCCACTTAAAGAAGAAGAGAAGAAATCTATTTCTCGTTCTCCTTGACTGCACGGTGGCGCAGTTGATTCCGCTATGTTTTGATCATTGTAACTTGCATAAATTTGAAATTTATTATAATTTATCAATACTTTTCTATTAGGATTTATTGAACGTAAATTTATTATTATTTATGAGTCCATGATTGTTCCAGAAAGGCTCAATCTATGGATGCTAATTTTTGTTAACATGAATTGAGGTTTGGATGGTTTATAAGCAAAGATTAGATAAACAACAAAGATGAGCAGTAAAAGGGATACAAGGAGTGCTGATAAAATAATGAAAAAACGCTTCCAAATACATGCTACAAAATATAAGCTTATACAAATGTTACGTTTGCCATTCCAAATACATCTATTCCCTTTTCTTTTACTATCTGTGCGTGCGTATGTGTGCGTGCGTGCGTGCGTATGCGTGCGCGTGTAAAATGAGGTGTCAAAATACACTAATATAATATTTGAATAATTTCATTAGTGATTTATTTCCTTATTTCTTACTGCTTGTACTTGATCCATTAATTAGTGATCTATTTCCTGATTATTGGACCATGTAAAGACAGTTTGCATATAAAATCATATTAAAAAATATACCAACTGAACCATAAGTAATTATATTGAATGATAAACAGAGTTACAAAGGAGGCAAAACTCCAATCCTTGTACATTATTTAAAAAACCAAAATTAAAAATCTATTTAATGGAGGAAAGTGGTACAACGCTTTAATGGAGTCAAAGGTAGTACATTTACAGAGCTCCTATTTTTGAAAAGAAGCAACAGCATCACAGATCACTTTGATGTCATATATACCTGACTTCCAAATAGCAAGTTTCCATCGAAATCTTTCGACAGCTATGATTCTCAAGCTCAAACTTCCATCTGTATGAGCTCGAGTCAAATCAGGACCGACTGAAGGTGGGACACTAACACCTTTCCCACTTAAAGAAGAAGAGAAGAAATCTATTTCTCGTTCTCCTTGACTGCACGGTGGCGCAGTTGATTCCGCTATGTTTTGATCATTGTAACTTGCATAAATTTGAAATTTATTATAATTTATGCATACTTTTCTATTTGGATTTATTGAACGTAAATTTATTATTAATTATGAGTCCATGATTGTTTCAGAAAGGCTCAATCTATGGATGCTAATTTTTGTTAACATGAATTGAGGTTTGGATGGTTTATAAGCAAAGATTAGATAAACAACAAAGATGAGCAGTAAAAGGGATACAAGGAGTGCTGATAAAATAATGAAAAAACGCTTCCAAATACATGCTACAAAATATAAGCTTATACAAATATTACGTTTGCCATTCCAAATACATCTATTCCCTTTTCTTTTACTATCTGTGCGTGCGTATGTGTGCGTGCGTGCGTGCGTATGCGTGCGCGTGTAAAATGAGGTGTCAAAATACACTAATATAATATTTGAGTAATTTCATTAGTGATTTATTTCCTTATTTCTTACTGCTTGTACTTGATCCATTAATTAGTGATCTATTTCCTGATTATTGGACCATGTAAAGACAGTTTGCATATAAAATCATATTAAAAAATATACCAACTGAACCATAAGTAATTATATTGAATGATAAACAGAGTTACAAAGGAGGCAAAACTCCAATCCTTGTACATTATTTAAAAAACCAAAATTGAAAATCTATTTAATGGAGGAAAGTGGTACAACGCTTTAATGGAGTCAAAGGTAGTACATTTACAGAGCTCCTATTTTTGAAAAGAAGCAACAACATCACAGATCACTTTGATGTCATATATACCTGACTTCCAAATAGCAAGTTTCCATCGAAATCTTTCGACAGCTATGATTCTCAAGCTCAAACTTCCATCCGTATGAGCTCGAGTCAAATCAGGACCGACTGAAGGTGGGACACTAACACCTTTCCCACTTAAAGAAGAAGAGAAGAAATCTATTTCTCGTTCTCCTTGACTGCACGGTGGCGCAGTTGATTCCGCTATGTTTTGATCATTGTAACTTGCATAAATTTGAAATTTATTATAATTTATCAATACTTTTCTATTAGGATTTATTGAACGTAAATTTATTATTATTTATGAGTCCATGATTGTTCCAGAAAGGCTCAATCTATGGATGCTAATTTTTGTTAACATGAATTGAGGTTTGGATGGTTTATAAGCAAAGATTAGATAAACAACAAAGATGAGCAGTAAAAGGGATACAAGGAGTGCTGATAAAATAATGAAAAAACGCTTCCAAATACATGCTACAAAATATAAGCTTATACAAATGTTACCTTTGCCATTCCAAATACATCTATTCCCTTTTCTTTTACTATCTGTGCGTGCGTATGTGTGCGTGCGTGCGTGCGTATGCGTGCGCGTGTAAAATGAGGTGTCAAAATACACTAATATAATATTTGAGTAATTTCATTAGTGATCTATTTCCTTATTTCTTACTGCTTGTACTTGATCCATTAATTAGTGATCTATTTCCTGATTATTGGACCATGTAAAGACAGTTTGCATATAAAATCATATTAAAAAATATACCAACTGAATCATAAGTAATTATATTGAATGATAAACAGAGTTACAAAGGAGGCAAAACTCCAATTCTTGTACATTATTTAAAAAACCAAAATTAAAAATCTATTTAATGGAGGAAAGTGGTACAACGCTTTAATGGAGTCAAAGGTAGTACATTTACAGAGCTCCTATTTTTGAAAAGAAGCAACAACATCACAGATCACTTTGATGTCATATATACCTGACTTCCAAATAGCAAGTTTCCATCGAAATCTTTCGACAGCTATGATTCTCAAGCTCAAACTTCCATCCGTATGAGCTCGAGTCAAATCAGGACCGACTGAAGGTGGGACACTAACACCTTTCCCACTTAAAGAAGAAGAGAAGAAATCTATTTCTCGTTCTCCTTGACTGCACGGTGGCGCAGTTGATTCCGCTATGTTTTGATCATTGTAACTTGCATAAATTTGAAATTTATTATAATTTATCAATACTTTTCTATTAGGATTTATTGAACGTAAATTTATTATTATTTATGAGTCCATGATTGTTCCAGAAAGGCTCAATCTATGGATGCTAATTTTTGTTAACATGAATTGAGGTTTGGATGGTTTATAAGCAAAGATTAGATAAACAACAAAGATGAGCAGTAAAAGGGATACAAGGAGTGCTGATAAAATAATGAAAAAACGCTTCCAAATACATGCTACAAAATATAAGCTTATACAAATGTTACGTTTGCCATTCCAAATACATCTATTCCCTTTTCTTTTACTATCTGTGCGTGCGTATGTGTGCGTGCGTGCGTGCGTATGCGTGCGCGTGTAAAATGAGGTGTCAAAATACACTAATATAATATTTGAATAATTTCATTAGTGATTTATTTCCTTATTTCTTACTGCTTGTACTTGATCCATTAATTAGTGATCTATTTCCTGATTATTGGACCATGTAAAGACAGTTTGCATATAAAATCATATTAAAAAATATACCAACTGAACCATAAGTAATTATATTGAATGATAAACAGAGTTACAAAGGAGGCAAAACTCCAATCCTTGTACATTATTTAAAAAACCAAAATTAAAAATCTATTTAATGGAGGAAAGTGGTACAACGCTTTAATGGAGTCAAAGGTAGTACATTTACAGAGCTCCTATTTTTGAAAAGAAGCAACAGCATCACAGATCACTTTGATGTCATATATACCTGACTTCCAAATAGCAAGTTTCCATCGAAATCTTCCGACAGCTATGATTCTCAAGCTCAAACTTCCATCTGTATGAGCTCGAGTCAAATCAGGACCGACTGAAGGTGGGACACTAACACCTTTCCCACTTAAAGAAGAAGAGAAGAAATCTATTTCTCGTTCTCCTTGACTGCACGGTGGCGCAGTTGATTCCGCTATGTTTTGATCATTGTAACTTGCATAAATTTGAAATTTATTATAATTTATGCATACTTTTCTATTTGGATTTATTGAACGTAAATTTATTATTAATTATGAGTCCATGATTGTTTCAGAAAGGCTCAATCTATGGATGCTAATTTTTGTTAACATGAATTGAGGTTTGGATGGTTTATAAGCAAAGATTAGATAAACAACAAAGATGAGCAGTAAAAGGGATACAAGGAGTGCTGATAAAATAATGAAAAAACGCTTCCAAATACATGCTACAAAATATAAGCTTATACAAATATTACGTTTGCCATTCCAAATACATCTATTCCCTTTTCTTTTACTATCTGTGCGTGCGTATGTGTGCGTGCGTGCGTGCGTATGCGTGCGCGTGTAAAATGAGGTGTCAAAATACACTAATATAATATTTGAGTAATTTCATTAGTGATTTATTTCCTTATTTCTTACTGCTTGTACTTGATCCATTAATTAGTGATCTATTTCCTGATTATTGGACCATGTAAAGACAGTTTGCATATAAAATCATATTAAAAAATATACCAACTGAACCATAAGTAATTATATTGAATGATAAACAGAGTTACAAAGGAGGCAAAACTCCAATCCTTGTACATTATTTAAAAAACCAAAATTGAAAATCTATTTAATGGAGGAAAGTGGTACAACGCTTTAATGGAGTCAAAGGTAGTACATTTACAGAGCTCCTATTTTTGAAAAGAAGCAACAACATCACAGATCACTTTGATGTCATATATACCTGACTTCCAAATAGCAAGTTTCCATCGAAATCTTTCGACAGCTATGATTCTCAAGCTCAAACTTCCATCCGTATGAGCTCGAGTCAAATCAGGACCGACTGAAGGTGGGACACTAACACCTTTCCCACTTAAAGAAGAAGAGAAGAAATCTATTTCTCGTTCTCCTTGACTGCACGGTGGCGCAGTTGATTCCGCTATGTTTTGATCATTGTAACTTGCATAAATTTGAAATTTATTATAATTTATCAATACTTTTCTATTAGGATTTATTGAACGTAAATTTATTATTATTTATGAGTCCATGATTGTTCCAGAAAGGCTCAATCTATGGATGCTAATTTTTGTTAACATGAATTGAGGTTTGGATGGTTTATAAGCAAAGATTAGATAAACAACAAAGATGAGCAGTAAAAGGGATACAAGGAGTGCTGATAAAATAATGAAAAAACGCTTCCAAATACATGCTACAAAATATAAGCTTATACAAATGTTACCTTTGCCATTCCAAATACATCTATTCCCTTTTCTTTTACTATCTGTGCGTGCGTATGTGTGCGTGCGTGCGTGCGTATGCGTGCGCGTGTAAAATGAGGTGTCAAAATACACTAATATAATATTTGAGTAATTTCATTAGTGATCTATTTCCTTATTTCTTACTGCTTGTACTTGATCCATTAATTAGTGATCTATTTCCTGATTATTGGACCATGTAAAGACAGTTTGCATATAAAATCATATTAAAAAATATACCAACTGAATCATAAGTAATTATATTGAATGATAAACAGAGTTACAAAGGAGGCAAAACTCCAATTCTTGTACATTATTTAAAAAACCAAAATTAAAAATCTATTTAATGGAGGAAAGTGGTACAACGCTTTAATGGAGTCAAAGGTAGTACATTTACAGAGCTCCTATTTTTGAAAAGAAGCAACAACATCACAGATCACTTTGATGTCATATATACCTGACTTCCAAATAGCAAGTTTCCATCGAAATCTTTCGACATCTATGATTCTCAAGCTCAAACTTCCATCTGTATGAGCTCGAGTCAAATCAGGACCGACTGAAGGTGGGACACTAACACCTTTCCCACTTAAAGAAGAAGAGAAGAAATCTATTTCTCGTTCTCCTTGACTGCACGGTGGCGCAGTTGATTCCGCTATGTTTTGATCATTGTAACTTGCATAAATTTGAAATTTATTATAATTTATCAATACTTTTCTATTTGGATTTATTGAACGTAAATTTATTATTATTTATGAGTCCATGATTGTTCCATAAAGGCTCAATCTATGGATGCTAATTTTTGTTAACATGAATTGAGGTTTGGATGGTTTATAAGCAAAGATTAGATAAACAACAAAGATGAGCTGTAAAAGGGATACAAGGAGTGCTGATAAAATAATGAAAAAACGCTTCCAAATACATGCTACAAAATATAAGCTTATACAAATGTTACGTTTGCCATTCCAAATACATCTATTCCCTTTTCTTTTACTATCTGTGCGTGCGTATGTGTGCGTGCGTGCGCGCGTGCGTATGCGTGCGCGTGTAAAATGAGGTGTCAAAATACACTAATATAATATTTGAGTAATTTCATTAGTGATCTATTTCCTTATTTCTTACTGCTTGTACTTGATCCATTAATTAGTGATCTATTTCCTGATTATTGGACCATGTAAAGACAGTTTGCATATAAAATCATATTAAAAAATATACCAACTGAATCATAAGTAATTATATTGAATGATAAACAGAGTTACAAATGAGGCAAAACTCCAATCCTTGTACATTATTTAAAAAACCAAAATTAAAAATCTATTTAATGGAGGAAAGTGGTACAACGCTTTAATGGAGTCAAAGGTAGTACATTTACAGAGCTCCTATTTTTGAAAAGAAGCAACAACATCACAGATCACTTTGATGTCATATATACCTGACTTCCAAATAGCAAGTTTCCATCGAAATCTTTCGACTGCTATGATTCTCAAGCTCAAACTTCCATCCGTATGAGCTCGAGTCAAATCAGGACCGACTGAAGGTGGGACACTAACACCTTTCCCACTTAAAGAAGAAGAGAAGAAATCTATTTCTCGTTCTCCTTGACTGCACGGTGGCGCAGTTGATTCCGCTATGTTTTGATCATTGTAACTTGCATAAATTTGAAATTTATTATAATTTATGCATACTTTTCTATTTGGATTTATTGAACGTAAATTTATTATTAATTATGAGTCCATGATTGTTTCAGAAAGGCTCAATCTATGGATGCTAATTTTTGTTAACATGAATTGAGGTTTGGATTGTTTATAAGCAAAGATTAGATAAACAACAAAGATGAGCTGTAAAAGGTGTAACGACCCAATTTTCAAATTATTAATTTTAATGTGTTAAAATATTTTATTTAACGTGGCATTTTAATTAAGTTAATAACTAGAGTTATTTATCGAGTACTTTAGTTATTAAGCGAATAGTGAGAGTTATCGTGTTATTGGGCCAAGCCAATTAGGCTTGAGGCCCAATGGGCCTTGTGTGTGTGTGTGTGGCGCCATATGGCCATGAGAGGGAGAAGAGAAATTCATTTTTCTCATGTTCTTATGTTCTTTGTTGGAACAAAATTGATTTAAAAATGTTTGCCCCTAAATATATAAAGGTTTTGATGATAACAAAGTATTAATTAACAAATTGGAAGGACTAAAAATTTATTTTAAGTGCGCAGATATAAGCATCATATAAGCTCTGAGTGAAGTTCAGAGGATGTGAATTCAGAAGTTCACAAGCGCTCAGAAGATGTTGGACTTCAGAGGTTACAACGTTCAGAGGATGAAGACTTCAGAACTTCTTGTCTGTCTACAAGCTTCATCAACCTCTGAAGATCTCTTTGAAAGCTGTGAAGATTCTCTTTACCAGTCAACTCTTCTACCAATGAAGAAAAGGACCTTTCAAGCCTGATCAGTTCAGCTACCTCTGTTTTGTCTGTCCTAACTTGAGAACGTGGGTCTTCAGTTTTGTTAGCTGAATAAGGAAAGTCCACTCTGCAGTAGTCAAAGTATCTGAAACTCTTTCTTAGTTTTGGATACAACCAAACTGCATCAAGACAGACTGCTTGAAGACAAAAGATTATCAACTCCAACGGTTCTTTTCTGCAACGACTCTTTTCTAGTGGTATATATACTAGAAGATTCAGCTACAACAAAAAAAACAATTATCAAAAATTGAACGTGCGCTGAACAAACTCTGAACTCTGTGATATACAAGCTCTGAACCTCTTATCAAGTGTTTTTGCACTTTAGTCAAATACTCTGTACTTTTTGTATTTGCTCTCTTTAGGTTCATCTAAGAGCATTTGTATATTTTTATATACTTTACTATTACTTGAGGAAACTTAAGCTTGTGTGCTTAAGTGTGAAACTTAAGCTTGTGTGCTTAAGTGTGAAACTTAAGCTTGTGTGCTTAAGTGTGAAGTCTTAAGCTTGTGTGCTTGAGCAGTGTTGAGAAGTCTCTTGCTTGTGTGCTTGAGCAAGTGTAATCTTGTGTGATTATAGTGAAATCCCTTGGAAGTGCAAGGGGACTGGACTACTCTCGTTTTGTGAGAGGAACCAGTATAAATTGCTTGTGTGACCTCTCTCTCTCTATATTGTTATTATTTGTGTTATTTTTCCGCTGCTAACGTAGTTGAGTTAAGAACTTGAAAAAGTTTTAACTTAGCTAAAACACAATTCAACCCCCCCTTCTTGTGTTTTCACACCTTCAATTGGCATCAGAGCGCCTGGTCTGTTACTTTCACTTAACAGTGAGACAGTAAAGATCTTGTGAGAACACTATGTCTGGAGGAGATGATAGTAGTACTAGAACAACCGGTGAAGCCGGTGATGCCAGTGGTGCTGGTGGTGGTCCTAGAAATGCTTTTGGTTTTGACTACTTAAGTAATGAATCACATGAACATAGTGGCAACAGAAAAGCCCCTATATTCAATGGTGATGCTTCATTATTTGAGTGGTGGAAAGAGAGACTGTATAGCAATATTACTGCTATTGATCATGAGCTGTGGGATTTGGTTGAGTTGGGAGTAACTTTTGAAAACTTAAATGAACATGGAAGGTTGTCCATTGAGCATAGAAAGTTACTCACACCAGCTAACTTAAAAACCTACACTAAGCATCATAGAGTAAAGGACATTGTTGTTGGTGCTATTAGACATGAGGATTATGTCAGAATAGAGAACAAGTCTACTGCTAAATCTATCTTTGATTCTATGTGTGCTACCTATGATGGTAATTGTAACACCCAAACCCCTTAACGCGAATTTATTAAATATAAATAAATAAAACACTTAAGAAAATCTAGGCGTCACATGTTAATAATGCAAACCACGGCATAATTTAAAATCATGCTAGCACAGCGGAATTAAAAGCGAATAATTATCATAATGTATAACATACAACAGTCATAATTGTTCACACAATATCCTTAGGCTCTAGGCCATATCAACAAAGGATATTATGTTTACAACCCAAAAGATTAGGAATAGCAAAGTTAAATATGCCATCACGGGCTCAATACAATCCAAACGAATAACCCGACCCGGTAAAACCTAACCAGAGCAATACTATACAACCCATCAAAAAGATATATAATATATATCTAAGGAGTAGTCTACGCTAACTCCTCACCAAAAAGTGTGCTACTCCAAGCACGAGCAACGCCCTCTAACTCTGATCGGGATCCTCAACCTGAGAACCTGAACCCCCAACGGTCCAGCACATAACACAAAACATGAGAGTTAGATCACATAATCAAAATACAAGTGTAAGTAAATCGATACTTAAACACTACTTCAATACCATAAGCATGCCTCACAATTATACATATACATATACATATATATACACATCTATAATCCAATTAGCAGTTCTCAAAATACATAATCGAATACCAACTATCAAGTATCAGTTATCAAATATCACAAGTAGTCAAACATGTGTCACATATCACTTATCAAGTAATGCACACATATAACCTAATGCAACTCTAATGCTTCAACTTCATGAATGTCAATCCTAGACATTACTAATGCATGTGGTACCATCTTCTTTATTAGAGTATCTCACCTCTAATATCCTTCTTTATCGGATAAATATAATCCGATATACTTCTTTATTGGAATATCCAATATCCTATTTAATTCATGAATGCATGTATATGTTTCATGAATCCACTCACAATTAATAGCATTAAGCTTCTTCCTTTACAATGTGGAATAATATCCAACATTCTTCATTATTAGAATAAACAATTATCCTAATATTCTTCATTAATCACTTCCTTTATCATATCTTATCATCATACAATTAATCATAGCTAAAAGCACCTAATTGTATGTTAGAATACCACAATTACATGTTATAAGTGCATAATTCCACTAACAAAACATCAACAAAATAGTCCTGTCACAGAGCTGTTCGTTGTAGCGAACAGGTAGCGAACACGTAGCGAACACGTTCGCTGTAGCGAACAGGTAGCGAACAGACACAGAGCCAAAATCCAATTAGCGAGCAGGTAGCGAACAGGTAGCGAACACGTTCGCTGTAGCGAACAGGTAGCGAACAGGTAGCGAACACGTTCGCTGTAGCGAACAGGTAGCGAACACGTTCGCTGTAGCGAACAGGTAGCGAACCACACCAGAAGAACATCTGTTCTTGAGTTCCAGAATACGATTTTTCACTCAAAATCACCCAAAATCCCATTTTTCATGTTATAAACCCCAAATATGTTTGTTTTCATGTATATAACACATATATAGGCACAAAAGGACGGATTGATTCTCCGATCCACATCATTAACATCGAAAAAGCAAGGATTTAACATTTATGAGTCTAAAAGCTCAAGAACACATATAATCACTCAAAACATACAAATTCTCATTATTTAACCCATGATTTCGCTCACACTACATGGTAGAAGTATATTGAACATGTTATTAACATTGGGTTTCACTTTCTCGAAGATTAACTCTCCCAAACCAAAACGAAAATGGGGTGGAGGAAGTTCGGGTGAGGAGAAATCGACATTCTCCCCTTCCTCGGATCACCCACGATTAAGGAAACTACTCTCATACCTGGATTCGAAGAAAACTCGACGAAGATCTTGAATCTCTAGCTTTTCTTCTTGCCCTAGCTCCACAACTCTTCTCTCTTCTCTCAACTCAAGAACACAGAACAAAAGAAATGAAATGTTCTCTCCTTTCCCTTCATGCCATATGGCGCCACACACTCACCTCACAAGGCCCATTGGGCCTCAAGCCCATTGGCTTGGCCCAATAACACGATAACTCTCACTATCGCTTAATAACTAAAGTATTCGATAAATAACTAAAGTTATTAACTTATTTAAAATGCCACGTTAAATAAAATATTTTAACACATAAAAATAATAATTTGAAAATTGGGTCGTTACAACTCTACCCTCCTTAAAGAATTTTCGCCCTCGAAAATTACCTGAGAATAACTCCGGATACGAGCTCCTCATCTTACTCTCCAATTCCCAAGTTGCATTCTCACCAGCGGGTCCTCCCCATACCACCTTCACCGAGGCGATATCTTTGTTCCTCAACCTCTTCACTTCTCTACCTTCAATCCTCAAAGGCACAGTCTCGACCGTTAAGTCATCCCTCACTTGAACATCATCTGACTCAATCACATGTGACGGGTCTCTAACATACTTCCTCAATTGTGACACGTGAAACACATCATGCAAATTCGCCAATGATGGCGGTAAAGCAATCCTATACGCCACTTTCCCCACTCTTTTCAAAATCTGATAAGGACCAATAAACTTCGACGTCAACTTCCTCGACTTCAAAGCACGTCCAATTCCGGTAGTCGATGTAACTCTTAAGAAAACATGATCACCCTCTTGAAATTCAATGTCTTTCCTTCTCTTGTCATGATAACTCTTATGACGACTCTGAGACGCTTTCATCTTCTCTCGAATCATTCTAATCTTTTCCGTAGTCTCTTGCACAATCTCCGGACCAAGAATTACACTCTCTCCGGATTCAAACCAACAAAGCGGTGTTCTACACCTCCTTCCATACAAAGCCTCAAAAGGTGCCATTCCAATACTCGAATGAAAACTATTGTTGTACGTGAACTCGATCAACGGTAAACACGAATCCCAACTTACTCCTTGCTCCAAAACACAAGCTCTCAACAAATCTTCCAAAGATTGTATCGTCCTTTCCGATTGGCCATCCGTTTGAGGATGATAAGCCGAACTCAACCTCAACTTAGTCCCTAAAGCCTCTTGTAAACTTTCCCAAAATCTCGAAGTAAACCTCGGATCTCGATCCGAAACAATACTCGACGGAATACCATGCAACTTCACAATTTGTTCCACATAAATCTCGGCCAACTTAGGCACCAAGGTACCTCTCTTAATAGCAATAAAATGCGCACACTTCGTCAAACGGTCTACTACCACCCAAATCACTTCATAACCTTTAGTAGTCTTGGGTAAACCTCCCACAAAATCCATCGCAATACTATCCCACTTCCATTCCGGGATAAACAAAGGTTGCAACAAACCAGACGGTTTCTGATGCTCAATCTTCGACTTCTGACAAACTAGGCAAGCATAAACAAACTCAGAAATTTGCCTCTTCATTCCTGGCCACCAAAACAACTTCTTCAAATCTTGATACATCTTGGTTACCCCAGGATGAATACTCATTCCACTCCTATGACCTTCTTCCAAAATCATCTTCTTCATCTCGGGCACATCGGGCACGCACACTCTTCCATGAAATCTCACAACTCCGTTCTCGTCAACTTTGAAATTAGCTTCTTTTCCTTCCTCAACCACTATTGCCAGCTTCTCCATTAACTTCTTATCCGTCTTTTGACATTCTTTGATATCCTCTAGAAAAGGATTCATCAACTTCAACATTCCCAATTTCACACTCTTAGGAGTCACTTCACACACTAGACTCAAATCTCGGAATTCTTCAATCAACTCCAACTCTTTCACCATTAGTGATGACATGTGCAACGATTTCCTACTCAACGCATCGGCCACCACATTAGCTTTTCCGGGGTGATAACTCAAATCAAAGTCATAATCCTTCAAAAATTCGAGCCATCTTCTTTGTCTCATATTCAACTCCTTCTGATCGAATAGATACTTCAAACTCTTGTGATCACTAAAGACTTCAAATTTCGATCCATACAAGTAATGCCTCCATACTTTCAATGAAAACACAACTGCTGCTAACTCAAGATCGTGTGTCGGATAATTCCTCTCATGAACCTTCAGTTGTCTCGACGCATACGCTACCACTTGACCTTTTTGCATAAGCACACCTCCTAGTCCCATCTTCGAAGCATCACAATACACGACGAAAGATTCCTTAGCATCCGGTAAAATCAACACAGGCGCGGTAGTCAACCTCTTCTTAAGCTCTTGAAAACTTTCTTCACACTTCACATCCCAAACAAACGCTTGATCCTTCCGAGTCAATTGCGTCAAAGGCAAAGCCAACTTCGAAAATCCCTCAATGAACCTCCTATAATAACCAGCCAATCCAAGAAAACTTCTTATCTCAGAAACAGACTCCGGCGTTCCCCATTGCAATACGGCATCAACTTTCGCTGGGTCAACCGCTATTCCTCCACTTGAAATCACATGACCAAGAAAACTTACTTCTTTCAACCAAAACTCACACTTCGACAACTTGGCATACAACTTCTTCTCCTTCAAAACTTGTAAAACGATCCGCAAATGCTCCTCATGTTCCTCTTCGGACTTTGAGTAAACCAAAATATCATCGATGAATACCACTACAAACTTATCCAAGAATGAATGAAAAATCCTATTCATGTACTCCATAAAAACACCAGGTGCATTGGTCACACCAAAAGGCATCACCGAATATTCATAATGACCATACCTCGTCCTAAAAGCAGTCTTTGGTATATCCTCCGTTTTCACTCTAATCTGATGGTATCCAGATCTCAGATCAATCTTACTAAACACGCAAGCTCCAACCAATTGATCCATCAAATCATCTATCCTCGGAAGTGGATACTTATTCTTGATTGTCACTTTGTTCAACTGTCGGTAGTCAATACACAACCGCATACTCCCTTCTTTCTTCTTAACCAATAACACAGGTGCACCCCACGGCGATACACTAGGTCGAATAAACTTCTTCTCAAGTAGTTCTTCTAGTTGCTTCTTCAACTCATTCAACTCTGACGCTGACATTCTATACGGTGCCATAGATATCGGACTAGTACCAGGTACCAAATCAATCGTAAACTCTACTTCTCTTTTCGGCGGTACATCTGACACGTCTTCCGGAAATACATCGGGAAATTCACAAACAACCGGTAACTCTTCCACCTTAACTTCACCTTCCATCTTCAAGGATGCAAACAACGCATACACCTCTACAGGTTCCTTCAACGACTCTAATACTTCCTTCTTACTCATCAAATGCAAACTCTCCTCCGGTTTAGGAAATACAACGGTCTTCTCGCAACAATTGATATGGACTCGATTAAATATCAACCAGTTCATACCAAAGATAACATCTATTCCACTAAGTTGGATACACACTAGGTCCATTCCAAAGTGTCTACCAAACACGGTTACGGGACAGTCACGACATACGAGACGGGTAGTTACAGAACCATTAGCAGGAGTTTCTATTTCCATACGACCAGACATTTCTGACACAGGTATACTAAGACGCTTCATGCAATCAACGGATATAAAAGAATGTGTTGCTCCCGTATCAATAATCGCAATTAAAGGAGTGTTATAGATGAAACACGTACCTCTAATTAGATTATCTCCCTGATCCGCATCATCTCCACTCAAGGCAAACACCTTTCCCATAGTCTTCTTCGGCTTCTTGCACATAGGACTCTTGTGACCCTCTTCGCCACAATTGAAACAAGTCACTTTCACTTGACAAACATCCGACTTATGTCCTAGCCTCCCACAGTTAAAACACTTGTCCACCTTCTTTGGGCACTCATAAGACTTATGACCCAACTCACCACACTTGTAGCATTGTCCACCACCTCTCTTCTTTCCACCACTAGACTCAACAACTTTCTTCCCCTTGTCACCATAGGGCTTCCCACGGTCTTGACCTCTTCCTCTTTTGTCACTCATGGCCTTGTAGTAGTTAGTCTTGGCCTTTCCATCATCATCACAAATACGGCACTTATCCACCAAAGTTGCAAAGTCTCGGATTTGAGAAAATCCGATAAGATGCTTGATGTCCGGACGCAACCCACTTTCAAACTTGACACACTTAGCCTCCTCAGCGTCCACGGTGTTGTAGTGTGGACTAAACGCACAAAGTTCTTCAAACTTCACGGAATACTCCGCCACAGACATGTTCCCTTGCTTGAGTTCCATGAACTCCACCACTTTCTTGTTCCTAATATCAGCCGGAAAGTACTTCCTCAAGAACTCTCCCTTGAACATCTCCCAAGTGATTACCACACCACCAATTCCCATCCTCAGCTTAGCATTCTTCCACCACTTGTTAGCTTCCTCACGAAGTACATAAGTACCCAAGTTCAACTTACTCTCCTCGGTACACCTCATAGCCTCAAAGACAATCTCAACTTCCTCTACCCACTTGACAGCAGCATCTGGAGCATAGCCTCCAGTGAAAAGTGTCGGATTATGCCTCATGAATCTCTCTAACCTCATCTCATCTTCCCTCCCGGGTTGATGATCTCTAGCCACGATGTTGGTCAAAGTAGCTATCGCATCTGCCATCTGATTGTTAGCCCTTCCAGCCATGATCCTGAACAACCAACCAATCCAAGAACAGACTTAGAAAGGTAATATCAACAGTGTTATCTCTACACAAGTTGAATATATGGGTAACTAATCCTAATTGGTTCCACATGAACCAACCAGGCTCTGATACCACTATTGTAACACCCAAACCCCTTAACGCGAATTTATTAAATATAAATAAATAAAACACTTAAGAAAATCTAGGCGTCACATGTTAATAATGCAAACCACGGCATAATTTAAAATCATGCTAGCACAGCGGAATTAAAAGCGAATAATTATCATAATGTATAACATACAACAGTCATAATTGTTCACACAATATCCTTAGGCTCTAGGCCATATCAACAAAGGATATTATGTTTACAACCCAAAAGATTAGGAATAGCAAAGTTAAATATGCCATCACGGGCTCAATACAATCCAAACGAATAACCCGACCCGGTAAAACCTAACCAGAGCAATACTATACAACCCATCAAAAAGATATATAATATATATCTAAGGAGTAGTCTACGCTAACTCCTCACCAAAAAGTGTGCTACTCCAAGCACGAGCAACGCCCTCTAACTCTGATCAGGATCCTCAACCTGAGAACCTGAACCCCCAACGGTCCAGCACATAACACAAAACATGAGAGTTAGATCACATAATCAAAATACAAGTGTAAGTAAATCGATACTTAAACACTACTTCAATACCATAAGCATGCCTCACAATTATACATATACATATACATATATATACACATCTATAATCCAATTAGCAGTTCTCAAAATACATAATCGAATACCAACTATCAAGTATCAGTTATCAAATATCACAAGTAGTCAAACATGTGTCACATATCACTTATCAAGTAATGCACACATATAACCTAATGCAACTCTAATGCTTCAACTTCATGAATGTCAATCCTAGACATTACTAATGCATGTGGTACCATCTTCTTTATTAGAGTATCTCACCTCTAATATCCTTCTTTATCGGATAAATATAATCCGATATACTTCTTTATTGGAATATCCAATATCCTATTTAATTCATGAATGCATGTATATGTTTCATGAATCCACTCACAATTAATAGCATTAAGCTTCTTCCTTTACAATGTGGAATAATATCCAACATTCTTCATTATTAGAATAAACAATTATCCTAATATTCTTCATTAATCACTTCCTTTATCATATCTTATCATCATACAATTAATCATAGCTAAAAGCACCTAATTGTATGTTAGAATACCACAATTACATGTTATAAGTGCATAATTCCACTAACAAAACATCAACAAAATAGTCCTGTCACAGAGCTGTTCGCTGTAGCGAACAGGTAGCGAACACGTAGCGAACACGTAGCGAACACGTAGCGAACACGTTCGCTGTAGCGAACAGGTAGCGAACAGACACAGAGCCAAAATCCAATTAGCGAGCAGGTAGCGAACAGGTAGCGAACACGTTCGCTGTAGCGAACAGGTAGCGAACAGGTAGCGAACACGTTCGCTGTAGCGAACAGGTAGCGAACACGTTCGCTGTAGCGAACAGGTAGCGAACCACACCAGAAGAACATCTGTTCTTGAGTTCCAGAATACGATTTTTCACTCAAAATCACCCAAAATCCCATTTTTCATGTTATAAACCCCAAATATGTTTGTTTTCATGTATATAACACATATATAGGCACAAAAGGACGGATTGATTCTCCGATCCACATCATTAACATCGAAAAAGCAAGGATTTAACATTTATGAGTCTAAAAGCTCAAGAACACATATAATCACTCAAAACATACAAATTCTCATTATTTAACCCATGATTTCGCTCACACTACATGGTAGAAGTATATTGAACATGTTATTAACATTGGGTTTCACTTTCTCGAAGATTAACTCTCCCAAACCAAAACGAAAATGGGGTGGAGGAAGTTCGGGTGAGGAGAAATCGACATTCTCCCCTTCCTCGGATCACCCACGATTAAGGAAACTACTCTCATACCTGGATTCGAAGAAAACTCGACGAAGATCTTGAATCTCTAGCTTTTCTTCTTGCCCTAGCTCCACAACTCTTCTCTCTTCTCTCAACTCAAGAACACAGAACAAAAGAAATGAAATGTTCTCTCCTTTCCCTTCATGCCATATGGCGCCACACACTCACCTCACAAGGCCCATTGGGCCTCAAGCCCATTGGCTTGGCCCAATAACACGATAACTCTCACTATCGCTTAATAACTAAAGTATTCGATAAATAACTAAAGTTATTAACTTATTTAAAATGCCACGTTAAATAAAATATTTTAACACATAAAAATAATAATTTGAAAATTGGGTCGTTACAATGAAAAGGTTCAAGAGGCTAAAGCTAGTCTTTTGATAAGGCAATATGAACTATTCACTATGCAACAAGATGAAAACATTGAGACTATGTTTACAAGGTTTCAAATCCTTGTATCTGGTCTTAAAGCTCTTAAGAGAAGTTATTCAACCTATGACCATGTTCAGAAGATTCTGAGAAGTCTTCCTATTGCTTGGAGACCTAAGGTCACTGCAATAGAGGAAGCTCAAAATCTCAAGACTCTGAGTCTTGAAGCTCTGATAAGCAATCTCAGAAGCCATGAGATGGTTCTGGATGCTGACTCAGAAACTAAGAAGAAGTCTAAGTCAGTGGCTTTACAGTCAACTAAGACTACTTCTAAGGCTCTTAAGACTCAGCTTCTTGATATTGAAGAAGAATCTTCTGCTGATGGTCAAGAGGATGAGATGAATGAGGATGAGTTTGCTTTATTCACCAAGTTTCAGCAATGGAACAGATTTAACAAAAGAAATTTCAGAGGTAACAACTCCAGAAATTTTGTCAGCAAAAAGGATGATCAGAAGAACTGCTTCAACTGTAAGAAGCCAGGACACTTTATTGCTGATTGTCCAGAAATGTCTGCTAAAGACAAAAGCAAAAGATACAGCTCAAAGAAGCAACAATTCAAGAGTAAATTGAGGAAGAGTCTGATGGCTACCCTTGAAGAGCTATCATCTGAGGAAGAAGTTGAGGAAGAAGAAGAGGCAAATCTAGCCCTGATGGCTTCAACTGACTCAGATGCAGACTCAGACGATGAATCAGAATCAGATTCAGAAGTAACTGATGAGGTATTTTCTGACTGTTCTAAATCTCAACTTATAACTGCACTTAACAAGGTCATTGAGAAACATCTCAGAGTGTTAAGTAAACAAAAAATTTTACAAGAAAAGCTTAACACTCTGACTGAACAAGCAGAACATTTTCAAGGTCTTTATCAAGAAACTCTGAATAGAGTAAATGACTTTGAAAAGGGTTGTGCTGTTTGTCACAAACCTATTGATGAGCAGGAAATAGCTCTTCAACAGTTTGTGCATCTCAACCTTGGTAAGAGCAAAGCTGCTAATCTTGTTTATAATGTCATGAGACATAGAGGAGAGGGACTTGGCTATGAATATGGTAGAACATATTCAAAGCTGAAGACCTCTGCCAAAAAGGTTGGAAAATCTTGGGTTTACTATGTTGTACCTCAGAGTGAAGAAGGAAAGAAATTTGGTACTCTGGAAGATGAGGATAATAATCTGAGAGATTTGGGAAATGACAACTCAGAGGAACCAAGTTCCTCAGGATCTGGGAAGAAAAGCTCAGAAGATAAAAGCTATTCAGAACTTGACAATATTAGTTCAGATGTTCTGAAAGTTTCAAAATCTGAGGCTTCAACTTCTGGAACCAGAGGAATTCTAGTTCATGAGAAAAGTCAACCTAAAGGCTCAGAAGTTTTTAAAAGAAAGTCAAACCTCAAACCTCAGAGGCAACATAAGACTAAGGTTATTTATGATTCTAGAGTCAGTAAACATAACCAGTCAAATCATTGGACTAGTGATAAATACAAATTCTGGAATCATAAACAACTCAAGTCCTGGAATAATAACAAAACTCATACTAAGAAACATTTTCAAAAGAGTTATTATTCCAAACCAAAATCTTTCTCTCACACTCAACAACACAGTAAACATTTGTGGACTAACAAGCGTGGACCCAGAAGATGGGTACCAAAAGCTGAAATTATGTATCATTCAGATTTACCAACTAGGAAAGGATATGTCCTACCTAGAGTATGGAAACAAGTCCTATGCAAAGGAAGAAGGGCTTATGTCCTTGACCAATGGCTGACAAGTTCTCAAGTTAACAATCAGAACTTGATAAATGAAGAGGAAGAATATTGGGATGACTTTATCATTAACTGTGATAAAGAGTTCCACCGTAGTGATTAAAGTTGTTTCTCATACAGCCTATCACTCAAAGAAGTATCATGAATCATTCATGGTATCTGGATAGTGGGTGTTCAAGGCACATGACTGGTGACAAACAACTGTTTTCCAAGCTAACCATGAAAGAAGGAGGTTCTGTTGGCTTTGGAGGAAATCAGAAAGGAAAGATAATAGGTACAGGTACAGTAGGTAATTCCTCCCTATCTATTAATGATGTTTGGTTAGTTGATGGACTTAAGCATAATCTATTGAGCATAAGTCAATTTTGCGACAATGGTTATGTAGTTGTCTTTAATAAGGAATCATGTACTGTATCTAAACAATCTGATAACTCCATTATATTCAAAGGTCTGAGAAAGAACAATGTTTATAAAATTAATCTTTCTGATTTGAATGAACAAAAAGTGATGTGTCTTTTGACCTTGAGTGAAGAAAAATGGATCTGGCATAAGAGGTTAGGCCATGCTAACTGGAGGTTAATCTCTAAGCTTAGTAAGCTTGACCTTGTCAGAGGTTTACCTAAAATTAAATATCACTCAAACACACTTTGTGGTTCATGTCAAAAAGGAAAGATTACAAAATCATCTTTTAAACCTAAGAACATTGTTTCTACCTCAAGACCATTGGAACTTCTTCACATTGATCTTTTTGGACCAGTTAACACTACTTCAATCAATGGAAAGAAGTATGGATTAGTAATTGTTGATGATTATAGTAGATGGACTTGGGTAAAATTCCTAAGAACAAAAGATGAAGCTTATGATGAGTTTAGCATCTTCTGCAAACAAATTCAAAATGAAAAAGGCTACACTATTTTAAAAGTTAGAAGTGATCATGGTGGAGAATTTGAAAATGAACCTTTTGAAAACTTTTGTGAAAAATATGGCATTCTGCATGAATTCTCTTCTCCTAGAACTCCTCAACAAAATGGGGTGGTAGAAAGGAAGAATAGAACTCTGCAAGAAATGGCCAGAGCCATGATGCATGAAACAAATGTAGCAAAGTTTTTATGGGCAGAAGCTGTAAACACAGCATGTTATGTTCAAAATAGAATCTATATCAGATCTAAGTTGAACAAAACTGCTTATGAATTGTTCAAAGGAAGAAAACCTGATATTTCTTATTTTCATCAGTTTGGATGTACGTGTTACATCTTAAATAACAAAGTCCATCTAAAGAAATTTGATGCTAGAGGCTATAAGGGTATCTTTATAGGATACTCTGAGCGCTCAAAAGCATACAGACTGTATATTTCTGAAACACACACTGTGGAAGAAAGTATGCATGTCAAATTTGATGACAAAGAGCCTGACCAAGTGTCAGAGCTTGTGGAAGGTTTGTCTAGATTTCAGGTATCAGAGGATCAATATTCAGATATTCCAAACTACTCAGAACATCCATTCTCTGAAGTACCTCTGAACACAATAGTTCCTACAGACTCTGAACAACCAAGAACTGAAGCATCTGCTGAACCTGATGTTGATGAGTCTGAAGATGATGAGCCCCCAAGAAATACTTTCAAATACAAATCATCACATCCAGAGGAACTGATATTAGGCAACAAGGATAGTCCAAGGAAGACAAGATCTCAACTAAGAAATGACGAATCTTTAGTTGGTCTTATCTCAATGATGGAACCTTCAAAGATTGATGAAGCTCTGAAGGATGATGCTTGGATTGTAGCAATGCAAGAAGAGCTGAATCAATTCCAAAGGAATGATGTGTGGACTCTAGTGCCTAAACCTTCACACAAGAACATTATTGGAACAAAATGGGTATTCAGAAACAAGCTGAATGAACAAGGTGAAGTGGTAAGAAACAAGGCTAGATTGGTTGCACAAGGTTATAGTCAACAAGAGGGGATTGACTATACTGAAACCTTTGCACCAGTTGCTAGACTTGAAGCAATCAGGTTACTTCTATCTTATGCTGTTAATCATGGAATAACCTTGTATCAGATGGATGTTAAAAGTGCCTTCTTAAATGGTTTTATTTCTGAAGAAGTGTATGTTAAGCAACCTCCTGGTTTTGAAGATGTCTCAAACCCAGAACATGTTTTCAAACTGAAGAAATCACTGTATGGTCTGAAACAAGCTCCCAGAGCTTGGTATGATAGACTCAGTAATTTTCTTCTTGAAAAGGGTTTTGAAAAAGGAAAGGTTGACTGCACACTCTTTAGAAAAACAACCAAAGAAGACATTTTAATCATTCAAATTTATGTTGATGATATTATTTTTGGTTCAACTAATGCTTCCTTGTGCAAGAATTTTTCTAAGATAATGCAGGATGAATTTGAAATGAGCATGATGGGAGAATTGAAATTCTTTCTTGGAATTCAAATTTATCAGAAGAAGGAAGGAACTTATGTTCATCAATCAAAATACACTAAAGAACTTCTGAAGAAATTCAATCTAGATGACTGCAAGATAATGAACACTCCTATGCATCCAACTACCAACATGGGCAAGTCAGATGATGAAGGAAAGGTAGATCAAAAGGTCTACAGAGGTATGATTGGTTCCTTACTCTATCTGACAGCCTCTAGACCAGATATTTTATTTAGTGTTTGCTTATGTGCTAGATTCCAGTCAGATCCCAGAGAATCTCATCTTACAGCTGTAAAGAGAATCTTTAGGTATCTGAAAGGAACAACTAATCTTGGACTTCTCTATAAGAAATCCAATGATTATGTGCTAAATGGATTCTGTGATGCTGACTATGCTGGAGATAAAATTGAAAGAAAATCCACAAGTGGCAATTGTCAATTTGTTGGTGAAAACCTTATCTCCTGGGCTAGTAAGAGACAAACTACTATAGCTTTGTCTACAGCAGAAGCAGAATACATTTCAGCAGCTAAGTGTTGCACACAACTACTCTGGCTAAAATATCAGTTAGAAGATTATCAGGTAAGCAGTAACAATATTCCTTTATATTGTGATAATACTGCAGCCATTCATTTATCTAAAAATCCTATTCTACACTCTAGAGCCAAACATATTGAAATTAAACACCATTTTATCAGAGATTATGTTCAGAGAGGCATTATAGATATTAAGTTTGTTGATACTGAAAATCAATGGGCTGACATATTTACTAAAGCCTTATCTGTTGAAAGATTTGATTTTATAAAGAAACATCTGAACATGTTTTCAATCTCTGAATGAAATTTTTTTTTTTTTTTTTGGCTTTTAAAGTGTAAGAGGTTATGTATATCAGAACTTATGATTCAGAACATCTGAAACACAAGCTCTGAAGTACTTGACTCTGATAGAGAATTTTAAATAACTCAGAGGCTCTGAACTATTTAAGTGGGAAACGTTTAGTATTCACTGCTGAACAGTTGTCCATTAAAATAGCAGTTACCGAGTAAATTTCTGCACGTGGTCTACGTGTGTCAGGTAGTGGGTGGTTAATGATGATTTTTGGTATTCAACTTTCTGTCAATTAGCGTAACTTCCCAAATTTGCTATTTTCGTGTTAACTGTGTGCATTTAAATAAAACTTACACAATACACTTGCACACTATTCACTTTCACAACCTACACTTTCATATTCTCTCTAAACCTCCAACAAACTTTCTTTCTCTCTCGTTAGTTTTCCAAACCTTACCCTAATCTCCAACAATGGCTGGTGCTTCGTCTTCTTCGTCAAAAAGGATTCCACCGTTTATATTCAAAAATCTTCAGATCGTTGGGAACGAGATGGAGTTTCCAGAATCTGAACTCACTTTTCTTTCAGAGAAGATGGTTGATTTCGACGGTCTACAAGCTAATGGGTTTGAAGTTAAAAAGTACTTTATCACCCAGGGATGGGATAAGTACTTCGACATGCTTAATGGTCCCATTTATCCAGATTTGTTGAAGAAATTCTGGATGAAAGCAAAAGTGTTTGACAAGCATGAAGCTAAGAAGGAAGAGCTTGCTGCAATAGAAAGGGATCCTAGTCTGAAAGGAAAAACTAAGAAGGAAATGGGTCTGTTGGAATTCACTGGTATACAGATTAGGTCAAATATCTGTGGGATGAACATGGCATTCTCGCCTATTCATTTCAATGCTCTTCTTGGTCTACCTAACTCTGGGATAGAGTTAGATGTGTTTGAAAAGGATACAAGATACAGAGATGATCTTCTGCATCTCATATGCACAGACTTCTCCTTAAAAGGGAAAGTAAAGGGTTTGACTGATGAATGTAGAGTTCTTTTCAAGATCATCTTAGCAGCTATCAGTCCAAGGGTTGGTGGGACTGATACAATCTCCTGGACTCATCGTCATCTGCTGTATTTCCTTCTGACAGGAAAGAAGGTTAATCTTGGAGATTACTTTTTTGAACGGATTTGTGAAGCCATTTTTGCAAGTAAATCTCAGAGGAAAACTACTATAGTTTATCCTAGGTTGTTGTCAGACCTTCTGCATCAAGGTCATGTTGTTCAGAACTTAAAGAAATTCCACCCAGAATTGGTTCAGAAGAAGTTTTATCCAGAGATTCTGAACGCTAGTTTTCTGTCCAAGATGCGTTTGATTGCATCTAAGCCTGTTGCTCCCCCACAAGAGTTCTCTGTTAGGCTTGAAGATCGTCTGTATGTAGAAGGCTACCCAGTTATATCTGAAGCTGATGCTGAGCATGTGATTCAGGACTACTTAGAAGTGCTCAGACAAGAAGGTTTTGTTGTTGACAGGAGTATGGTTCCTCCTACTCCTGCAAATCTGTATAATCCTTCTAGGAAGCAAAAGAGAAAGGCTGGAACTCAAGAGGACCTACCCAAGCCAGATCTTTTGGCTCAAAAGAAAGTTAAAGTTGAACAATCTATGGCTGAGCAAAGGACTAAGAGGAAGCATGAAGAAACTGCAAACAAGGCTGCTGAGGGAGCTTCCAAAAAGCCTATTGTTGTTGAGGAAGACAGTTCATCTGAAGAATCTGAGTCTGAAGATGAGACTGAGTCTGATGAAGAGACAATTGCTGAAAGACTTCGTAGAAGACCTGCTCCTATTTCCAAAGATAAAGGTAAGTCTACTAAGTATGTCTTTAATGAAAATGAGATTGGAATAGGTTACACCAAACCTCTCAGAACTGTTTTACCAACCTCTGATATTCCAACCTCTGATAACCCCCTATCTGAACTAGAAAAACATCTTAGTCCAGACCCTCTTAACAATCAAACTTTCACCCAGAAATCTCCATCACCTTCTTCACCTCAACTTCAATCACAAAGAGAAACACCTACCATTCCATCATCTGAACCAAAATCACCTATTCCTGTCACTAAACCAACCTCTCCCACAAAACAATCCTCTCCACATCCTGAACTAACCCCTGAACAAATTGCTCCTGAACCAACAGCTGAACATAAATCTCCTGAACCATCTCCAATTCAATCATCTGAACCTTCATCCCCACATCATCAAAATCCTGAACCATCTAACCCTGAACCATCAGATAATCCAATTCCTGAAACCAATCCTGAACCAAGTGCTGAATATGCTTCTCCTGAGCGTATTCATACTTGTGCCCCCAAGCCCTCTGAGACACCTAATCTCTCTACCATTCCCAATCCTTCACCCTCATCATCTAACCCTTTTAGTAATCTATCCACTCAGTTTCATGATGACTTGCTTAGATTATCTAAGATAAAGGACAGGTTCTTAGTTTGTCCTTCTGATGTGGACCTAGAAGTTTCAAGCATTAAGGCAAGGATTTGCAATGCTTTGGATGTTGCTGCTGAAGAGATTAAGGCCGTTGTTAGTAAGAGGGATCTGGATGGTATAAGTTTCATGAGGAACAGTTTGGCTAGGGCTGAGTTGAAAAGGTTAACGCCGTTCAATCATGAAGAGCATGAGCGTGCTAAGCTTGTCGCTATAGCTGCTGCTGTGTGGCGTCTGTCTGCATTCAAGGGTTGCTGGGTTGATTCTACTCTTTTGCAAAATCTTGAGGATCAACGGATTGAGAATGAACGTCTGGAAGAAGCTGCTGCTAGAGTTGCTGAGTTGGCAAATGAGCTACATAATGAAGATGCCACAGAAGAGGATGTACTGAATGTGCTGAACCAGGATGATGTGCTGATGATTGATTATCCAGAGGAAGGTGAATCCTCTGATAAAGGCAAGGCACCTTTGGCTGAAGAACAAGCACCTGTGATTGAAGATCAAGCTCCTGTGATGGCTAATCAGTTGCAGATATTTCAAGAAGCCCTGAGGGAACAGCAAGAAGGTTTAGAACGTCAAAGAGCTGCTCAAGAGACATTGGAAACCAAGGTGGATGGTTTAGTTTCCAATGTGGGATCCTTGAATGATAAATTCGACCAACTCTTAGCCTTTCTTAAGAAACCCTAGGATTCTATGCACTTGTTTTAAGCTTTCTTTCTTTTTTCTTGTTTATCTTCTGAACATTTTTTTTGATTTATCTATTTCAAGTTGTTTTGTTTATGTTTTGCGTGATTACTCTTTCATGTTCACTTGTTATTTATATTTTTCTTGATAAATAGGATCATAAGAACACAAGATGCTTTTAAAAACGAAAATTTTTATTCATGATCTAACCATGTTGAGTACATTGGTAAAAAGAAAAAGAAAAAGACAACCTAATCCTAATCAGATGGATAAAACTCAGAAGAAATCTCTGATTTCTCCTCAGCATCCTCTGATGAAATTTCTATGGGATCTGGGTTTTGCTCTTGTTCTTCTTCTTCTTGTTCCTCTTCTGGAACATAGCTAGCCAAAAACTCAACATAGTCAGCATCATCTTCATTCTCTTCAGCTTCAGAATCTGATGAGATGATTATTATCTCAGCATCTTGTGGTTTCTTGTTCTCTTCTTTATTCTTCTCATCGTCTTCGCGTTTTTCGTCTTCTTTCTTTCTCTTAAACTCTGCGATGCGTAAACTAAATCTTTTCATTATTCCAAATTTCTCTTGCTTCACTTGTTTACTCTTGTTTTTACGTGAAGAAGGCATGTTAACTCGTTCACCTTTTTATAAACCTTTGAGCGCGTTGGTTTTCGTCTTTGATATTAATTCACCTTTGTAACAACCACTCTTCTTCTTTGACTGTCTTGGTTATATAAATTTTTTTTTTTTACTTTTTGATAATGACAAAAGGGGGAGTAGTTACGCATTAATTGATAAGTGATAAGTTCAAAACTGAAACCACTCTTTTATCTCGCTTTTATCCGTTAAGTTAAAAGTTGTTACTTTTAAGTTGTTTTACGTATTTCAATGCGGAGACTAAGTTAGTTGAAACTGAACTAAATTTCATAAGTAAGGATAAGTTAAGAGTGCAATTTTAACTTAGCCTTATGAGACTTAGGGGGAGAGCTTGCAAACCTCTCACTCTGAAGAAAGATATGAAATTTGTTTTATTTCAAACCATCTTAATCTTATACTAAATTAAAATATCATGGATAAAACATAAAGTTCAGACTTTATGAAGTATCAATCTTAGGGGGAGCTTGCAAACCTCATAAACCTAAGAGAAACATGATAAGTTAATTTAACAACAATTGTCAATTAATACTTATGTTTGTCATCATCAAAAAGGGGGAGATTGTTGGAACAAAATTGATTTAAAAATGTTTGCCCCTAAATATATAAAGGTTTTGATGATAACAAAGTATTAATTAACAAATTGGAAGGACTAAAAATTTATTTTAAGTGCGCAGATATAAGCATCATATAAGCTCTGAGTGAAGTTCAGAGGATGTGAATTCAGAAGTTCACAAGCGCTCAGAAGATGTTGGACTTCAGAGGTTACAACGTTCAGAGGATGAAGACTTCAGAACTTCTTGTCTGTCTACAAGCTTCATCAACCTCTGAAGATCTCTTTGAAAGCTGTGAAGATTCTCTTTACCAGTCAACTCTTCTACCAATGAAGAAAAGGACCTTTCAAGCCTGATCAGTTCAGCTACCTCTGTTTTGTCTGTCCTAACTTGAGAACGTGGGTCTTCAGTTTTGTTAGCTGAATAAGGAAAGTCCACTCTGCAGTAGTCAAAGTATCTGAAACTCTTTCTTAGTTTTGGATACAACCAAACTGCATCAAGACAGACTGCTTGAAGACAAAAGATTATCAACTCCAACGGTTCTTTTCTGCAACGACTCTTTTCTAGTGGTATATATACTAGAAGATTCAGCTACAACAAAAAAAACAATTATCAAAAATTGAACGTGCGCTGAACAAACTCTGAACTCTGTGATATACAAGCTCTGAACCTCTTATCAAGTGTTTTTGCACTTTAGTCAAATACTCTGTACTTTTTGTATTTGCTCTCTTTAGGTTCATCTAAGAGCATTTGTATATTTTTATATACTTTACTATTACTTGAGGAAACTTAAGCTTGTGTGCTTAAGTGTGAAACTTAAGCTTGTGTGCTTAAGTGTGAAACTTAAGCTTGTGTGCTTAAGTGTGAAGTCTTAAGCTTGTGTGCTTGAGCAGTGTTGAGAAGTCTCTTGCTTGTGTGCTTGAGCAAGTGTAATCTTGTGTGATTATAGTGAAATCCCTTGGAAGTGCAAGGGGACTGGACTACTCTCGTTTTGTGAGAGGAACCAGTATAAATTGCTTGTGTGACCTCTCTCTCTCTATATTGTTATTATTTGTGTTATTTTTCCGCTGCTAACGTAGTTGAGTTAAGAACTTGAAAAAGTTTTAACTTAGCTAAAACACAATTCAACCCCCCCCTTCTTGTGTTTTCACACCTTCATTCTTGAGAGAAGAGAAGAGAGAGCTTGAAGAGCTAGGGCAAGGGGAGAGCTAGAGATTCGAGAGCTTCGTCGTGTTTTCTTCGAATCCAGGTAAGAGAGTAGATTTCATATTCGTGGGTGACTCGAGGAAGGGGAGAATGTCGATTTCTCCTCACCCGAACTTCCTCCACCCCATTTTCGTTTTAGATTGGAATGGATTTTCTTGATGGAAATCGTTCCTAAGGTTCTTAATATGTTTAACATGCTTGTAACATGATTAACGAACGGAAATAATGGTTAAAACGAGTTTTCTAATGGATTAAACTCAAGAACTTTGTGTTCTTGAGAGTTTTGATGAAAAAGTGTCAATCTTTACTTTTTCGATGTTTATGATGTAGATCTGAGAAATGAACCGTCCTTTTGTGTTTAGATATGCTCGTTATGCTTGAATATAAACTTATTTGGGGTTTATAACATGAAAAATGGGATTTTTGGGCGTTTTTGTGTAGAAAACGCATGTTTTTCCGCCTCAGGCACAATAATTTCCGCCTGAAACGGCAGATCAGTGAGCAGCCAACCTTTCAGAAGTTTTTCCGCCTCAGGCGTAAACTTTTCCGCCTCAGGCGTAAACTTCCGCCCCAAACGTAAATATTTCCGCCCCAGGCGGAAATACTGCAGATTTCACCAATTTTTCATCAGCTATCTTCCTTTGCATGTATTTTCAATCAGTGTCTTATTCTTACATGATTGTTGATGCTTGTTGATGTTTATAACGATTGTTAATCATGTATGAAGTATAAATGAAGTATATTAAGGTGTTAATCAACTTAATAAAGAAGGATATTAGAATTATGTTATTCTAATAAAGACGGATATTAAGGTATTGATTATCTTAATAAAGACGGACGTTGGATAGTGTTCCACGTTATTGTTGACGGGCTATATGCCAAAATTGTTGATGAATATATTCATGAGTTTTGAGTGCATGCATCATGAATATTTAGGGATATTGGCTTGTCCAATAAAGAAGGATATCGAACTATATTTGTTTGATAAAGACGGATATCGGAGGTGAAATACTCTGATAAAGACGATGATACCACATGCATTAGAGGTGTCTAGAGGACATAGCATGAATGTGAAGCATTAGATTGCATTAGGGATTATGTGTGCATTTTATGATAATGATGTTTGACACATACTTGGTAAATGTTGATTGTTAATCCGTATGTGAGGAGCAGAGTCCGTCATGACTATAAAATGAACAACGCAGGGTCCGTCATGACCATAATCTGAACAATGTATTTGTTGATGTTTTGGTATTGTCCGAGACGACGTGAAACTATATATTTGGTGTATTTTGTGGATGATTGATTAGGTGATAAATGAAGTATATGCATGATATATGAATATGCATGAATGATGGTGATGTATATGTATAATGTATGATTATGCATGTTTTTATGAAGAAGTGTTTAAGTACCATTTACTTACACTTGTATATTTTGAGTATGTTATCTAACTCTCTTTTATGTGTTATGTGCTGGACCGTTGGGGGTCCAGATTTTACAGGATTTTGTGGTATTCGATGTCGAGTCGTCGGTGAAGCTCCGCTCTGATTGTGACACGGGAAAAAGGGGTTTTATATGTATATAGAGTCTCCTTATCTAGGTTGTTTTGTATAGCTAATAAATACATTAGTTGATTTAACATTTGTATAAACAAGTATTTTTACTAATTAACTACATTAGTATTATTTTGGTAGAGGAGTGTAATACTCGAACCGACATTCAATAAATTAAATGTGATTTTCCGTTGCGTATTTTGAAAAAGATTTTACTAAGGTAGAAATATATAAATAATGGGTTTGGGTGTTACAATTGGTATCAGAGCCCCGTTGTCTTCGGACTGTGTGGGTTATGTGTCGATCAGAGCAGGTCTGTGCAGTCAGACCAAGTGAGTATTGTGTGTCAGTCGTGTTGGTCTAACAATTTTGTTGTGTTTGTTTTGTGAAATCACTTATATTGTTCATTTAGGAACTATGAGTGGTGTGAATTGGATTAGTTGATCCATTCTTTTGTTGAGTAATTGTATGAGTGCTATGCTTCTATGTTTATAATAGTTGTATATGCTTAGAGTTTAAACTTTGTGTAGTTTAAACTTGGTTGATTGATGCTTATTTGCTAATTGTTGACGATTTGGCATGATATAAAATTGCATGTGACGATCCTGCATGATATAAAACTGCATGTGGTAATGATTTGAAATAATTTTAAAAACTAATATTATTTCTTGAAGATTATGGTGAAAATATAGAGTTATTTTCTTTTGGGTGAGTGAAAATTAATTTTCAAAATGGTGAGAAGAGTAGGATATTAATGTGTCCTGGTATGTGTTTGTTATATGTTTGTTTATAACATGTGCTAGATGATTACTAGGCATTTAAATTGCTATGCGTTTTATGAGTAAAAACATGAAGATCTCATAATCCTATGTTGTAATTGTGATGCATGATTCTAATTTGTACTTTCAAGTATATAATGATGTTATATGCTTGATGTTTTGGATTTTGTGGATTAGTGAGTCGAGAAAACGAGAGTTTAGTGAGCGTAAGTTCAAAACCGTAGCAGAGCACCCAGATTTTTGGATGTGCTCGCTAGGCGAAGAATGAACCTCGCTAAATCTCGCTAAGTCTTGCTAAATCCTGTGAATGTTTTTGACTTGTCTCGCCGGGAGCTCGCTAGCTTTTGCTAAGCGAGGGAGCCAAACAAGAAATTTATTTTGTTGACGTCTTGTTCTGAGTTGATTGAATGTGAGTATGAATTATTGCTATGCAATGTTCATTTTTCTTGTGTTGTTTTGAATTCCTAACTTTGAGAAGTGAGGGAAGTATAGGTTACTTGAATGCTTGCATGAATTTGTGTTAGTGTTTAGGTATCGTGGGTTAGGTTTTGTCCCTTGTATGCGACATGCGTGTAAACGATGTCGATACTAGTTTCTTCTTAGGAAGAATATGTTTAGAGACGATAGAACCGTTAAGTGTGAACACCAGAAGTTCTAGTGGAGTAGTGTAGGTGGGTTTGAGATAAGTGGGGGAGAAGGTTATATCCCTCCGAGATGTTTCGAACGTGAGAAGATTGGATGAGTAGAGATGTTCTTGAAGCGGAATATTCAGGAAGTGGTGACGTTGTTCGAAGTGGAATGGATGGGAACAACAAGTTGTGAGAAACTACTAGAAGAGAAGTTGTCGGACCAAGTGTTTCATCGTGGGGCGTTAGTGAGATTGGTTAAGTGAGATGAAGAGTATTCGGAACGGTTGGAGATTGTGTCTTACACTAAAAGTTTGAAGGCATCATTTTTGTGGACCAAGTTGAAGTACCTGTTTGATCGAAATGAGTCGAATATGAAGAAGAGGGAGTGATTAAGATTCTTGAAGAGGTGATGATTTTGAAGTAAGTTGTCATCCAAGTGGATCGGATGTTGTACCGGATTCTTGAGTAAGAAGCTTTATGTGAGTCGTCCATATGGTGGTAGGTTGAATTGGTTGAACAATTTGGAGTTCTAAGTCTAGTGTGTGGAGTGACTTTCGGAAGAGATTTGAGAAGCTTAGAGAAAGAGATGTGAAGATTAGTGAACCGTTGGTGTTAATTAATCGATGAAGGGAAGTAGGTTTTAAAGTAAATGAGAATGGAATTGAGAAATATCATAATAGGATTGGTATGTTTGTTGAATCGTTGGAAGTAAGGATTGTATGAGTAGTCGAGTTTATTCGAAGATGGAAGTAGGATAACGATTCGAAAGATTTTGTGAGAGGCTTGTCGAAGAAAGGGTAATTGGATTTGGATAATAACCGGACAATTGGTGTCACATGTTGAATGAGAACGTAGAGTCTTGGAGGTTGAGATGAAGCTAAATGAGAGGTATCATTTTTGAATGATGAAGAATAAGAAAGTTAGCCGTTGGAGAACGTGTTGAGAATGAGTAGTAGGAGGTCATGTTGGAAGTGACTTGTGCTAGTTGAGAGTTTGCGATAAGGATTACCGCACATGTGAGTAGATGTTGTGTTTGAGCACATATAGTAAGGGGTTGAAGGCGATGCCTAAGGTGAGTGTCGGAGAGCATTTTGCAGTGCCCACAAGATAAGAGTGAGTAAGTATTTGCTAAGGAATTTGGATTCATGGAATGGAAGAGTCGGTAGAGACTAGTTTTGTTAGATGCATCGTGGATGTTGATGTAGTATGGTCTCATCGTGGACGACGGAATGATAGTGATTCGAGGAATAAACTTAAGATGTATTTGGACGAGGATTTTGGAAATTTTCTAGAAATGTCATATTGGGATTAGACAAGGAGTCATGAATAAGAATTCGATGAGTGAATAAACGGAAAAGAGTATACTTGTTGCAATGCAAGATGATGAGGAACATGGATAGACAGATTATGGGCGAATTGAAGATGACGTTTGGAATCAACGAGATAGAGGTTATGATTGTTCGGAGAACCAATTTTAGGCGGTAGCCTGATTTTGAAGTAGCAAATTGCTAAGGGATTAAAGAGAAGTGGTATTGGAAAATGTTTGCGTTAAGGAATGCAAATATTGGTTGAGAGATTACTTGGGAACAGAGTAGTCGTATTGGATTCGACTCAATGTGAGAAAGGAATTTGACGGTTAGAGACGGTAGTTTTTAGCATGTGTCAATGAAGTTTGAGAATGTTGGTCATCAAGTGATCGTTGGAATTGAATTATCGAGTGATATGTTTGGAATGAGATACGATATGAATAGGTGATGTAACACGGTTAAGTGATCCATGAGGGAATCAGAGACTTATAGGATTTGTGGAGTTATGGAGTATTCCACGGGAGTATCTTTTCGGAGTGTGTTCGATTAGTTGTACTTGTTGTGGGTAGCATTATGTGTACCGTAGAATGTGAGTCTATGGATGTTTCGTGCGAAGTTGACATTTTAGCGGTTTGATAAGAATGGTTTATGCCGATATCATGATTGTTGACTATCTATCGACAAATTGAGGAACTGGCCGTCCTTGATCTCTTGTTGATAAATGGACAAATATTGTGTTGGATGGAATAAACTAATTTTGTCAAACTTGGTAATGTGTAGCGTTTTGAGCGTTTCGTTGGAGGGTCGGATACAGGGTTATCCGGAGTTGTTTTAGTAGCGTAATTTTCGAGGGCGAAAATCATTTAAGTGGGGGAGAGTTGTAACGACCCAATTTTCAAATTATTAATTTTAATGTGTTAAAATATTTTATTTAACGTGGCATTTTAATTAAGTTAATAACTAGAGTTATTTATCGAGTACTTTAGTTATTAAACGAATAGTGAGAGTTATCGTGTTATTGGGCCAAGCCAATTGGGCTTGAGGCCCAATGGGCCTTGTGTGTGTGTGTGGCGCCATATGGCCATGAGAGGGAGAAGAGAAATTCATTTTTCTCATGTTCTTATGTTCTTGAGAGAAGAGAAGAGAGAGCTTGAAGAGCTAGGGCAAGGGGAGAGCTAGAGATTCGAGAGCTTCGTCGTGTTTTCTTCGAATCCAGGTAAGAGAGTAGATTTCATATTCGTGGGTGACTCGAGGAAGGGGAGAATGTCGATTTCTCCTCACCCGAACTTCCTCCACCCCATTTTCGTTTTAGATTGGAATGGATTTTCTTGATGGAAATCGTTCCTAAGGTTCTTAATATGTTTAACATGCTTGTAACATGATTAACGAACGGAAATAATGGTTAAAACGAGTTTTCTAATGGATTAAACTCAAGAACTTTGTGTTCTTGAGAGTTTTGATGAAAAAGTGTCAATCTTTACTTTTTCGATGTTTATGATGTAGATCTGAGAAATGAACCGTCCTTTTGTGTTTAGATATGCTCGTTATGCTTGAATATAAACTTATTTGGGGTTTATAACATGAAAAATGGGATTTTTGGGCGTTTTTGTGTAGAAAACGCATGTTTTTCCGCCTCAGGCACAATAA
This sequence comes from Trifolium pratense, assembly GCF_020283565.1. NCBI lineage: Eukaryota > Viridiplantae > Streptophyta > Magnoliopsida > Fabales > Fabaceae > Trifolium > Trifolium pratense. The sequence goes on along the minus strand of NC_060061.1, from coordinate 31,647,416 downwards.
TTTCCGCCTGAAACGGCAGATCAGTGAGCAGCCAACCTTTCAGAAGTTTTTCCGCCTCAGGCGTAAACTTTTCCGCCTCAGGCGTAAACTTCCGCCCCAAACGTAAATATTTCCGCCCCAGGCGGAAATACTGCAGATTTCACCAATTTTTCATCTGCTATCTTCCTTTGCATGTATTTTCAATCAGTGTCTTATTCTTACATGATTGTTGATGCTTGTTGATGTTTATAACGATTGTTAATCATGTATGAAGTATAAATGAAGTATATTAAGGTGTTAATCAACTTAATAAAGAAGGATATTAGAATTATGTTATTCTAATAAAGACGGATATTAAGGTATTGATTATCTTAATAAAGACGGACGTTGGATAGTGTTCCACGTTATTGTTGACGGGCTATATGCCAAAATTGTTGATGAATATATTCATGAGTTTTGAGTGCATGCATCATGAATATTTAGGGATATTGGCTTGTCCAATAAAGAAGGATATCGAACTATATTTGTTTGATAAAGACGGATATCAGAGGTGAAATACTCTGATAAAGACGATGGTACCACATGCATTAGAGGTGTCTAGAGGACATAGCATGAATGTGAAGCATTAGATTGCATTAGGGATTATGTGTGCATTTTATGATAATGATGTTTGACACATACTTGGTAAATGTTGATTGTTAATCCGTATGTGAGGAGCAGAGTCCGTCATGACTATAAAATGAACAACGCAGGGTCTGTCATGACCATAATCTGAACAATGTATTTGTTGATGTTTTGGTATTGTCCGAGACGACGTGAAACTATATATTTGGTGTATTTTGTGGATGATTGATTAGGTGATAAATGAAGTATATGCATGATATATGAATATGCATGAATGATGGTGATGTATATGTATAATGTATGATTATGCATGTTTTTATGAAGAAGTGTTTAAGTACCATTTACTTACACTTGTATATTTTGAGTATGTTATCTAACTCTCTTTTATGTGTTATGTGCTGGACCGTTGGGGGTCCAGATTTTACAGGATTTTGTGGTATTCGATGTCGAGTCGTCGGTGAAGCTCCGCTCTGATTGTGACACGGGAAAAAGGGGTTTTATATGTATATAGAGTCTCCTTATCTAGGTTGTTTTGTATAGCTAATAAATACATTAGTTGATTTAACATTTGTATAAACAAGTATTTTTACTAATTAACTACATTAGTATTATTTTGGTAGAGGAGTGTAATACTCGAACCGACATTCAATAAATTAAATGTGATTTTCCGTTGCGTATTTTGAAAAAGATTTTACTAAGGTAGAAATATATAAATAATGGGTTTGAGTGTTACAAAAGGGATACAAGGAGTGCTGATAAAATAATGAAAAAACGCTTCCAAATTGCCATTGTGAGTAATTTAAAAAAAATAAAAATATGAAGGAGTAAGAAATAATAGAGGAGACAGAGAGTATGATTAAGATTAATGCAGAACCTTAAAATAGATATGAATGGAAGTGAAAGTGGGTTTATAGTAAGAAGATTGAAAGTGAAGTGGGTTTATAGTAAGAAGTGTTAGTAGTTGAAAGGTTGCTATAGAGTAGTATTAGAAGCTTGGTTAAAAGAAAGTTAGAATAATTGTGTGATGAATGAAATATTGGAATATGGACTAAGAGCTTATAGGAGAAAATGTTATTGATTTCTTGGATTGCTCAATTACATGGTTGAAGTGCCTATTTATAGGCTTTATACACATTACTAGATAGTTGATACACATTACTAGATAATACAATAATTTAGAAATTTCTAGCTTTACAATGTAACAAGTATCTTCTAGAAATTTTCATCACATTTCAACAAGAAGTTTGAAAGTGGGTTTTCAATCATCTATTTTAAACATTTTTTGCGTGTGTAATATCCGAGACTCAATCACAAAAATCAGTCCTGAAATACCAATTTCAGGTTAAGAAAGAATTTCCGTTAGAATTTTGAAACTCAACTGATTGAATGCATATATATACGCATAAAGTGAACGGGGGGGGGGGGGGGGTCCATGCTTAATCATACATGCTACAAAATATAAGCTTATACAAATGTTATATTTGCCATTCCAAATACATCTATTCCCTTTTCTTTTACTATCTGTGCGTGCGTGCGTATGCATGCGCGTGTAAAATGAGGTGTCAAAATACAATAATATAATATTTGAGTAATTTCATTAGTGATCTATTTCCTTATTTCTTACGGCTTGTACTTGATCCATTAATTAGTGATCTATTTCCTGATTATTGGACCATGTAAAGACAGTTTGCATATAAAATCATATTAAAAAATATACCAACTGAACCATAAGTAATTATATTGAAAGATAAATAGAGTTACAAAGGAGGCAAAACTCCAATCCTTGTACATTATTTAAAAAACCAAAATTAAAAATCTATTTAATGGAGGAAAGTGGTACAATGCTTTAATGGAGTCAAAGGTAGTACATTTACAGAGCTCCTATTTTGAAAAGAAGCAACAACATCACAGATCACTTTGATGTCATATATACCTGACTTCCAAATAGCAAGTTTCCATCGAAATCTTTCGACAGCTATGATTCTCAAGCTCAAAACTTCCATTTGTATGAGCTCGAGTCAAATCAGGACCGACTGAAGGTGGGACACTAACAGCTTTCCCACTTAAAGAAGAAGAGAAGAAATCTATTTCTTGTTCTCCTTGACTGCACGGTGGCGCAGTCGATTCCGCTATGTTTTGATCATTGTAACTTGCATAAATTTGAAAATTATTATAATTTATGCATACTTTTCTATTTGGATTTATTGAAAGTAAATTTATTATTATTTATGAGTCCATGATTGTTCCAGAAAGGCTCAATCTATGGATGCTAATTTTTGTTAACATGAAATGAGGTTTGGATGGTATATAAGCAAAGATTAGATAAACAACAAAGATGAGCAGTAAAAGGGATACAAGGAGTGCTGATAAAATAATGAAAAAACGCTTCCAAATTGCCATTGTGAGTAATTTAAAAAAAAAAAAAAATATGAAGGAGTAAGAAATAATAGAGGAGACAGAGAGTATGATTAAGATTAATGCAGAACCTTAAAATAGATATGAATGGAAGTGAAAGTGGGTTTATAGTAAGAAGATTGAAAGTGAAGTGGGTTTATAGTAAGAAGCGTTAGTAGTTGAAAGGTTGCTATAGAGTAGTGCGTGCGTGCGTGCGTATGCGTGCGCGTGTAAAATGAGGTGTCAAAATACACTAATATAATATTTGAGTAATTTCATTAGTGAACTATTTCCTTATTTCTTACTGCTTGTACTTGATCCATTAATTAGTGATCTATTTCCTGATTATTGGACCATGTAAAGACAGTTTGCATATAAAATCATATTAAAAAATATACCAACTGAACCATAAGTAATTATATTGAATGATAAACAGAGTTACAAAGGAGGCAAAACTCCAATCCTTGTACATTATTTAAAAAACCAAAATTAAAAATCTATTTAATGGAGGAAAGTGGTACAACGCTTTAATGGAGTCAAAGGTAGTACATTTACAGAGCTCCTATTTTTGAAAAGAAGCAACAGCACCACAGATCACTTTGATGTCATATATACCTGACTTCCAAATAGCAAGTTTCCATCGAAATCTTCCGACAGCTATGATTCTCAAGCTCAAACTTCCATCCGTATAAGCTGGAGTCAAATCAGGACCGACTGAAGGTGGGACACTAACACCTTTCCCACTTAAAGAAGAAGAGAAGAAATCTATTTCTCGTTCTCCTTGACTGCACGGTGGCGCAGTTGATTCCGCTATGTTTTGATCATTGTAACTTGCATAAATTTGAAATTTATTATAATTTATGCATACTTTTCTATTTGGATTTATTGAACGTAAATTTATTATTATTTATGAGTCCATGATTGTTCCAGAAAGGCTCAATCTATGGATGCTAATTTTTGTTAACATGAATTGAGGTTTGGATGGTTTATAAGCAAAGATTCGATAAACAACAAAGATGAGCAGTAAAAGGGATACAAGGAGTGCTGATAAAATAATGAAAAAACACTTCCAAATTGCCATTGTGAGTAATTTAAAAAAAAAAATATGAAGGTGTAAGAAATAATAGAGGAGACAGAGAGTATGATTAAGATTAATGCAGAACCTTAAATAGATATGAATGGAAGTGAAAGTGGGTTTATAGTAAGAAGATTGAAAGTGAAGTGGGTTTATAGTAAGTAGTGTTAGTAGTTGAAAGGTTGCTATAGAGTAGTATTAGAAGCTTGGTTAAAAGAAAGTTAGAATAATTGTGTGATGAAAGAAATATTGGAATATGGACTAAGAGCTTATAGGAGAAAATGTTATTGATTTCTTGGATTGCTCAATTACATGGTTGAAGTGCCTATTTATAGGCTTTATACACATTACTAGATAGTTCATACACATTACTAGATAATACAATAATTTAGAAATTTCTAGCTTTACAATGTAACAAGTATCTTCTAGAAATTTTCATCACATTTCAACAAGAAGTTTGAAAGTGGGTTTTCAATCATCTATTTTAAACATTTTTTGCGTGTGTAATATCCGAGACTCAATCACAAAAATCAGTCCTGAAATACCAATTTCAGGTTAAGAAAGAATTTCTGTTAGAATTTTGAAACTCAACTGATTGAATGCAATTTTGAAACTAAACTGATTGAATGCATATATATACGCATAAACTGAAGGGGGGGGGGGAGGGGGGGGGGGGTCCATGCTTAATCATACATGCTACAAAATATAAGCTTATACAAATGTTACATTTGCCATTCCAAATACATCTATTCCCTTTTCTTTTACTATCTGTGTGTTTTAACCCATCAATTGGTTCGACCTGCCGGATCTGCTACACCCTAATTAGTGATTAGTAAATATTGTAATATTATTATTATTATTATTAATAGAGGCAAATTCGCTGTTTCAGCAGCAATCAGTCCTACATACTCATTATTATTATTATTATTATTATTATTATTATTATTATTAAAAACTTCTTTATTTGCACTTTCCATCCTTCTATTTGTTTGTTTGTCCCTTTACATTCATCTGTTATATTTTTTGGCTTATAGTTTATTAATTTATTCTATAAACAATTCTAATATTTTTTCTTACTAATTGCAGATGGCAGGTAAAGATAAAGTTAAAGAAAAAGTAAAAGATTCCAAGACTCATAAATCCACACATCCCAAACATTCAACTCCACAAATGACATCTCCTCATATGACATCTCAAGATGCACCTGCTCGTATGACACCTCATAGGACATTGAATGTTAGAAATCCTGCTCATAGTGCACCCTCTTCAAACACGTCTAGTGGTGCACCTCTTCGTAGGTCATCTAATGTCCATCCTGCTCAAGTCGCATCTGTTGGGACATCTAATGTCCCAGGTCCTCATGATGTTTCTCATGGTGCATCTGCTAGGACATCTAATGTCCCTCCTTCTCATGTAGCTCATGATGTTCCTCGTGTTGCTTCTGCTAGGACATCTAATGTCCCTCTTCCTCATGTAGCATCACCATCTAATTCACAACCTTATGATTCTGATGGAGCAGAAACCCCAATATTAAGTGAAAATGTCGACCCATCTGAGACACAAAATAGTGATGGAAAACAAACTTTAACCCTCGAGTTACAAGGGTATATATATATTTATATATATTTTTTTCAGTTCTTTTCATATACTATATAAATTTCTTAACTAATTATCATTAATTATTATGTATTGTTTGTAGATTTTTGCCTTCATATGCTGCAGCTAGTGCAATTGGAGATATCATGAGGAGTAATTATAGTAAGCCATGGAACTCATGGAAAAAGATACCACGTAAAACAAGGAAATTGTGGTTTCAAGACTTTAAGGTATTTTTCTAATTTTGAAATGATGAATAAAAATGATATATAAAATAAGTGTTTGAGAATCAATCACTTGTACCAATGGATTTACATTCTATTGTATCATTTATATGAGCCTGTGACTTGTCTTAATTCATAAAACTTGTATGTCACCTTACTTTCATTCACTCTGTTGTGTCTAGAGGTATGTGTGTGTGTCTTGTGATCCAAAAAAATAAGTGGTCGGTTCTTGTGTCAGTCATTCTGTTTGTTTAGGCTTGCTTTTTGTCTAACCCTCTGATTATATATATACACACACAGGCAAGGTTCAATTTTTGTCCACCGGATGATGCATTGGCTAGAAAGAACTTTGAAAGGCGAGGTGCAGTAATAATGAAAAATAACTTAAACAAAGCTCGTGTCGCAAAGAAAAGACCAGATTGGATTGACCAGAATGCGTGGGATCCATTATGTGAGCATTGAAGAACTTCAGGATTTAAAAAGAAAAGTATACAGGCGAAAACAAATCGAGCATCTGACTGTGGAGGTTTTTCAAAGCCCGTTCACACTTGTGGCTCTATCACCACATCGCAACATAGAGCTAATTTGGTAAAGTTAATTTATTTTGTTTATATAAATATGGTGTGTTAAATTTTTGTGATTATGTGTGTTTCTGCTGGAAATTCTATTTTAAATTAGTTTATTATGTTGTTAATGAGAATGGATATTCTAAGATCATGATGTTGTTTTAAGCGTGAAGCATGAAAGCAATGATTCCAAAGAAGTAGTCAGAAACACTTAATGATGAAAGAAGCCAATAGGACTGCACAATTAGTTTATTTTTCAGTACTGTTTAGAAGTTACAGAACTAACTGAGATTTTTTATTTTTTGCTAAGAAAGAAAGAAACTAGTAGGAATTTTCTTAATAGCCACATAAATATCTGAATTTGATTTTTCTTTTATTACTACTATTTTTTTTTGTTATAGCAGACTTTATCTTCTTTGAAAAGAATGAAGTCTAGGTGTATAAGGAGGAGGTCCCATATTATTTTGTCCAAGAATCAGTCAGATTTATGATATGATAAAGTATTATTTAGATCAAATTTCATTAGTAAATTAATTAAATGTGTCTGACAACGAGGAGTTCTGTTTTAAATTTTAATATACTCCCACTGGTATAATCTTATAAAGTAAAAATAACTATTAATAGAAAAGGGAATAATGACAGGAAATAATAGAAAAGGGAATACTGAAGGAAATAATATTCTATTGGAAAATGATTTTTGTTGTGTCTCATTGATATGGTTAAGTGTCTATATATACAATAATAATAGGTTAATCAAACCTATGAATAATGACAGACTTTAATGAAAGTAATTACAAATAATTACAAAAATAATTATGCTTAATGACAATAATATTCTAGTCTATCACACCCCCTCAGTCGAAGCGGGAGGTTCGCGGACGCTTAGATTGGTCCGGAAATCATTAAATAGAACACGAGGTAGGCCTTTGGTGAAGATGTCAGCAATTTGGTGACGGGAAGGAACATGAAGGACGCGTGCCTGGCCACGGGCGACCTTTTCCCGAACAAAGTGAATGTCCATCTCAATGTGTTTAGTACGCTGATGTTGTACTGGGTTACCAGAAAGGTAGATGGCACTAACATTATCACAATATACCAACGTAGCTTGAGATAGTGGAAAATGAAGCTCCAAGAGAAGGTTGCGAAGCCAACAAGATTCAGAAACCACATTAGCAACACCTCTGTACTCAGCTTCTGCACTCGAGCGAGAAAGTGTGGGTTGTCTCTTGGAAGACCAGGAAATGAGGTTGTCACCGAGAAACACACAATAGCCGGAGGTAGAACGGCGGGTGTCAGGGCAGCCCCCCCAATCCGCATCAGTATAAGAGACAAGTTTCTCAATAGGGGATGGATAGAGATGCAAACCATAGTGTAGGGTTCCCTGAATATAACGCAGGATGCGCTTGAGGGCAAGCATGTGGTCGGTACAAGGAGCATGCATGTGAAGACATACCTGTTGAACAGCATAAGAAATGTCAGGGCGGGTGAAGGTAAGATACTGCAAGGCTCCTGCGAGACTCCGGTATAAGGTGGGATCATCATACGGAGTGCCGGCGGAGGTACCGAGCTTTTGCTTGGTGTCAACTGGAGTGGCAGATGGTTTGCACGAGGCCATGCCTGCGCGAGCAATAATTTCACCAGCATAAGTACTCTGACTAAGGAAGAGTCCACTAGCATGTCTAGTTACGGCAATACCTAGGAAGTAACTCAGCGGTCCCAGATCCTTCATAGCAAACTCAGATGCAAGTAGTGTCATGATGGATTTTCGAAGGTCATGGGTGGAGGTGATAAGGATGATGTCATCAACATATAGCAAGATGTAAGCCAAGTTAGAGCCATGTCGATAGATGAAGAGTGAGTGATCTGAAGTGCTGTGCTCAAATCCAATGGTGGAGACAAAGTCAGCAAAACGCTGGTACCAAGCACGAGGCGCTTGCTTCAAACCATAGAGTGATTTTCGCAAGCGGCACACATAATCTGGGTGATGAGGATCACGAAAACCGAGTGGTTGATGCATGTAGACTGTCTCGTGAAGGTCACCATGCAGAAATGCATTCTGGACATCTAACTGATGAATATGCCAGGATTTAGAGAGAGCAATCGTGAGAACAGTGCGAATAGTCGCCGGTTTTACTACAGGACTAAACGTCTCATCACAATCCACACCTGCAATCTGTGACCTGCCATCACCTACAAGACGAGCTTTGTAACGCTCAAAACAACCATTAGATTTCTTTTTATGACGAAAAATCCACATACACCGAATAATATTAACATCACAAGGTCGGGGGACCAGATCCCACGTATTATTTTTAATTAGAGCATTAAATTCAGACTGCATTGCGGCTTTCCAATTAGGATCTGAGAGGGCTAGTTTGGGGTTTTTGGGAAGAGGTGAAATGGTCGGATCATCAATGGTAACGGAAAGGTTAAAGAGTTTTCTAGGTTTGTAGATACCCTGCATACTACGGGTCGCCATAGTCCGAGTAGGGGGTGCAGGTTGGGCCAGTGGTGTAGGTGGTGGGGAGGTATCGGGTGTACTCGTAGGGAGGGAAGATGATATTGTGGTGTTGGATGAGGTATGAGAAGGATTATGTGGTCTGGCTGGTGAGGTAGACGGGGGGTTAGGTACAGGAGGTGACGAACTAGGGAGGTCATCAAGAGGAGATTGCAAAGTGGGATTGGTCCATTGATGGACTAATGATGGGTGCAGGTCATCAGTGAAATGGTCATAGGTGGTGAGAGGTTGGGAAGACATATGAGCAAAGGGGAATTTTGTCTCATCAAATATGACATGTCGGGAGATGATGATCTTTCTTTGCGATAAATCGAAACATTTGTAGCCTCGGTGATTAGTGGGATACCCTAAGAAGACACATGGTGTTGAGCGTGGTTGCAATTTGTTAATGGTTGTGGATGGAAACAATGGATAACACAGACAACCAAAAACACGAAGATGTGTGTAGGAAGGATCACGATGATACAAAAGTTGAGTAGGAGAATGATTTGACAAATTCTTTCGAGGAAGGATATTAAGAAGATAAGTAGCCATTTGAAGGGCATGATGCCAAAATGATGGAGGAACAGAAGAATGGGCGAGAAGAGTGCGAATCATGTTATTAATGGTGCGTATTTTACGTTCCGCTTTGCCATTTTGAGATGACGTGTGAGGGCAAGAGAAACGGAAAATAAGACCATTATCAACACAATATTTATGAAATAATGTATTGTTGTATTCACGTCCATTATCACATTGAAAACATTTCACGGTTTGAGAAAATTGCGTGCGAATTTGATTAGAAAGAGAAGTGAACATTTCAAAAGCCTGAGATTTGTTACTTATAGGAAACGTCCACAAAAAATCAGAATAATCATCCAAGAATAAAATATAATATCGATGACCAGAAGAACTTAAAATCGGTGATGTCCATATATCACTATGTAAAATATCAAAAGGCATTAAAGTAACATTTTTGGATGAATCAAAAGGCAACTTAATATGTTTGCCAAACACACAAGAATTACAAATAGTCTTAGAACTTAAATGTTCACCACTAATGAACTTATTTTTATGAAGAGACTCCAAAGTAGAAGAACTTGGATGGCCGAGGCGGCTGTGCCAGAGACCGGAAGAGAGACCAGCAAAGTGAGAGGCAGAGGTGACGGGATATAGATCACCAAAGCTATTACATCTCATGAGAGGGGTACCCGTCTGAAAGTCAAATACCGAGAAACCAAATGGATCAAATGAAACAGAAACATTATTTTCAGTAGTGAGTTGTCGCACAGAAATCAAATTCTTAATAATTTGTGGTGTGTGTAAAACATGTTTAAGGTCTAAGTGTTTGTGTTTGTCAGATGTAGGTAGGGTTGTGTGACCAGACCCTTGAATTGGAATACCTTGTCCACTACCGACAATCAGTTTCTGATTTAAATGACTCAAATTAGAATAAGACGTGAGATTACCTTGAGATGCCGTTGTGTGGGAGGTGGCTCCAGTGTCCATGTACCATGTGTTGTCCGGCGGATTAAGAGACATGGTGTGCATGGCAGCTGCAATGTCAGTGGGGGTTGGTGAAGGCGTAGCAACGTGAGCCTGTGGACGTTGACCTAGGATACCTGGTTGCCTCGGAGTACCGGTGGGTTGTGTCCACTGAGATGTAGGATATGGGCAAGGAGGCACACCCCATGGAGGTGGGACCCATCCCCAAGGAGACCAAGAGGGATGTTGGAGTTGCTGCCATGGTTGAGAGGACCAAGAGGGACCGTTAGACCTAGAACCACCGCGCTGTCCGCGCCCTCTGGTGCGACTTTGATTGTTGCGGTTGCGGCCTGAACCAGAACGGTTGTCCTGTCGTCGGTTGGAACGCTGCTGGGAGGAGTCATCTGTGTCTCGTGGCATGGCAGTATGCAAGACAGTGGGTGAGCTAGTGCTATGCATTTTGGCCAAACCAGATTCCTCCAAGGTGAGCATGGAGCGAGCCTCAAGAAATGAGGGTAAAGTTTTCTGTTGGCGAATCACGGTGGCAACCCCACGATACGGCTCAGACAATCCGGATACTATTTGAAGGACCAGTCGGTGTTCGCTGACGGGTGCTCCAACGTTCTTCAGTTGATCAGATAGTTGCTTGAGTCGTTGACAATATGCAGAGACGTTAGGAAAATCTTCCATACGAGTGGAGGAAAAATCTTGTTCAAGCGCAACAGCACGGGAGTTTTGATTGTCCTCAAATATGTTGGCCAAACGGTTCCAGGTAGCCATGGCAGTTGATCCTTTTTCCATAATGGTGGTAAGGAGATCAAATGAGATAGTGGAATAAATCCATTGAAGAACCGTTGAATCAAGAATTGTCCACATTTCAAAACTAGCATCAGTGGAGGCAGGCTTCTCTTTGCCGGGTTGAGGAATGATGTGATGAATAACCTTGTGGGCACGAGCATGAACCTCAAATAATTCGGCCCACATGTTGTAGTGATCCTTCTCCAGCTCCAGTACAAAGGGAATGCTATGTTTGATGTTGGTGACGGCAAGGGCAGGATGAAAATCTGTTTTTGCTGAAGAGACAGATGTGGAGATGACGGCAGAGGTTGTGGATGCAGCGGCAGGAGCAGAAGACATGTCGACCGATGTGAAAACAAAGAGGGACTTGCTGTGTTTTGTGAACCGGTAGAAAAATAGGACACAATAAAACAACCGTTTTTATATCTCTGTTTCTGCGAGACAAATACCGTATTTGTGCGAAACTGAGAAAATTCAAACTTAGAGAAAACGTAAATCCAATACAGTGATGTTGTTGCTGTGTTTTGCGAGCAGAACAGAACAGAACCAGTATTGATGAACGGCTTGTGCGGTGATGGAAAACGGCACGGCGGTGCTGGTGCGAACAGATCGTGGTCGGCGCGTTTTGGGTTAGTCGGCGCGGACAGTGAGAGCTGGCGCGGGTGTAAGAGAGCGGCTATGAATGGAGCGGCTCAGGTAGACGCTTGCACGGCAGTGGGCGGTGCAAGGGAGGAGGCGGCGGCTTTGGGTGAGCAAGAAGAGGCTGCGCTGCAATTTGTTTTTGTAGGTCACGCGTGGAAAGAAAATACTCGTGATACCATAATAGAAAAGGGAATAATGACAGGAAATAATAGAAAAGGGAATACTGAAGGAAATAATATTCTATTGGAAAATGATTTTTGTTGTGTCTCATTGATATGGTTAAGTGTCTATATATACAAAAATAATTATGCTTAATGACAATAATATTCTAGTCTATCAACTATAACTAATTGTATATATATATTATTCTGAGAAATGTGCAATGACAACCATGAGAATTTGGGTAGAAGATACTGATCATAACTAATTTTTAGGAGTTGAAAAGTTTGGCTGATAGTTCTAATTCATATTCTTTGTTTTGTTATAGACGGAACTGAATGGCACTCCCCCCGCTCCTGTAGATTTGTTTGTTTACACACACCAACATCGCAAGAATAAGACTTGGGTTGATCGGAACATGTCTATGTAACGAGTTCTCAACTTTAAATAGTATTTTTTTTTCATGTTGATTTCATTGTATTTTACTTAATTTTAAAATATTAAGTAGCTTCATATTTGTGTCAATAGGAAAAGTATAAATGTAGATTGGAAGAATTAACCCAACAAGCATCTTTGCAAGGAACTCCGCCACCAAAGGAAATAGATGTGTGGATTGAGGTTGCAGGAACAAGGAAAGGACACATATATGGTCTTGGGAGTGAATCTTCTTTATTTGCAGGCAGGTGAAATTACCGTGGTTCAGGTTCCGCGTCAACTGAATGGGTGCAAAGACATGAAATTGAAGAACTGAAAATTGAAAGGGAAGAAATGAGAAGGGAAAATGATGAACTTCGTGATATGGTAAAACAATTGATGGAAAGCTTAAACTTTCGGCCGAAGCCATATACTAGAGATGAAGTTCATGAAGATATTGCGGCTAATAGTAACGATGATGTGACTGATGATAATGATGATGACATGTCTTATGATGGTGAAGAATGATGATAATTATGATGTGTTTGATGATGGTGAAGAATTATGATCAAGAACAAAGTATGACAAGTGTGATTTATTATATATTGTTTTCTTAGTTATGATATTGACTTTTTTTTATGCAAGAATTGAACGGGATTTATTCCCCTTTTTGTATGTGAAGATCAATTCACTTATATACTTGCAAGTGTAGGTAGTAGTGATAACTTGGTCTTGGTTAGGTTATGCTTTGGATTTATTACTTATTTTTGGATAAGTAGTTGGTAATACTTAAATATAAATATATTGTGTTCATGTTGTGTTCATGTTTAATTGTTTGGGATTTTAAATTAATAATAATAATAATAATAATAATAATAATAATAATAATTAAAAAAAAATAATAATTTAGAGACCGAAATAGAGACTGAATTTCCTACATAGCGTCTTACAATCGGTCGCAACATTGGTCGCAATGGGCAGAGAAAATAATTTCAAATCGGTCACTAAATCAGTCGCTAAAATCAGTCTCTAACACAGTCTCTGAGGTTGGTTGCTATTTCGGTCTCTAAATTCAGTCGCTACTTCGGTCGCAACGAACAAAAAAATTATTAAAAAATCAGTCACAAATCAGTCGCTATAGCGTCGGACAAATCGTCAAATCCATCGTCGCAAAATCAGTCTCTAAGCCAGTCTCTGATTTCGGTCACTGTTCCGGTCGCTAATTTCGGTCACTATTCAGTCGCTACAAAATCGGTCGCTGGGGTGGTCACCACTGATCAGCGACCAGGGTCATTGATGCCGATTTTTTTTGGTCGCTATTTCGGTCGCTAATGGATTTAGAGACCGATTTTCATCAAAATCGGTCTCTAAATCGGTCGCTAAAGCCGAGTTTTCTAGTAGTGTAAGATGGGTGATCGTGTCGATGCTTTGGAAACTCAGATGGTTGCCGTTAATACCACACTCGATGAACTCGTTCGTCAAATGCAGCAACAGAGCGTGATTCTTGCTGAATTAAACAACAAAGATGAGCAGTAAAAGGGTTACAAGGAGTGCTGATAAACTAATGAAAAAACGCTTCCAAATTGCCATTGTGAGTAATTTAAAAAAAAATATGAAGGGAGTAAGAAATAATAGAACGAATCAACCTTACCAAGATCTCCCAAACAGTAAGAAATAACAGAGGAGACAGAGAGTATAGAGAAATTAATATTAATGCAGAACCTTAAAATAGATATGCAACTCAACTGATAAGTTACAAGTGTCAATATTGGTGATATCAAACTTAAATGAGTATGTTACTTGAATATTTTGTATGAACTTCCTGGTTCCTGCTGTTTAGCATATATATACGCATAAAGTACGTATTATTAAATTTTACATATTGAAATCAAGGAGTTTGGTAAAAATGAAAATTTTGATGCAGGTTGCCATTTTTTGTTGATAGGTTGCTGGATTTTGATAAGATAGTTGTCATGTTTCGCACGCACGGACGCACGCATGCACACACGCGCGCACACACACATATATAGTACTATGATTGGAAAAGAGTAAAGAAACAGTGATGGTAAATGAACATTAATTGGAATAACAACTTTGATAGTTCTGTTAATGTTGTCTCTAAATTATAAAAATTTCAAAAAATTTATTTTATACGGGATAAGTTCTAACTTATATAAATTTCAAATTAACTATCTGTGCAAGATAAATTCTAACTGATAAAATTGAGGAATATTTATTAAATGTGAGACAAGTTATAAATTATAATTTTTTTTTTTCAAAAATACTTTATACGGGATAATTTCGAACTTATATAAATTTAAAATTAATTATCATATACGAGACAAATTCTAACTTATAAAAATTTCAAAAATTTATTTTATGCGGGATAAGTTCTAACGTTGTTTTCCAATGTTCTTTTGGTTAACAAGAATGATGTAACTATTTAAAATCTTATGTCTTTTAGGTGCATGTTCAAAGTGAATCTTATGTCTTTTCACAATTTTACACCATATAACTATTTTTACCTTTAAAACTAATCAAAATTCATAATTAACACTTTGCAAAATATATATTTATCTGCATATTTCCAATAAAATTCTAAATACTTATTAACTACATCTAAATTTTAAAAACATTTGCTTCTAATTTTGATTACCAAACAGTAATTGCATATACCTCACTATAAATTAACACTCTTATCTGCAATTGGGTAGACAGCATGATTATTAAGTGGCATGTGATGTATCTAACTATTGTGAATAAGACATGGAAAAATGCCTGAGACAGATAGTAACAGAGATCTTATGGTTAATGACTTATCAAACCATCCACCCTCCTACTACTGACACTATGGCAGTAACAGTCAAGCCACACATTCATGGATAATATTGCTAGTGCACCCAAAAAATATATTGTGAACCATAATTATCATTTTAGCCAACATTATTAATTGAACTTTACTGTTGGAAATAGTATTTACATATTTATTTATGATATAAATGGAACATTATTTATACCAAAAAAAAAATGGAACATTATACAAGAGACCTAGTTAAAGTACTAAGATTAATTAAAAAAAAATTATTTAGCTAGCCAAAGTTAATGAACAATTCCTCTAATGCAATGGAATTAAATTTGGGGATCTGGGTTTTATGTTCATGTAATTTTGGTCCTTAATAATTACAGTATATAGCTAATGAAAAATATAACTCATAAAAAATTAAAAATTAGACTTAACTCAACCCTATAAAATTGACTTGTAAGATAAAAATTGGCTCAATTTTATAAACCAACATATCATAAATCAGACGCTAATACCATCTTGAAATTGGAAGTTGGACTAAAAAATACTTCAAGTTATTAATAATAAGAATTGAGGGATCGTTTGCGTAACAATCAGACTCTTGATAAAGTTTTTATACTAAATATATATTAATCTTATTTTTGAGACCAAATGCACCACACACAATCATCAATCAAATGAGATTTTTCTCCTCTACCAATCGCACCCTAAGTAAGTGAATAGTTTGATTTAAGATTTTAAATTGCAGTCGCATCACATAATGCGGAAGCATTATTGCGGTTACGATAATATTTTGGTAAGCTTTTCAGAAATGAAGTACCTACAAATCAACAGAAGATATGACCCAATCTCCATCACGAATTGTGACACTTATTGTAGTGTCTCTTAATTGGAGAAATACTTATATGGGCACAAACACAAATAATGATTTGTTAAGCACACTCACATTAAGTAAATAAAATTAAAAAAAAAATAAATTGAATTTATATTAATTGATGTGACAAATATATTTTCTATTTAATTTTTTGGATTGATGTATGTGCGCCTAAAATTGTGTCTAGGTAAGAGCTTCTCCTCTTAATTGTGTATAAAACCATTTTATAATGGGATGGATGCATATCCTTAAAATCTTAATGTGTGCATCAATAATCAACTTTGTGTTGTCACTTCAATGGTACACATTGAATGATCCATACAATTATGTATTTGTAGAACACAAGACACAAGCATATGCATGCAATATACATACAGACACATTTATCATGGGGTATATAAGAACGCATATTCATTATCATAACAAACAAGTTTCTTCCCCTAGAACTAGAATCATTACATACACTTGGTGACATGCATTAATGCATATACTATATAGTTTGAATTTATTGAGAATCTTGAGCAAGTCATGAGGTAAGGAAATGAATTGGAGCTATGCATGGAGGTGTCCTTTCAGTTTCCCCCAACATTGGAGAGCCATTAATTAATTCGTACCAGTCCACATGCATTTGTGAAGAAGTGAAGTAGGGGCCTAATAAGAAAGAGAGAAATAAGAAGAAGAAAGTAAGTTTTGATCTATGGCATAAATGTTACAAGTTCATATGCTTGGTTCCAATATTCCATACATTCAAATAATCTACATATTACTAGTCTTTGGTTGGATCTCATCTAAATGTATTATACTTTCACCCTCTAAGTTTTACAATCTTACGGTTTTGACTTTTAAGTTTAAAAATAACACTTTTGACCCTTAACTTCATCTTCGATTACAAAAGTGAACCCTCATAGTTTGAAAGTAACATCTTTAGTCTCCAAAGTTTCACAGTCTAACATTTTAGTCTATCAAGTTTGAAAATTATAATTTTGATTCCGTAAGTTTGTAAACAAACATTAACTCTCCACTCGTATATGTTTTTTTAAATTTAATCAAAGTTTATTTGTATTAATAATCATAGCTTACAATTTGTTGGGAGAGTCAACTCCTTAAATGTATCTTAGTTGCCTCGAGGGGATTAATCTCTGCAGTTACGCGCGGAGGATACATTTGGTTTACGAAAAAAAAAATAAGCATAGCTTACATATGATACTTAGAAACATGTCCACATAAGTGTTTATTGGGTCGAAATCAAGGGGTGCTTCTTTTTTGCAATTGGCGACAAAGTTAAGAGGTTAAAAGTATTATTTTTAAACTTGAAAAGCCAAAATAGCAAGATTGAATAATTTAGTGGGCTAAAAATACAATTTAGCCAAAATTCAATTACAGATAAAAACTTTTTAACATTTATTTTAGCCACCACCAAAAATCGTAGTTTAATCATGTAAAGTGAATTAGCAATTGCAGGTTTCTTTTGTTAAAAAACATAAGATTTTTGAACTTTCCGGATAATCCAAACACAAATCATGAAATTTTTCTTAACACATTTTAGGGTTCAAATAATGACCACAGAAAGATTGTGCATAACTTATAACACTCAGGTATGGTACGTGACAATTGGAAACCATTTTGGATTAGGCCAGGCCCTTCTAAGTTGTAATAATAACCAATCCCAATTAAATATAGGCCCAATATTACTTTTCCCATATGTATTAATTCCCACAAAAATGTTCATGCCCCCCTTCTCTTTTTGTACTTGTACTTGCTTCATTTTTTTTTTTGTTACAGCTTCATTTTATATCTATTCCCATTTGCTTTAAAAAAAATATTCCCACAAAAATTAGTCCAATATTGAAATTGATAACATGATTGGCCTCTATAAAGTGAGGGCTCACCATTTATGAGGGAAATAAAATACATTTGTGAAACTATGTAGAAAAAAAATATATTAGTGTAACATTTGAATATAATATTAACTCGCTCGAGAATATTTTAATGAACACAAATTTTATAAAGTTCATCATGAATTAAGTTAACCTTTTTTTTATTAGCAAACAAATTTATAAATTTATGTTATATAAATTATTTATGTAAATCTTTACGCAAATATCAAATAACAATTTTTTTTTTGACAATATCAAACTTATAATGTTTCGTTTATCAAAATAGAGATAATATAAGACGGAAAAAAATAACAGTGTTTATTAAAAAAAAAAACATTAATTTAAATAAGTCTCAATATATAATAGTATTTCAGTCTTAATTATAAACAATTTTTTTTTTCAGATTAAAAAAAAATGACGAAAGGAAAAAGAAAGTTATATATGGTGTGTGCAGAAAGAAGTAATAATGCCATTAAAAGGAGTTTCCCAACACAATCTTTTGCTTCTTTTAGTGGTAAAAATGAAGGTGTAGTCTAGTCAATAATAATAATCTCAAACACTGAAACCATGGAAAGCACATCGTACATGGCCCATATGAAAATGATCATTCAAGGCAGCCATTCCAAAGTT
The DNA here is from genome assembly GCF_020283565.1 of Trifolium pratense. NCBI lineage: Eukaryota > Viridiplantae > Streptophyta > Magnoliopsida > Fabales > Fabaceae > Trifolium > Trifolium pratense. The sequence continues at coordinate 31,628,779 of NC_060061.1, read as the reverse complement.
CTCACCTGCCTGCCATCGGATATAATATAACCCTCCTAAATCCTTAAATTCCTACTAATTTATTTATTTAATTAAATTACATCATATATAGAAAAATTGTTATCATATGAATTTAAAAGTATATAAAAGCAAGAAATTTGCTTGAAAAGTTATGGTTTAGGGCATGTTCGGATGGACAAATATTTGAGCTTATGAAAAATAGCTTATGCAAATAAATAATTTTTTATATTAATTCATAAGTTCTCAGTCTCACTGCTAAAATTGTATTTTTATAAGCTGTTTTTCATAAACTAACATTCAAACTTATAATAATAAGTTTAAAATAAGTCGATTCAAACAGGTCTATAATATGATTCACAACCTACACACAATTAATTAAGGATCATGGTAGAGAAAAAATTCCTTTATTTTTTTACTTATTAATCATTTGGTTTTTTTAAAAGAAAATGAGATTTCAATAATTAAGAGTTCGACCATAGGGTAAATAAAAACTGACCAAAAGTTACACCCACTAGAACTCGAACTCAAATTCTTTCGAACTATTTGTTCTAGGGAGAATTTATTAGTTACTTGAATTCAACTTATTTCTTAGATCAACTATAGGGTTGAGAGCCAAATCAAGGTTAAACTTTTGGCCATGAGTCTGAAATGCACAAAATGACAAAGAATGCAGAGAAATATTAGAGGGTGTACCAATAGAATACCTAATCAAATGTAGATGAAAATATCATATTATGCGAGAGAAATAACAAATAACACATTTCAAATATATGTAAATCAAATCATGTAAATTCTGGTTCCAATTACATATTTGAAACATAGTTCACATGGAATGTGGTTCATCCGACCAAGATCAAAATTATTGGGATGCACCACAACATGAAATCTAGGTTTGAGGCTATGGCTAGCCTTAGTGCCACATACTTTTTTTGTGACCTAACCTTCTTACGGTCAAATTGTATATAATCAATCACGTCTAACACAAGTGGTTAGTATACAGAGTATGTGACCGTTGTAAATTTTAGGGCACCAAACTCAATTTTTTTGATAAAACAAATCTAATAGAATACGTGTAATCAACACATTTACCACCGTTCCTTACTTTCCAAGTCACATTTAACACATAGTATAGTATTAATTCAAAGCCAAACCCTAACTAAAATAGTTTAATTTGAACTACATTTTCATGAACAACAAAATTATCACCAACCATTTAATGGATATTGTCATGCTATGTTGATAGGATTCCATATATATCTATTAGTTCTTCTACTTTATTTATAGTAGATCTCTTGAACAAAGTAATAATGAATGACATTTCAATATTCCTTATAAAGTTTGATGTAGTACATGAAAAAGCATAAACTTCATAATAGAGTTCTTAATTACTAAGCTTGTAGACATTATAATCTTTGCAAGTGGCTTAGTAACACAATGATCCTACTTAGCTTTTTCGAAAAGACAAACCAACAAGATCAAACCTTAATGAAGTCTGATTTTGTATGTTAACTGATTTGGTGGCATAATCAAATGCTATTATGGACTAAACAGAGGAAGTTTTTTTTGGTTACAAAAACAGAGGAAGTATATATTATATTCTTGAGGAGATATATTCTTGAGGAGTGAGTAATACTTAATTAACTGTTTCTTTCTCTCTCTCTCTCTCGTATAGGATGAATATTCTTATACAACCTTTATATATATTATATTATGAAAAGTAATCAAATTTAACATTACAAAACATAATTTTACCAGAGTCATAATCTATGAAGCCCCGATACGTGACATAATATCGATACGATATGACATTGATACGGGAAAATTTTCAAAATTCTCGATACGATATGGCCGTGATACGTTATTTAAAAATTATATTTAAAATTAAATATATATAAGTGCACAATATACAAACATAACTAAAATTGATAATGATAAAAAAATTAACATTCAAATTACTTAAATTGAGCAAACAAGTAACAATTACCCAAAAAGGGAAGTGGGATGGGTAACTTAACTGGTTAAGCTAATTGAGTTAAGAGTTAAAGAGTTAGAGATCCAGGTTCAAGTTCTGATAAGGAAAAAAACTAACATAACAATATAATATACTAACAATTTGCTTATAAAAAAAATATACGTACTAACCAAAAATATAGTTGGTAACATCACACTCTAACATTCAATACTTAAGAGAAAACACAAATTGTATCAGTCTCCTTTCCTACATTTTCATCATCAAAGAACATTAATTGTCCGATACTTTTCCGATACGCATATTTGAGAAGTATCCGACACGTATCGGTTATACTTTTTTTTAAAAAAAATAATATTAATTTCTGATACTTTTCCGATACGTGTATCGGAGAGTATCGAACGAGTATCGATATCAAGTACGTATCAGACACGATACTTCGCCATTTTTAGAGTGTCCAGACTTCACATATCATAATTGATACTTCTATGTTACCTTAATTTATTCATTGTTGATATCACCAGCGTTATTTTAAAATGCAACTACAATTATGACCGCAATATTTATTGCAATATAAATGTTGCAATATAATCTTTACCAAAAAAAAAAAAATATTGCAATATAAATGTTTGCAACTTAATTACAAATTTAATTTAAAAGTATACGATTAGGCAATCGTTCAATGTGAAACGAGAGATTCACGTGTATCATAAAATATGGATTTTAATCTCAACCCTACATTTCAATCTAGTGGTTCAGAATTATTCATTTTATTCTCACATAAAATGTCCATTTCTACTCTGTTTTTTTTTTACAGGTCCATTTCTACTTATATATAACTTTTTATTTGACTAATTCACTTAACACATATTCTTCCATACACACGTGTCAAGATCAACTATTATCTCTAAACCTTACATACATATTAATCAAATTGTTCTTAACTAAAGAGTTGTACTAGTAATAGTTAAATTTAATAACACAGATATTCTAAAATGAAACATATATTACTTTACCCTGAAAACCGTCCTTTTCTATTTTTATAGTAAACATTTGTCCTATAGTAACAGGACCACAAAACAGTAACAGAAAAAGGAATAGGAAGAAGAACCAAAAGTGAACAGTTTCGCTTTTGTCTGTTTTCTGTTGTTGTGGGGAAGTGAAGAAGAAGTATTGAGTTCTTAGTTATTTAGCACGTCACTTCTAATAGAAAGCGTATTCAGTATTCAACATATGATAGTTTTTGTTACTGTTATAACACTGACGCATGTGATTATATTTAATAATTTATTTTCCCAAAAGTATTATAGTATCGACATGTCTCTAGTTTATATTAGTATTTCTTGGATATAGATTCATTGTGATAGGATTAACACACAGTTTCATACTGAAATTAATTCTAGCCATAAATTTGTGACCGAATGGTCAAATTTATGTCTAAACTTTATACAGTAAAAATGATCTCAGCCGCCGATTATAAATCGGACTGCCTAAATATGTTACAGCAGCATGCTTTAACTGGACCTAATCTGTTTCCGTGTTTTATAGATTATTAGTAAAAAAGTGAAAAAAATAAATAAAAGAAATAAAATGTAAGGAAGCAGTGTACTAACAAAAGGGTCACACCATTGCTCGAGAAAATTTTGAAGTGTTGCTTTCATTAGTGGAAAAAGACAGTGAAAGAGAGGAAACAAAAAGTTCACACCCCCCCTTACACCCCCCACAGAAATACTTGAATTTTCATTGATGAAATCTGAATTTTTTTTCTTCTGACTGATTCTCTCTTATTATTACCACGTATGCATGCAAGGGTCATTCAATTTGTTTGATTACTTCCAAAAGTAGGAGAATCTCAATCTCACTGACCTTATCATATAGTACAATATTATTATATATGTTTCTCAATTTCTGAGATAAATAGTATATATGAGCAGTGTTGTATATGTGGTATAGCAAAGGTTTTATTTCATCTACTCAAAAATAGTTATATGGAATCTAAGATGAATAGTTTTGTTGATGATGAGAAGTACAAAGATGAAGATCAAGATTTGGAATTGGAACAAGAAGATGGTGGTGGCCATGAACATGATCATCAAGAGGAAAATAGTGAGATTCTTAAGACAAGAATCTCTAATCATCCTCTCTATGAACTTCTTGTTCAAGCTCACTTGGATTGTTTGAAGGTCTCTTATCTCTCTCTTTACAAATTTATTTTCAACTCTCTCTTCCTCTAATTGAATGATTAAAAACAAATTAAGTGTGGTTTAAGTTAATTAATTAATATACTAGATGTTCAATATGAATGTGATGTATAGATATAGATAATATATTTTTCTTTCTTTTCTTATGAAAAATTTACATTCATAGTATTGTTATCTTGTCAAATATGGTAACAAAGAGAGCACATTCATAAGACTTAATATATATACAAATTTAGTAAATTGCTTAATCTTTTTTAGTTGTATATATATATAAGTGGTGATTTTTTTAGGGTTTACAATAGGTGTAATCATATGAACTTAAGGGTCAAATTTGTTCAAAGAACAATTAAAATTTATAGATGAAGATTTACTCCTTAAACTCAACCTCTCTTTAACTTTATTAATTAATTAACCTATATAGTTGATAACCAAGAGCTTGTTCATTAATTCAGGCATGAATATATAAACTTTTACTCTTCAAACAATCTCTTAAGCATCAAAATTAACTTTTTTGTTGCACAATGTTTATAATCATATAACTTTTCTTGAAATCTTATATTCTTTCATTAAAGTTATGCATATGAAACTTTGAAGAGACATGGTATGATCATTTGCCAGCTCTTTATTTTTAGAAAAGCAATCTTTGATGTAAAATGATACAAAAAACGCAAATAAATAAATACACGATGTTGTCAAAAAAAGTAGCTGTTCAAATAACATATCTCTATAAAGTATAATTTGTGTTTGAATACTTGTCCAATTATAAATATATGAATCTTAACAACCATTTTTTACCATTTAGGTTAGTGACATTTCTAACATGGAGACAGAGAAAAAAGGTAAGAAGAAAGCAATGAAGAAACCAAACTTGGATATGTTAAGCCAATCTGAGCTTGATCTCTTCATGGTAATAATTTTCCATTCTCTCTATTTTTATTTTTTTTTAACACAAACACCAATGAATGAATGAATGTTACTATGGATTAGATGTGTCAAGTACTGAAAAGTCAGTGAAATAGAACATGAAATATGACACAATATAGGAAATTAAATTTCATTTATCCTTTGATTGATGGATACTTCATGGTTTTGGTTAAAGCATGTGTGCATTCCTATTCCTAAAATTGAAAGAGACTCTACACTGAAAGAAATTAGCATAGTTTTTTGTTCCAATTCCATATGATTGTGACATTTTTCCTATCTGTCTCTGTGTTTGTGCATGCTATGCTATGCTATATAGTCTTCACTCTTCACTCAGATATATCATGTCTTTTCATATTTACTTTAGGCCGCAAAGGTATGCAGAGTATAATTAATTACTTAGCATATAAATATAAATAAACCTAGTTATTATCTATGCATATACAGTATTATACTATACGCACGATGTGTGGATTGGATAACTCAATTGATTAAGCTAGTTAAGCTAAATATTAAAGAGTTGAAGATTCAGTATTAAGTTTAATCATAACTTTTTTAAAAAAATTACTCTCTACGGTCACATTTATAAGAAAAAATACTTTAAATTTTGGTCATTATTATAAGCAAAAGTTAACTAGTTTTAAACTAATTAATATTATTATTCCTAATATACCCTTATTTAATTCTATTTTTTTAGGCATTTATTATAATTTTACACTTTTCAAAAGGGATAATATAGTAAACTTAATTCATGTTTTGCATTAAATTAAGAAAATTAACTACATTTAACTAAATTTCTTAAACACCGCGTAAATAATTTTTTTGCTAATATTTGTGACTGGAGGGAGTACTTTCTAAGTTTCTTAAAAATACTTGCAAATGTTTTTTTTTTACTTTTTTATAATTAATTACTTTTTATATTATTTAACTCAATAGTAAGAATTTTTATTCTATAATTTTTATTTAACTTTTTATTTTAACCATTTTTTAGTTGGGATCTAGTATTTTTGACAACAATTGGGATCAAGTTAGTTTTTTTATTTTAATGTCTAATATTCCAAGAGGATATATGTATAGGTTGATTGATTCAAAACAAATACGTAAAGGTTGATATATAGCAATATATTGCAAAATGTATCTCTAATGTTGGATTTAATTATAAATTATTTTAATGAGGAGTACAGCTTTTGTTTTTTCAGAAAAAGTGTCATTATTCCTTAGACATGTTCATTTTTGAGAATGTTACACTTTTTTAAACAAGTAGTACTATCACTATGTTATATAGAACTTTAAATAGACAACTAATGTAACTTTAATTTGCTCAATTTTGGAGACTCGTTTGACCCACCTTTTGGAAAGAATTGAGCTCCATAATCTTCTACTTCTAGTTCATAAAGCAGACAAAATATATATTGAGCTAACTTGTGTGCGTTTAATATCTTAAAAGATATGAAAAATTATCTTTTCAATATTAATGTTATTTTTATTTTCTTTTTTGGCATGGTTAATTAGTGCTCATTGTCAAAAAAAAAAATAGTGTTCTGAAGACATTGTTTATCACAACCCTATATATTCACTTTCGTCACATACTTCACTATATACCCTAAACCACAAAAACAGATTTTAATGGTATAAATTGTCAGTAAAAATCACCTAAAGATAGTAAAATTTGTAGAGAGAACTAAATAAAGTCTACTTGTACGAGTACTACTTTTACTCCTTATTGTTCTCGCATTGAGAATTTTTTTATTAATATAGGTCAAAAAAAAAAAAACTTCAAGTCTATAATAACTATGTATAATTGAGTAGTTCTATTTTTGTAAAGAGAAATGATCGATCATCACTGATTTTAAAGAAAATTGATACCTTAAATGCCATACAAGTAATAATTTGTGATTGGTTGACAGTGTAAAATATTTTACATCCTACCGACAATACATCTTATGATTTTTGTTCAACCAATTATATATATGTACAGGAAGCATATTGTTTGGCACTTAATAAGCTAAAAGAAGCAATGGAAGAACCACAACAGAATTCCATGGAATTCATAAACAACATGCATTCACAACTTAGGGAGCTAACTCAAGCAACTACACCTTCACCTACTGAACAAGCAGCTACTACATCTTCAAGTGAATCCACATTCAGAAGAAACCCAACAATTTAATTAGAGATTGACTTGATTTTCAGTGTGGTAGTAGTGCATGCAATATCTCAAGCTAGGTTTATTTTAATTAAGGTTTTAATTATTGTCAAATTGTCATGTCCTGTTTGAAATTCTATTTATCTGAAATTAATGGCAAATTATTTAATGTTGTTATAAATTAATCTACAATGTTTCCCTTTCCCCTATGTATTCTCATGGATATCGACTTGCAAGTTGCAGTTGTTATGTAAATATTTTATATATATGGTTTGAAAATTATTTGCTTATTACATTTTTCAAAAAAAAAGTGTATATATAGAAAACTAACTAAAAATTTCAGAAGAAAATGTTATTAAATTAATTATAAGGTTGTTTATAATATACTACCTTTTTTTTTGTTTATAACATTATTATAGTATTTTTTCGACTAATTATATCATTCTTTTTTAATGGGAATGGATTCTCTCCCTTGTATTTTTTACATTATTCTCTCCATTGCTAATGTTGTAAATTGCCTTGAAAATGAGGAAGACACAAAAAAGTTACTGTTTTGGCACCTCAGGCGGAAGAATTTCGTTCCATGCGCAAGTTGCCGTCAAAATGGAGCTGAGTTTCTGTTTTTCCGCCCTGGGCGAAAATTCTTGTGCCCCAGACAAAAATTTCGTCTCAGGCAAAAATTTATGTGCCCCGGGCAAAAATTACGCAGTAATATATATTTGTCACGTTTTCTGATATTTGGTAAGAGGATTTTAGGGTTTCTAAAGCCAACAAACAGACTAGGTAAAAGAGATCATCTTGGGAAGACTTTAGGGTTGGGGGAATCATTCTATCATCTTGGAAAACACTTTCATATTGAATTTTTTTGTCGCTGGAAGAAATTCGGACTTAGGTATAATTAGGATCAATGCTAATTCTTGTAACTCTATTGTGAGATTTTATTGTAATCAAGAACATTATTTGATAGTGGATTGGAGAGCTGCTCTCTCCCCCAGAGTAAGTCACGTTGACTGAACTGGGTAAACAATTCTATTGTGTTCCTGTTCTTTATCGCTTTATCTTTTGATTTGTGATTATTATTGCCGATCTTATTATTTGATTGTTTAATCATTATTTGCTCTACACATCAAGTATTTTATTTGTGTGATTCAATCCGAATTCACAACGGTTAATCCTAAGCCATTAAAATAAATTACTTTTATTTTTTATTTATTTTAAAGTTCACGGTTAATTGGATGAATTTTCATGAGATACAATACACTCCCATTTTTAATAGTCACTTTTTTCAACTAGAATATTTTCAATCACGTCATCACTGTCATGTTGGATATGTGTTTTGTTACTGTATGCGAAGCTTTTCTAACATGGCACTAGCGGGGTGACATATTGGTCAAGTCAGGAGCACTGCACAGGGAAGGGTATATTTCCTCCGTTAAATTGAGGGACACATTTGACTGTTGTGTACATATTATTTTGATTATATTTTTTTACTAATAAAAAAAAATTAGCATATAAGATGTTGTTAGATTCGTTTCGATGAGTATTTTCAAAATATCAAATTTTTATAATTTTTATTATTATACAATTACAAATATTAATATCAAAGTTATGCATCGGCATACGTGAAATAGTCAACTATATCACTTATTTTGGGACAGATAGAGTACTTTGGTCTGGTGTGGGACGCATGCCGCATGTAATAATACATGTCAACCAAAGTAATTATATAGAGGGAGGTGGGATCTACGATGCATAAGTGACTCAAGTCTTGCATGATGCAAGACTTCTTTCTTCCGTTGGATTAAAATAGTACACAAGATATTATCATGTGCTCTTTGTATTAAATATATTATTAATTAATTTTTTGTTTCGTCATTATCAAAAAAGAAAAACAAATTCTCTCTCATCGCCTTACACAATTGCCTTTCTTCTTCCTCTCTTTTCTCACCATGACCGCCGGCGCCCACCTTAATTAATCTTATCACAGGCGTCCTTTGGTCATGTTTGGCCATGAAATCACCCATACTTATTATCTCTCTTCGTCTTCCTCCTCTGAAAAATCAGTCAAATAAATGTCAGATCACATAGATTTTAGAAACCTCAACCGCCACTATCTCTTATTTTCCGGCCACAGTTGGCCACATATCGGAGAACTTTTATTGGCGACCACCACGTTGAAAATTGTCTCCGCCGTGCCGGAATCTCCATTTCTCATTGCTCACCATACGGGGTTCCTCTATCATCGTTTTCTCTCCTTTGTGTGCCACTCTCATTTAAGTCTCAAAACATATCACCAAAACCAGAAAAATGAAGAAACAAAAATATTGTCCAATATGATTAATTAAACGTATTGTGATTTTGAGAAATGAATTAATTAAAAAATGAAAAAAATAACTTATGCAAGTAGAATAAGCGTTGGGAGATTTCTCCTGGGTTGAGATGAATGGGGAAAGATAGAGGAAAAAATTCAAGTGTTGAAGACCTATGATAAGATTTGGTGTGTCTTTTTCCTTGCTATTTCATATTAGATAAAGCCATAAAGGGAAGACTTTCAGTCCTAGAATTTCACGACTAAATCACGAATTCGTTTTTTAGGGGTGGGATGAATAGTTCAACCGGTTAATCTAGTTGAGTTGTTAAGAAGTTGGAGGTCCAAGTTTCAAGTTCTGGCAAAGAGAAAAACTAACATAACATTGTAATATACTAACAATTTGCTTCTAAAAAAAAAAAACGAATTCGTCCTTTAAAATTGTAGAGATCGGACTTTTTTTTTTTTTTTTTTTATATTTTAGTGGTTAAATTTTTTACCTTAAGATGAATAAATGGAGTGTCTGAGGTTCGAACTCCGACTACTGTATATATAAAATACGATAATTAATCCAAATTAACAAAAGAACCATGTTGTCCAACATTATTCCAAATTGATTTTGCCTATTGACAAATTTTAAATGTGTAAAATCTAACATCTATGATTTCTGGGTTGAATTGATAATTTACTCAAAATCTGATATTAAATTTTTACTTTAAGTTTTTCATAGATGAAATATTTGTACTTTAAACTAATAAGTTTAAACTAATATAAATCAATTATTATTTAATAAATATATTTTTGTGAAATTATAAATAAATATCCCCGTTCTATTTAATAAATATAAATAGAAGAAATTTCCCCCTTCCTTGTATTTTTCCGACTTGAACCTTATTGGACCTTAGTTTTGTCTTTCAATATAGTATATAAAAAAAAAAAAATATCAACAAAAATAAAAGAGCTCAATAATGTTAACGTGTATGAATTTTGAATTTCAAGAGACATCCCAAAAAAATTCCTTTACAACAACCATGATTTTTGGCGGTAAACTATGCAGTAGACAAGTAAAATAGTATTGCATCATATGTGTTTGTTTTTCATTTGAATTAGTTAATAGTATTGCATCATATGTGTTTGTTTTTCATTTGAATTAGTAGTGAAACTTGTTAATCCAACTATGGAAACAAACTTATACATACTGACATACATGAAACAAAACTTGTATGAGATGTGAAACATAAAATATCCGACTTTCAATAGTAACGCACAAAAATTATGGCGCCAAACTAACTGATGGCCACCATTGGTAGCGTAACTTGCTCAAAATCTTGGCAAAAGAGTCGGGGCCGCAGGTAAACAATTTTCACAAAAACAATTGACCTTGAACCCTAGATAAACCAAAAAAATAATCAAGCTAAAAAATCACATCTTTGAGGATGCCATGAAAATTGAGGATGATGGTAGCTTTCCAAGAATGTGTACTTCTATTACTTAACGACATAAAATAATTCACATGTTCTTAGTGTATATTTGGATTGGCAATCAAATTACGGTGAGCCACTATGATTTTGGCAATACCTACTCTTGATAGCTTCAACAAAATCACGGTACCACCTTGATTCTATCAAATTTGCCACTCATCTAAACATACACTTAGAAGGACAAATATATCAATCAATTTATTATAATAATCAAATATCATATCCTTCACCACCTTATTTGCATCAACTATATTAGATAATCATACAACAAAAGTTGCTTAATTTGATTGCACATTTTGATTTAATTAGAAACCATGCTTTCACTTTCTTTCACAAAACCATCTCCTGTCCAGTCTTTGTCAGATTGCAAGCCTTTCTTTATGGCTTTTCTTTGTCTAATTGCTTCTTGCTGCCTTTTCACCAAGTCAGTATGTGTAGTAAAATACTGAAGAGAGGCCCTGTGATTTTTATCCAAAAATTTAATTAAAAAATAAATAAATGAGAGAGAACTTTTTTTTTTTGTTTGTAAGAGGAAATTGGAAATTATGTAAGTTCTAAAAGAATACCCTCTGAAATCTTCTATTGATGTGAAATTGTGCTTTTTCATGAAGTCTTTTAGCTCAAGAGAAAGCTTCTTCACAAGACCATAGCCATGCATCATAACACCTGTGCACACCTGCAATTTAAAAAAGATCATCTACTATTTGGCATAGTTTGGATAAACAACTTAATAAAGCACTTCTGCATAAGTGCTTATCATATAACTGTTTTATGTACAAGTTATATCTAAAAAAAAATTTAGAAGTTGTATTTGTATAAGCTATCTTGGAGAGCATATAGAAATGAGCTGAAAACAATTTATGGATATGTCATTTGAGGGTGTCGTCTTTGTGGTGGAAAGATATCGGTTCAATTGGATCTGATTCGAGTTGGTTCTCTAGTGATGTTAAGAAGAAATTGGGGAACGGATGGTTAACGCGTTTCTGGAAAGAGAATTGGATTGGTCAGCAACTGTTTTGTTCTCGGTTTCCTTGTTCAGTAATCAGTGGGATTTGTTGTTATGGCGTAAGCGGTTTTTCTTGCAGGTGTTCGGATATCTGACGAAGGTGATAAGTGGGAGTGGGGTCCGGAGAGTGATTGAGTTTTCGTCGCATCCAGAGGGACCTCCATTAGAGCATTATTAGGTGTTTCAAAACATTTAAAAGAGTGCGGCCCCATCTAAAGTGTGCTTTTTCCTGGCAACTTATTCTCGACAGAATCTCAATGAAGGAAAACTTGCAGCGGAGAGGAGTGATTGGCGTAACAGAGTTATCAAATTGTTTGATGCATGGAATGGTAATGGAAAATTCTACTCATATTTTCCTGCATTATGATTTTGCTTCGCATATTTGGTACGCGGTGTCCCGGCTATTGGGGACGATTATTATCACCCTACCAATCTGTTTTTCTCTTTTAGCTGTCTACTCGGGTCTGCCTTGTGTAAGAAAAGAAAAGGTTGATTAATGATTATTTGGTATGCGGCTTTGTGATCAACTTGGAAGGCTAGGAATGATTGTCTTTTCAAGAACACAGTAGAAACTGTGGAAGAAGTGGTGGATAGTATAAATATGTTGGCTTGGCAGTGGTATTTAGAGAGGATGGAGAAAACCCTTTGTTTGCTCTATGAATGGGTTTGGGATCTTTGGAGCTGTGTGGTAACCATCTGGCAGCCATGTGCTCATCCCTGCAGTTTCTGTTCAGTGCTGCTTCGGTGCACTGGTTCTGTTCGTTGTTGTGGTGACTGCTGTCAATGTTGATCTCGGTCTTTTGGTAGCAGCTTGGGTGTGTTTTTTTTCTACTTCTGTGTAGGGCTGTATAACTCTTTCTTTTGTCAATTTGACAGATTTATGCATCAGACGTGGTTCCCAAAATCAAAGTGTCGAGTTGGGGTTGGTTCTTAGGGAAAACAGCAAAAGTCTTTATGAATGGTCTTGGGAACCATTAATTTGTTTGGAATGGTAAGCAGTGTTTTTTCTGCATTCTCTAGCAGGCCTTTTGAGTTTTTGTTCTGGTGTGGAAGTGTTTTGGTTCTGCTTGCTTTTCTTATCAGGAGGTGGGTCACTTATTCGCTTCTAGTTGCTTTTGGGTTGGTTTTAGTGGAGTTTTGTTTTTAGGTGTGGGTTTGGGAAGATGTTTTGTGTTTGTTTAAGGTGTCTTGTCAGAATCTTCAATTGACTGCTTGCTTTTTGGCCTTATCTTCTGTGGTTGGAGCGGTTTGTTCTTTGGCAAGGTAGTTTAAGATTGTTTGTAGGGGTCTGATGTGTGTTTGGTGGTTCTTGTTCCTTGCTTCTTGGTGTTTGGTAGTTTGTTGGTGGTTTCGATTTTCACCCTTATACCCTGCTAGTGCAGTGGAGTGTAGTTTTCTCGCTCTAATTTGGGTTCGCCTTGTGCTTGGATTAGAGTTGTTAATACTCTCTCCGGTCCTTTTTATAAGAAACACTAGTTAGTACTCTTATAAATTTTCATGTATACCCTTATTTAATTACTCTTAATTTAACTAAATTACTTATTTTTAATATTCTCTCTCATAATAAATAAGGGCATAAGTAAAATTAAACATTTAAGACATCTGAAAATTGGTCAAAGTTTCTTATAAAAAGGACCAAATTTTTTCTCCAAAGTGTTTCTTATAAAAAGGACCGGAGGGAGTATATTTAACCTTTTCAAAAATAATATGAATGTCATAAGTTGTTTTATATGCTCACCCAAACAGTCTCTCAAGTGTTCATGTTTGTAGATAAGCTCATATAAGTCAATCTAAATAAACCCTAAAATGAAATTCATATATATCCTCCTACCAGGGACAATGCTGTTCAAGACCGAAGAGCAACAAGCTATAAAGTTTTGACATGGTGAACACCAGACACGACACTGCTACGTAGACACTAGACATCAATAATAATTTAATGTAACCACATGTGTCGAATTCACGGCTGACACATGAATCTGACACGTTTGATTACATTAAATGGTGGACCAAAATATAGAATGTCCTACTACTGTAAGTGAGTGTTTAAGAATTGATGATGATATTGGTATTGAGACGTGAAATTGCAAATCTTGATGCGGAATCAAACAGGCCATAAGTATCAAGAGGGCTTAAGAAGTGATTCTTTCATCATACCTGGACAGTATTTGCACCAAGAAGAATAAACTCAGCAGCATCACCACCTGTTTCAACACCACCAATGGCAGAAAGTGAATAGTTCTTACTATCAAACTCTGCCTTCATCATTTTCGCAATACTCATAACCTTCCCAAGTGCTATCGGATGGACTGCCTTCGCAGAATAACCACCTGGAGTTGAGTACCTGACAACAAAATTTAAACAAATTAGACGTGTTTAAGATTATTGAAAAAACAAGGCAGCTATGTATTTGGGGTAAGTGAGATTGCAAACCCCTCAACACAAGGCTCGGGACGTAATGTATTGAGATTGATTCCCATGACGCTCATGATTGTATTTATAGCAGCTACTCCCTCGGATCCTGAACGTAGAGCAACCCTTGCTGGCTATACGCAAAAACATGATAATCAGGAAAGACCGAAAAGGTATTCACATCTACTAATAATTAACAGGAAATCAGAAAATTTCACATGCAAAAGGCCAACGAGTGGTTTCGGGATTTGGATTGTTTGCAGTCAGCAATCTTGTGCATTCATGCAGGCAACAGATCGACGGTCTTTTGATTGGGATCGGACCGTTCAAATATCATTGAAGATTGTGATTTTTCCTATAAATTAAAATACCTACCTTGAAATTTGGATCATTGGATCTCGATCCAATGACCACCGTGTGCTAACTACGTGACTTTGTTATGAGTGAGATTGTGACCGCAGACAATCCAAATCCATTTGGTTGAAATTTTATTTTAACAAATTCTTTTTTGTTTTTGTGTAAATTGTCATTGTTAGGAATTCTTGAGATATTCGAGTAACCTTTTTTTAAGAATCGGAATTTCCAAATAATTAATTTTCAACTTATTTTGAGAAACTGTTCAACCAAAAAAAACATTGAAAATGAATTAACGTTTTTGCAAAATCTAAAGATTGACTTTTTTAAGGTTTAAATGAACAGGCCTTTATATTTATAATATTATTTTTGGGCTGAAAACAGTTTGCATGGTCACATAAGTCAGAGAGGCTCATTAAAACACTTTCTTTTCCAGTTTTTAATTATGTGACATGAAAATGTTGCGATGAATCCACTATTCCACTTTTCCAGTTTTTATATATATCTACGGTGTGGCAGATGGTTCGTCATCTGTGCCCTTTTTGCTTAAAAAAAAAATCAGAAATTTCAGTGACATGGATAAACCATACATTTGATAATTGAACAAATTTCTACTTCTAAAACACCTTAAAATATGGTTAAAGTATAATAAAAGGATATGATTCAACGCTAACCTCTGAAATATCAGTTATATTGGGAGTCATCTTAGCCCAAACAGGAACTGTAGCTTTAGCATTTATCCATCCACAAACTTCTTCCAGAAGAGCGCAATCTTGCCCAACAGCAGCGCCCATTCTACGTTCCGGCATACCATGAGGACATGAGAAGTTTATTTCAAGTGCATCCTAAAAGAATATCTTAGAGGTCAGTTATCGTATTTTTCAAGTTAGAAAAAATTAGTGATTTAAAAACCAAACCAGACAGTTCTACCGGTTGAAACTTGAACTGGCCTTTACTACGGTTCAGTTAAAGAGGTTGAACCATGACCCTGAGGTCTCACCCTGTGGGAACCGTGGGGATCCACAGGAATGAAGAAAGAATACCCCAGGAGGAGGGGAATGGGGACAGAGACAGACAGCGAGGAAGGGAGCAAGGAAGTACACCCCTCTCCCACCCTGATGATATCCCTAGTTCGATGTTTAGTTCGGTTTTTAAAACATTGGAAATGATATTCAACTTCTATAACACAGAAAAGAAACACATCTTACGACTCCAGTTTGTTCAACTCTATCGATAAGCTCTTCCCAAGCAGCTTTATTGTACTCTTCCATGATTGAAGCTATCAGAATTCTGTCAGGATATTCATCTTTTAATTGCTTAAATTCTTTCAACATTGTTTCAAGTGGTCTATCACTGATAAGCTCAATATTCTGCCACCCAATAATTTCTCCTTTTGCTGATCCATTTGGACTAGCCCGTAGCCGGGCATATCGAGGAGTTACATTTATAACTTTTGCTGCATCAAGTGATACCTAGCAAAACAAATATATCAAATCATATAGCATTCTTTTTTTCTTTCAAATTACAAATACTAAACGGTATTTAGATCAATAACACTGAAGGTGCATTGCATCCGAAAGCAAATAGTACAGTTATAATGGGGGGAAATTGAGATATTTCATTATAAGGTCATATTTTGTTTAGTAATAGTATTGTCAAATAGTGACTATAGTGTAGCGGAACTTGAATAAATTGTTAATGTTCTGCAATACGCTACTTAATACAAAGTGTTATCAAATAGCAGCTATAGATCAGTGGTATTGTAGCGTAGCAGAATGTGAACAAACTACTATTTTTGCGATCCGCGGTTGAGAACAACGCCCAGTACAATTGAATGCATAGTAGACAAGGACTTCCATAAAAAAACTAGGTTCAAAAGAGAATGTTGCTAGGTATGCTCCTACCGAGAAACAGAGGGTTGAACTGTTGTTTGTTGCAGGGGTGGTCTATGAAGCACAAACACTCTTCGGATTAGGCGTGTCCTGGTGTCAGACATGTGTCTGTGTCCAACACCGACATGACGCCGACAGTGTGATTACATTAAATTATGTTATTTTCTCAAATTATTATCGGTGGTCTACTTTAAAAGAATACTACAAAACATGCAAAGAATAAAATTACTTGATGTCCAAACCCCTACTGATTTCCTTTATTACACAAATTTATATGTCGGCATCAAGTTAAGCACATCCTCAAGAAGTAATATGTGATCATTCAATTACCAGTTGCAAGTCATGTAAATGCTTATGTATAAGCTAGTTCAATAATGAAAGATAAAATGAAGTCAAATTGTTTTCATATAAACTGTCCTAGCTAGCTTATGGAAATAAGCTGAAAACAGATTATGACATGTCATAAACTGTTTCCATAAACTCTCTCAAACACTCTCGCAAGTTCTTATGTCAGTATAAGTTCAAATAAATCAATTCAAAGAGACCTAATGCATTACTTGTATTATTAAGGGCATGTTTAGATTATTTGAGTTAATCTACTGACAAAAGCACTTGTGACACTACTTGGGAGATTTTATGAAAACAATTTATGACATGTTCATAAGTTGTTTCAGTTCCTAAAGTTTTCTCAATTGTTACATCTTAACCATTGACTAATTTTTCTTCATCTTTTTCTAATTAAAATATGGATAATGCTAAATGGTGCCCCCAGGGCACTTGTTAAGCATATAAATACAGAACTTTTGTCTTTGAATTTGTGCATTCAATACATTGAAAGTGTAAAATGTTCTCTTACCAACATTAATTTTATCTTTTATTTCTATTTTAGGCATGCTTAACAAGTGCCCCGGGGCCAGTGTTTAACATGACCCTTAAAATATTATCACATGTTTTTGATCCAATGTTCTGGATGCACACCTTATTTCCGCAATATTTTTTCCTATGGAGAGAATCCATTCTCAACTCTTACGATAGCTTATGAAAACAACTTATAGATTATACAAAAACAATTTGACTTTATGTTTATCTTGTTTTACAGAAATAACTTCTTATATGATAATTACTTAAGCTATAAGCTATAAAATAAGTTGTTTATCCAAACAGGATCTAAGTCTCATGCATGCACTTGTATTACTAATAGTAATAATAATAACTAATAACAACACAAACTCCATACTAACAACAAATCAATAACTCAAAACTAATATACACACAAATTAATCTAATACATTATACAACTAAATTGTGAATTAAAATGCTTACAGTTTTAGCAATCACAGCACCCCAACCTTCATCAAAAGCTCTTTTCATAACAGTATAATTAGTTCCAGGTGGACCTGATCCAATAACAAATGGATTGGGCATATGCAAACCATTTACAGTAACACTAAGATCAGGCTCTGAAGAAGATTGAGTTTCAGAAGCAAAAACCTTAAACCCAACTCTACTAGGACGTTCATAAACCTTCTTAGAACAACTCAATGAAAACCCAGATGGAGAATTACTAGTCCTAATATGGGTCATGCTTAAAGTTGCCATTTTTGAAGAAAAATTGTAAATTTTTTAAAAATTCAGAAAAGGAAGAAAACGAAGATGAAAAAGATGAAGAAAGAGGAATGAGAAGTGAATCTGAATCTGAGTCAGGATTATAATATATTATTCGGGATTAGTGACGATTGATTAGATAGAACGTGCAATTATGAATCACCGTTTTGATTGAGTAAGCAATTGGAGGATTATCCGAAGAAAAAACTATAAATAATTGTTTCAGAAGTTTGAATTGCATGTCAGGATGACTTGTCAATATAGTATACTACTCCGTCCCAAAATATAAGCAAAAGGAGGTCAACAAAAGTGAATGTATCTGGACTAAATTTTAAACCAAATACATCAACTTTCATTGACCAATTTTTGCTTATATTTTGGGACGGAGGGAGTACTGTATTAAGATTTTAATAACAGATTTGTATCATTTTTGTTTAAACAAAAAAAAGATTTGTATGATTTTTTTTTTCGCGACCAGTTTAATCTGGTTCGGAGGTCAGTTCTAGTATCAAGGAGTTTTAGCCCCACGATTTGCAGTTGCGAAAAGATTTGTATCATTTAAACGAAGTAAAGTGGATAAATAGGGTGTCCAGGGTTCGAAACTCTACTCATATAAAATGTGATGTCTCTCACCGACTGAGCTAAGTTTATAGGAAAGTAAATTTTTTTTAATAACAACTAAAGTGTAAATTGACTAATATATGATTGGTACAATCTTATAATTTGTTATGTTATCATGACGCTATAAATAATATTATCTTTGATTTACTATCCTAAATTGAATCACTTAGTATGTGTTTGGTTTTGCGGTGGACAGAATTGATTTTGACAGAATTGAGTTTGACATAATTGATTTTAATAGAATTGAGTTTGATAGAATTGATTTATGTTTGGATATATTCATACAAAAGTGAGTTGAACAAAGAATTTGAGTGTAAAAATCAATTCTAGAATGAAAAGCTACAATTTCTAGCTTCAAGTAGAATCCATTCTGGAGGCAGAATCAATTCTACTTTTGAGGAACCAAACAAGTCATAATCCATTCTACATGTCCAGAATCAATTTTGGCTACTCCAGAATTGAAACCAAACATACACTTAGTACCTGTTTGGTTCCAAGTTTGAAACAGCTAAACGCACGTTTTGAGGTTCAAACGCGATTTGAAGCAATTTTTTTTATGTTTGGATAGCTATGAAATTAAATCTCTGAAACGTGATTCTTCTTCCAAACGCAAGTCCCGTCGAAGCCACAAATTGGAGCTTCCACGTCAAAACAAAATCACGTTCATACTTTTAATTTTCGGTGGCATCTATATTTACCTACTTACCCTTACTCATATCTTCTTCTTCACTGCACATCATTCAAACTTCCAATTTTTTTATCAGCAACGCCTTTCTCCTATTTTTGCAGATTTTTCAGAAGAAAAAAAATGGAAGAGAAAGAGGGAAGAAAACGTCCAATTTTCACATAAGATTCAACAAGAACACAAATGAAATATTATAAATTTTGGCAAACAAGGGGAAGAAAGAATAGTTGGTGAAAGCTTTAATGTTGTTGCAGCCAGCGCAAAAACAGAACAAGAGGAAGACAGAATAGTTGGTGAAGGTCTAGAGTCTTTTGTTAAAAGAGTCTTTTGTTTTTATTTTTATTAATTAAAATTAAAAGGCTGGTTCTAGACAATTCTTCTATTATTTTTGGGTTGAATTATTTTTTTTTTACTATTGGGTTTTTGTTTTTTAATATTGGGCTGAAGTTGCCCTTCAAAATTTTCACCTTTTAACACATGAAATGGAATATTGTGATTTTTATATAATACTATTACATTATTACTTATAGTACGATTCTATATATTTTTTGAAGGAAGTATGATTTTATATATGTTAAAAGGTCTTTTTGGTAATTTACACATTCAAAAGTAATTTTGATTCATATCATCCAAACAACATCAAATATTGAGAATCACTTTTATATTGA
Organism: Trifolium pratense; assembly: GCF_020283565.1. NCBI lineage: Eukaryota > Viridiplantae > Streptophyta > Magnoliopsida > Fabales > Fabaceae > Trifolium > Trifolium pratense. The sequence continues at coordinate 31,608,510 of NC_060061.1, read as the reverse complement.
TATATCCAAACATAAATCAATTCTACTCAACTCACTTTTAACCAAAATCAATTCTATCAAAATCAATTCTACCAAACTCAATTCTAGTCACCGCTAAACCAAACACACGCTTAGCATTTTAGTGAGATTAGTTTACTTGATAGAGATATTACACTAAATGTACAGGAGTTTGAGTTCGAACCTTGAACACTCAATTTATTCGATGAATTTTCTAGTTACATAGATTAATTGGCAACAAAAAAAATTGAATCACTCCCTTTAGAAGAGCCGAATCTTAATAACAATTCACTCATATATTTGGATTAATAACACTTTTATCCCCTGCCATTTGATCGAGTTTTTGTTTTTCTCTTGTATTTTTTTTTTTTTTTTGCAATTCCACCTTTGTATTTTGAAGATTCTTTATTTTTACTCCCTCTGTGGTAGTATATGTCAATTTGGGGAAAAATTTGTATCATAATATATATCGTTTTATATTACCAATGAAGCATTTAATGCTACTTTGCCTATTACACCCTTAACTATTTATTACTCTCTCTTCTTTCAATTCTTCAATTTATTTTTTCTATACCATAAATGAAGGACAATTTTGTAAATCAACTCATAATCTCTCTTTTCCATACAACATTAATTAGTTTTCTTAATATGCGTAAAAGTGTCAAAGCGACATATATTGTGGTACGGAGGGAGTAATATCTCTAGTACTAAATGCAGAGCTGTCAAAACGGCGGCCCAGCCCATTTCGGCCCGGTCGGGCTTCGTCGGGTTACCAAAATTTGTGTCCGAGTCCAGCCCGGCACGGGTTATCGGGCATTCGGGCTGGCCCGATTTATTTTTTTATTTTACTTTTAGTGTTCAAACTCAACATTATAAATAGCATCAATAATTGTCGCGCACCCTATTTTTTACTCATCCGCTACTTATATTATACATATATATTATATATTATAATAATTCTCGCGCGCCGTATTTTTTCTTATCCGCTATCTACAAGTTTCTCGAGCGCCTTATTGTTACTCATGTGCTATCTACGAGTTTCTCGCACGCCTTATTTTTATTCATCCGCTACCTACGACTTTCTCGCAAGCCTTATTTTTACTCATCTGCTACTTCTGAGTTTCGCGCGCGCTCTATATGTTTACTTATCCGGTACTTACGAATTTCTTGCGCGCCCTATTTTTACTCATCCGCTACGTACGAGTTTCTCGCGCGCCCTATTTTTACTCATCTGCTACTTAAGTAGTAAAAATGAGAAATTTGAGGAAAAAACACCGTCCGCTACTTAAGTAACGGATGATATTTGAGAAACTCGTAGGACGGCAAAACAAACTCTTATAATACAAATTAAGTTCAAATCAATCAAAACAAATTATTTATATTTATTTTAAATTTTAATTTCTTTTATTATAATTTATTCGGTTTTGTGAGCCGCCCATGACCCATTCGGATTAGCCCATATTTTAATCGGGCTTTATCGGGCCAGGCTAAAGCCTGGAAACAATTCGGGCTAGAATTTCCAAGACCCAAGCCCTAGAAAAAATTGAGTTTGGCGGGCTCGCCCATTCGGGCCAGCCCATTTTGAGTAGCATAATAGCATTTACGCAGGAAAAAATGGCAGGGGAAAAATAATATTAACCATTTATTTTATTAACTAAACAAAAATAAATAAAAATGAGAGGCAAAAATTTCTAAAAAAAAAAAAAGTTAAATTGGTAATCAGAAAGTTGATTTTTAAAGCAGGAAATAAAATTTATTATTTTAAAAAGGGTAAATGATCATTTACCACCCTGCAAAATAAGCAAATTTTCGTTTACCCCCCCTGCAAAAAATAGATTCACTCATTTTGCCCCCCGTGTGTACAGCAGGACATGTGAATGTGCAAATCTGCTGACATGGCTTGTACACGTGGAAAAAATAATTAATATTTATTTTTTAAATTCCACGTCAGATAATATATTTTTTTTAAAAAAAATTTCTACAAAATAAAAAAACGGATTTTCTTTTTTTTTTTTTCCCAAAAAAATCCTACAAATAAATTTTTTTTCCTACAAAATTTTTTAAAACATTTCCTGCAAAAAAAGTAATTTTTTTTCCTACAAAGAATTTAAAAAATTTCCAACAAAAAAAAAATGAATTTTCTTATTTTGCTCCCAAAATAAAGTTTATTTTCAAAATAAAAATTTTAAAGATTTATTTTCAAATCTTTTTGAATTAAAAAAACTAGAAAAAGAAGTTTATTCGTATTTTCCTCTTATACCAAAATCATTTGTCCTAGAACTAGAAAAATAGAAGGAAGCAGAAGACAATAACGAAGTAGAAGACGATTCCGGTGATTGAAGAAGATGACGGCGAATATGATCACGACGGTGGAAGCAAACCGGCGAAGATTCTGTTTTTTTTAAATAAAAAAGATTTGAAAATAATTTTTTAATATCTTAAAAATAAACTTTATTTGGGAGAAAAATATGAAAATTCGTTTTTTTATTTTAGGAAAAAAATTATAATTTTGTACGAAAAAAACTATTTGTAGGAATTTTTTAAAATTTTGTAGGGAAAAAAATTTTATTTGTAGGATTTTCTTTTTATTTTGGAAAAAAAATTCGTTTTATTAATTTTGTAGGAAAAAAAATTTAAATGTTTTTTTTTGAAAAAAATATTATCTGACGTGGAAGTTAAAAATAAATATAAATGTTTTTTCCACGTGTACAAGTCACATCAGCAAATTTGCACAATCACATGTCCTGCTGTACACACAGGGGGCAAAATGAGTGAATCTATTTTTTGCAGGGGGTAAACAGAAAAAAAATCTGCATAGGGGGTAAACGAAAATTTGCTTATTTTGCAGGGGGTAAATGATCATTTACCCTTTTAAAAATAAGTAGATCAAAATTATATTTTTCCATAGTGTATTTTTTCTAGTCTGAGGGGTAAAAGAGCAACTTGATCTTACTATTGAGCGAGTTAGTTGTTAAGTCTCTCTCACGTTCGTTCATTCATTCATTCAGCATCAGCAATGTTGTTTTCTCTGTCAGTTTCAAGGTTAACCCTAACAAGGTATTATTCTTTCTCTCTTTCTTCTATTCCCAAATATACTCCTTTTCTTCTTTCCTTTACCTCTCAATCTCACAATAATGTTCATGATGATGATGTTTCGTCATTCCATCACATGCTGCAAATGCACCATATCCCATCTATCATTCAATTTACCGATGTGGTAATGTATAACACAATCATTGATAGTTTATGTAAAGATAAATTTGTAACTAATGCTTATGAGTTATCTTCTGAAATGATCACATAGAGAATTTCTCCTAATGTTTTCACTTTCAATGCTCTAATCTACGGATTTTGTATTGTTGGTCAATTGAAAGAAGCATTTGGTTTGTTTCATGAAATGGTATTGAGAAACATCAACCCAAAGGATTATACTTTTAATATATTGGTTGATGCATTTTGCAAGGAAGGAAATGTTAAAGAAGCTATCAATGTTGGCTATGATGATGAAAGAAAGTATAAAACCAGTTGTTGTTACTTATAATGCTTTAATGGATGGGCAGGTGCGTCTCCGAGTTTTAGGAGGCTCTGTGCAAAATATAAAAGTGGTTCCTTAATAAATAAAAAATAAAAAAAATTATCGATTTAAATTGCATATAATATAAAAAAAACATTCTTGTAAACATATAAATTATCAATATTAAATCTTACATTAAATTAAATGGAACAAGAAATACAAAATAATTATCTTTGAATATAACGTCAAAAAGGAACATCATAATCTAGATTAAATTTTATGCAAAGATTAAAATGGACTACAACTATATTTACGAGTATAGATAACTAATATATTGATACTCATGATATTTATGAACATTAACAATATATAACTATTATTTTAGGGCCTAAAAATTAATCTATTAATATATCTGATATTTTATAGGTATAAATAATATATAAGTAATAATATAGAACCTCAAAATTTTGAGTTGAGACCCTCAAAATTTTGAGGCCCTATGTCGTCGCACACCTCGCACATGCATGCGAGCCTCCTCTGTGGATGGGTATTGCTTAGTTAATCAAGTGAACATGGCCTTAGATATATTCAACACTATAGTCGATAAGGGAGTGACTCCTAATGTTCGGACCAAGGTTTTAAATTGCGGATCGCATCAGGTGATGCGGCCGCAATATTGCGGATGCGGTAGGCACTGCAACCGCATCGGACCGCAATTGCGGTGTGAACTCAAATCACACGTGATGCCGCAACGCAACCGCAACGCAACAACATTTTACCGCAACACAACGGAGTTTTGACCGCAACGACCGCAACGGTTCTATCCAATATTCCTTTTCGTAAAAATTCAGAGAATCTCACCTTTATTTTTTCCTTTATGTCATTTCATTTTAGAGTTTCTGTCTTCTTATGTCTCAATGAGTTGTCGAGAAGATGACTAGATGTGTTGTTGTGTGAGTTCAATTAGTTGTTTCACCGAATATCAATATTCATCAATTTCAGCTTCCTTTGATCTTTCCTCTTTGCATCACTGTGCTCTGCTGCTCTATGCTAATGTATGTATTATGTAACTCTTCCCTTCCCTTCACTCATATTGTGCTTCGCTATGTGAAGATGAAAATGGGGTAGAAAGTTGGGATCTAGATCAACAAGAAGGTACTGCTACATAAATTCTAAGAACTTAAAACAGGGGAAAGAAGAAGATTTGTGAATCTTGGCTAAGAACATAAATTCTATAACAATTATAAATGTTATATATGTTAATATTTCTTCCATTGGAGTCAAAGTTATATTATTCATAAACATGATACCATGTCTTAAAAATGAATTAAAATTTATATAGAATTACAAGTAAAAGATATATAAGGAATTACAATAATTATAGTATTTTTTCTGTGTTTGTGCGGATAAAAAATTATTTCACGCCGCAACGGCCGCAGTTGCATCGCAGTGTCCGCGTTAGCCGCAATCGCAACACCTGCAACCGCAACCGCAATTTAAAACCTTGGTTCGGAGCTACAATATCATAATTAATGGATTATTCAAGATAAAAGTGGTGGATGAAGCCATGAATTTCTTTGAAGAAATGCAAAGCAAGAAGATTAAACCTAATATTGTAACTTACGGTACTCTTATCGATGGTTTGTGCAAATCGGGGAAAATCTCTTTTGCTTTTGAGCTTGTAGAGGAGATGCATGGTATAGGTCAACCAGTCAATACAATCACGTACAATTCTTTATTACATGCTTTGTGCAAAAATCATCAATCTTAGAATTGAGTATTGGGCCTAACTCATCCTTACAAAACCGGCTTGTAAGGTGAGGATTGCCTCTAGTATATAAACACTTAGTCAGGCCATCTCTCAACCGATGTGGGACTCTTAACACACCCCCTCACGCCCAGCACTATTGGGCTTGGTGCGTGGATATAAACGGTAGGTGGCCTGATAGCGGAAACCTGATAACAGGTGGCCCAACGGATCGTGGAGAGGCTCTGATACCATCTTAGAATTGAGTATTGGGCCTAACTCATCCTTACAAAACCGGCTTGTAAGGTGAGGATTGCCTCTAGTATATAAACACTTAGTCAGGCCATCTCTCAACCGATGTGGGACTCTTAACAATCAACTTAACAAGGCAATTGCATTGGTTAATAAAATTAGAGCCGTAGGTATTCAGCCAATTGTTTTCTAGTTACACTTTTTTTCAACTTATATTCACTCTTGTCATCTGTAAGGGGTTTGAATGCTGCAACCATATACTCATTTTACAGCAGTAGACAATGATACTCATTTTATTGATTATATATAACAAAGTGAGGAAAAAATTTATTGGTTAGATGGTGGCAGCACTGCAAAATTACATGCATTATGTTATATAGGGTGAGATTGTAATGCATTTATATCCATAAACTCATCCTATATCAGGTTCCATCTATAATTACATTTTGAATGCATAATTTTTAAGGCAGTATTAGCCTTTCGTAATTTGGAATTTTATCGTAAATGTGAAATTTCGACAAGTAAAATGACTTGGTTCTTCTGTAGTTTTATGATTTATGTTGTCCTATCGAGTCCTGTTATTATGAATACGAGCATTTAAGCCCTATGTTTCCCTATATACATAGGCATTTTTATGTGTATTGGAGTACACACGATGCTCCTAATTTTATCTTGTTTCTATATGCTACTTTTAGTTTTAATCATGCTTTTGCTATTTTTCAGTACTTGTATTATTTGCAGCTTATTATATTGATTCAGTTCTGCTTACTAGCTTTCATTTGCAGCGTATATTGTTTCAGTTTTGTTTATAAGCTTTCATTTGCAGCTTATATTGTTCCGGAATGTTCTAATTAAAGGAATTTGATTCCGTGAGTATTTCATTCATATAAGAATAGTTATATACAAATGAATCAACACCTTTCAAGGCTGTAAATCATACTAGGAATATTTACTAGCCTAATATAAAATATATGCATTCATGTACAAAGATATTTCCATATTCTATCTATCAAATGTTTCCATATTCTATCACACCCCCGCAGTTGAAGCGGGAGGTTCACGTACGCTGAGACTGGTACGAAAATCATCAAAGAGTATGCGCGGAAGACCTTTAGTGAAAATGTCAGCAATTTGATAGCGAGAGGGAACATGAAGGACACGAACTTGGCCACGAGCAACTTTTTCTCGAACAAAGTGTATATCCATCTCAATATGTTTAGTGCGCTGATGTTGAACAGGATTGCCGGAGAGATATATAGCACTAACATTGTCGCAGTACACCAGTGTAGCTTTGCGTATCGGATAATGAAGCTCCAAAAATAAATTACGGATCCAACATGACTCGGAAACAACATTGGCTACTCCTCTATACTCGGCTTCAGCACTGGATCGAGATAAGGTGGGTTGCTGTTTAGAGGACCAAGAAATCAAATTGTCTCCAAGAAAGACGCAATAGCCAGAAGTGGAGCGTCGAGTATCGGGACATCCACCCCAATCAGCATCAGTGTAAGAGATGAGACCACTTATGGAGGATGTGTACAAATGTAGACCAAGATGAAGTGTGCCTTGTACATAACGCACAACACGTTTAAGAGCATTCATATGTTCAATTTTGGGATCATGCATGTGTAGACATATTTGTTGAACATCATATGATATGTCAGGTCTCGTAAAGGTAAGATATTGCAATGCTCCTGCTAAACTGCGATAATGAGTGGGATCCTCATATGTAGAGCCTGAGGATGCACTAAGTTTCACATTCGTATCTACTGGTGTTGACACCGGTTTGCAAGAAGTCATGCCAGCTCTTTCTATGATTTCCTCAGCATATTTTCACTGGCATAGAAATAAACCACCTGCATGTCTGGTCACTGAGATGCCTAAGAAATAACTGAGAGGCCCCAAATCTTTCATAGCAAACTCTGAAGCAAGAAGTGACATAATAGACTTACGAAGGTCATCAGAAGAGGTAGTAAGAATAATGTCATCAACATATAGTAGGATATATGCCATATGGTTACCGTTGTGATAAATGAACAATGAATGATCAGATTTACTATGGTGGAAACCAATGGTGGAGACAAAATCAGCAAAACGTTGATACCATGCTATGGGAGCTTGCTTCAAACCGTAAAGAGACTTCTTCAAGAGGCATACATAATCTGGATGAGATGGATCCCTAAAACCCATGGGTTGATGCATATAAACAGTCTCATGTAGATTTCCATGGAGAAACGCATTTTGGACATCCAACTGATGAATGGGCCATGATTTTGATAAGGCGATGCTGAGAACAATGCGAATTGTTGCTGGTTTCACCACGGGACTGAAAGTTTCATCACAGTCGACTCCAACCTTTTGAGACCTGCCATCACCAACAAGACGAGCCTTATACCGCTCAAAGGAACCATCAGATTTTTTTTATGTTTAAAAATCCACATGCAACGAATAATATTGACATCAGGGGGCGTGGTACTAAATCCCACGTCTGATTTTTAATAAGAGCATCGTATTCCTCTTGCATATCAGATTTCCAATTCGGGTCGGACAAGGCTAGTTTTGGATTTGTAGGAAGAGGCGAGGGGATTGGGTGGGTAATTGTGGAAGCTAGATTGAACAGACGTTTTGGTTTTACAATGCCATGCATGCTTCTAGTTGTCATGGTACGTGCGGGTGTTTGTGTAGGTTGAGGTTGGTGTTGGTTGAGTGATGGTAAGTCTGGTGGATGGTGAGGGGGGGAAGCTGTATTTCGGGAGAGTTAGGTTGGAGTGAAGGGGTAGGGGAGCGAACTACAACAGGTGGGGCTGGTAAGTGTGGGTCTAACATTTGGTTTTGCCAATGATGTATTAGATTTGGATGTAGATCATCATTTAGGAAATCATAGGTAGTAGGGGTGGGTGAATGTAGTGTGGCAAAAGGAAACTGGGATTCATCGAAAAGGACATGTCTTGATATGGTTATTTTGCGAGATGACAAATCATAACATTTATATCCTCTATGATTTGGGGGATAACCTAAAAACACACAGGGGGTAGAGCGAGGTTGTAATTTGTTGATGGTAGTGGAGGGGACGAGAGGGTAACATAAACAACCAAAAACTCGTAAATGTGCATAAGTGGGGTCCCGGTGATAAAGAATTTGAGTAGGGGATTTGTGGTGAAGTATTTTGTTTGGGAGAATGTTTAGAAGATAAGTTGTCATTTCTAAAGCATGATGCCAAAATGACGAGGGCATGGAAGCATGGGCAAGAAGGGTACGAATAATGTTATTAATGGTTCGTATTTTTCGTTCGGCTTTTCCATTTTGTGGAGAAGTGTGAGGACATGAGAACCGAAAAATTAGACCATTTGTGTCGCAAATTTTTTTGAAAGACTCATTATCAAATTCCCTCCCATTGTCACATTGAAAACACTTAATATTCTTTTCAAATTGTGTCTTAATAAGAGCACTAAGAGATGAAAAAATCGAGTATGTACTTGGGACTTTTTGCTAATTGGAAAAGTCCACAAGAAATTAGAATAATCATCTAAGAAGAGAATATAATATTTATGCCCTGCAGTGCTTAAAACAGGAGAGGTCCATAAATCACTATGCATAATATCAAAAGGCATTAAAGTATTAGAAGATGAAGCATAAAATGGCAATTTAACATGTTTCCCAAAAATACAAGACTTGCAAACAATAGAAGAGGATAAATGTTTACAGCAAATAAATTTATTCTTGCTAAGATAATGTAAAATAGATGGGCCTGGGTGTCCCAATCTATTGTGCCATAAACTTGGAGTAATAGCTGCAAAACTGGATGGATGGGTGGCTTGAGAAATATTATTTGTGATAGGATAGAGATCCCCGGTGCTATCACATCTCATTAGTGGCATTCCTGTCTGAAAATCCTTCACAGAAAACCCAAAAGGATCAAATTCAATGGAAACATTATTGTCGGTTGTGAGACGACGCACAGATATTAAATTTTTGATGAGTTTTGGTGCATGTAGGACATTTTTTAAATGTAAGGGTGGATGGGGTGGGGAAAAGGATTTTTGACCGAAACCGCAAATTGGAATTTCTTGTCCACTACCAACAGTAATATTATGATTTAAATTGCTCATATTAAAATAAGACGAGAGAGTACCTTGAGATGCCGTCATGTGAGACGTTGCTCCAGTGTCCATATACCAATTGTTGTCAGGAACGTTCAATGACATAGTATGCATTGCTATTTCTATGTCTGTAGGTGCATAGGAGGGGGTGCTGGTAGCATAAGCTTGTGGACGTTGTCCTAAAATTCCTGGCTGTTTTGATGGCCCATTTGGTTGAGCCCAATTTGAAGATGGATATGGGCAAGGAGGGATAGCCCAAGGTTGTGGCATCCACCCCCAACCATACGTATTATTTTGTTGCCAAGGTGAAGGATATTGATATCCATGTCCACCACCGAACTGGTGCTGCTGACCACCGTACCGGCGGCCACCGTTTCCACGACCACCACTGCCGCGTCCGCCATCGCGTCCACCGCCGCGTCTTCCGCCAGAACTGTTGTTTCGGTTTTTGTTGTTGTTGTTGTTACCGCGATTGCCCCCTTTCTTTTCGCCGCGATTTTGGGAAAAATTGTTGGGAGTACGATGAGTTCTCATCAACACCGTTGGATGGTGCTGCAATCATGGCAGAATTCGATCCTGTTGCTGTCATTTTGATCAAGCCGGTCTCTTCCAAAATGAGCATAGAGCGGGCTTGGTAGAAATCAGGAAGCTGACGGCTTTGTCGAATGACTGTTCCTACGCCTCGGTATGCATCAGTGAGGCCAGACACCATTTGAAGGACAATTCGGTGTTCGGAAACAGGTGCACCTACATTTTTTAATTGATCTGAAAGCATTTTCAGTCGTTGACAATAGGCTGAAACATTTGGAAAGTCTTCCAATCGGGTGATAGAAAATTCTTGTTCAAGTGCAATCGCACGAGAGTTCTGGTTGTCTTGGAAGATGTTTCGTAGCCTATCCCATGCCTTCTTAGCGGTAGAGTCGGGTTCCAGAATGGTGGTGAGAAGGTCGGTTGAAATAGTGGAGTAAATCCACTGAAGAACAGTGGCATCAAGAGTCAACCACGTTTCTTTTTCCTCATCGGTTTCAGGCTTCTTGTTGCCGTTTTCCGGTGGAATGATATGATGAATGACCTTATGAGATCGAGCATGAATTTTGAAAAGTTCAGCCCATGTTCCATATAGATCTTTGTCCATTTCAAGAACGATCGAGATATGGTTCTTGATGTTGGATACGGCGAGAGCCGGATGGAATGAATGTTTGGCGGTTGGCGAGAGAGATGAGGAGCCAGAATTGGGTGAAGAGAGGGTAGGGCTGGTGGAGCTTGTCATAGCTGCACGAGAGGCAAGGAGAAATGCAGGAAAGGTGTTTGAAGGCTAAGGTAGTGTTTGGCCTCACTTATTTTCTACTTTACTATTTCTTTTAAGTGGAAGTAGGGCCAAACATAATTTTGAAAAAGTTCTTAAAATAAAAAGTATCTTTTTTTTTGTGAAGAAAATATAATATAAGTGACTTAATAAAAAAGAAGAAAAAACCAACTTAAAACCAACTTATACGGATGATTCACTCTAGAGGTCTGCCCATCGATTCCCGTGTATGCCAATTTATATTTTATTTTATTTTTTCTGCACTGTTCCCGCTTTTTACCGTAAAAAAACGCACAATTCCCGCTTTTATTTTATTTTAGTCAATAGTTCCCACTACAATTGTTTGCCCTTTTTACAATGTTCTGACTGCTATATATTATTATTATGCTTTGCTTACACCACATGCCAAAACCCTAACGCCGCCTGACACTTGCATAGTTGCAGCAGGTATGATTTTCTTTTTGATTTGTTTAATTCATACCATTTTGTTTTAGTTTTGTTTTTTACTTTATGCCATTTATTTGAGATATACATCATTCAGTTTTTGCTTTCTTATTCCTTAGTTTCTATTAAATTTTTTTTGTCTATTTGTTCTTTATCACCTATTATCTATCTTGTAAAATTTATTTATTTTCTTTACTATATATTTGCATTTTTTTCAAATGCAAAGAGATATGATTGAATTAATAATAGTTGTAAGTCATGCCTAGATCAGTAAGAGTAGAACAAATAGCAAGCAAATTGCATGAAACAGCGCTCCATAACTTCATTCGAATATGTGGTGTTGAAGATGTGGAATTTAACAAGTGTGATCAAAACCGTGGGTATATACCGGAGCGAAAGAAATACTAATGAAGATATGAGTTCACACAATCTTAGAAGAGTACAAGATGGGAACTATATGGATAGAGCTAGAAATCAAATAGCCACTAGATTGTTGGAAAACAAGATCGTTTAAGATTGTGATGATTTTTTTTTTACAATAAGATTGTGATGATTTTTTTTTTAGTTATGAATTATTTCTTAAACTCTTTGAATTTCATGTTATTTATGATAAATTTGTATTTCAGTGTCAAAAAAAATATAGAAATATTTCACCAAACAGATTGTAACTTAAAAGTACTAATTAAGTTGAAAAAAATAAAGAATACCAAACAACTTCAACTTTAACTTAAAATTTCTTATTTTCAACTTTAAGTTTAAAGTGACTTTTAAACCAAAAAAAAGTAGGGCCAAACGCACCCTAAGAGAAGATGAGAGTTTTCCCTCGGTCTGCTGATACCATAAAGGAATTTGATTCCGTGAGTATTTCATTCATATCAGAATAGTTATATACAAATGAATCAACACCTTTCAAGGCTGTAAATCATACTAGGAATATTTACTAGCCTAATATAAAATATATGCATTCATGTACAAAGATATTTCCATATTCTATCTATCAAATGTTTCCATATTCTATCACTAATTAATTCGTAACTAACTGACACTAATTCATTAAGCTAAAGTTGTTCATTTGCATAGTCTATAGTTTTTTTTTACACAAACTATTATGATTTTAAATATAAGCAAAAAATGTGTCTTATTTGATGGTCTTAAATATAAGCAAAAAACAAGATAAGTTCTTTCTCCTCCTCCTCTAATCCTAGTCGTCACCACTTTTTCTCTTCTTCTTGATCTACTAGAGAGGGGTGATTTAGGGTCAATTTAGACCTAAAATCACCCCTCCAAATTGTTTTTCTTTCTATTTTAATTAAATAAGTGTGATTTCCACATGTATTTAGTATTTCTTTTGTTTGTTTTTGTGATTTCGTCATTCTTTGTTTTGATTTTCCCATCTTAGTGCGGAGTATCCCATCTTAGTGCAGAGTATTGTCATCTCGTCTTGGTACGGTGTTAATTTGTTTCAGGTTGAAGGATTAAGGTTGATTTAGTGCAGATCCAATCAATGACTTTGGTGTCATCAACGCTACAGATCCGGAGGCATGAATATTCCGGAAACTTCAATATAGTCAAATATATAGGCTTATGCAATATGCCATTTTATGCTATTAACACGGATGTTGTGAGTTTGTTTGCAGATTCATCCTTTTTGTTTTTAACAATTTTGAATTTGTATTGCATCGAAGTACTCTTATCAATTTGAATGAATGAATACCTTTTATTTAGTCCAAAAAAAATATAAGCAAAATCTAACTAATTATATCCTATTTAATGCTATTATTCTCAATATTGTTTGTGTGGAGGTTGATTCAATATAATTTACTCAAAAGGGGTTGGAGTTTTGAAGGAAGAGGAGGGGGGACAATGTGTGATAGGGTGTGTAAAGGAAGAGTCTATGAGGCATGTCTTCTCTGAATGTGGGGAAATTCTGACGTATTTGGGTGTGCAAGCAGTATTCTCAAATTGAGAACGGGTGATAATTGTTTGGTTTGCATGTGTATGGCAAACTTGGAAAGCAAGAAATAAGAGGATCTTTCATACTAAAGAATGTGGAGGGAAAAATTTTAGGTGCCGGTGTGATATTCAAAAGGTATAATACAACAATGTTGTTGTCTGGGAATTTTAGGATGAAACTGAGGGCTAAAATTCAGGAGTTATAAAGTCAAAATCACTTAGAAACTATGTTATATATATATATGCTGGAGTGGTCGTGATTGTGAAACTGGAAGGTTGGTGAGGCTCTACTACCAGGACATATCAAGATGTTCTGTTTGCTGAGTTTTGACACATAATGTTCAACTACGGAGTGGTCTCGTTTTTCATTTGACGTTTATGGCTAGACACATGAATATGCGACGTAAGTACTGAATTTGTGTATATTTCTGTAACATTTTTTTCTCTCGGTACATCCTGTGCTAAGAGAACTACCCAGTTAATAATAAAATGTCTCCTTTGCTTTTGCAGAAAACTATTTTTATCAAGTTGTAATGGTAACATGTTACACTTGGTAAGTGCTAGACAAAAACCAACTACATTTTCATTAGGAAATGGAAATATTACAATGTTATTTTACTACTATCATGCCTACTTGCCTAGTATACAATGTCATGTGTGTAGAGTGTGGGAGTGGAAACAAAGTATAATTAACAGAACTAAAAGTTGCTACAACTGATTCAAAGAAAATAACTTAAAATATATCTTAATTCTGTGTGTAGCTCATGGTAGGATGAATCCAATTTGTAAATGGACTTGATCTTGGTGTAGCTAGTTTGATATCAATCTCACCAAATTAATTTCATTTTTTTTATTGATTTAAAGAATCGTACCTTTTATTTGACAATGCTTTTAATCAGGTATATTCATTCTACCATTTTTAATTTATTTTAATTTGTGATTGTATAGTCAATGGTTTTTATATATGCTCATTTAAAAAGATCTCACTTCGAAGTTTGTTTTAGGTCTACAAATATGTTGGGCCGGTCCTGGTTACGAGAGATGTTAGAGTCGAGGAACAAGAGTTTACCATTTCCTATGACAATTTTGTCGGATCATGTTACCTGTGTGGTTTATATCAGATTATTGGGATACCAAAGAGCATTGTCTTAGCATGTTGTGAGTCGGTGAAGATAAAATGGAGGTGTTAGAATATTTTCTAATATTCCGTGGGTTGCAATCAATTGTGGGTTTTGGTTTTAATAAAAACGGGTTGATGTTGTTGTGATCCATTTGATGATGCTTAAGCCCGATAATTGTGATCAGTAATAATGGGCTTGAACACTAATTCTGATTTGTGTAGAAACAAAGTGTAGGCCCAACTCTAGAGTCCATGATGGGTGGTACTAGGGTTGTTATCTTATAAATAGATAGGCTAGGTCCCCTTTGCCGTCACGTCGTCAAACTAGCAATAAGCTGAACGCTCATTTGTTGTCTTCCCCATCAAAGACCTCAAAGATTGGAGCATGTGATAAGGCAGAGGAAGACCTTGTCTAGTATATCGATGTTTTCGATATTGGTGCGCTTCCGATAACGATGATTTGTGATTATGATTATCAAGTAAGTGTGTTCTAATTTTATATAATATGTCGATCTCTAAATTGTTAATTATTACATGTGGTATCAGAGCCTCTATTATATGATTAGAACCCTAATTTTTATCACATGAAATTTTTATTCAATGAACCGATTCTATTAGAATCAAACTTTGAACAAATTGAATATGCCATGAACATAACTGTAGATTTATGTAGGAATAAATCATTTGCTTCGTATCATTAATCTCTTTGGCAAATCGGTTTTAATCGTGGTGATGTTTTCTTCAATTTGTGGATATGTATCGATCGATTTTATCTGAAGTGCTTTAATTTGGGGTTATCGTTTGATAAATATGCAATCCTATCCTCGTTGCTTTTGTGATTACTTTTGTTCCCTAAATTTATATATCTCCCCAATTTGATTTGTAAAATAAAATAGTTGATTATTGTTTTTTCTGATGCAATTCGGCTGCCTATTTACCATTTGTTATTGGGATTCAATTGTTTTATGTGTTATTACATAATCTATGTTCCAATAAAATTTTGCTTGATATTCTTTAAGATACAAAGTGATGGGAACATCATATAAGCATCGAACTTACAAATCATGACTTAATAAATTCTGCTTATATTTGAGATGTGGAACAAGAATAACCACTTTTAATTCAGTATGTACATATTGCATCCTTTTGTATGATTATATCAATATGATGGCCGTTCTTCGGTTTGATCGATCATTAAACCATGTTAATTTTAGACTTGCACAGATTATTTTGGGCACAAGTTTCGTGTAAACTGTTATAGTGTTTGCAATGTTTATTCTTGAATCATGACTTGAGTGTCTTTTTTCTTGGACTGTTACGGAAAATGCTAAAGTTGATGTTTGGAGTTTCTTGGATTGTGTTACTAAGTTACTTCATCTAAATACTAGCACCGTTTAGATTGCTTAAAAATTTTATCTCCATAAATTTAAGAACAAGGATTTGAAACTGTGCAAAGATTGTTAGTACTTGTATTTCAATCGAAGAACAAAACCAACTCAGTTATACGATTGATCTCTTCAAGAGTCATGCTAATTGTTGCGTAGGATGTCAACCTGCCGTTTTTTTTTTTTGGTTATCAACTTTTCAGTCCATTACTCGAAGGTTTATTTTGGGTGCTATTTGGTATCCATATTTTGATTTGGATTACATCCTGTTTGTGTATTTCTACTTGGCATTTATTTTAACTGAGTTGACAATGCTTTAAATTGGTGTGGAGATTTTTTCGTTGCATTTCAAGCATAATTACAGGAAATTGTAGCGTTACGACGGCCATACAGTGACTTTGAATTAGAACCGTCGGAGATTTTATGATAATCGTAAAATCATAAAAGTTCATTGATTCTATTTGTAAGGATGAAAATGTCACACTATTCGAGATGACACCGTCAAAGATTTTATGGAAAAGTCATTGATGCTTATCGACTCTATTTGCAAGGATGAATGCCACACTCTTGAAGGTTAGTAGTGCAATTACTTATCTCTTGTGACTACATATATAATTGCTTATAAGGAGAAATTTGCTTCTAAATTTGTTTTGAAATAATAACTGTGCAATTATATATGAAATTAGTATTGTTTTTCCAGAATATTCTAAAATTATAAACTCTCTCCAATTATCAATTGACTTCTTGTTTTATACTCCAATTTTTTCAAAATTTTACTCTATTGAGTGGGAGTATTTCAAGTTTAATATTTTGAGAATTCTATTCTGGAAAAATATAAATTTGTGTGACATTGTTTGACATGTCCATTGTGTGATAGAGGAAATAGTTGAATATTTGTTTAAATATTTTAACATTTTTGGATTGGTAATTCAACTATAATTCTCTATCAAGTGAGAGAGTTTTACATGTCAACTATTTATAAATGTTTATAGAGACTTATATTGAGGAATCCTATGTTATTTATAAAAGTTCGGGACTATTTGCTTTATATTCTCAATAATATTCAAATAAAGTCTCTTATTTTTTCGCTGCATAAATTATGTATTTATTATATTGAGTTGACTGTTTCACAGTAATGATCTCTTATGAGTTGACTGTTTAATAGTAATGATCTCTCCCCTAAAATACTAATTTTCCGCATTAAAAGAAATATGTTGGGAATGCGAATTAAAATAATGAATGATCAGTCTAGATGCATTTATATAGTGCATATTTTTACTGAGTCATGTTCTGACAAGAATTAATGATTCCTATGCAAGAGATTTCATGCATTGATAGACCGTTACCATCAAATTGGGACCGCTTATATTATTGATTTGATGAAATTTTCTTTGTAGCTTGAGGAATGTTTTTAATTGTGACATGTGATTTTCTGCCTAAAGGTGATGATTATATGTTATAATTAAAAATTAATTTAAGATGAATTATTGATTCCTATGCAAGAGATTTCATGCATTGATAGGTCGTTACCATCAAATTGGGACCGCTTATATTATTGATTTCATGAAATTTTCTTTGTAGCTTGAGGAATGTTTTTAATTGTGACATGTGATTTTCTGCCTAAAGGTGATGATTATATGTTATAATTAAAAATTAATTTAAGATGAAGTTATTGGATGATGTATTGATCGGAGGAATTTGTCTGCCTAAATGTGACAAATCTCAAAGTTCAATGTATACTCATTGATTAACTCATATGAGGTTTTGACTGAGGATTTGACCTTAGTTTGTACATTCTGCCCAAAGGTGATTGTACTATTATATTGGCCTCGTTGTGATAGCTTCTTGATTTTGAGCTATATCTTGTCCTTGAGATGATTGACTCATGAGCCTTTTACTGAGACATTGATCTTAGTTTGTGCATTCTGCCCAAAGGTGATTGTACTATTATATTGGCCTCTTATGATAATACTAATGCATTCTGATTTTAATTAAAGTATGAATTTCTCCACATATAATTGTTATGCTTCCATCAAAATTTTGAACATCATAAAATTATAAGAAATGGAAGCAAGATTTGGAGAATAAGCCTATGATTAATGTGGAGAGCACACCTGAATAAATGGATCATTTGGGTAAGTGGGAGAGAATTGACTACTTGATTGTCACATTGATCTTGTTAAAAATTTTATATTAGTTGATCCCTTAATCAAGAAACTTAGGTCCGTTGTTTTCAAGAGTAACAATGCAAACACGGACATTGTGAGTTCTTTTAATATGTTTGATTAGTGGGAGTTTGAAAAGAACTTTTGAGTAAGTGATGATAATTAAAATTCTTTTCATATGCTTGATTAGTGGGGGTTTGAAAATAACATTTGAATAAGTGACAAATAATTAAGATTCTTTTGATACGTTTCATTAGTGGGAGTTATTTTAAATTTTATATTTACTCTTTTATAATGTTGAAATTATTTCTTATCAAATATAAATAAATAAATAAATAAATAAATAAATAAAGTTGTTCACTATGAATCTGTCACTACAATTTGCTATCATATAAGAGTAAAATGTGTGAATTCTTTCCTTTTCTATCGAGTATAAGATATTTATGCTACAGGTGATGCATACCTTTGCCTTATATGTACAGATATGAAAGAATTCTAGTTTTTTTTTAAATTTTTCTTAGTCTCAATTTTGGTTTAGTTTGATTCGCTAATTTGTTGCAGAAATCAATAGATTGTTGACTTAAACTAAGCATGTGTGATTTTGTGAATGTGTGGTTTTTACAAAGCATGGGTGCATATTCATTCGCACGTTCCCTTTCTTCAGCTTGAAGTTTTGGTTATTGTTATTCATTTTAAAATAACCATGTATCATGGTTTTATGGAGATAAACATTAGAGACTTATCTATCTAAATAAATAAATTAAGCTCAGTGTTGTTGGGATCACTATGCCGGTGATCAATACTATTTTGGAGCTGAGGCATTGTATAAATAAATATTATAGCTCAGTGTTGTTGGGATCCCTAAGCCGGTGATCAACACTATTTTAGAGCTGAGGCATTATGTGAAAACATAAATAAATAAGCTCAGTGTTGTCGGGATCACTTAGCCGGTGATCAACACTATTTTGGAGTTGAGGCGTTATGGTATCTTAAGAACCATGTAATTTCTCTGGCTTTGAGGCATTTGAGAGAAATTATGTCTAAAATATTGGAGCTCGATGTTGATTAGATCATTATACTGCAGTAGTCAACATCATTTGGGAGCTTGGACTTGTGGTATCTTATGGACCATTGAATTTCTCTGGCTTTAATGCATTTGAGAGAAATTGAGGACTGACGAAGAAAATGATAGTATGGTTGAGATCACAAACATATCATTTTCTCGCTACACTCTACACAAATGACTAGTCGACGGAGTTTGGTGGGTATTTGTAACCATGGAAGGTGTTGTGTCGATAATGATATAATTACCGCTATCATTTAACTTTTGTTGGACGGAGTCTTAATTAGATGTTGCATCTTGGGATCAATGTGGCCACGTTAAAATATGTTGTCAACCCGAGAGTCGTTTTCAAAATGTTTTCTTCAAATTAAATATACACAATTGATTTTGCCCAAGTGGGAGAATGTTAGAATATTTTATAATATTCTGTGGGCTGCAATCAATTGTGGGTTTTGGTTTTAATAAAAACGGGTTGATGTTGTTGTGATCCATTTGATGATGCTTAAGCCCGATAATTGTGATCAGTAATAATGGGCTTGAACACTAATTCTGATTTGTGTAGAAACAAAGTGTAGGCCCAACTCTAGAGTCCATGATGGGTGGTACTAGGGTTGTTATCTTATAAATAGATAGGCTAGGTCCCCTTTGCCGTCACGTCGTCAAACTAGCAATAAGCTGAACGCTCATTTGTTGTCTTCCCCATCAAAGACCTCAAAGATTGGAGCATGTGATTAGGCAGAGGAAGACCTTGTCTAGTATATCGATGTTTTCGATATTGGTGCGCTTCCGATAACGATGATTTGTGATTATGATTATCAAGTAAGTGTGTTCTAATTTCATATAATATGTCGATCTCTAAATTGTTAATTATTACATGAGGTACATTCAAAATTACTTGTCTATACATTTAAATAGTAAGGTCATTATCAAAGAATGAGAGATACTTCATATCATCCTAGATTTGAATGAACTGTGATTTGGAAGAAAAAAAATCTAAAGTTGTGTGATTGTAAGAAATCAATGTTGTGATTTGGAAGAAAACATGATATGTTTCAAAAGTTCCGTGATTGCAAGTTATTTTGAATTTTGAGTTCAATATAAGTTAATCCAAACAAATTGCATGCTAATAATATAAGAAACCAGCTGCTGGATCTTTTTCTCCGAATATACAATCGGTCTAAGATGGACCTTCCAACTTGAGACGAAGGACCCTCCTGGATAGTCTCTTCCTCTTGAAAGTTCGTCTCACCAAGCTGCTCCCCATCATCCTCCTCAGTCGCAGGCGCAGGGTAAGCTTGTGGCTCAACCACAATACAAGGTCAGGTTGTGGCTCGGCCATAAGTTCAGGGTCACCATGTGGCTTAGCCTCAGGTTGTGGCCGAGCCACACGTCGACGGATCCGGCGACCCCCGCTCTTCCCGTGCTTTTTCTTTTTCCCACCAAACCAATGTCGTGGTGCCCTTTTCTCTCGAACGTGATGAACCAGTCTCTTCTATTTCTGCCAATTATAAAATAACATTCATTCAGAACAATCACGACATAAAAAAACATAATGGAAAAAAGAATTGGGGTGGGGAGGGCCGTGGCTACCCTCAGCCCCACCCCAGTACCGCCATTGAGTATTTGTTTAATGGAAAAAAGAATGCATCAATGGTGTAAATCAATTTTATTCACCCGATTTTTTTATATGACATAGAAAATTATATTTTTTTTTATTGGATGTTAGTGTGAAAGTAGTGTATTAAACTCTTGTTTTATTCAGCATTGTCAACAAAAAAAGGTCAAATGCATTTAAGGATTCTTTAAGTTTCGTGTTTCTAAAAGATATGTTATTTTAAGTTTTTTAACTAACAAATAGGTCATTTAAATTTCTAATTTAATGCATCGTTACCCTTCCAACCTCCGTCACAAAAGTGCTAACATATAACCATTAACTTAGGTGGTGTTGAATGCTATTTGTTACTCCCTTAGTTCTTTTTTAAGTGTCTTTTTGGAATGTAGATATAAAAAAAATACTTAAATATCACATTGGTCCCTGTATATATGTTTCCATTTTTTTGTTTTAATCCCTGTATGTTTTTTTTTAAAACAGTCCCTGCATGTCCAATTCTTTTTGGTTTTCGTCTTTCCCCTCTCAAAAATGCTGATGTGGCTAACGACATGACATGTGGCATGCTGACGTGGCAAATGAAGGACCAAAATAAAGTAAAAATTAATGAATGACCAAAACAAAACAAAAAAACAAAATCCCTAAAATAATTTTTAAAAAAAAAAAAAACAATTTTTTACTTTTAAAAAAACCAATTTTTTTTTAAATAGACAACAAAATTTTATATATATATATATATATAAGAGTGATAAAATTTAAAATTCATAAGCCTATAGTGTAAAAACTTGTTCACAGAGTGCTAAAATTGGTTTAGGACATGCTAAAAAATCTTGCTATAAGGATCGTGTGCTTAAAATTGCACATCAACTTAGGCCTCGTTTGAATTAGCTTATTTTTGAGTTTATGCAAACAGGTTATGCAATTTTTATGTATCATTCCCTCCGTTTCAAATTACTTGACATTTTTTTAAAAAAATATATATATTAAGAAAGTGTATTTTTGCACCTAATTTTCCTATTATACCTTTATTTTAATTCACCAATAGGGAGTACATTATAAGTTTGTCAATGTAGTTTATGATAAAATAGCTTATAAAATACAATTTTCACTAGTGTGAACTTATAAAATAGCATAAAACCTAATTTATATTGTATAAGTTGTTTGAATAAGCTAAAAAATAAGCTAATCCAAACAGAGCTTAATATTGCACAAACTAATAACAAGTGACTATTAAGGCACTAAAAAGTTGTTAATAATATAACTTGTCTTACATAAAAAAAAAATTATTTTTTTATTTATTTTTAAAATTAAAAAACATTAAAGTAAAAACAATTTTTTTTGTTTTTTTTTTAAATTTTTTAAGGATTTTAAACTTTATTTTTTGGTTTTGGTCCTTCAATAATAATTTTTTTTGTTTTGGTCCTTCATTTGCCGCGTCAGCATGCCACATGTCATGTCGTTAGTCACATCAGCATTTTTGAAAGGGGAGGGATGAAAACCAAAAGGAATTGGACATGCAGGGACTATTTTAAAAAAACATACAGGGACTAAAATCAAAAAACCGGGAACATACAGGGACTAATGTGATATTTAAGCAAAAAAAAAGTGTTTTTGGAATAGTAACACCAAATTAGCAAATTGTTTTTTTACACATTTTTTTCTATTATACCCTCATTTTAATCCACCGATAAATTTCTCTTTTTTTACATATTTTCTCTTTCCAATAAATTTAACATGTTATGTAGAAATGCTTATAAAAAAAAAACATGTTATGTAGAAAAAAAATAAAAATTAATGTGTTATATAAAAAAAAAATAGTTTTCTAAATATATGGCATTAATTAATTTTATTAAAAAAGATAATAGTAATTGACGAATTGTACTTTTAAAATACAAAAACGAGAGTTAAATAAAAACACTAAATTCGCAATCGCGAGATGAGTAATTGAATGCCAAAATGTAATGTTCACTATCACCTTACAAAGTTACTTTGGTGTTTTTATAACCGAGAATAAAGAATATTGATATTATAAATTAAAAAATTTAAAGTACTTATTTTCTATCTAAATAAAAATGTAAAGGTCTACTCTACTATAAACGCAAAAGTTTAAAGATTTTTGAATGTATTTGGACAAAAAATTGTTTATTTTTTATGGATAGGGCACTGTTTGGTAAGTTCAATAAGCTAGCTTATAGCTTATTGAACTAGCTTATAAGTTTGTTTGAAAAAAATGTGAAGTGTTTGGTAACGAGCTTCTTTAATTAGCTTATAGCATTTTTTGAGATGTTATTTCAAGTAGCGTATGAGTTTATAGCTTTTTCATTTTATTCCATATTTACCCTCATTAATTTTATTTATTTATTTTTTAAAAAATTATAATAACTACCCACTAACACTTACCAAAAAAAAATACCGACTAACCATGTATTTTTATGTCATTTTGTACTTACAAAAGCTAAATTTATCAAACACTTTAATTTTATTCTACTAACTTTAATTTTCAGCTATAAGCTACTAGCCATCAGCTATCAGCTATAAGCTAGCTTTTCAGCTATCAACTAACTTATAGCTTATTTTTACCAAACAGAGTCTAAGGTGATTAGTGAAGGTGCAATGCATTATGCACACGTAATGCGTTGTTTAGCCTTTTACTTACTTTCCACGTTTTGTTCATGTGGCTTCTAATATGCATCACCCTACAAATCAATGCAACTTACACAACTAAATTTTGTTTTTGTTTTATATTTAATTTCCAATTTAAAATGTTTTGGAAAAAAATAAAAAAATTAAAGAAAGAAAAGAAATAAGTTTAAAAAGAGGAGGAGAAAGAACATAGAAGAAATAACATTTGATGAAGAAAACAAGTTGGACAGTCCACTACCCATTTTTTCATACTCAAGTTGAGTATTTTTTTTCAACTGAGTATTTTTTTTCATACAAAATTTTAACTTTTATTATATGGTGTGTTTTGACTAGAGTCCATAGTATGGATATTAGCAAAAATGTTGACTTTTGGGGTTGTGTAAGTTGCATTGCATCTATTTGTAGGTTGATACATATTAGAATTTACATTTGTTTCATGTCAAATAGATAAGGCAAACACGTGTGTCTGGTGTCCCATGTGGTGAGTGAAATTGGAGAACAGCTACAGAAACATCCAATCATGATGACGATGGCAATGATGACACAATACAAGAGGTACTACTGCTTAACTTAACTTGGCTTGGCTGCGCGACAACTAATTAAATTCATTTTTTATAACTAAAACAAATTTTATTAAAGAGATTATAAATAGGTTTAAATATGTGATAAGTCCCTGCAGTTACATCAATTTTTGGTATTAGTCCCTATACTTTTTTTTGTTGGTTTTTAGTCCTTGTAGTTTGAAAATAGTTTGCTTTTGATCCCTCAGTTACTTAAACGTTACAAAAAAGTTAGAAACTAACGGATATGCCACGTGGCCCAATCAATATAAGCCACGTGGCACATAAAAAAAAACTAACTTTGTTTTTGGTTAAAAAACAAAGAAAGACTCACTTTTTTACGATTATTGCTTTTACTATTATTATTATCCAAAAATAGAAGAATCACTAAAGCAAGAACATGAACCCAGAAACGCAGATTCATAAAAGCAAGAACAAGAAAAAGAACCAGAACAAGGGGGAAAATCATCAATAACAAAAACGAGTTTCATAAATCGCAGATCAAAGGAAGAACAAGAATCACAAATCGCGTTTGCAAAAGGGGCAAAATGGCTAAGGTTTACAAATATTTACAAATATCAGTCATAATTAATCACGTTTGGTCCTCACATAATATTATGTATGAAAAATACGAAGTTCCGTTCAACAATGGCAGAATTACGCATGTGGTGGTGGTGATCGTGGTTGTAGTGGTGGTTGATGAAGTTGGATGGTGTTGTGGAAGAAAAAGATGAAGTTGGTTGTTGATGAAAATGACAAACACAAATTAATGTTTAAGGAATATGAACAATAACACAAATAGATAGTTTTGCATTTGTCATGGCTGCTCACAAAGATGAAGAAGAAGGCCATAACCTAATATACCCACTTTTTATGCGATTTTTGTTTTCTTTTTAATTGTTATTTTTTGTTTAATTTAAAATAAAAAACCATAAAAAGGGAGTCTTTTTCTGTGCCACGTGGCTTATATTGATAGGGCCACGTGTCACTCTTTTTAGTTTCTTAGTTTTTTTTTTTAACGTTTAAGTAACAGAGAGACCAAAAACAAACTATTTTCAAACTGTAAGGACCAAAAGCCAACAAAAAAAAGTATAGGGACTGATACCAAAACTTGATGTAACTGCAGGGACTTATGACATATTTAAGCCTTATAAATATAAAGAGTACCTCAATTCGTGATTTTAATTTGAATCAGGCTAAATTTAAACACTCCTACTTAAAAACTCTAGTTAAAACAAGTAAGTTTTAGCAATTTTTTGTATTGTAGTGACAATTTCTTTTGCTTTAAAAAGTTAAACCATTTATCAACTTAATTTTTTTATATATATTTGTTTACCTAACAAGTGCTTAATGGTAGTATTTCGTATACTAAAAAGAGCATATTATTGCTTGAAAAACAAGTGCCCCATTATTATTGCTTAAAATTAATTAAGGAGCTTTCCACGTTGTTACTAACTTCCAACTTCCCTTACCCACATCTAGATACATCACATCCACGTCCACTTGGTTATTTGATTTGAACATATCTTGAAGCTCGGTTCTATTCATTAGTTTTTACTGAAAAATGTTATTTAAATATAAATTTTTAATAAAAATACAATAAAACTATACTTTTTATTTTTTTAATATTTGTTGCATGTCTCAATATCGATGTTATTTGAGAAAAAAAATGTATTGTATTTTTATCCAATTTTTTTGTGTTTATATATTCATTAGTTTTTTTTTACTTTATTCATGTCATGGCATTATTGTGTTGAGTCTTGAGAAGAAAATTACAAAATATTAATAGTACTAAGCACAACTTTTAATTAAGTTTTATTTTGGGAATATGTGTTTTATTAAGCAAAGTAGATTAAAATAATCCACTTAAATGCTATGCAGCTTATGCTTCTAGATGAACAAAAAGCATACAAGAGTGGTATTATTGCTTAACTACTTCTATCATTGTAAAACATTTTATTTTATAATGACATATGAAATTAGACTCTTTATGACTTTATTTAACTTATAAAAACTTTTCTTCCATATGAAGGCTAACTTATTTCACTCCTATGGCATATTGATCTTTTCTTTTTTAACTCATGCTATGTATTTTTTTTTACCAAAGACTTGTACTATGTTAAATTTTTTTTTTGGGGGGGGGGGTTAAATACTATGTTAAAATTAATTAAAATTGATTTTAGGAATTATCAACACTATGTACTTTAACTTATTGCATTGCATCAGCACCGGTGAACAACACTATGTGGTGTTCTTAATTTATTTTATAGGTCATATTATGCCCAGGTTTATTCGTTTATCCAAAACACTTTCATAACTTTTTATGTGACTTAAGTTACTTTACTCAAAAAATTAAGACAACACAATCCCAAAAATAAAATAAAATTAAGACAACAACAAAATATGGTAAATAAATAATTCACTTTATTCAGCAGCAATTTTTTGCTTTTCACTGAATTTGGAATATCCCTAAACACCGGAGAAAATAATAATGTTCAAAGGTGGAATCATTTTCCTAAATCCAAAATAAAGAAATAGAATCATGAAGGAATATACAAACTACTCAAAAAAAAAAAAAACTTACCCTATCCATTACATAATACCCGACCCAATTGAACAAAAATCAGGGTTAACCCAAATTAACAAACGTCCATGTCTTTACACAAAAACGGGTGGGTCAACAATTGAGCCGCCGTCCACCGTTCACCAGATTCCTTCTTAAGGCAACACTCAACAAAATTACGAAACTCCGATGAAGCAGTCTCGGGGAGGCTCGGAGGGTCGGAAAAGCAAATCGCACACATAAGTGTAGCCCAATCGGGTCGTTGACCCGATTGAAGAAATGGAAAATGACCCACATAAAGTTCAAAGAGAGTTAAACCCAAACTCCATATATCAGCTGAAAAACCGTTATAATTCCCGCCATAAACTTCCGGGTCAAACCGTTCAGGACTCATATAAGCACACGTGCCAACGTAAGAGTTACATGCTTCAAGCGTGCGACCCATTAATTTACTTACACCAAAATCAGCAATCTTTACCTCGTTTTTGTTGTTTACGAGGATGTTCGAAGGTTTAATGTCACGGTGTGCTATGTTACGCGCGTGAAGATACGCGAGACCGTTTAAAACGTCACGGGCCGCCCTGGATAGTTTCGATTCGGAGAAAGTGCCATTTGTTTTGAGGTCGGTTTCTAGGCTGCCGGAATCCATAAATTCCATTACGATGGAGATGTCTCCGGTGGGTTTCTCGAAGGAGCCGTGGTATTTGACGATGTTGGGACAATCAGCGGCGCGGCGGAGGATGTTGATTTCAGCAAGTGTACGGCGGCGCGTGGTGGGGTCAGAGTCGTTGTGGTTTACTTTTAGAGCGTAGATGGAAGAGGTGACTTTGTGGCGGACTTTGTAGACGGTGCCGCCGTTGCCATGGCCAAGGACAGATAGTTTTTCAAGGTCACCGGGAGAAAGAGTGTCACCACTGGCAACGGTGGCGGATGAGGAGGAAGAAGGGTGTTTGTAGATGTTGCCAGGAAGAGGAACAGGGAAACGAGGACGGTGGTCGGCGATTTCTGGGAGACGGAGATTGGGGCTGCGGCGGCGGTGGACTAACGCCATATGTGGTTGTTGATGGTGGCTATGATGAATAGAGAAAAAACAAGAGTTCTTTTTTTTTTTTTTTGACTTGAAAATAAGTGAGTTTGTTAAGAAGGTTTGTGTGAGTTTATATATTAAGATGAGTGGATTTGAGAGTGAGAGTGATGATGGCTTTCTTAGAAGGAATTTAGAAGGAAAGAGGTGATGGTGGGTTCACATTTTTATTATAATGTTTTTTTAATTAAGATTTCTATGATTATTTTTATTTAGGAAATGGTTTCTATTTTTGTATATTTCCTTATTCAGCATGTGGTTAATTGTTTGTAGCCAGCCTTCTTTCTCAGGCTCATAGTACTTCCAACTTCCACTTGTTGTAAGATTGTACAATAGTAGTATCTCTCTATGTCTTAAATTTAATTTTTTGTTTTTTGTTTTTGAAGAAACAGAATTTAAAATATATATTTGAATTTTTGAAACAATTATGAGATTTTGAAGGACATGTACTCTATTCGGTGCCTATTATAAGAAGTTTACTTTTTAGATTCATGCAATATTGGATGTATCAGTTTATATTACTGAACAGATACGTCCAACATTTTATGAATCTAAAATGTAAATTTTTTCTTATAATAAGGATCGGAGAAAATACGTAAAAGTAACACATTCATTCAAAAGTGTATTGTTTTATGGTGAGAAAAATTAATAAAATTAATTTTATTTAAAAGTTAGTCGAATATAAAATAATTTATATTTATATTTATTTGTATAAAAATGAGTTGAATAATAAATTTTAATATAAAATTCAAATTTAGACTAAAAAATTACTTTAAAATTATAAATTAAAATTATATTCAAGAGCAAATAAACAATTAACAAAATTAATTTTATCCATTTAACATCATGGTTGCTCCAATCTCCGATCAAACATAGGCTTTTGTTTTTTTTTTGTTTTTGACCGTAAGGCTTTTGTTTGTTAAAATTAAGCTTACTTGATAGTTAGAAAGCTAGCAGATAATTTAGCTTTAAGTTAATAGCTAAAAAATTAGTAGAGTAAAATTAAAGTATTTTTGTCCATTTTTGTTAATTGACATACAAGTACATTATTTTATATGAAAGGATGGTTATTTTTGTGAGCGTGTACTTTTCTTATTAAAATAATAAGGTTAAAATTAAAATTAAAGGTAAAAAAGCTATAAGTTAGTGAATAAAGTTTGTTACCAAACATATTATGAAACAAGCTTATAAGTTAATATAATAAGCTATAAACTAAGTTTATTTGTGTTTCCAAACACACACTGATATAATGTTATTGAAAAAGTAGTCCCTACAATCAAAAGAAAATAAATTAGTTATAAAATCAGAAAGCAACAATATGTAGTCATACCTGATTTGCATGAATGCAGTCACGAAACACAATTTCATCTTCATTCCCACAACACGGGGCAAGTAGGAGAGATTCCACCACACCATCTACTTCTTCAAAAATTAGTAAGGATGCGCTCATACGCGGCCAACCAAATGAAGGTTTGAATGCGATGTGGGTCAGCCATTTCCAAAGACTCTTCCGATCAACCTCTACCTTCGAACAATTCTGATGCTATATAAGGAATAATCACTTTTTTTTTTGGGTGAGTAAGGAATAATCACTTTAAAATGTGAAGTGATGGTGAATGGTTCCACTCCACCAAATACTTTTAAAAATGCAAGGTCAGACTATTGAGAGTTTCAAACGAACCCACACCGAGGTGAATCAACACAATAAAAAAAGAACAACCATACATGTGAGATTTTACATCACATCTTCACCAAAAATCTTAATTCATTATGTGTGTGTATGTATATATGTGTGTGTGTGTCATCTCACTTGTTGCAAGCGTGTCGTTTTTTCATTGTTCCCATTGAGTGCACTTATTTAAAGTCGTTGAGTCGACTTTTTTCACCCTTTAGACTATGGAGTGACACGGTTTCTTAGACTTTTGGCTACGGCCAAACTTGATTTGCATTGTTTTTTAACCCTCTCTTCATTAAGGAAGGTCTTCCACTATCATAAAATAAGTCTTGATGACTAAGGCACCATTGAATGCATCAATTAGACTCTTTTCTTCATATTCCCATCATTAAGTCCTAAAATAACAAAATAAAGAAGAAGAAAAAAATTAATTCTAATAAACTTTAATAAACTTAGTTTATTTTATTAAAATATTACTTATAAACTAAAAATATTATATAATGTTCAACTTCTACTCTTTCACAATTTAATGTAAGACAATTTTAAGTCCCACTTAACCAATCAAAACTTTAAAAGTATTAAGACTACTTATCAATAATAATAGATCAGGTTTAGATCCAACACTTTTTAAGTAAGCAAGATCCCCTGCAAAATCTAGCCTAACTTATTCTCCCATCCCTTGTACATATGTGTATCAATGTATGTGGATATTGGTCCCATAAATCAAGTTGCACAACTTTACATATGCTATAACAGTTTAAGATGAGGCCGCCAGCTAATGTCATGAAAACCATTAAACTAGAGACGACTATGTGGTAATTTTCGGAAAATACTAATATTACTATAACTTCGACCCTTACGGGTGTACATGTCTATTTAGTTTAATATTTAACAAAAAAAAATATAATAATTGTAATATTAAAATTTAGTTTAACAATAAATTTAGAAAAATGGTCATACAATAGAAATTACGGTATATTACGAAATACTTCTTTTTAGGCTATATTGGAAGTGTTATTTGTATTTTCACCGTCTTCATCGATAATCAATATTTTTAATCCTTCTCTAGAAGTAACTCTTAAAATTGCAACAAACAACTGGCCATGTGAAAATACTGGCGACGGAAGATATATATTTCAACATGCTTAAGAGATTGCCCTTGACTCTTATAAATAGTAATCGCAAAAGAAATGATTAAAGAAAATTGACTCCGTTGAAATTTAAAAGGAATTCTTACATTAGATGGTGTCAGAGACAATTTATATATGAAAACTTGATCATCAATATTACTTCCTGAAACAATTTTTCATTCAAGAACACGTTTTCCCATTATTGTAATAGTAAGTCTTGTTCCATTGCAAAATCCTAATTTTTTATTCAAATTCCTTAATAGCATAACTGAAACTCCAACTTTAAGTCTCAATTTGTTATTTTGAAGCCCCAACGTAGAAATCGTGTTCAAAAATTCGGGAGTATGAACATCATCCACTACTCGATCATCTACGTTGTGTGCGACTTGAGTATCATAACTCAAATATGTTTTTATTCATCGGGAATTAAATCCAACATATAATCATTTATTGTGTCAACTGCATAATGTTTAGGAGCTAGTATAGCTC
Organism: Trifolium pratense; assembly: GCF_020283565.1. NCBI lineage: Eukaryota > Viridiplantae > Streptophyta > Magnoliopsida > Fabales > Fabaceae > Trifolium > Trifolium pratense. The sequence goes on along the minus strand of NC_060061.1, from coordinate 31,577,711 downwards.
TATTTTGGAAATATGTTATATCTTTCATGTTTTTGTAAAATATGTGGATACGTGCTTTCAATGATAGAAGCAACAGATCACTTGGATTTTGAATCAATAAATTTGATGGAATATCAAGTTCTAAATAACCGTCGTTGTTATCTCCAATTTCTTCATCGCCAACACCTAAAACTCATTCAGAAAACAATCTCCTTTGTTCAACGTCTGTACTCGTAGCACCACTAAGCAGGCTCATGTTTTACTCAATGTTAAACCTTCACAAAAATTCCAAAGAACCGAAGAATTGATAGTAGTATACTAGTATGAACAACTTATGGCATTGTACCTTTGGGTATTACTGGTAGAATTTGTCTGAATTTTCCGACCAAAACAACAACTTTTACACGAAGGGAATGTGTTTATGTTTCATATCAACAGACTTGAGAATTGCTAGATTTCTAATTATCGGTTTTTAACTGTTTAAACCGTGCAATAAAAATTGATGGTGCTTAATACTTTATGAACATAATTTTAATCACAATTGGTTTACTTGTCATAGTGGTTGAAATGTTGTATTACAATGAAGGGTTGCGGGTTTGATTCGTACTAAAGACAAAATTTTATTTATTTTAATAAAAAATTGCAAGATATAAAAGTGAGGGAAAACAAATTAGGTTTAGGATTTGCTTGTGTATACAAACATTTTCATTTTGATGAAAAAAATGAATTTTGAAAAAATCTGAAACAAACACAAGTAAAATACAAAAATAATTTTTGTTTTGGAAAAAATAGATTTTTTTGATAAAAATTCTGAAACAAAGAGACCCTATATTTGTCCCTCTTTTCCCATGTTAATAATCAGTGCCCAGTGCGGCAGTGCCCACGTTGCATCTACAAACGGACAGCTAAGATAATCCACAAGTGGCATGAAGATTTGTCTCAATTATATAATGAACTTTCTATGTACCAAAAATAAAAAAGATAATGTACTTTCTTTTTTTATAATATAATAATGTACTTAATGGACCACAAGTATTTAATTAGTAAAATGGTTCATTAAAGATATTTTGGGTTTTATATTAGTCTCTTAAAGAAAAAAAAGTCTGAATAGTCTATTCAGACATTTTTTTTCCTTTTAAGGTACCAATCTAAAACAAAAAATGTCTTTAATGGACGATTTTACTAATTAAGTCTAATTTTAATTAATAATGAAATGCTTACTCTACACGTTATTAATGATGAATTAAATCAACTAAATTATTCAAGAGTAGCTAATGTTACTTTCCAAATAACAAGACAGTTTGGAATTTTGATGGAATCTCTCACGAATTATTTTATTTATAAAACAGAAACGTTAAAGGTATTTTACAATAATTATGCTTTTTAAAATAGCATAAAAATTATTATTATTTGTTTGTGTAAAAAAAAAGCGTACAAATTATCATCATTTTATTTATAAAAAAGAAACGTTATAGGTATTGGACACTAAAGAAAATATTAACATTTGAAAAGAAAAAAAAAATATGACTTAATTGCACATTTGGTCTTTTATCCTTATTTTAGATTTCAAGTTAATCCCTTATATTTTAAAAATTTTAAATTGGTCTCTTATTTTTTTCTTCCGTTTAATAAGCTAGTCCCTCCCATCAATTTTTCGACTAATACCGTTAAACGTCGACACATAGCAAATGGAAAACACACTACAAAAAATTTGACTTATAACAACGGCAAATGTCCGTGGGTAAAAGTGACACAGCTTCAAAATCACTTTTTTGCTACGGTGGTGCATCCCCGATAAAGCTTGTGCTTGGAATCAGACAAAATAAGAGTATGACAGAACCGAGTAAGAGCCATAGCCTTCGACTTGCGGTGGTTGTTGTTTTTGTTGTGAGTGTGAATCTTCAATAGCGATGATTTTGGGTTCCGTGAATGAATATTTGAGATGGAATGAAATTGATTTGGTTTCAATTTTTTGGTCAGCTATGGTGGGAATAAGAAGATTAGAAAAGGGTTCTCGATTGTGTGATTATCCTTTGTGTGGGCTATTTGGAACGTTATAATTTCTGCGTGTTGCTGATGTTTTGTTTGTGTGCCTGTATTTACTGTTTGGCCTTTGTTGTACTGCTATGCTTTTTGTTTATGCTTCTGTCATGGTTGTAATTGGGCCATATGTTGTTTGGCTTCTTGGTAGTTAGTAACCAGGGTGTTTTCAGAAAATTTCTCATCCCACCTACCCACTTTCTCAAGACACTCCTGGAAATTCCATTTTTGCCCTTGGTCAAAAAATTCGGAAAGCGTTTTCCGAATTTTTTTTGCCTTAAAAAATAACTTCGGAATGTGTTTTCCGAATTTTTTCCAAATTTGAACAAAAAAATTCGGAAAACGCGTTCCGAATTTTTTAACCAAGGGCAAAAATGGAATTTCCAGGGGTATGGTGAGAAAGTGGGTAGTGCGATGAGAAATTTTCGTGTTTTCAGGCCACCTTAGTACTCCTTGTACTATCATGTGCCTTTTCAATAAAATTTTGCAGTTTAATTTTTTGTTAAGCTTTGTGACTTTTACCTAGGGACGTTTACCGTTGCTATAAGTTAAATTTCTTGTAGTGGTTTGCCACGTGTACACATCTAACAACGTTAGTCAAAAAATTGACAAAAGGGACTAACTTATTAAAAGGAAGAAAAGATAAGGGACCAATTTAAAATTTTTAAAAGATAAGGGATCAACTTTAAACCTAAAATAAATTAGATAAGAGACTAAATGTGCAATTAAGCCTAAAAATATTATTAACAAGTATCTTAAAGATATTGTTTAAAAAATATCGGTGTATACCAAACCACAATATAGCCATCGTCTTGTGGAGAAAGTTGAGGAGTCTATTGAAAAACCTTTAATTATTGATGAACAACATTCTCCAACAGGGAAGGAACAACCCGCTATTGAACGAATACTCAGTTCGACGAAGCAAACTGAGGAAGACCATCCCGGCTGCTCGCGTCACCGTGATATTGTTCTAGGTACCACAACAATGCATGAAGATCCCATTCTCGAACTAGTGAAAGATGGTGAAATTTTAGCTAGAATGGAAATTGTGAGCAATAAACAAAAGAGCAAGAGAAACCTTCATGACTTACTATCTAAACAACAACTTAAGAAGAAGAATAAGCAAACTAGAAGTGTTGCCTTACCGCACCCGTTCTAAGATGGTTCCTCCTCATCATTTGTCTTTATGAAGTTCTTCCCTTCGGGGTAAGGCAAAATCCCCTCCTTGTATGAGAACAACTAGGAATGTCAATATTGTTGGAATACCTTTTTTTTTTATGTTTAGATGCTCTTGATTGAGCTAAAATAATTGTTTAAATATTAAAATATATATTTTTTCTTAGGCTAAATTGCACTTTTGGCCCCTTAAGTTTTAGAAACTTGCAATTTTGGTCCCCTATATTTCAAAATAGCACTTTTGGCCCCCTAAGTTTCAGGAAGTTGCAATTTTGACCCCCTATGTTTCAAAATAGCACTTTTGGCCCCCTAAATTTCAAAAAGTTGCTATTTTGGCCTCCTATGTTTCAAAATAGCAATTTTGGCCCCCTATGTTTACCCCTTTTGCAAAATGAAAGTTCAAGTCACTTTTCTAAATGAAAGTTCAAGACACTTTTCTAAATCAAAATGACATAACAAATCAAGTCATTACATATATGAAGTCATTACATAATTAAAAAGACATAACAAAAAGCACGAAGAGTTTTCAATTTCCATTGTTTCCTATTTTTGGATTTGGAATTAGGTTTTTTTTTTTACGTATAGTGAAAAATCCTTTTGAATAAACGTCACGAAGTATTTGGTTAATTCTTTAGGATTTGAGATTATATATGTGTGTTAGTGAAAGAATAAATTTTTTTTTTTGAACGTAGTGAAAGAATAAATTTAAAGCATGTGACTTCTTCCTTTTATTTTTTTATTCTTTTAGTTTTTTTAATTATAAGATGACAAAAAAATGTTGACGTGGCAGCTGAGTCACTTAAGTGACTTGCCACATCAACTTTGACTCGATCAAAATTGACCTTTTGCAAAAGGGGTAAAGATAGGGGCCAAAAGTGCTATTTTGAAACATAGGTGGCCAAAATCGCAACTACTGAAACTTAGGGGGCCAAAATTGCTATTTTGAAACATAGGGGGCCAAAATCGCAACTTTTTGAAACTTAGGGGGCTATAAGTGTTATTTTGAAACATAAGGGGCCAAAATTGCAAGTTTCTGAAACTTAGGGGGCCAAAAGTGCAATTTAGCCTTTTTCTTATTATAGAATTTTAAACAATAATTTATTAGTTACAGTAATACTTAATACATTGATAAAATTATTATTATTATTATTATTTATTTCATTTATTATGAAATTCATTTTGGGTGATTACTTGATAGGTGGGGTAGAGTACCAACTACTAGAGACAAGAGTCCGTTTGTCCTTCAATTATAGCGCCGCAGCCGGCAACAAGTTGCATCAGATTACACAAAGGAGCTACATGTTCACTTAATTCTTAAAACAATGCAAGTGATAATGCATGCATACATACCATACTATACTACGTATACAAATTAAAAAAGAGATAAGTGTACTTATATCTTATTGTTTATTGTTGAGGTGTCACAATCCTAATAATGGTGGTGACACTAAAGTTAGTTGGGTTTTGTTAACAACTATGGTGACACACAACACAACGTCGGTTCAAGGCTCAAACTATTCAAAAAATTTAGGCAAAAAATATTGATAATATAATATTGTTAGAAGTAAACTTCTAGAACTATACTCCATCCGGACGTAAATATAAGTAAAAATGCATTTTTTAGATTCATTGAATAATTGATATATCTGGACTATAATATATTAAAATTTGGAATATTGTTAAAACTGATAAGGACAAATTAGTAAGTTTGATAGTAATAATTTTATTATATTTAGAAGTGGAGAAGTAGATAGAAGGAAGTAAACAATGATAATAATAGTACACTAAAATGATAAATTAAACCAAATTGTATGATACTCCAATAAAGATAGTAATGTATATATATATATAGATGGCATATACGGATTGGATTTTCAATAACATTAATAGGAAAGAGGTTGGGACGATCATATATAGATGGCAGACCACCTTTATGACAACATGCTGGTATTTATGGAAGTGGAGAAATAAAACTATCTTTGAAGTTGACTTCAGAAGGCCGAATAATCCAACTGTTTTGATCTAGAGATTCATTAAGGATATTGAAGACTCCACAATGAAGTCTCTCCACAGAGGGCCTAAATTGAAGGACACTATCCACATAGGATGGAAGCGACCGGGCGAAGGATGAGTCAAACTCAACAGCGATGGTGCATACAAGAATAAGGGAGAGGTTGCTGGTTGCGGTGGTCTTTTTCGAGATTCAAATGGTAAATGGATTAAAGGCTACACCAAGAAGATTGAAACTTGGGATGCATTACAAGCTGAGATGTGGGGTTTGTATTTGGGTTTGGACGTTACTTAGATTAGTATACTCAAAGTAAAATAATAATAATAATAATAATAATAATAATAATAATAATAATAATAATAATAATAATAATAATAATAATAATAATAATAATAATAGATACCAAAACAATAAACGAACAAACCAAAATTAATTCAAATAAGTATGTAATAAATTAAACCTAAATAATATAAGTGTGAGGTAAATTAAATCAAAAGCATCCTACAAAAAAATAATAAATTAAAGGGTAAATAGGGTTTTACCCCCTGAAAAATAAGCCAATTTTGCATTACCCCCTGCAAAAAAAAAAAACTTGAGATTACCCCCTGCAATATGAAGATTCTCTCTTTTTACCCCCTGCTTGACAATAAATTATTATGTGGCATAGATTACCCCCTGCAATATGAAGATTCTCTCTTTTTAATAATAAAAATGACATGTGCAAATTAAAAAAAAAATTAAATGCCACATATGCATGTCACCTCATAAAAAATAAAGATTCTATGCCAAGTTGTCAAGCAGGGGGTAAAAAGAGAGAATCTTAATATTGCAGGGGGTAATCCCAAGTTTTTTTTTTGCAGGGGTAATGCAAAATTGGCTTATTTTGCAGGGGGTAAAACCCTATTTACCCTAAATTAAATCAAAAGCATAAATTATCAACCAACTATCGCTAATCTTTCACAATCTTGATAGTTTTCAATTATTTAACTAATTAATGTAGGCGCATTGATTAAATAAAAAACTAATGTAGATTCATTGTTGCCTTAATCTTGATAGTTTTCTCAATCTTGGTACATTTTGAGACCTTCAATAGTATTCTTCGACATAAGCTTAGCACCCAACAGTACCGAATATCCCAAGTGATGAAAAGAATCATCCTATAGTTTCATCACACAAAGTTTTCGGCTCGGATACATAATAATCAGTGATAGCAAGATCAATTAGGAAGTTAAATCCAAAGTATTTTTAATCTTTAAAAAGCTCAGTGACACCTAACCTTTAAGCACCTTTAACAGAGTTTTGAAATTTGAGAATGGACAGGTGAAAATCAACTCAGAAAATTGAGGAGGACGAAGGGGATGACGTAGGCAAGGTACTACAATTTTGCAGTACAGCAGCTGGCACACCAAACAGTGGTAACGGTGCTCACACGGCAGAGGTGATTTCCGGCATAGAGGCAGCCGGCGAACTTGCTCCAATTGTTGAAATAAACAGCTCAACAAGAGAAAGAAATGGAGAGTTGGATTTGGTGTTCGTCTCACGATTCGGCGCAGTGGTGGTTGGAGCATGCTACAAAAACTCAGAAATTAGGGTTTTGCAATTTTGGTGTTGTTGAGACATAGCCAGCCGTAGATCAATACAAGAGTCTTGGTTAGTTTGCCCATCTTACAGATCTTGTCGATCAGTATTGCTATGCAGCTATGGTGAGTCCGTACTGCGATCATGTTGTTGTCATGAATAGAACGTCTTCGCCCTGTCAGGCTTGACGCTTAGGAGCTGTGTCCGATATCAAACTGTTTGGCCACTTGATCATTGAAAATGTGTTCACCCTTTCAGGCTTAACGCTCAGGGACTGTGTTCAGTACCAAACTATTTGGCAAATCGGTCATTCAAATCGTACCATTTTCACGCTTTGACGAATGGGGGTTTGTGTTTTATACCAGTATGGCCGACTATACTCAAGGCACGAATGGGGGTTTGTGTTTTATACCAGTATGGCCGACTATACTCAAGGCTACTGGGGTACTCAATCCTTCCTGATGGGACCAGTATGCTAATCCCATTATATTGAGTAGTAAAATGCCTCAATAAAATACTTCAAATTTCGAGAATGGCTTAGTAAAACATCACAAAAAACATTTTATGACAGATCCTTTCAAATAAAAAAAATAAAAATATTAATTTATGCAATTCCTCATCTAAGGAAATGTTGAGTTGATGAATGATAACCTAAGGAAAATTACTGTTGAGTTGATAGTTTTAATATGTGGAACTGGAACCAATACATACCTTCTGTTGCAGATAAAGGTTGTAGGAGCATCAACAAACTCAAGAAAAATGAACCTATCAACAGAAAAGCAAAGTACAAAAACAACCAAAATGGATCTAATTGAAAACTAATTCACCAAATCAATGGTCTGCAAAAGGCAAAAACTATAAAGCAATTCTTTAAAGCTAATGAAGAAGCATAAGTATATTTGAGGGAAAAATGGTAGAACACGATTCTATTCATTATTTAATGAATCATTCTAGTTTACACTTACATTCAGAATCACAAACTTCTTAGGCGATTAAATGTCTCAGAGGACACTTTCATCATCTCAGGGTTACAAAATGAAGACGCTAATGAATACCAAACAGAAATTTCAGGAAGCTTTCCCTGGCTTATCATGTCCTCCAGCCACATAATGGCTTCATATTGCCTGCCTAAGGAACAAAGACCTTCAATGAGCAAATTGTAACTATTGGCACAAGGCCAATATGATTTAATTGACATCTGCTCCAGAAGTTGGCTTGCCTCAAGATACTTTCTCTCACGACAAAGCATTTCGAGTAAAATGCTATACGTTTCTTTGTCAGCCATGCAATTTACCTTTTTAGACATCTTGTTCAAGCTCTTGAGCACTGACGTCGAATTTCCAACTGCATTACAAAGGTTTTTCAAGAGAACATTATAAACTTTAGCATTTGGTAGACAATTGACTTCAACCATGTCCTCTTCAATTACCTTGATTGCTTCATCTACCTTACCAACCATACTCAATGCAGCTACCTTTGCCTCAAAAATAGAATGGTTTGGTTTAAAGCGTTTGTTTTTCATTTCAATGATAACTTTATCAGCCTCGTCTATCTTACCTTCTTCGTATAGATCAACCGCCATGGCAGTATAACTAGCAGTACTAGGAACCGAACCCCTGACCAAAGCTTCATGAATCCAGCGTTTAGTGACTTCAGCATCTTTACCATCACCACATTGACTGAGATCAAGTCGGTTGTAACATCGCTTTGGAGCTTTCAGCCCTTTCCTCAAAATTTTACCAAGAATTTCCACAGCTTCATCAAATTTTCCATCATCACATAAAGCATCCAAAAGAGTTCTATATATTACAATGTCCTCACCATTACCTTTCAGAGAGATTCTCCAAAACATTGAATACAACAAGTGAGTGGCCTCGTGCAACCTCTTTTCCTGGCACAATCCCTTCATCACAATTAAATAACTATCCCTATTAGGGCAGCAGCCTTGATAATCCATCTCTTGAAATATGTGCAATGCCAAATCCGATCGACTCTTACGACACAAAGCATACATAAGCAAGTTCAACGCCTGAACACGAGACTTCACTTCCCAACCACAACAACTCTCAACAAAAAGACTATGAGCATCTTCAAGCTTATTCTCATTCACCATTATCTCCAAAAGGGAATTGAAGGATTGTGTCCAATTCACACAGTTAAACTGAGGAATGTTCTTATAAAGAGAAATTGCTTCATCTACTAGCCCTTCTTTGGCATATGTTTTAATAGCAGACACAAAGACCGAATCTTTGCACTCACATGAATCTTGTTTCATTTGCTCAATCAAATCCCTCATCTCTTTGAGTCTCCCTGATGTTCCAAGGATAGTGATCATGGTGGCATATACAGGACCATTGTGAGAGTATTTAGGGTACTTTGATTTGGCTTCATTGAAAATGTCCAAAGCCTTTAAAGGGTTCTTTTGAGTTCTTATAATCTGAGAAAGGTAAGTTGGATTCAACACCCTTGGCCACCTTATACTCATGCAGTAGCAGAACTTAACAAAAAAATCTGGGAGTGCAAAGTTTTTTTAAAATTTTAATACATAAATCAAATATATAAATCATATTGTATATCACAAATTTAATTCGTAAATTTGCAATTCAAACACAAATTTGATTATAAAAATAATTAAAGTGAATAAATGACTAGAATGATCTTAAAGTATTGCTATGCGAGTTTTGGTGACTTGGAAATAAGCTTCTCATTTTCCTCAATTCTTGAATTCTCAAGAGCTTTTTCCAGTACAGTTGTGAAAACTATTTTTTTTTTATCTCTCTCATTCCCATATGCTTTCCTCTTAAAAAATAATCAATAATTTTATTCTTCATCTTTATTTTTCTGATCCACACAAATAGTTTCAAAAAGGTTGATACAATTTTGAACAAGATAAAAGTAAGACTACGTGGAATCAGCCAATAACATTGATAAAACCTAATAACAGATACATAATATATGATTATACCAAAAAATTATGTCCATACTATTTTCTTGTACAATACTTCCAATGCAAAGTACCGAACAACAATAGTAAATCATTAACATCTATGAAATGTAGTTAACCATGATTTTCAGGTGAATATTGAACACAAATTGTGGTTATAGGAGTATAGTATATCTGAACATATGAAAATCATGTTTATTTGAACACAATTTAGTTGATCAATAATAGCTTTCATGAAACACGAACACCAAACACGACACTGACACGCATCAACACCAGTAATTATATGAAAAATAACATAATTGAATTTAATTGTATGACACCGACTTCTATCAGGCGAACCTGGTGCTACAGTTTAAACACTTTAAGTGGTTAATTATGTTAAGTGGATGGTTTATTGAGTCATGATATCTTATCATATTCGTTAACCATCGGTTGAATTAAATTTTGTGTCAAAATATCATTTCTCTTAAATCAGTTCTCAACTAGAAATCCCTATATTTACCCTTTCTGTTTTGTATTAAGTTCAAAACAACAAGAACGATTTTGGATAACTAAGCACCGTGGAAAAAATGATTAAATTTTGATGGATTCCAAATAAGAACAACATATTGGAATCTGAACCAATTTAGTTTTCAATCTAACTATTATTGGATAAAGGAAGGATTAAACTCACAGTTCCTTGAGTTGAAGGATGAATAGCGACGACGACGACGAACGGCGGCGACGATGAAGTGAGTGGCGGAAGTAGCTGAACGAGACGGAATCAGATCCTCTCCTTCTTTTGATTCAATCTAACAGTAGGAATTTTGAAAGAGAAAAGCCAAATAACTCCCAATCCCTAAATCTGGAAATATTACCAAGTAACTCAAGTGATGCCAACAACCGGAAATACGACGGTGGCAACGCGACTGAAGGGTTGTGAAGCACAAAACTCCTCCACCCAATGGCCGCCCACAACAGAGACACGACCTTCTTTATAGTACAGAACGCCAGAGATGAGGAAAACAAACGAGGGGCCTTTTTTATGTTTTGAAATTTTTATGAAAACCACTGTATTTTAGATTTTTTCTACCCACACCCCAAAAAAATCTAGTTACAAACTGATTTAAGAGAAATGATATTTTGACACAAACTACTTGAACTCAATTGAGGGATTTCTAAACTTAAATAAACTTAAATAAACTCAGTTTACATAATACATAACTACTTAAACTCAAATCACATATCTTATGTAAACTCAATTCACACTTACCTTTCGTTTTTGTTTTCTTTTTAATCTATGTAAACTCTCATTAGTCATTACTTATAGTATAGATTTCTACAACTTACACATGATTTTCAATCGATTTAATTTTCTTTTTCTTTCTTTATGTATTAAACGGACATGGAAAATGAAAATGTTAACGCACCTAGAGATGGAGTGGAACCTCAAAATGCACAATTAGTAGATTCTACAGTTGTATTTACCACTGACAAAGTGTTTGCTACACGTGGTGATTTATTAAAATGGGCTAAAAAAGTTGGGAAGAAAAATGGTGTTGCAGTTGTGATTTATAGGTCTGAAAGAGCCACAGCAAAACCTAGAACAAGGACAAAGCTAATTCTTGCTTGTGAATGAAGCGGAAAGTATAGGCTTTGGAAGAAGAACCCTAAACCTGTGAGGGGTAAGTGCACTAAAATGTGTGAGTGTTCATTAGGATTCTTTCTCACATTATTAATTATGTGATGTGATTGTTCCTTTAGTTCTAAATTTTCCACAAAGTCGTGTGCCGAACCAATTTAAAACCATTCCTTACTTATTTTATTTTTGTCAATCTAAAACCAGGGTAAATAAATTTGAAAGGTTCCTAACCCAACCCGGGAACGGACCGGAGTGAACCGCAGCATGGGGATGTCCGCGTCTCGTCACAAGGCTCATTTTTAGTTTTTGGTTTTAGGGCGGAAAGGTACAATTTTTCTTTTAGAAGTTATTAGTTATTACTATCAATTTTCAATTCATTGATCACCCATTTTTGTAAGTAAATGCAATGGTATAGGTGAAAATAATCAAGCTGACATCAATTGGGAAGGATTTGAATTTAGTCTAACTCCAACAAATTACATACATAACCAAGTTAATTTAAACAGAAGAAATCGTACGTAAACTCAGTTCAGATAGATAATACGCAAACTCAGTTTACATATGTAAACAAACAAACTCAGTTTACGTCTGTACGTGAAATGAATTCACGTTAACCACTTCAAATCCAGAAAATCAAAATTGAGAGATGAAACTCAAAATCAACCTAATTTCATAAGGAACTTGTAGCAGATTCACAATCGAACCCAAAGAAATCACAGAATCATGAATAGGTAACTCAAAAACTTACCTTTCAAATCAATTTATTGTAAGGGTATTTTAGTCAATCTAATCTGGGGTGTAACCAGATTTTTTTGGGGTGTGACTAGAAAAATCTGTATTTTATTAGGAGAAGAAAAAAAAAATTTGACACAAGGAGAAGAAAACTTAGACGATGTGCTTTAAGTCCTATTATTACGGTTCTCAAATCAAAATAGGACACATTACCTGTTTTTTCCACATCAGCAGTTAGTAAATTAACACAGTAATTTTTCGTTAATTTTTTACTCTTCGATTGGTTTATCGAGAACAACACCATTAGTTCTTTATTTTAATTTTCGACTCTTCTTTATTTTATTTTTAGTGATAATTTAGTTCTTTATCTTTTATATTGTGCACAAATTTATCTTTTTGTCTATTTTTTATTAACAAAATGCTAAAGTGGATTGCCACATTGGATAATCCCATTTTTTTAAGTATATTTTTAATATAAATAAATAAACCCAGCAAATTGATGAAGATCTTCATCTTCATCTTCAAATTTATTAGTCAATATTAAACGTATATTTAGGCAATATTGAATGATTGGGAAGGAGAAATTCGAATTTATTAGTCAGTGTTAGCCAAATTAGGTGAGAATGGAGACTCTTTCCTAGTATCTTAGGTATTTTGAGTTAAATTTAGTTTGACCTTATATGATTCGATAATCAGATTGTTTATATTTGAGAAATTAAATGTTTGTATGTCCAATTAAGAAATATTAAATGGTTGAGATATATAATGGTTGAGACAGATAAATTCGAATTCATCGATCAATTTTTAGCCATATTAGCTGAGAAGGGAAGACTCTTTCCTATTAACTATGTCTATGGAGTCAAAATTAGTTTGACCTTATGAGATTAGAGAGTATGATAGTCAAAAATTTGAATCTTAACCGTTTTGATGTTCAATTAGGTGAGAAGGGAAGACCCTTAGGTTTAGCAAGTCAAAGTTAGTTTGACCGCTTAGTTTGAAGAGTCAAATTGTTGAAATTTAAAATCCTAACTGTTTGTATGTCCAATTAAGTGATATTGAACGGTTGCTATAGAATAGTTTGAATTCATTAGTCGGTTTTAGGAAAATTAGGTCAGAGGTGAAGGTCATTTGCTAGTATCCATGTTCTTTAGGTAAAAGTTAGGTCTAACGTCGAAGATTGAATAGTCATAATGTAGAAATTTAGAATCATAACCGTTTGTATGTCCATTTAGGTAATATTGAACGTTTGAGATGAAGAAATTCATCAGTTAGTTTTAGTCAGGTTAAGCTAGAAGAGAAGATTGTTACCTAGTGTATAGATTTAAGGGTAAAGTAAAACTTTGACCCGTACGGTGTACGAGTCTATTTAGCCTAATATGTAATAATATCTGGGCTTGACTACATATTTGGTCTCTTACGTTTATTTTAGGTTTTAATTTGATCCATTACGTTTAAAAATTATCAGTTTGGTCCCTTACGTTTTTACCGTTTGCATTAGTTAGTCCTTTCCTTTAATTTTGTCACATGTACCGGTCAGTTTGCATATGTGAAGAGACACGTTATACCACTCAAACCCATTATTTATATATTTCTATCTTTAGTAAAATCTTTTTCAAAATACGCAACGAAAAAATAATGTTTGATATTATAAAAGTCATGGTTCGAGCATTACTTTCTTCAACCAAAATAATACTAATGTAGTTAATTAGTAAAAATGCTTGTTTATACAAATCTTTGAATCAGATAATATATTTATTGATTATACAAAACAACCTAGACAATAGACTTTATATACAATATAAAACCCTTTTTCCCGTGTCACAGTCAAAGCAGAGCTTCACCGACGACTCGACATCGATAATCACAAAACCTGTGAATCTGGACCCCCAAACACATAAAAGAGAGTTAGATAACATACTCAAGATATACAAGTGTAAGTAAGCGAATTTTCATTTACCCCATGCAAAATAAACGAATTTTCATTTACCCCTTTTGCAGAATTTTTTATGTTTACCCCCATAAAAATTAATAATCAAAATATAATAATTTTTTTAAACAAATTTCTTCTATTGGTCTTTTTCTTCATGGTTCACCAGTCTTCGTCAGAATCATTTGCTTCCACCATGGTGATCGTAGTCGTCATCGTCTTCTTCAATCGTCGGAATCGTTCGCTTCTTCTCGTTATCGTCTTTTGCTTCGTTCTATTTCTAGGGCAAACACACTTCCTCTTCGAATTCTATTTTTGTAATCTTCAACTTTTTTTTGCTACAACAATCTTTAAAATCTTTATTTTCTAAAGGCTTAATTAGTAAAATGGTCCCTTGAAGACATTTTTGGTTTCATATTGGTCCCTTAAAGAAAAAAAAGGTCTGAATAGGTCCCTTAAAGAAAAAAAGGTCCGAATAGGTCCCTTAAAGACATATCCGTTAATCAGTTTAGTCCTATTTAGACCTCTTTTTAGGGACCAAACTGATTAACTGAGATGTCTTTAAGGGACCTATTCAGACTTTTTTTCTTTAAGGACCTATTTGGACCTTTTTTTCTTTAAGGGACCAATCTGAAACCAAAAATATCTTTAAGGGACCATTTTATTAATTAAGCCTTTTCTAAATAAACTTAATTTTGGATGTAACGAAAAAAGGAAATGTTTATTTGGATGTGACAAAAAAATAATCTTTATTTTGGGAGCAAAATAACAAAAATTTACTTTATTATTCCCGGAGTAAATTTTGTAGAATAAAAGAAAAATAAAGTTTTGTTATTAATTTTTTAAAAAATTATTATTATTTGATGTGGAATTTCTAAAATAAATATAAATTAATTTATTTACACATGTACAAGTCACGTCATTATATTTGCACAATCATATATCCTGCTGTACATTTAAAGGGCAAAATGAGGGAATCTATTTTTTATAGGGAGCAACCAATTTTTTTATAAACAGCACGGTAAATGAAAATTCGTTTATTTTGCAGAACGTAAATAAGCATTTACTTGTTAACTATTATTTACATTTACACATACAAGGGCCACTAGTATAGAACATTGAACAACATAAAATAGCATGAGTTCAAAAGGCTAATGTCAATTATTTATATATTAATGCATTTGTAACTCAACGCATCTAGATTTGCCATACCAGGAATAAAAAATCGTTAAAATTAACATCACTCACAATTTTATTCACCGCTTCGCGTCTATACACAATTGAAGTTGTCCTTCCAAATAATAAAACGTCTGCATCAGTAGTAGTATCTATCTCAAAACCCGGATTAACTGCAATTAGAACTAGTTGAAACTTGAAATTTAGAAATATTTATAAATCGCGATAAACATATTTAACTAAATCACCGTCACGCAAACACAAGTGCAACATGAAAAGAGTAATATGAAGCTATGCGAAAAGAGAATGAACATAGATAACAAATGTTAACTTGCCATCATCGGTGGATACAGATATTTTTATTGTTATTATCACTACTATTATAATAAAATATTTTTTGTAATGTATATGCTATTTTAATTTTTTTTATCATAACTTTTGTTGTTATTAATCATATTATTTTTTATTTAAAAAAAACCAAAAAAAAGCTATTTATGGAGCAGAAAACAAAAAAAAAATTGGTCAATGGCAAAATTGAGACTTCCGCCATGCCCATGTGATGGTGAAGTTGTCAGTTCCACCATTGATGTGGACCTACCGCAACCACCAGTTTTTGTCTCAAATAAGAGGTATTACGGCAATATTTTTCAAAATAGGGGTATTGTTTTAAAAAAAATTGGGGGTAATTAAAAAAAAAAATCATTGGTTGTTACTTGAGGGTGGACATCAAATAGAATTGCGAAAGGGATGAAGATAGAGATGAGGGGGTTTTGAGTTTATGTAGTATATTGAAGATAAAGAAAAGTTTATGTAGTATATGTTCTAATACATACTATATAAATTGATATTTGAGAGATGTGTTAAAAGATTAGTAACGATCGTTTGGGGCAAAACATGCACCCACACTATAGTAATTGTAACAATTTACTTTAAAATATTTTGATAATATATATTATACACTATTAAAGTTCAAATTCAATTCTTCACACAAAAAGAAGTCCAAATTCAATTAATTTAATTCTGATTGTTTGTTATAAGTGAAAAATTATTTTCTTGCTATAGGAAGATTGTGAAAAATAGGTTGAGAAATAAGATAAAAAATGAATTTCAAACTAATTAATAGTTTAATACGGTTCAGTTGTTGATGAATTTTATGATATAGAGCAATTTCGTGTACAATTTAGATAAACAATGTAATGCATTTTTTATTTCTTATTAAGCATATTTAAGTACTATTATAATTATTATGATTTATTTAATTTTTATTATTTAATTATTCCGGCCCCGTTTTATAGATTTCTAGATTCGTCTCTACCCATGACCCCAGTACACTCACACTCTCCAAAGTAAATATTTGAACTACATCTCAAATACTGTAAAACAAGAGCATAAGAGAAAGAAAAAAAAAACACAAATATAAACTTAAAGTGTTTAAACTTAAAGTGTTTACAAGTGCTACTGCTGGGTGTATTGAAACAAAGAATTCGAGGTCTCTATATATAGCCTTGAGCTCCCCCTTGCTTCACTTTTCTAAGCAATTTGGGACTTCTCCAATATAATTTCCTTGACTTTTTTTTTCCTTCATTAGCAATGTGAGACTTACATTGCAATCAACCCCAACAAAATGGTGGTGATTGTGATAATTAGAACAGTGCATTTGTTTTATTAGAAATATATTTTTTTATATGAAAAAAAAACTGAAAATTATTTTCTTAAAAAAAAAAACTGAAAATTATTATTTTTTAAAAAATAAATCTTAATAAATTAGTAATTTTTAGTTAACAAAATAAATGACTAATCAAATGAAATATGCAACTGTGATACTAAATAACGGACAAAACCACTCAGAATTAACCCCTAAATCAGATTAGACCGACGGTGGATAGAAAAAAAAATAAAATATCATAGACTTCAGTTTTCCCTTTCCCTCCGTCACTATATTTTCATTCCCGCTGGAGCAAAATCTGAATCCCAAAACTTTCGCCCGTCACTTTCAATCTACGATAGAGCAAAATCAGAGCGAAGTTACACTGGAGTAGAGATGGCAACGGGCGCCCATGGGTGCGGGTTTGAGTGATACCAAACCCACACTCGAAATCAACACCCAAACCCAAACCCAAACCCAAATGCTGTTCGGGTGGCAAAACAACATCCACGCCCACACCCATTGGGTTCGGGTTTTTTACACTCAAACCCAAACCCACAACGCATTTTGTACTACTTTGCAAATTTAAGCAAAACAAGGTAAATTTAAGCAAAAACAATGGAATTTAAACATATTGTCAATCACTTAGCAAAAACATAGGTTTAAAATTACAAGGGAATTTAAAATTACAAAATAGTCTTTCAAGAAATTAAATTACGACTAAACTAAAATTAAATTAATTTTACTTTTACACTATATATATATATATATATATATATATATATATATATATATATATATATATATATGGGAGTATTTAGGTAATTTTAACATATTTCGGGTGGGTGTATGAGTTTCGGGTGCGGGTTTGAGTGATACCAAACCCACATGCATATTATCGGGTGTCACCCAAACCCAGTCAATTCGGGTTTCGGCCGTTGACTTGAGTTTGAGTTCGGGTGGGTCTCACGGGTTTGAGTTTTTCTGCCATCCTACACTTCAGCTAAATCACGCCAAATCACAACTTTTGCTTCTTCTTTGAAGATTTCATCACTTGTAAGTCTGTAACTCTCTCTCTCTCTCTCTCTCTCTCTCTCTCTCTCTCTCTCTCTCTCTCCATTTTGTTCTTCTTTGAGCTTACATTGTTGCTGATATTTTTCTAAGTTGAAAATAATGAAGTTCGATATGCGATTTTCATTTTCATTTTTGTTCTGTTGTCTAATAGCATGTTGGTGATTTTCGTTTCTAAGATTTTTCTGCTTTGAAAATCATGAAGTTAGGTCATTGTTGTGTTTCATTTAGTGATTTTTGCAAATGTGGTTTATGATATTAGTAAAAAAATCTGTTATTTGGTACTACTAGTGAGGGTTAATTAAGAAATTAGGGTTCAAAGTTGAAGTTGAACTGTATTGACTTGAAATAAATGTTGCATTGTGCAGGAACTGTATGATTCAAATTTTAGTGCCTTTGGTAATTAGAACTATTCAAATTTTAGTGCCAATTAGTGACCAATTTTAGTCTTTTGTTTGATCAAAGTTTTTTCAACAATTCAAATTTCAAAAATTAAAAACTATGTCCAATCTTCTCAATTTTTATTGATAGAAGATGACCTTTTCAAGATTTTATATAGGATACATGACCATTGTGTGTCCTTTAAGATTTAAATTTTGAATTATAATTGGAGAGTCGTAAGAAAAAGATAGAAAAGTCCCATATAAGGTCTGTCTTTTAAGATTTTAATTACAAAATATATGGACACTTAATGCTTAGTTAATTTTTGAGATGGAAAAATTTATTTTACTTTTTTTGAAACGAGATTGGAAAATTATTTTATTTGTTATATTTAGCTTTGCTGCTGAAAACTGTATGATAGTACAATTGTAGGTAGTGTGTGAAGAAACTTTATTCATTAAATTGAGCCCCTAGTGCCAACTCATTAAATTGTATCCCACATTTGTTGGAAGAGTTGATGTTGAGCAACATATAAGTGAGAGGACCCATAAACCTAATGCCTTAAGGTTTTGGGTGAAAGTGTGGTATCAAAGTCATTTGTATGATTGTTCTTAACCCAATGCGTTGATGCAACCCAGTGAGACTCCCCCTCATGGCCCAACGCTTAGGCTAGATTTTTACACAGGATAGAGTATCACCATGAATCAGTAATGAACTACTACTGTTTTGGAACTATCAAATAGGTCCTCATGTTGTGACTAAATATTTCATTGGATTCATGATAAGTTAAGTGCTTTCCAAATATAAATAGTAGTATTTTGTTCTATGCAGTGCAATTGGAAAGGTTCCTTGCTGCTATGTATTAATTTCAATACCGAATTTTTCGTTTTTTACTGTTGTTAGAATGGAGAGAAGTTTGTACTAGAAATGTGGAAACTATACTGAATTTTGATACTGTTGTTTGTCATATGTTTATCATGCCTTTTGTTTGGTTTTTACTGAATTTCAGTTTATTGTGATACAAAAGTACTATTTAAAAGATTCAACTGTCACGGACAAGAGGGTGAATTGTTTCTTTTTCTCAAACCATTTTGATTCAAGAACTTTTTCTCCATTTCTGATTCCAACTATGATTATTATTTTTGAAATTTTCTATCTTGAATTCAAGAAATATAATAAAATCCCATTTGTTTTTGCTATATTTTTCTGTGTTAGGTGGGGACAAATGTTGAAACGGATGAACAATAACAATGGCTTCTCATGGCTGACATATGTAGTAAGGCAGAGGCACTACTCTAGAATTCGGCCCCCAAGGTCCGTTTCTGTTGATAAAGTAATCAGAGTTTCTAACAACATTGCTCGCTTGGATGTGCCCAAAGAAGTTCCAAAACCCAGACAATTACTATCATTGCCTCCTTTTCCTTGTCATCCTTTGCCTGGCAAGAATACAATCAATGCACATGGACAGAGCGATCGTGTTACTGCTGTCAACTGGATTAAGTATTACTTTAAGGGTGCGTCGGGTTCTGTCATTGAGTCCCATTTCAGGGAGGGTCTTGTAAGTATCTACTGTTTTTTAGTATTTGCATTTTTTTGTTCCTTTTGCAAAGTAACTGAAAATATACTTACATACTCTGTTGATGATTTCCTATTCCAGGTGCAAATGGAGGACCTAATTACTGATGACTCGTTCACTCAGATGAAAGAGCTAATGAAACCTATGCGAAAGGTATTTCATGTTTACATCAATCCTTTTAGTTTTACATTTTCCGTCACAAATGGATAATTTTCCTTTTGTTTGTATGTGCGCGCGTATGTGTGTTGTTTAACGACAAATATATTTCAATTGCTTACAAACTTTGCTTTGAATGATTTTCCCTTTGTTTTTGTGTGGGCGCGTATCTGTGTTGTTTAACAACAAATATATTTCGATTGCTTACGATTTGTTTTAGGTTTAATAATACTACAACTATGCAGCTTAACTACAGATTAGACCCAATGAAGTGATTAAGCCTGGGGATAGGGTTCATGTCCCAGTATCAATTGCTGAAACCAGGATTTCAAAAAGATATGATGCTATACCAAGTGGAACACTATATCCAAATGCTGATGAAATTAAGTATCTGCAGAGGCTTGTGATTTACAAGGTATATGCTGTTCATCTAACACCACATTTCAATATATTGTATTAATTGATTATTGATTCAAATGTCTTTCTTTCAGGACTCCGCGATAATTATGTTAAATAAGCCTCCAAAATTGCCAGTTAAGGTTTGAACGACTTTTTCACATTTATAGAAATTCACCAAGTTGGAGTTTGTTCTGGGATTTTGATTTCTTGCTGATGATCTTGTTAGGGAAATCTTCCAGTTCATAATAGCTTGGATGCATTGGCAGCTGCAGCACTGTCCTATGATTATGAGGAGGGTCCCAAACTGGTAAACTACTCTTTTATACTTAATTGGCATTGCTATGAATACAAAACAATTTGGTTTGCATTTACCAGTAAATCATGCAACAAAATATCTATTCATATAACTATGCTGACACTTCCATTTTAACTAAAGGATAAAATATTAAATCTCCGGTCCCTTTTATAGCTCCTTGCTTTGGTCTCTCATTGGCTTCATTTGTGTATCACTCAACCATTTATTTGATACGAAGTTGGATGGTTTACCTTTCCTAAAATTTGAGCAATCATTTAGTTTTATTATTTGCTTTTAGTTGCATTATCGCCTTGCATATTGTAAGATTTGACGAAAAGGACGAAGAATGATAATGCAGTTAGGCTATGTCATTGAGGTGGGATGGGTAGCTCAACTGGTTAAGATAGTTGAGCTAAGGGTTAAGGAGTTGGAGGTAATACTCCTATTGAGTTTTTGGAATGTCTAGGAGAGAAAAGATATAACATGGATCTCAAAGAAGCTTGAGAACTATGGAGCTTATATCCTTTGGCTCATGAGTCATACTATTAAACTTTGGAAAAGAGTAATTGTCAGGATCAAAGTAGCCCAACATAATGGTACCATTGGATCAATGTAGGTTACCCTACTTACTAGGAAAAGACTTTTGTTGCCCTCATGCATAAATTATTCTTGAGACAAATATTCTTGAAATTTATATAATCAACATATCTAAAGAGTAATACAGATATAGTCGTATTGTTTGTGAGCTCGGGCATGGCATGCACCTTGTTTGAGATATCGCTGTTTTAATACAGATATATGACAATTATTTTCATTTTGTTTCCTTTTTTCACTCTAATTCTCCATCGTATTTTGGACTCTAAGACTGCTATAAACTGGTTGGTGCTTACTGGTTATCGAAAATACAAGACTACACATGATAGGGCCATTAAATGGGTCTGTAGTAGGAGATGAATTAATTGAGGAAGAGGGCACAATAGGATTTGGAGTTGGGGAAAAGGAGTGCAAATAACAGAATGGATATGTGGCATAATGGGAGTAGGGGAAATGATTCGGGAATTAGAGGGTGAACAAACTTGGAGGGGAAATTTCTGCTTTCATGTTTATTCTTTGTTCATCTTTTATGGAGCTTAACTCCAACCTTGGCCATCTTAGTCCTTCAATATCAGATAAAAAAACTTCTTAGTCATTTTATCAGTTTGGGTTCTGTCAAATTAATTCTTATGTTGGTTTTTTCAGGTCCACCGTCTTGACAGAGAGAGCAGTGGTATCCTTTTATTGGGGAGAACAAAAGATAGTGTATCTCACCTTCAATGGTTATTCAGTAACATAAACAATGCAAAATCTTCTTGCAAGGTGCCTTTTCCACACGAAGTATTTAACTGCTGTTTTCAAACACATCATCTAGCTTGTGAATGCACCACCCAATCTTTTATAACACTGTCAACAACAATTTGATATTTCCATTGGAACTTTAAATCTCAAATGGCCTATTTTAGGCTTGGAATGATGCATGTGAAACTACATATCAAAGATATTGGGCATTGGTCATAGGAACTCCCAAGGAGAAGGAGGGCATAATTCATGCTCCTCTTTCTAAGGTTTGCATTGTTTCTCTCTGTTTTTTGTGTTTACTTCACCAATGATAATTTGTAACATGCTTAATGTTGCTATCTTCCAGAGTGTTAATTGATTGTGTTTATGCATGTGATCTTATGTCAGGTGCTTATGGACGATGGGAAGACTGAGAGGGTAATACTAGCTCACCATTCAAGTATAGAACCTCACCAAGAGGCTGTAACTGAGTATCGGGTGCTTGGTCCAAAGATAAACGGATGCTCGTGGGTTGAGCTGCGTCCACTAACTTACCGGAAGCATCAGGTATCTTCAATGATGCTTTAAATTGTCTATTCAACTGAACTGTGCGGGTAAAATAAAGAATCAGACATGATTTTCATATCTCTTATCTTAGAATATCATTAGAATATGTAGTGGAATCACTACTAAAAGGGGTGGTTCAAGGAGCGAATCTTTTTTTAACAACAAAGCCCTGGCTATTCTAGGCAGCCTATTGTTAGGATTGGCGGTGAGTTTGTGATGGCCGTGATTTTATCAAACTTAGTGTGATTCCAAACATGCGCTAGTTTAAATAAAGTTTGGAATAACATGGTTTTCTTAATTATCATTCCCTGCTGTAAAATATAGTGATTTTGCTAAGTTAAATTAACTTGTTTCTTAATCCGATTTCTGCTCTCTTTTTACCAGTTGCGTGTCCATTGCGCTGAGGCACTTGGGACACCGATAGTGGGTGACTATAAGTATGGCTGGTTTGTGCACAGCTGATGGAAACAAATGGCGCGAGTTGATATCGAGCCAACAACCGGAAAACCATACAAGTTGCGAAGACCAGTAGGCCTAGATGTTCAGAAGGGAAGTGTTTTATCGAAGGTCCCTCTATTACATCTCCACTGCAGAGAACTTGCACTACCCAACATTGCTAAGTTTCTTCATGTTTTAGAAAATAGTTCAAATGAACTTCACCCTTCACTTAGCCTGCAGCCTGATATTCTTCGCTTTGTAGCAACAATGCCAAATCATATGAGAATTAGTTGGAATCTTATGTCATCATATTTAGTTTGAGAAAAACTATTAACTTATGGAGAAAGAAATAGATGTCAGCTAATATTTTGAAGTTTCATTTCTTTATGGGTCTGGCTTATTCCCCCATCTTTTTTCCTATTTATTAATATACTTAGTATAGAGACCCGTCGCACGGGTCGTTGATTTTTATTCGATATTTTAAAATTTGTTATAAAATATTGTTAAAACATAAGTGAAATTTTTGTGATCTTTCTAGTAAAACTTATTAAAAAAATGGCTTAAATGCTATTTTGTTCCTCCTATTTTATAAAATGTGCAATTTTGGTCCCTTTATTAGGTACCTATTAGGTAGTACCTATCATGTAATTATATAGGTACTTATTAAGTATTACCATTGGAGCAATACCCATTGAGTACCTAATAGGTACTGCTTCTCAAATAGGTACCCTCTCTCTCCTCCTTATAATATTTTTTTGTGGACCTATTTATAAAGATGTAGAATTATTGATGAGATATAGAGTTATTAGTGAGACCAATTTAGAACTTTTTAAGAGGTGCTGATTTGGAGAGATTGAGTACTTATTATGTATTATTATTAAAAAATTATAAATGAGTGATGTGTATACGTGTGGTCCAATTAAATACTCAAACATGGAGAACTCTATTGTGGATGCTCTTAATATACTTAGTATAGAGACCTGTGCAACGGCTAGTTGATTTTTACTCGATATTTTAAAATTTGTTATAAAATATTGCTAAAACATAAGTGAAATATTTGAGATGGATCTTTCTAGTAAAACTTATTAAAAAAAATGGCTTAAATGCAATTTTGGTCTTCCTATTTTATAAAATGAGCAATTTTGGTCCTTTATTTTATTTTACGCAATTTTAGATATCGTTTGACCTAACTTTTTTTCCTCTTCTTTTGAGCTTATGCAGACAGCTTATGCAATTTTTATGTATTACTATGAGTTTTTCAAGGTAGTTTATGATAAAATAGCTTATAAAAATACAATTTTGACTAGTATGAACTTATAAAATAAACATAAAACCTAATTTATATTGCATAAGCTCAAAAGAAGAGGAAAAAAAAGCTAGGCCAAACGGTACCTTAGTCTCCTATTTTATAAAGTTCACAATTGTGGTCCTCCTATTTTGTAAAATTAGGATATTTGGTCCCCTTCTGATTTAACATATTCTTTAAATGACATTGACATAACACATATACATGCTTACGATTAGAAAATAAGGAACCAAAATTACTCATTTTTCAAAATAGGGGATCAAGATTGCGCAAAACAAAATAAAGAAAACAAAATTGCGTATTTTGTAAAATAGGGATGAACAAAACTGCATTTAAACCTTTTTTTTAAATAACTTTGTTTTATTAAAGCTGTTGTCCCGTGTATATTATTAAATAAAATATTATGTAAAAAATTGATGAGGACAAAGTAAGTAACTTGCAATAATTAC
Organism: Trifolium pratense; assembly: GCF_020283565.1. Lineage (NCBI taxonomy): Eukaryota > Viridiplantae > Streptophyta > Magnoliopsida > Fabales > Fabaceae > Trifolium > Trifolium pratense. The sequence goes on along the minus strand of NC_060061.1, from coordinate 31,552,927 downwards.
TTTTATATACTCCAGTTAGTAGATTTCGATGTTTCTATTTTTATTTTATGTGTATTCATCTTATTATTTTTATAATTTTATTTTTTATTGACTAAATAAACTATCTAATTTTTTTTATTGTTATATTTTGTTCCTATTTTTATGCATAGATTCATATATATTTTTTTTATTGTATTTATCTTATTTTTTCTATGATTTTTTTGAATGAAATTACAATGAAAGATACAAAATTTGAAATATTATTTAAATGAACAAGGACAAATTAGTAAATTTGGTTGTAATCAATTTATTATATGAGAAGTAGAAAACTTAAAAATTCAAATGATACACATTGACTTTAAAACTGAACAAAAAATTTGTGACAAATATACTTGGAAAACTGAAATTTGCTAAAAAATTTTATAGAGACTAAAAGCAAAATTTGAAATAATTTTAAGTATGAAAAACTTATTTAACCCTAAAAAAAATATTGAGGGCGTACAAATAAATGACAAGGTGTGTTTAGTAATTCCCTTGTTAGTATGCCAAATACTTACCTTAGCCCATAAGAAAAGTATCCAGAAAAACATTACAAAGAAAGAAAACCAAAAACAAAATTATGTTTAATTGACTGACGGTTCAATCATTAAGAACAAACAGAGGACACCGAACAAACGATAATCACAAAGAAACCAACAATTTTGCCTGAGAAATGGCGTTGCAGTGGATGATACTCACCTATGTGGTGGCTATTGAAGCTGCTGTAGCAATTCTTCTAACTCTTCCATTACCAAAGCTCATAAGGAACCGTTTGACTTCTCTTATTTCACTCATTCTTCAACCTGCGCTTTTCATTGTTCCCTTTGCTGGGTTTCAGCTCCTTGGTAATTTTTTCTCTTTTTTATGTTATGGGTCTCTTTTTTTTCATCTGAAAATTGCTGGGTATGTGTAAAAATCATTTCTTTTTCATGTTTTGGTTGGTGGGTGTTGTTTAAATTGTTTCAATTTTTTTACTTTTGGGGGTTTAGGGTTGATTAATTATCCGGGTATGTGGTTGGTAGTGGAAATTTTGTTTGAATCTTTTTGAAATTTTGGATGGAACGTGTTGGTCACTAGATTTACTTTTGGGTTGGTGGTTGTGCTGAAAATTGTTTCAATTTATGAAATCTTAGGGGTTTAGTGATGATTAAGCATCTGGGTATGTGGTTGGCTGGTAGTGAAAAGTTTGAATCTTTTTTGAAATTTGTGATGGGTTTTGTTGGTGGCTAGATTCAGTTGTTGAATAGGGCTTAGATGGGTTTTATTGTTGTTGATTGGGTGGTAGGAGTTCACTATATGAGAAGATCGATATATGATAGGGTACTTTTGTGGGATCTACTAGTGGTGATCCTGAATTTGGATTTCTGAACTGTAATTTTAGGTTTTTTGTTAGAGTTTTTGTGTTATTTTGAAACATCGAATTCCAACATCAAAATAAATGGTTAATGTAGTTCTTTTATCTGGTTACTTACGTTCATTGGATAGTTATTAAATAAGACTAGATATCACGACTCATTAACCTTTTACTGAGTACAATTAAGTGTGATTTAAACATCATTAAACATAATTACGTCATTGGATAGATGATAAATATAACTAGGTGTGACAACTCATTAATCATTCATTGAATATGAACATTCCCGCAATGTGATTCTCATTCTTCCTCTCTACCCAACTTTACTTGTTTCCCATTGTCTGTTAGTTACCGGGTTTGGGACCTAGCCCAACAAATGGGTTGAATAGGGTTTAGTTGAAATTGCTTATGTGGCCAATCTATTAGTGGGAAAGGGGAGTTATATTAGTGATAGAGATAATGAGATAATACCAACAATGAAATGGTCCTACCCTGACCCTTGCGTATGGGGGGATTTCATTCGGAGGGGAGAACCCACCTTGTGTTCCCCATAGGTTCCTCGATGTGGAAATTTCATACGTATAACATGATAACCAAAAAAAATTAACATAAAAAGAGATAGCGAGATAAGAGGCATTCATTATCTTTTTAGATAGAAACCATATGGTTTGGACAGAGAGAGATATTTCTCTTGTCTGATGAGTTTTTGCTCTGAGTTTACAGGGGGTTTACTTCTGTAATACATATACTCTCGATCCATACTACAATTTCTTTTTCTTTAGAAATTTGAAGTTCCTAATATCATTGCTGTTTTCAAATTTCAACGCTAAATGTAACAACCATTTTTTTTTAACCTAGCTTTTTATGACGACTGAGATGAATAATAAAAAAACCAAATTACATTATGCTGATCTTACATATACCACACTTAAGCTTTCTATGTTGTATGTTGGCAGATATATACTGGAAGGCTGAGCATAGGTTGATGTGTACCTCTGATGTTTGTACTGCTGCTGAGAGAGATCGATATGAGAAAACTGTAAGTAATTTTACTGATGTCAAAATAGCTTATTTGAAGAATTCATAGTTTGTATTGTAAATTGATTGATGTCACTGTACTGCATGTGCGTAACTTTTGATAATGCTAGACCATATTTAGAAGCTTAGATTAATGATTTGAAGTATATCAGTTTACGATTTGGAACATTTTTATCCATATTTGGTGAAATTAAATATTTGAAAGCAATTGGTAATAAAGGTATTACATGTTCAAAACATTTGGTTGGGCTACAGCTGAAAGATTGATTCATCTTTCTTGACAAAATGAGCTTTAAGTTCTCAACCAAATAATCTGAGGCGTCGCAATAGAAAATTATAGGAGTGAGAAATGTTAGCATGTCACCGACTCACAGTACAAACCGGCACCTGATTAGTTGGAGAATAAACAAGACAAGATACAGCGAGGTATATATACCCAACACACACACACTCACATAGTAAATTAGTTGAGAGTATAGAATACACGAGTTTGTCAGCATTAAGTGTTGTTTCCAAAATGCTATTGACTTCAATGCAGTGTTATTAAATAGCAGTTATAGTGTAAAAGAATTTGAACATATTACTATTATTCTGTTATAGGAATCGATCTCGATTACGACGGAACATTGATCAAATAGGACAAATATAAAGTAGAATAGCAACCGTTATATCGATAATCCAATAGAATCAAGTGATTCTATGGCTGAGTTACAGTATAGGATTGAATGATAAAATGCAGAAAATGTAAAGATAAGCTAGGTAGTTCGAGACACCTAGAATCTCCCAAGTAGAGTGACTACTCAAATCATTGCCTAATTTCCTACTGAACATTCTTTCCTCTTATAACCATCAGATCCCCTTTCTCTTTCTTCTCATGCCACCTGTCTCTAGTCATGCTTTACTCACTAAGTTAGTTACAACACTAGTGCTAATGTGAAACTCTATTTGCGCTATCCCAGTATGTCATATTCATCACACTGTGTTTGAGTTTCCTTTAATGAAGATGAGAAAATGCTGTATTTCATCTCCTTAAAATATTCTACATTGTTGATTCATTGACTATTGATTTTTTTTTTTACTCAGACATACAAAGCTCAGAGAAATGTGATACTGTGTATTTCAGCATGCCTTCTCTATTGGTAAATTGAATTTCCGTGTCTTCTTGGAATAGAATGAATGAATATGTTTCGGGTCCTTTACTCACTTTTTAGTCCCTACAATTATCTTGAATTTTGTTTTTCGTCCTGTATTCACGTTTTAGTCCCTACAAGTTACAAACTAAATGTTTTGTAGGGACTAAAAGCACGGAGTTTTGTACTTCGTAGGGACTAAATGGGTACAAAGACAAAAAAAAAAAAGTAAATTTAGTAGGAACTAAAAACATATTTAACCGTAGAATGAATGTAATTATTGTCCTTATTTTGTAACTAAATGAAAGTATATGAATGCGATAACAGGTCTGTATACCGCATTTGCAAGTTTCAGAAGGATATTCAAAGTATGGAGGAAGTTGAGAAGAGAATTAAGTCTAAGTAGAATCTTCATTTTACAATCTATATATTGTCATGGTTAGTGGAAAAGAGCTTTTATAAGAGATATTTAGTTGAGTCTCAGTTGTATGAACATTCCACTATTGATGTACCAAACTTTGCTCTATGGCAACACTGTCAGCTCTATGTTTTTCAACTTTCAATCTTCTTTTTTGTTTGTGTTGTGGTGTTTGGATACACTCTTTTGACTCGTGTGCAGTGTAATGATTTAGCCTATATATAGGTGACATTTTTCATTTTTATTCTATTTAACTTTCCATCTTTTGATGTAAAAGAGAAATAAAAACGGAATTGGATTATGAGCGGTCAAAATGACTCCAAGGGTGATCTCAACCCTTAAAAAATTAGAAGATCTAGATCACGAAATTTTGTTTTAAATGTCAACCATTTAATTTTTTTTCGACGGCTCAAATTTGTTGTGTGAATTTAGGATTTCTTGTTTGCAGAGAGAATTGCGCTTCCACAAAATCCACCGTAAAAATCGACCATAGTTTGTAGAGGGTGGTTTGGTTTGGAGTGTCCCCTCTACTCTTGTTTTGTTTGAGTTGTTTCTATAAATGAATTCAACCTTTTTTCTCCCCATTCTAAAGTATCCTTTCAACGACTTCAAACTATGCTAACATCTACATAAAGTTTTTCTGATCAACATGATGATTAACACTTGGATGAAAATTCAAAAAATATAAAGATGTTAAAAAAGTAGATTTTAATACATAAGTTTATTTGCCGATGTTGCATAATGACAATGAAGATATTAACGTAATAAGAAAAATAGATATAGTAACTAATAGTTTATGATTATTTTTCAATGCATATCTTGGCATTTGTGATGCATGTAAAACTTTTTTTACAAGTACCGTGCGTTCATGCTCATAACTTAGTTGGTAAGGATATTGTATGTAATATGTAGGAATGAAATTTATACTTTGTTATATACACTTATGTACCTTAAATGGTGAAATTCTAACAACTAAATATATGACAAAAACATAGTTTCTTACAAACATCCAATAATATCGGATTAGTAGATATTTGTTAAGGTACTTTAACAGATCAAAATGATTCTCTCAAAGAGCATGACCTCGTTGACAAAATCTCTAAACTGGGGATGGATGGGGGAATTACTTCAACTTTCGGTAAAGATGTCACTTCCTGCATTATGCACCATCCCGCCTAACTTAGAATGTAAATCAATCCTAGCTTTGTGAAGTCGAACTCGTTCAATTCATTTTCTTATTTAAGTAGCTGCCCACCTCGGCATGTCAAAGAACCGGCGCTACTAGACTTTGGTCGTCTCTGCTGTCTTAATGAGTTTAGACTCACGATACCGAGAAAGGAAGCCGATTATAGACGGAGGTTTAAGCTTGAAGTGAGGTGTAAAAAGTGAGATACAATGGTTTATCCTCATTGACCGAGTGAAGTAACAACCTTTCTTTACTATTTAATTTCTTTCACGCCCTGAGTCTGAGCTAACTAATTTTTCTTTCGGTCTAGTCCAATTTAGTGTAGTTTCAAGCAAAAATATCAAAGAATTTTCTGAGTAGATCCATGTAGTGTAGCCACTAAATCACCTGACAAAAAAAAATATCATCCCAGCTGATGTATTCTTGATTAAAAACAATAGTTCTATTTGTAAACAACCAATAGTTTTTTTAACGTTAAAAGACACTTACTTCTGATTAATTACTTGTTTTCTCTTGATTCTCTAGCTTTTAAGAGAACGAAGCTTTGGTAATTCGAAGATCAGTCAAAGTCAAGTAAGTTTGAGAATAGATAATTTCATTGAGGACTTGAACAAACATTGGCTTGAAATGATTTGACTTTAACTAATTTTTAACCCTCTGCTTTTTAAAGGAAGGGAGCATCGGTAATCAAGAATTCAACTTCAAAATAAGCAAATCTTAATTAAAAATTGTTTTTAACAGGAATCAAACTCGAGTTCTTTCGAACGATTTGTTCAAAGAAAAATTTATTATCACTTTAGCTCAATATCTTAGTTGATGTTAACTAAAATTTATGTAATTAATTACTTTGCGGCAAAATATTCATTTGAAAAGTATCCGTTTCCTAGAATATTTATACTTTTATCACCCAAAATACAGACAATTGTGTAATTTTTTTTTTAGGTTTATTTTCACTATTGATATTCGGTCTGAACCGTCTAATGAATTTTGGGGATTGTTTCAGTTCAGCCCCTCTCGGTCGTAGTTGCAGGCTGGGAAATCGAACTGTGATTCTCCCTACGACTAAACTAACTAACTAACTAACTAACTAACGATTGGTATTGTGAAACTTTGATCTTGAAAGAGTTATGTCATATTATCTCACCGAGTCTTTAAATTTGCACTTAAATGAGTAGTATTCGGCTCACGGTAAATTTTTTAGCAAAATAAATATTTTTGAAATTTTGAAAATGCCAAGACATGTAAAAATTCAAAATCAAAGAAAAAATTCAAATGATTTTTCATAAGTTAATTCATGAGGTTTAGTTAAAAAAAAAAAGTTAATTCTTGAGGTAGACAAAATTACGACAAATATTATAATTAGTTGATAATAGAAATTGCATATCCACAAATTATAAACATTAACAAACACAGGGAGATGTCCCCATGAGCTTAGCTCAATTGGTTGGGACATCAGCATTTTATATGCAGGAGCCAGGGTTCGAACCCTGGACACTCCACTTATCCATCTTTAAAGGTGGAATTTCAAGCCACTAGGCTACCTGACCAAAAAACAAACACAGGGAGATGGTGTCCCTCATTATATCTATATATAATGTTGCTTATAAAAAAAAAATCTATATATAATTAAATTACATGTCTTCATTGTTTTGTTTTTGGAAGAGATATTGAATAGAAATAGCAAAACTATGGTAAGCAAGAATCTAGCTAATCAAAAGCTGGAATAATGGTGTACTAAATATAATGGTAGATCTCTCTTAATCTAAATTTAACTTTTCGTTATCTATTTTATATGAGTTTATGGTTTAGTGTTAAAAGTCTCATATTGAACAAAAGATGATTTAAAATTATGCTTATAAATAAGGACAACTTTAATCTTAAAAGAACTTTATTTATAAATTTATCTAATTTATAAAGGTTCAAGAGGAGGATTTCCTCGGCGATTGAGTCATAAGCCTAGTCCATAACAATATATATATTATTGCATACATCTGCTGTTAAAAAAAATTTCATATGTCTCTCAAACGTTGTTTTGACAACAACAGTAAGTCAGGCCTTCAAAACAGTTACCACCGAAATGAAAGCCTTTAGTTTTACAGTCCTTGGCGCAATGAAATGAATTTCTTGGACAATAGTTGGTTTGGAAGCAATTTAATCCAATCCTATCTGCTTTCGATATAATAAATTAAATGTCATTAGCAATATTATCTAATTATAATATATTGTCATTTTAAATCTATTATATAAAATTTCATAAAATAAAGGTTAATAAGTGGAGAATGGTAGATTTGAACTTGTATTTCAACATACCAAATGCTCCACATCCACATAAGTTATTCTTGGAGAGGGGTAGATTTTAGTGAATCATGTAAAAATAAAAATAGAAAGTTTATTGGGTGTGAGCACCCTCTTGTACTCATTGTTCGGTTTATAATATTTACATTTTATCATTAAAAGAATATAAAATAGAAAATGAAATAAGAAATGATGATTGGTTGTTATGTTCAAATTTATACATGATTAAAATCCAACTCACTCATAATTATAAGTTTCACATAAAAGTTAGTAAAGAAACCAATCATGTAATGATTCAAATTATTTTTATGTAATGATTCAAATTAGAGAAACCAGTCATGTGAATATCTTAATTCCAAAAATCAAATTCAAAAAATTACAGGATTTTTTTTGTCGAGGAAAACATGATTAAAAAGTGATTGAAAGTAAATACGTTCACCTTCAATCCACTGTTTTTAAGAGGTTCTTATTAAAAAATTTTAAAGTACTATATTCCGCTTTGACCAATAATTAGTAAGAATAGTTTAATAAAAATGTCATATTTTGAAAAATACCATTGAATTTTTAATTAACGTGCAAGACACTCATTTTAAAAGAGAAAAGAGTACATAAGGAAACTTACCAAGAGCAGCGGCCCAAGAAGGAGCAGGTGCATCAGACACTGCAAAAAACATCAATAACTCATTACATGTCACAAACCTATGATAAAAACAAATGGAAAAAGAAGAACTCAAATCCACGGTTAGAAAGAGAAGGAGCAGCAATTTTGCTAGCAGAAGGTGACGAAACATTGTTGGTAAAATGAATGGCCCAGATGGCAAAAATACAGAGAATAATGAGTGAAAACTTTGATGCCATGATGATGCAAAAATGTATAGAATGGATCGGATGATGAAGGAAAGTGTTGTTAGTGAACAATAAGTACAGTACGGTGCGTTCAGTTCAGTTTGTTTAGACTTTAGAGAGAAAGAAAATTAGTAAAAGGAAAGTGTTGAAGAAATGAAGAAGAGGATTGAGAAAGAAGTGTTGTGAAATTTGATAAGTGTTGTGAAAATTTGAATGAGAATACATACCAACCTATATTTATATTGGGACTGGATGTACATTGATATTCTTTTTAGACTAGTGCCAATTACTAGTACTAATTAAGTGGGACATATGTATTTTTCGACATTCATTTTTTGTGTGCTTAGATTTCAAAGAGAGAAAAAGAACTAGACTTAAATTATAATATTACACATATATATTAGAAAAGGAGTAATAAGCAATATGATGTTTTTTTTGTTTTTTTATATAGACAATTATATGATGGTTTGAATAACAAGTTTGTGGTGTGTTTTACTTCTGAACATAATTTCTTTATAGCAATATGCTACATATTAAAAATTGTCAAATTGAAGATCTTAAATTATAAAAACCAAATACAAAACTTGAAAAAATGTTCTTGACAACATGAAAATGGAACTCATATTAAATTGTTTTAATTGTTTCATTAATTTTTGGACATATTAAAACTGTTCATCTCAACAATATGCCAATATATATATATTTCACATTTGAATATTGACTCGAGAGATTAATAAAGAATATTTACCGGGAGTAATAGGGGTGGTAGTACTATTTTTCTCCATGGTTTTTTGGAAGTCCTCAAATATCTTAGCAACTTTAGATTTAGGTGCCAAATGCAAGATATCTGAAACAAAACATCAAACTTAACATAAAATCCACACCATAAGCATAATTAAAAAGAACTTAGAGTCATAGATTAAAGATAAAGAAATTGACTTACCAATACACTGAGTTAAATTAGTAGGTGCCTTACAATCATTTGGTAATTGAAGTGCAAGTGTAACATTAATAGTAAAACCAAGACTAGGGTCATCATGATCCTTAACAAGGATACATAAACATCTCTTACTCTTATCAACAACTTCTTTGACCCCAGTGCAACAATCTATAGGTGGTGTTTTGGCTTCACCACTCACAAAAGGAAGACAATTAGCCAAAGCAATGAGTTTTTGGGTACATTCTTCTTTGTCTTGGGTAATATCTGAGGTTACAAGACCAAACATAACGACTAGGAAAATCAAGGTAGAGAAGATTGTTGCAATTTTGCAACCCATTTTGAGAAAGAAAAAAAAAGTGTGTGATAGGAATAGTAACACAAACCTCTTGTTTTTTGATTATAAGGCTTAGGTTGATTTGCGTGGGTTTGTGACTTTATTGAATAATTGAATTGAATGTTACCTACATTTATTTATAGGGATGGGGCATGATAAATATTTTCATTCTTTTCTCTATTGATTTTGTTTTTTTGGTAAAAACGACTTTATTGACTTTTTTTCTTTCACTTTTGTGATAAATGAAAAATAAATGTTCACTTTTTATTTACTAATTATCATTCTTTTCATAAATTAGGTATCTTTTGCGCGCAATTATAGAGATCAATCTCTCAAATCTTATGAGAGATCCAAATGAGCAGCAAACTCTCAAAGAGCTTTAGCGTTGCTGTATGCCCAAATGATAGATCGAACTCAAAATCTTGATTAAGTCAAAAGAAACTTGTACTATCTTATGTAATAAATACTCTTAGATAATTACCATTTTCCTTTTAATTTAGTAGGAAGAGAGAAAATAGAAGGTAAATACATGAAATAAGTAGCCAATTAAAGTTGTCATGATTAATATTTAATACACAAACAATAATTTTCAGAAGAATCTAAATTTAAAGATTACCTAAAATAAGTAAGGTCGGCACACGTTATAAAAAAGAGAGCAAGTTTGGCACAAGTTTGGCACAAATCGTGACACTATGATATGATCAAATTCCTAACAATATTTGGATTTAATATGGAGTTATAAGACAAATCATGACACTATAGCTAAGACTGACTACTCAAATCATTGCCTAATTTCCTACCGAACATTCTTTCCTCTTATAACCATTAGATCCCCTTTCTCTTTCTTCTCATGCCACATGTCTCTAGTCATGCTTTACTCACTAAGTTAGTTACAAGTTACAACACTAGTGCTAATGATTCCCTGCTGCACCTCCATGTTCTTACTTACATACACCTTATCAATTCTATTTTTTAACTATTTTTTTCTCAAAATAAATAGTTGAATATTTTGACATTTTAACTACTTATTGTTTATATAACTACTTATTGTTTTTAAAGTCTCTTTTTTCTCATTGTTGGATGAGGTTGATCGAGTTGTGTCGATGCCCTTTATCACAACAAGAACATATAATAAGAGAGACATCCCAAAAGAATACATGTAAAATTCGCCATAGTGCGATGACATGTAATATGTATGTATGTTGGAAGGCTTCATTTGTCACTGTCATAGTACTTCTTTTGGGACAAACAAAAATTGCATACTTTTCATACCAAAGTTAGGCTTCATTCCTAAAGGATGACAGAGAACCTAAATTCCAACAATTTATCAATTTATCATGTCTATCATGTCTATTCTTGACTTTATAGTGCTATATATTCACTTAGGTTGAATAAAAACAAAATTAAATTGATTTCTAGTTGAACCAGAAAAAATTGTCTATATATTCTAATTGACTTCTAGTTGAACCAGAATTTTTTTCATGATTCAATGGAAATCAATTAATTTTTATAACTTATAAAAAATTAATTGATTTCCAAAAAAGACTTATATATAAAGCATGCTCTTTAAAGCAATTAACTTTACAAGTCATTTCATGCTTATAAAAAATTAATTGATTTCATGAAATCAATGAAAATTTGATTTCATGCTCTTTTTTTGGTTACAAGAGCATGCAAATGATTTTTTGGTTAAAAATTGTTCATGATTCAATGGAAATCAATTGATTTTTTAGTTACAAGAGCATGCAAATTGTTCATGATTCAATGGAAACCAATTAAAAAGCTTGAAATCAATGAAAATTTGTCTTATAAAGCATGAAATGACTTGTAACCAAAAAAAGAGCATAAAATGACTTCCACCCTATAATCCCATCCACCATAATTTAATTTGTGAGCTTTTGTTTATGCACTTCAGTTTCGCATATGCACTTAACTTTTGTTCTTAGCCAATCATGAAGCGGATTGAAGCTCTAGAATCATCATTAGCCTATTGTTTCAATAACCTTTGATGCAAAATAATGGACTCCATCCACACATGTCTTTAATTATGTGAAAAACGGTTTGTACTCTTTGAAACCCTCACTAAATAGGTGCAAGACCGCCGCAAAAAGGCGCTTTTTTTTGTAGTGAACCCTACCATTAGTTTATTTAACATGATTTCGAATTGTAGGTTAAGAATTTTTGCAACTTTAGATTGCAATTTCCAAACCCTTTATAACGGGGGGCCTGAGAGTAATATAGGGGCCCTAAAAAGCACTTTTCTTTGTGCCTTTCATTAATAAAATTATTTGCAGTTCAAAAAAAAAATACAACATTGCATAGTTCCACTTCCAATGTCCATCCTAATAATATCAATCATGTATGAATGAGAGAATTAAACATGACAATGTTGTGCAATCTACATATTGAAATCAAGGAGTTTGGTGAATATTAATTTATGTGTAACATTCATCAAATTTTATCTAGATGAGCTTTCTTTATAGCTCATAGAATCAAGGAGTTTAGTTGGTTCTCAATGGATGATCAAGTGAAGTGATGTCATGTGATCTTTCTAGTATGTATGTGAGTTTTTTCTCCTAGTATTTCATCATCTTGTTTTCATTTTCATAATTTCTTCAAAATAGAAAACAAGCTTCTTCTTTGCTTTTTTTGTAGAAAGAGTTAACATTCCAATATAAAAGTCAACATTGACCAACAATCAACCGACTAAATACATCTTTTATATTATAAGCTTGTATACACAAGCAAACCCTAAACCCTAATTTGTTTTCCTCATTTTCCCTCCATTTTATCTTGCAATTTTTATTAAAAAATAATATAATTTTGTCTTGACTAGGATTTGAACATGCAACCCTTCAATGCAAGGTAATATTTCCAACCACTATGGCAAATATACCAATTGTGATCAAAATTATGTGCAAAAATTGATAAGCACCATCAATTTTAAAAGTATATCATATCAAAATTATTGTTGATTATATTATTCATCACGAAATATTTTTATGTCTTTCCTGATCAATGATTTTTTTTCTACCGGATTATAAATTTAGAGAATAATTATCATGTGAGATTTGGAAAGTTATTATCACGTGTGATTTGGAAAGTTATATATATATTCTCATACTATAACACCTTCAATAATATTGAAATCTATTAAAAAAAAAACATCTTTCACATTTCAATGTCTCATGTAACCTTGCTTATATCACTTTTTAAATTATTTATTATGCAGTTTATTAAATTGTAGTTTTTTAAAATTAGAAAAAGAATTTTGTCAAAAGAAAAAATGAAAAAAAAATTGATATTTTTTATAAATACCCTTTATTTTTACGTTAATGTATCCAAACATAAATCAATTCTGTTTAACTCACTTTTGCCCAAAATCGAATCTATCAAACTCAATTCTGCTAAATCAATTTTTTTTGCAATACAACCAAACACAACCATAGTCATGTCACTAATCACATTCATTATTTTGATTTTAACATTGCAGATTTAATATTAACCGATGATCAATTGATACAATATGCACTAGCAGATATTGAGATGATGTCACGTAGTTGTGGGAATAGTTTAAAAGATTATCCTCCAATGCCTAGAGCAGACACATCATTAGTTTCTGATATACAAAATAGTTTAATACACGACAAATTGAATTATAACAGACAATCATTAGCTGAGGAACATGTTAGATTAATGTCAACTATGACTTCAGAGTAACGTAAATTAAAGTATATGACACAATCATGACAAGAGTTAACGAAAACAAACCTGGGGTCTTTTTTCTTTATGGTTATGGCGGTACAGGGAAGACATTTATCTGGAGGGCCATGTCAGCCGCATTACGCTCAAAAGGTGAGATAGTTTTAACAGTTTCCACAAGTGGGATCGCTGCATTGCTTATACTTGGCGGTAGAACAACACATTCAAAGGTTTGTATTCCTCTAAATGTTGACGAGTTTTCAACATGTACCATAGTTCCTAAAAGCCCTTTGGCGCTATTAATAAAAAAGCAAAGCTCATTATATGGGATGAAGCACCAATGATGCACAAACACTGTTTCGAAGCTGTTGATCGAACTTTAAAAAATATTCTCAAGTCTGTTGATGAAAAAATAAACACATTCCCTTCGGTGGAAAAATTGTTGTTTTTGGCGGAGATTTTAGACAAATTCTACCAGTAATACCCAAAGCTACAAGGCCAGAAGTTATTCATGCTACTATTAATTCTTCGGTTCTTTGGAATTTTTGTGAAGTTTTAACTTTGAGTAAAAACACGAGGCTTCTCGGTGGTGCTTCCAGTGCAGACGTTGAACAAAGAAGATTGTTTTCTGAATGAGTTTTGAGTGTTGGCGATGGAGAAATTGGAGATGATAACGACGATGATTTAGAACTTGACATTCCATCAGATTTATTGATTCCAAATTCAGGTGATCCTCTTGCTTCTATCGTTGAAAGCACCCATCCCCAACTTTTACAAAACATGAACGATATAACGTATTTCCAAAATAGAGTTATACTACCTCATAAAAATTCAATAGTCGACACAATAAATGATTACATGTTGGATTTAATTTCTGATGAAGAAAAAACATATTTGAGTTATGATACTACACTCACACAAAATGTAGACGGTCAAACAGTGGATGATGTTCATACTCCCGAATTTTTGAACACGATTTCTATGTCGGGACTTCCAAATCACAAGTTGAGACTTAAATTTGGAGTTCCAGTTATGCTATTAAGGAATTTGAATAAAAAATTAGGATTATGCAATGGAACAAGACTTATTATTACGAGATTGGGAAAACATGCTCTTGAAGGAAAAATTATTTCAGGAAGTAATATTGGTGATCGGGTTTTCATACCTAGATTTTCTCTAACACCATCTGACGTGAGAATTCCTTTTAAATTTCAACGGAGACAATTTCCTATAATGATTTCTTTTGGGATATATCTTTCGTCGTCAGTGTTTTCACATGATCAGTTGTATGTTGCAATTTCAAGAGTTACTTCTAGAAAAGGATTAAAAATATTGATCATCGATGACGACGGTGAAAATACGACTAAGACTTCGAATGTGGTCTATAAGGAAGTCTTCCGTAATATAACATAATTTCCTTTGTATGAATATTTATCCAAAATTATTGTTGAACTATCGTTTAATGTTACTCAACTTTTTTCATATATCGTACATTATTGAAATTATCATATCTTATTTAATCATTATATATCTTACAGCTAATGAGACCCGTACACCGCACGGGTCGATGTTCTAGTATATAGAATATAGATATACATAGAGCTCGAAAGGATTAACCCAAATTCTAAATAAATGCATTTTCATAAGGCTCATGATCTTTTTTAAAATGGACTTTATGAAAAAAATATTAATTAGGCCTATCAAAATATAGTGCCTTCTAATAAATTATTGCTTTTTAAAAACTATATAAGATTCTCACATTGTACGTAGCAGGGACAGATAGGGTGATGCTATCAGTTGCACTAGTTGAGATTTGGTGAAAAGGATTGAGTTTGATGGTCAATCCACGGTTATGCAAAAATTGAAAAAGTTGTCCTATGTTTTTTGAGAATGGATCCTTTACAAAAAAATATTCCTCAATTTTCCTCAATTTCCCTTCGTTTAGTCCTATAAAAGTATTACATGTAGATCTTTTTACACGAGGGTTTACATGTTGATAGATATTACTAAATGGTGACAATTTAAAAAGTACTATAAGTAACCGAAGGTAATTATTTAATTTGCTTGTTTGGTTCTTCGGCATAAATGAGTAATTTCAATTTCACAAATGTGGTGATTACATCGTAAATTGTAATATGAATCACTTCTTCAAGTGATCAATGGTGGACCAATTATGAATAACACTATAACGGATAAAAATTTCACAAAAGTCACCGTTGGATTGAAAGTTAGTATCATATAAATCATCTGTAACTTTTTTTTAGAGAAATTGACATTTTATTGAGACACATCAATATTGACTTATGGATTATATAGATAACTCGACATTTTATTGACACACATCAATATTGACATTTATGTATTTTAAAATAAAAACAATGAAAACCATGACATTAACGAGTTCAAATAAACTAGACTGTAAAATTAAAATACAAGCAATTAAATAAAAAAAATTAGGGTTAGTAGCTCTTTATCCCCTATAAAAAAAAAAATTGCTTTTACCTCCTGCAATTCAAAGATTTTTTGTTTTTAGACCTTCACTGTACATGTAAGCATCTGATTGGACATTTAGATGACATGGCTTGTCTACATCTCAAATTTTTTTTTTTAAATTTTTTTTAAGCTAGTTGGATATTGCCTTTTTTATTAAAACAAAAATATATTAAATTTCCTTAAAAAAAACTAAAATATAAAACCCATACAACTTTCTCTTTCATCTAACAACATTCCCCCTTAAGTAAAAACCCAAAAAATGAAAAAAAAATTCTTCAACTATCAACAAAAAACATTAAAACGACAACCACCCGGAGCAAAGATAGTTGCAGCAAAAGGAACAATTGAATCATTCCTTTGAGGCAAATCCAAAACACCGGATGAAACATTTCTCTCCAAAATCCGAACAGATTTGCAAAACTAAAAATCATAAAACACATACATTAATCAAACCCTAAAACACCAAAAACAACATAAATAACATATTAATTCTGTTGAAGATCTGTCGTCGCCGAATATCTGTTGAGTTTATTAGGTAAATTAATATTGTCTTCCAAGAGAATTCCAAGTGATAGAAGTTTTGTTGAAGTGTACGGGGTTTGTCTTTAATGCATCTGATTTTTTAGTGCTATATTTAGGTCTTAAATAAATGTAAACACAGAAAATTGTTACTAAAAGAACAACTAAACAAATGCTGGAATAATGGTTGATTCCTTTCTAATCTCAAATGTAAAATAATAAAATACATTATTAATTTCATTTAACTAGAACTAGAAGATTCAATACAAAAAATCTTTGCCACCCATGATTTGGCACCTACATATCTAGTTCATGAGCAGCAACATTTTTGCTCCTTCTAAAAAAACAACATAAATCTCTTAAAAAAGTATTGTCCTGATAGTGCATATTCAAAGTGAAAAGAAGTTGGCAAAAAGTGAGAAATTTTGCTTTGCAAACTGAAAAAGCTTGGGGGTTCAAAATAGGAAAAGGTAGATATGTGGGAAAATGCAACCATTCATGCTTACCGTGTCAATTTGAGAAATAATTTTATTTAGTTTCTTGTTGACTTGAGTTAGTCATGCACGTTTTTCTTTTATTGTTACTTTAACTCAAATGAATTGTATTACTAGCTATGGCTGTTAGCCAATCCTAATTAATAGGATTAGTGGTTTGCAACGTTAATTTTTTCAGCCTACTGCTTATAATTGTGTGATAGATGCAAGATTATCATGTATCAAAATATTTGACCGTACAAACAATTGGTTTTGACAAAATATCAGTATATTATTATAAGTTCCAATTCTTAAGCCTTTTTTCATTATGTGAAGTGTCTGACTTGCTAACCTTGTTGATTTCGTGTATTGATGGCCTCAGCATGTTCATTGTTGAGAAGAATCGGTTGTATTCTGGGAGAGTTGTGCAATATTTAATGATTATAGGCCTCTGGTTATTTTTGTTTTCCAGCCATCCGTACCAACAGAAAGTACACATGAAGTTTAATTAAAAGTATAGATTATAAGTTGTAACAAAAAAATATACGATAAATTTAAAATTGTTGAATTTTTTTATATAATATAAACAATACATATACAAAATTATAAATATTTGTAGAGACCAAAACTTATTTAAGCTACATATTTTAAATTGGAATTACAAATGTTAACTCACTTTATGCGTGTATATATATATATATATATATATATATATATATATATATATATATATATATATATATGCATTCAATTAGTTTCAAAATTGCATTCAATCGGGAAATTCTTTCTTAGCCTGAAATTGGTATTTCAGGACTGATTTTTGTGATTGAGTCTCGGATATTACACACGCAAAAAATGTTTAAAAGTAGATGATCGAAAACCCACTTTCAATCTTCTTGTTGAAATGTGATGAAAATTTCTAGAAGATATACTTGTTACATTGTAAAGCTAAAAATTTCTAGACTATTGTATTATCTAGTAATTAATATGTATAAGTTATCTAGAATTATCTAGTAATGTGTATAAAGCCTATAAATAGGCACTTCAACCATGTAATTGAGCAATCCAAGAAATCAATAACATTTTCTCCTATAAGCTCTTAGTCCATATTATTTCCTTCATCACATAATTATTCTAACTTTCTTTTAACCAAGCTTCTAATACTACTCTATAGCAACCTTTCAACTACTAACACTTCTTACCCACTTCACTTTCAATCTTCTTACTATAAATAGATTTTTAATTTTGGTTTTTTAAATAAAGTAGAAGGATTGGAGTTTTGCCTCCTTTGTAACTCTGTTTATCATTCAATATAATTATTTATGGCTCAGTTGGTATATTTTTTATGCTCACTTATAGTATATTTACCATTGGTGGTATCTTTTATTTGGGAAAGCATTTTCTGTTTAAAAAATTTCACCTTGTTTTATTTTCTGGTTGCAAATGTGTATTTATTAAGAATATAGCGGACAATTTTTTGTGGAACATATATAATACATTTTTTATTGAAGGTTGTGAATAGTCATGAGTACACATTATTTTATTAAATAATAAAGCTATTCTACAAATTTTAAATTACGATGCTTAAAAATAATTTTAAAAAATAAATATTAAAATTAGTTATTTTAGGTTCATTAATTCTAACTAACCGACAAAAATATGTCGAAATTTTTAATATTTTTTTAACAAATGACAAAACTATTTTTTTTAGATATTAAAATTACGTATTTTAGGTTAACAAGTCCTAACTCAACTAACAAAAATATGTGAAATATTAGGTCGGGCGTCATGATCAGAGTTTAAACGCTGGCTCTCTCATTTTTGAGTGTGAGTTTATATGTTGACTTTAGCATTTCGTCTACGTATAAAAAATATTTTTCCTAAATAATTAATACACTATAATTAATACACTAAAAAAAAAACAACTTAACATTGTAACAATAGATCCGACATATGCCAAAGTATTGTCCTGATAGGAAAAAGTAGGAAAAAGTAGATATGTGGGAAATCAATTCAATGCAGCCATAAATGCAACCATTCATGCAACTGTGTCAAAAAAAAAAAATTATACTTGTTACTGTGTTATTATTAATCGAGAATTCAATCAGCCACCGAATACAAATTAATTTGCAGAGCAATAAAAATCTGTAAGCAAAACAACACTTTTGCCGGAAAATACCATCATTACACATAAGAACTAACAAATTCTTGGTACTTTTTTGAATCGAAATACATATAGTACCTTTTCTTATAATAACAATGATAAATTAATATAACCACACCTTCGGTTTAGTAGATTTTTACATAAGGAAGAATAAATTGTATATAAGCTTTAGCAATTAAATAATTGACAATATTTGAATCTTGAACAATATTCACTCAATGACTTGTTATTTATTCCCCTAAAATAAATAAAGTAGTACTATTTATTCCCCTTAAAAGGTCTTGGGTTCAGGTTCCTTTAAAGGAGAAAAATACTCACATTAACAACTAATTATTGACTTTGACTATTTTAAAATAAATCGAGTTAAAATGTCTTAACTAATAATATCAACATTGTCAGTTGAGTTAGTATTTACGGTTATTTAATGGTTTTTTTGTTTAATTTGTAGTGTTACACTAAGTATACGAAAGCTCACATGAACTAAAAGTAGGTTGGGGTTGAATTCAATTTGTACATACTTATGTTTTGTTTGGTTTCTTTCTCTCCATTTAAATTTCGCTTAAAATGCTCAAACAATGTTTTATTTAGGTGTAGAACTCCACAAATCACATCACATTACCCATTAAACCAATATAAGAATCCCAAACCTAAAAGCAAACAAAAAATGTAAGTAACAAAAAGAAGAAAAATAAAATATATAAAAGTAAAAGTTTAATTTAACCTTAGGTACAACACATTACATAAGTAATCAACTTTAACCACTCCAATCAGCTTATTTCCACAATCATATATTCTCTTTTTCTTTCATCAACTTGTTCACTTCCTTACGTAAATTCTCATTATAGCAACACTCTCCCAAACAACACTCGACAAAGAAAAGCAAAAACTTTCTCACTTTCTTATATTTTCATCTTGTGCGTCTAAATTGGTATGGAGTTGATAAATGGATTTTATGGACTTGCACACCTTTTATGAGTGGATGACAAACAATGATAAAATTATAATAATGGCTTAAGTTAGGCACATTATTATCATACATATTCTCCAAGATTTGTCCTATTATCGGTGCTTAGTACAATTTAGGTGAAAAAGGTTAGTGTGGTTAATGTCTGAGAGGAATTTCCAAATTATAGTTAAATTATAATAATGACTTAAGTTAGGCATTTAACAGAAGACACATCATCCTAAAAACTTAACTGCAATCCGCAGGCCACTGAGTCATTTGCTTTCTCTTGTATTGTTATCATCTGAACAAATATATAACAATTACTTTGATTTGATGGGCGATAAAAAAATATTGAGGCCCCAATATTTTGGAGGTCCTGAACTCGAGCCCTGCTAGCCCAGGACCTCACACACCTTTTATGAGTGGATGAATGAGTAGATTTTGGGTAACTTTAAATTTACTATCTTTGTTTATTTTGTGGATACAAAGATAGAAAGAATATGTAGATTGGATTCCAAGAAAAAAAGATGAAAATTTGTTTCTTCCTTTGTGGAATTTGCAGATTTTAATTACATGTCAATTCCACAACTTTAAGAATCATAAATACATGGTATACTTTAATCAAACTTTTGGTAACCATGAATCTGCTTATGCATTTTTTTCCCTCTCAGATATATGAGATACTTGGCCATGCATGATTCAGATGAATATAATAAGGAATAGGAAGTTGAAAGTTAAAAACTTAATATCATACATATTTTGAAGCAGCTAGTTAAAGAACTTTGTAACTCTACAAGATTTGTCATATTCTAATCACAACACCGAATTTTGATCCTACAAAAAATGGCATCATGGTGTAGCTATTTATCTGGTTTAAAATTTTCATGAATTGTGAGAAATCTAAACGGTGTAGAGAAAACTTCACAAGGACAACAAATGCTTTCTTTGTATTGTTTATGAAAAGTGTGTCCAGAAAGTGTAAAAAAACGTCGCCCAAAACAATAGGTAACACTCGCATAAAAGACGCCCAAAAAACGTCCCCTGTTCTTTTAGGCAACGATTTTCATAGTTATGGCAACACTTTTCAACTGTTCCTAGAGACGATAAATGTTGTAGTGTCTTATCAACTTATTATAATTATCAGGGTTAATTCTAATTATCATGGTTTTCAATGATTATCGTAGGTTTCTAAAAAACTAGATTTGTTTCATGTTTTGAGAATTAGAGGAAATGTATTTTAGAGATTTAGGATTGAAACACATTACATAATACTAGTATACTTTTTAATATGTTTTAATTAATTATTTTTATTAATAAAAATATTTTGTAATATATTTTATTGAAATTAAAATAAAGAATAATTACATTGGAAATTTTGTGTCCACGTGGCATCCACCACATCACAAGTGAATTGGGCACATCACCAAAATTGAACTAAAGTGGGGATGGGGGACCAAAATTGCAAAAAAAAACAAAAATAGGAGGGGCAAAAAGTGGAATTTTAAAATAAGGGGACCAAAACATAAAAAATCTAAAAATAGCATGACTAAAACTACATTATTTAAACCTAAATTAAATTAAGTTTACCGACCAGAATATTTGAAATGGAAGTCCCAATCAACATTACCCAAACATTTGAAAATACACTAAAGAGATGTTTATCGCATAATTAAGGAAAAAATGGATACACACCAACTTATAAGTTATAGTGTATATATTCATTGTTTTTGTGTTAGTTTTTTTTATACAGGAATATTTTATATAAAAAAATTAATTAAAAAATTAATTTAAATAGTTTTTTTTTCTAAAATGTCATTTTAAGAATTGGTCTTATAGTTTGTCAAAAAAAAGAAAATAATTGGTCTTATAGCATATACTATATAAAGAGTCTAAGTAGTGGAGATATTTAAAGTACCTATTGAGGGTGAAAGATCCTACTTACTGTGATTTAGAGAAATAAATATTGAAACACATAATTCTCCAATTTTTCCAATATAAAGAATCTAATAAGTAGTGTAGATATTTACACTATGTTTGGTTTCTCATTTCTAATCCAAGAGCAATGGATGTAGAGATTCTGTCTATGTCACGTTTACACCAAAATACAGCATGATAGTATTTATTGCCTTAACTTAGGATACATGGTGAAAATTATAGCGAGCTAGCACTTGTACTCATTTTTCTACAATGATTCATTCTTCAATTCATCTATAGTCAAACTTTACTTTTGTTTGATCAAATTATTATGATGTTTTCCTTTTCTATTGAATCTCCTTAAAAAATCATGAAACTTCAAATCTAACCATTTCCATGCAATGTGTTAACACACATACATATAACCATGAGCATGGACGGACATAGAGGGTGGCAAGCAGGGGCTGAGGCCTCTCCCTCATCCATATAATTATCATATTAATATATTGATAGATTAGTATAGTTATCAACTTATCATATTCATACATTGTTGAATTAGTAAAGGCCTAATAGCCACCATCACTTTCAAAGAACTACCAGATTTAATTAATATTTTGATTATATATATTTATTATACTAGTTTGCTAAAGTCCAAATTTAAGATGAATTTTATGAGATGAAGTTAGACGTTTACTATTAAGATAAACAATGTAATATTGTATTTAATTATTATATATTTTTTTTACTAAATATAATATTGTATTTAATTATTTGTTATTGAATATATTTAACTATTATATATTTATTTATTGTCGTGTTAATACAACTCAATTAGTAGCTTTAGACATTAACTTATGGAGGGATCGATATTTAAATTTTAGGTTCTTCACTTTTCCACACTTACTTAAGCACTTAAGGTGTATGAATCTAATCACTAGACTATTTGACCAAAAAATAAATAATTTATTTATTATTTTAATTTTCGGCCCCCCATTAAATAAGTTTCTGGATCCGTCCCTATATGAGAGAATCCTATGCATAATGCATTAATACAAAGGAAACCAACTTGTTTGTAAACAATCTAATGAAAACCGATCTGGACCATTTATATGAGAAGTAGTTAACTTCAATAACAAATGATAATTAATTTGATGATAATTATTATTAATTATGAAAATTAAACTATATCAGAGAATTTTTATATCTTTGTTTTTTCCTTGTAAGTCAATAAATCTCTTGTTGGAGGCACATGGGATCTCAATGAATTCTTATACGACGTATTTAAGTCGTATGCATATAATATAACAAAAATATGCATATAATAACAACCAAATATTAAATATTGTATATAGAAAAATTAAAGTAGAAACAACCATCATTCTTTCTTAGTTTATCATTCCACTTGGCTTTGTTAGTTAATTTCCATCTTCTTTTGTCCTCTTATTTATGGACTAGTTATCATGTGACATTTTATTTCTCTGTTTTCATAGTTCAGGTAAATTTGGATTTGGAACGAATGTTATGCTTTGTTTGCTATAAAATACTGAAACAAATTTTATTTAAATAGACGATGTTTATCGTATTTTGATAATCACCCACATGCAAAAATGAAAACTTGAGGGTTGGACTACCGTCAATTATTGACCATATTTTGAATTGGATGCTTTTGTTAGATGGAATGGAAAGTCTCAACCAACATTACCCAAACATTTGAAAATACACTAAAGAGATGTTTATCGCATAATTAAGGAAAAGATGGATACACGCCAACATATAAGTTATAGTGTACCATAAATTGGAGATGCTAAGTAGAACATGGAAAACAAGCAGGAGAGATCACCTAAAAACAAACCACAACCCACCAACACTCAAAAATCAGCTTTTATGCTCAACAGCGCTCAAAACAAATACCCGGGTCCCATGTCCATTCATAACATAAATAGATTTTATGGACTCACACCTTTTATGAGTGGATAGCAAGCAACTTTTATGATAAAATAAAATTATAATAATGACTTAAGTTAGGCACATTATTATTATTAAGTCAGATTACTATCAACCGGTCCTTACATTAGGAATTGACATTAATTAACATTAAAATGGCAAAGTAAAGAAAGAAACATGAGAATGGCAAAGTAATGTCATTGCCACCCATCATCACAATCAAGTCTCATCAATGGAAACAATATTCTATTCTTGATAGGAACTAATGGAAACCTATACCACAACACAAAATCTTCATAAAAAACTAAAAAGCTTTATCTCATCTAGTCTACCATGACAAAACTCATAAGTCTTCAAATAACATTATTTATTTGTGGGTTCT
Source organism: Trifolium pratense (assembly GCF_020283565.1). Classification (NCBI taxonomy): domain Eukaryota; kingdom Viridiplantae; phylum Streptophyta; class Magnoliopsida; order Fabales; family Fabaceae; genus Trifolium; species Trifolium pratense. The sequence continues at coordinate 31,528,831 of NC_060061.1, read as the reverse complement.
ACACCCAATTTTTGTTTCTCATGTGCGAAGAAAATATGCATTATTATTCCAATATTACTCATCTTTATCTCACATGTCTTTCGTATTATTTATTTTTCATTGCAATATTACTTTATTTTTTTTGACGGTGCACTATTACATTCATAAAAATTTGGAAGGTGAGTCTTGATGAAAAAAATTTTTGGAAGGTGAGTTACTTTTTTTTGAGGTAGGAATGAGAGTCATTAAACATTCAAAAAATAGGAAGTGTATATTAGATTAGATGATTTAATTATCTAATTTAATAAAAATAAAATAATTTATTTACCGTAAATAATAATTTTGTTTGCCAAATAAAATTTCATTAACCATGTCCCGTGAACTTAGCTCAGTTGGTAGGGACATCACATTATATGTGCAGAAGCCAATGTTCGAACTCCGGACATTCTAGTTATTTACATTTAAGGTGGATTTCACAATAAGGCTGACAGCCTTTGGATACGTTGGATCCATAGCTATTATATCAAACATGACCAGTTGATGACTATGCCGGTAAAACCCTCATGTTCTTGGATTCTCAAAGCTATCTTAAAACAAAGGGAGGTGCTCCAAAATATCCAAGGGTGGGAACATATGAAGGGGAAGACTATCACTAGGAAAGTTTACAAGGTGTTGAGGGAGGACTACCCCTTAGTAGACTGGAAAACAGTTATGTACCAGAATATTGCTCGGCCTAGAGCAGTTTTCATTTTTTGGTTGGCTTGTCACAGCAGGTTGGCAACAAAAGATAGGCTCCTTAAAATTGGCCTGACTGTGAACTTACAATGCTGTTTCTGCACCCAAGAGGAAACCATTAATCATCTATTTTTTGGCTGCGCTAAACTGAAACATATTTGGCAAAAAGTCCTTAGATGGTTGCAGGTTGATCATGTCGCTATGGAATGGAGTGCTGAATTGAGATGGATTACGAAACATAGTAAAGGTAAAGGGTGGAAAGCACAACTCGTGAAGAGTGCAGCTGCTGAAACAATTTATGCCTTATGGAAATATAGGAATGATGTTTGTTTTGGCAACAAAGTATATAACACAAACATAGATGAAGACATTATCAATACTATAGTTTATAGAGGTTGGAGGAATGCTAAGCTTAGGGAGCACATTGCTCATTTGCTAATCTAGAATTAGCCTCTCTGTATGTTTTTGCTTGTCCCCTTTGAGTGGTTGGATCAGTTGTGATCACCTTGTACAGACTTATTTTTTGAATGGAATAAAAGTTTTCTTGTTTCAAAAAAAAAAAAGGTGGATTTTTTTAACCACTAGACTACTTGACCCAAAAAAATTCCATTAACAACTAATATGCAAACCAATTAGGTTCATGATTCTCTCAAATTTATCGTTCTCTTACTTATAAATATTTAACTTTCATTTTCTAAATAACTTTAGATAAAACTCACCTCTCACTTAGAAAAATATATATATATATACCACTAATATACAACTCAATTAGTTCATTGCCTTTATTCAGGCCATTTTCAGTCTCATGATTCAGAGTCCCTAGACAACATTTTCTAGATTGTAGTAATTGAACAAACAAACCCACCAAAACTAGCGAAAGAAAAAGGTTTACCTCAACCATTTCAGAAGAAATCCCATCATAAGCTATATAGCCACTATTATTGGTAATTTTTATTATATAAATTAGAGCAAACATTATATAAAAGTAATCACTTTGCTTTCACATTTTTTACTTTAGTGGTCCAAAAGGAATGGGCTGGTATATGTCAATATGATCCATACACTACTTATTTAGTTACAAGTTGAAGTTGAATAATGGATTTGGGATTGTGTTCAGTTTCTAAGATTGAAATTGTTGTGAATTCATCGTAAATCACATCAATAAAAGAATTTGATGTGTGGACCAATAACAAGAGGAATAAGCAATAATAATAACAACCGATAAAATGATAAAGGAGAAGAAAGAACAGTATGTTCGTTATCCAGTTCAGTCCAACGATGACCTAGTCTGGGGGAGAGAGCAGCTCCTCTGTTGCATTATATCAAAAAGTAATTTTATAAAGAGTTTCCGATTGGATTACAAGAATTAATCATAATTATACCCAAAACCCGAATCTTTTCTCGTGGCCAGAAGACTCAATTTGATAAGGGTTGTGAAAATTTGAATGAGAATACATACCAACCTATATTTATTTATATTGGGACTGGATCCTCTCCAATGACATGAGAGGTCCAGTAAAAACCCCATCATCCAAAATAAAGATTTTAATATTAAAAGAAGAGAGATAGTGTATTTAAGGGTCACGATGAATACATGAGAAAAATTTCACCGAAAAGAATCCTTTCCCATTTATATTTGTCCCTAGCTAGAGTAAGGAGAGAAAAGAATAATTTATAAAGTCTTTTTTAACAGCTGCACAAGGATGTACAATTACTAGTACTAATTAAGTGGGACATATGTATTTTTCGACATTCATTTTTTGTGTGCTTAGATTTCAAAAAGAGAAAAAGAACTAGACTTAAATTATAATATTACACATATATATTAGAAAAGGAGTAATAAGCAATATGATGTTTTTTTTTTTATATAGACAATTATATGATGGTTTGAATAAAAGGCTTGGACTATTTTTCTATACAATTTAAATAGAGGATTATTTATTAAATTTTTTACATTTTTAGTCAGTACCGACCCTGTCTCATCTCTATGTATTTGTATATAGCCAAACCAAGCTACATTATTATGATACAAAGATGACATATATACCCTTATAAGAAACTACAAACACTTTAGTTTCTCATAGTATTTCTTTACAAAAGAAATATTTCTGCTGAGCTTTGGATTAGTTAATTAGGACCACAAACTTTATTATTGTGATCTTAACTTTGCTTGCGTTTTCATGGCGGAGTCAAGACCTTTGTTTAATAATTAAAATTTAATTAATAATTATATAGAGAAAATAAGTTACTAATAAAAAAATTATAAAAAAAATAAGTAATTAAAAATGGTTTTAATTAAGGTGTATAAAAAATGGTTGATTCAATTTCCTTATATGAAACTTGAGCAAAATTAAATCGATAAAGAATATGGAAGTTTGGTTCCATTAGGTTCAAATTTGTCTAAGAAATGATAGAGTTTTATTTAAATTTTAATGTAAGCACAATAAATAAATTAAATAAATTTTCACGTGTCTGTCAAAAAAGAAAAGAAGTATAGCATATTGCTAAATAAGAAGTATTTGGTATGTAACAAGTTTGTGGTGTGTTTTACTTCTGAACATAAATTCTTTATAGAATGAACCATCCTTGAAAACTTATTATATTTTGTGGCATGTTGCTAGCACAACCTGGAAGTTCAATCATACAAAATATATATTGAAGTACAGATTAAAAAAAGTAGGTGCTGCTTTAATCTTAATTTGCTTGATCAAATGAGAGTAATTTGTTTAAGTAACACAAAAAATTTCTAAGTAGCTTTACATAATGCAAAGTATATACTACCAGAAAACTCTAAATGAGATATCCATAAATAAATCGAAAAGTTACAAATTTATGAAACTAGTAAATACATATGATAAAGAAGATCATGAAACAAACAACTAAAGGAAAAGAAAACTTGTCCGAGGCAGAGTCGTTTGGGAGCTGGGGACCCAATTCTGAAGGAGGAGCATCATCATATTGCAGCTTGTGAATGCCAAACAGTTTTTTGGAAACAGTGTTCTTCTTCTTTTTCTTATCAGTTCCACTCTCCTCCTTACCCCTCAATGTCACAACCATTATTACAAACTCTGAAGATTTAGCAATAGCAACCAATCTCATTTCCACTCTCGGCATTGATGCCGAATTAGAATCACAATCCAATTTCACCCTATTCCTACCCACTGATACAGCATTCCACAACCTATCACCTTCAATTTCACACACATTTAACTCACTTTTACCCTTTCAAAAATACAATCTGATCAAAGCACATATCATCCGTGCTTACTACACTCCAAACAATCTTCAATCTATTAGCTTGCAACAACAACAAACTCTCACAAGTGAAGCCACAGGGTCTGATGTCTATCTGCTCAACATTTCGACCATCAACAGTTCAGTGGTCGAAATTGAGAGTGGTGAACGATGGAGTGGTGAACGATGGGAGTCTCAATTTCGACCACCGAACTGTTGATGGTCGAAATGTTGAGCAGATAGACATCAGACCCTGTGGCTTCACTTGTGAGAGTTTGTTGTTGTTGCAAGTTAATAGATTGAAGATTGTTTGGAGTGTAGTATGCACGGATCATATGTGCTTTGATCAGATTGTATTTTTGAAAGGGTAAAAGTGAGTTAAATGTGTGTGAAATTGAAGGTGATAGGTTGTGGAATGCTGTATCAGTGGGTAGGAATAGGGTGAAATTGGATTGTGATTCTAATTCGGCATCAATGCCGAGAGTGGAAATGAGATTGGTTGCTATTGCTAAATCTTCAGAGTTTGTAATAATGGTTGTGACATTGAGGGGTTAGGAGGAGAGTGGAACTGATAAGAAAAAGAAGAAGAAGAAGAAGAAGAAGAAGAAGACGAGGGTGATTTGTTTTTGTGCCATTGTTGAGTTGAGTTGAGTTGAGTTAAGTTTGGAAGAAAACAGAGTGTGTGAGAAACAGGTTTTCATAGTGGCTTATTATACCTACACAACACACACTTGCCTCGTTTGGTTTTTGCCATTAATGTTGGCACACGTTATAAAAAAGAGAGCAAGTTTGGCACAAATCGTGACACTATGATATGATCAAATTCCTAACAATATTTGGATTTAATATGGAGTTATAAGACAAATCATGACACTATAGCTAAGACTGACTACTCAAATCATTGCCTAATTTCCTAAGTAGAGTGACTACTCAAATCATTGCCTAATTTCCTACCGAATATTCTTTCCTCTTATAACCATCAGATCCCCTTTCTCTTTCTTCTCATGCCACCTGTCTCTAGTCATGCTTTACTCACTAAGTTAGTTACAACACTAGTGCTAACTGATACGAAAAAGAAGAAGAAGATGAGGGTGATTTGTTTTTGTGCCATTGTTGAGTTGAGTTGAGTTGAGTTAAGTTTGGAAGAAAATGAGAAACAGGTATTTATTTATAGTGGCTTATTATACCTACACAACACACACTTGCCTCGTTTGGTTTTTGCCATTAATGTGTTTTCTTAGCATTGAGGGAATTAGTATCAAGGTTTTAAATTGTGGTCCGCATCCGCAATTGTGGCCACAGTATTGCTGATGCGGTAGCCACCGCAACCGCATCACACCGCAATTGCGGTGTGATCTTAATACAGGTATTTATTAAGTTTAGTTGAGTTGAGTTAAGTTTGGAAGAAAACAGAGTGTGTGAGAAACAGATATTTATTTAGTACGTTCCTCTAAATTGTTTAGAGGGAGCAAAATGAGAGAACGATATGAGTTAAAATTTCATAATACTTAAAATTCATTTTGAGTTAAAATTTTAAAATGGATTAGAACTTAGAAGAGAAGAAGCTTTTCATTCATTTTGCATTTCATATAATACTTAAAATTCATATTTAAAATTTTAAAGAATACATATAAGTTAATGTTAAAGTAAGGACAATAAATATTGACTTAAAATATTTATAGATTTATAAAATGTACTATTTATCTTTAAAGAAAAGTTGTAGAGATATTAAAAACGTAATACTATATAATTTATTTATAAAAGTGAAAAACTTATTTAACTTTTCTTCTTCTTTTTTTTTAAACTAAAACTTATTTAACGTATTGGACCATCACCATCTTGTTATCACCCCAAAGTGTTACCAACCTACTAGAAGCTTACGGCATCCTACTTTTACCATCTTGTTGATACATCTTTTTCATTGATGAGGTGATGCCACAATGTGTTCTTGTTATCACCCGACTCACAATTCTAATGATTGTCAATACTCAATGATTGTTCTTTAAAAAAGACAAACAAATTAAATGAAAGTTCATTAAATATGATTACACTTTATCAACTTGGACCATAATTATATATCCAAAGTTCATTAAAGATTGATAACAAAAGGTTACCAACAAAATATGGTGCAGTCTTTATCAACACCTACTTTTGCCATACATTCAAGCCATGTGATGTGACTGTGAAGAATTTTGAGTATGTTCTTAGGGCCCATATTGGTAGCAACGTAACCCAAAAAGAAAAAAGAAACACTTAGAATCTCCCAAGTAGAGTGACTACTCAAATCATTGCCTAATTTCCTACCGAACATTTTTTCCTCTTATAACCATCAGATCCCCTTTCTCTTTCTTCTCATGCCACGTGTCTCTAGTCATGCTTTACTCACTAAGTTAGTTACAACACTAGTGCTAATGATTCCCTGCTGCACCTCCATGTTCTTACTTACATACTCCTTATCAATTCTATCATTCTGCAATACACTATTTAGTACCTAATGTTTTCAAATATCGGTGCTATAGCACTGTTACGCAGTGGTATTCAAACAACCCGCTATTTTCTGCAGTATGCGATTGATAACATTGCTTCAATCATACAATGTGAAACTCTATTTGCGCTATCCCAGTATGTCATATATATTCATCACACTGTGTTTGAGTTTCCTTTAATGAAGATGAGAAAATGCTGTATTTCATCTCCTTAAAATATTCTACATTGTTGATTCATTGACTATTGATTTTTTTTTTTACTCAGACATACAAAGCTCAGAGAAATGTGATACTGTGTATTTCAGCATGCCTTCTCTATTGGTAAATTGAATTTCCGTGTCTTCTTGGAATAGAATGAATGAATATGTTTCGGGTCCTTTACTCACTTTTTAGTCCCTACAATTATCTTGAATTTTGTTTTTCGTCCTGTATTCACGTTTTAGTCCCTACAAGTTACAAACTAAATGTTTTGTAGGGACTAAAAGCACGGAGTTTTGTACTTTGTAGGGACTAAAATGGGTACAAAGACAAAAAAAAAGGAAAGTAAATTTAGTAGGAACTAAAAATATATTTAACCGTAGAATGAATGTAATTATTATCCTTATTTTGTAACTAAATGAAAGTATATGAATGCGATAACAGGTCTGTATACCGCATTTGCAAGTTTCAGAAGATATTCAAAGTATGGAGGAAGTTGAGAAGAGAATTAAGTCTAAGTAGAATCTTCATTTTACAATCTATATATTGTCATGGTTAGTGGAAAAGAGCTTTTATAAGAGATATTTAGTTGAGTCTCAGTTGTATGAACATTCCACTATTGATGTACCAAACTTTGCTCTATGGCATCACTATCAGCTCTATGTTTTTCAACTTTCAATCTTCTTTTTTGTTTGTGTTGTGGTGTTTGGATACACTCTTTTGACTCGTGTGCAGTGTAATGATTTAGCCTATATATAGGTGACATTTTTCATTTTTATTCTATTTAACTTTCCATCTTTTGATGTAAAAGAGAAATAAAAACGGAATTGGATTATGAGCGGTCAAAATGACTCCAAGGGTGATCTCAGCCCTTAAAAAATTAGAAGATTTAGATCACGAAATTTTGTTTTAAATGTCAACCATTTAATTTTTTTTCGACGGCTCAAATTTGTTGTGTGAATTTAGGATTTCTTGTTTGCAGAGAGAATTGCGCTTCCACGAAATCCACCGTAAAAATCGACCATAGTTTGTAGAGGGTGGTTTCGTTTGGAGTGTCCCCTCTACTCTTGTTTTGTTTGAATTGTTTCTATAAATGAATTCAACATTTTTTCTCCCCATTCTAAAGTATCCTTTCAACGACTTCAAACTATGCTAACATCTACATAAAGTTTTTCTGATCAACATGATGATTAACACTTGGATGAAAATTCAAAAAATATAAAGATGTTAAAAAAGTAGATTTTAATACATAATTTTATTTGCTGATGTTGCATAATGACAATGAAGATATTAACGTAATAAAAAAAAATAGATATAGTAACTAATAGTTTATGATTATTTTTCAATGCATATCTTGGCATTTGTGATGCATGTAAAACTTTTCTTACAAGTACCGTGCGTTCATGCTCATAACTTAGTTGGTAAGGATATTGTATGTAATGTGTAGGAATGAAATTTGTACTTTGTTATATACACTTATGTATCTTAAATGGTGAAATTCTAACAACTAAATATATGACAAAAACATAGTTTCTTACAAACATCCAATAATATCGGATTAGTAGATATTTGTTAAGGTACTTTAACATATCAAAATGATTCTCTCAAAGAGCATGACCTCGTTGACAAAATCTCTAAACTGGGGATGGCTGGGGGAATTACTTCAACTTTCGGTAAAGATGTCACTTCCTGCATTACGCACCTCGGCATGTCAAAGATGTCACTTCAACTTTTGGTCGTCTCTGCTGTATTAATGAGTTTAGACTCACGATACCGAGAAAGGAAGCTGATCATAGACGGATGTTTAAGCTTGAAGTGAGGTGTAAAAAGTGAGATACAATGGTTTATCCTCATTGACCGAGTGAAGTAACAACCTTTCTTTTCTATTTAATTTCTTTCACGCCCTGAGTCTGAGCTAACTCATTTTTCTTTCGGTCTAGTCCAATTTAGTGTAGTTTTAAGCAAAAATATCAAAGAATTTTCTGAGTAGATCCATGTAGTGTAGCCACTAAATCACCTGACAAAAAAAAAATCATCCCAGCTGATGTATTCTTGATTAAAAACAATAGTTCTATTTGTAAACAACCAATAGTTTTTTTAACGTTAAAAGACACTTACTTCTGATTAATTACTTGTTTTCTCTTGATTCTCTAGCTTTTAAGAGAACGAAGCTTTGGAAATTCGAAGATCAGTCAAAGTCAAGTAAGTTTGAGAATAGATAATTTCATTGAGGACTTGAACAAACATTGGCTTGAAATGATTTGACTTTAACTAATTTTTAACCCTCTGATTTTTAAAGGAAGGGAGCATCGGTAATCAAGAATTCAACTTCAAAATAAGTAAATCTTAATTAAAAATTGTTTCTAACAGGAATCGAACTCGAGTTCTTTCGAACGATTTGTTCAAAGAAAAATTTATTATCACTTTAGCTCAATATCTTTGTTGATGTTAACTAAAATTTGTGTAATTAATTACTTTACGGCAAAATATTCATTTGAAAAGTATCCGTTTTCTAGAATATTTATACTTTTATCACCCAAAATACAGACAATTGTGTAATATTTTTTTTAGTTTTATTTTCACTATTGATATTCGGTCTATTGGACCGTCTAATGAATTTTGGGGATTGTTTCAGTTCAGCCCCTCTCGGTCGTAGTTGCAGGCTGGGAAATTGAACTGTGATTCTCCCTACGACTAAACTAACTAACTAACTAACTAACGATTGGTATTGTGAAACTTTGATCTTGAAAGAGTTATGTCATATTATCTCACCGAGTCTTTAAATTTGCACTTAAATGAGTAGTATTCGGCTCACGGTAAATTTTTTAGCAAAATAAATATTTTTGAAATTTTGAAAATGCCAAGACATGTAAAAATTCAAAATCAAAGAAAAAATTCAAATGATTTTTCATAAGTTAATTCATGAGGTTTAGTTAAAAAAAAAAAGTTAATTCTTGAGGTAGACAAAATTACGACAAATATTATAATTAGTTGATAATAGAAATTGCATATCCACAAATTATAAACATTAACAAACACAGGGAGATGTCCCCATGAGCTTAGCTCAATTGGTTGGGACATCAGCATTTTATATGCAGGAGCCAGGGTTCGAACCCTGGACACTCCACTTATCCATCTTTAAAGGTGGAATTTCAAGCCACTAGGCTACCTGACCAAAAAACAAACACAGGGAGATGGTGTCCCTCATTATATCTATATATAATGTTGCTTATAAAAAAAAAATCTATATATAATTAAATTACATGTCTTCATTGTTTTGTTTTTGGAAGAGATATTGAATAGAAATAGCAAAACTATGGTAAGCAAGAATCTAGCTAATCAAAAGCTGGAATAATGGTGTACTAAATATAATGGTAGATCTCTCTTAATCTAAATTTAACTTTTCGTTATCTATTTTATATGAGTTTATGGTTTAGTGTTAAAAGTCTCATATTGAACAAAAGATGATTTAAAGTTATGCTTATAAATAAGCATAACTTTAATTAAATAAGTCTCAAGCCACTAGGTTTGGTCTAGTGGTGAGGGGTTTGAGTAGTATGTTATAGGTGCTGGGATCGATCCTCAGTTTATTGTAAAAAAAAAAACTTTAATCTTAAAAGAACTTTATTTATAAATTTATCTAATTTATAAAGGTTCAAGAGGAGGATTTCCTCGGCGATTGAGTCATAAGCCTGGTCGATAACAATATATATTATTGCATACATATGCTATTAAAAAAAATTGCATATGTGTCTCAAATCAAACGTTGTTTTGACAACAACAGTAACTCAGGCCTCCTACTTCATTTATTTTTCTTCCTCCTACTTCATTTATTTTCCTCCTACTTCCTTTATTTTTCTTCCTCCTACTTCATTTATTTTTCTCTCTTCCTTTCTTTTCTTAGTTCCTCTGCCTTTCTTCTTGTACCCTTTTTCAACTTCTCATCAAATCTCCCAAAATTTTCTTTTCTTATTTCCATTAATTTCACTTGTACAAAGCACTTTGGGTTTTACTTCACAAGATTGTTTAAATTAGTGATGTTTATTGAAACTTATAAAGGAATTTTGTGACAAATCAACAGTGTTGACAAGCATTTCAACTTCAAAAACATATATCCAAGATTTGCCAAAGGGAATGTCTTTTCTTCAACGAAAATGAAGGAGGTTTCAAGTTTTTAAATTACTCTCTGTCTCCTCTATTATTTCTTACTCCTTCATTTTTTTTTTTTAAAATTACTCACAATGTCAATTTGGAAGCGTTTTTTCATTATTTTAGCAGCACTCCTTGTATCCCTTTTAGTGCTCATCTTTGTTGTTTATCTAATCTTTGCTTATAAACCATCCAAACCTCAATTCATGTTAACAAAAATTAGCATCCATAGATTGAGCCTTTCTGGAACAATCCTGGACTCAGAAATAATAATAAATTTACTTTCCATAAATCCAAATAGAAGAGTATGCATAAATTATAACAAATTTCAAATTTATGCAAGTTACAACGATGAAAAGATAGCGGAATCAACTGCGCCACCGTGCAGTCAAGGAGAACGAGAAATGAATTTCTTCTCTTCTACTTTAAGCGGGAAAGGTGTTAGTGTCCCACCTTCAGTCGATCCTGATTTGACTCGAGCTCATACCGATGGAAGTTTGAGCTTGAGAATCATAGCTGTTGGAAGATTTCGATGGAAACTTGCTTTTTGGAAGTCAGGCATATATGACATCAAAGTGATCTGTGATGCTGTTGCTTCTTTTCAAAATGGGAGCTCTCCTTTGACTCCATTAAAGCGTTGTACCACTTTTCTCCATTAAATAGATTTTTAATTTTGGTTTTTTAAATAATGTACAAGGATTGGAGTTTTGCCTCCTTTGTAACTCTGTTTATCATTCAATATAATTATTTATGGTTCAGTTGGTATATTTTTTATGCTCACTTATAGTATATTTACCATTGGTGGTATCTTTTATTTGGGAAAGCATTTTCTGTTTAAAAAATTTCACCTTGTTTTATTTTATGGTTGCAAATGTGTATTTATTAGGATCGGCATCGTTTTAGACACAGTTCTACTAAAGAATATAGCGGACAATTTTTTGTGGAACATATATAATACATTTTTTATTGAAGGTTGTGAATAGTCATGAGTACACATTATTTTATTAAATAATAAAGCTATTCTACAAATTTTAAATTACGATGCTTAAAAATAATTTTAAAAAATAAATATTAAAATTAGTTATTTTAGCTTCATTAATCCTAACTAACTGACAAAAATATGTCAAATTTTTAATATTTTTTTAACAAATGACAAAACTATTTTTTTTAGATATTAAAATTAGGTATTTTAGGTTAACAAGTCCTAACTCAACTAATAAAAATATGTGAAATATTAGGTCGGGCGTCATGATCAGGGTTCAAACGCTGGCTCTCTCATTTTTGAGTGTGAGTTTATATGTTGACTTTAGCATTTCGTCTACGTATACAAAATATTTTTCCTAAATAATTAATACACTATAAATAAATGGGCGTAAATAAGTTTTTGGTACCTTTAAATATATCAAATTATATTTTTTGTCTCTATAAAATATTTCAGCAAATTTTAATCTTCTAAATATTTCACGTCACAACTTTTAATCCACAAAACTTCTAAACCTTTTTGTATTAACCGTTCTTACTTACCTCACAAAACTTTGAAGGACTTTTTAATCTCTTTTGTCTTTGCAATTCTGCTAATTTATCTTTTTCTTCATGTTTATGTGATTCTAACTATTGTTCATACACCTTTAACAAATTAGTAGTACAACTTTTTAGTTCTTGAAATGATTTTATTTTTTTTTGGTACTACTAGTGTTATTTTCTTGTTTTCTATGTTGGGTTCTTGTTTTTATAATAGAAGTAATAAAGTATAATTTATTTTTGTTTTCTATTGTGCATGATGAATGGTTGCATTTATGGCCTGCATGGAGTTGGTATCCGTTTACATCTATTTCCTATTTTGAACCCAAAGCCTTTTCAAATTGCATAGCAAACTTTATCACTTTTTGCATTACTTCTTTTCATTTTGCCATCCACTATCACTACAATGCTAGTACAATAATTTGTCTGCCTTCTCTTGTACTGCTTGGAGACTTGAATAAATTTTGCCATTTCAAAAAAAATAAATATAGACTTTGAGATCTCAATCTCGCAAGTATAATAGTACAATGAAAACTACATATAGGAAATCAATGACTAAATAAGAAAAAGATTACATCATGGTGAATATATCACTGCAATTTTACATGGTGGATCCAACACCAATTAAGATCTCATGTGCCCCAAAAAGAATTCTCTGAATATAGTTTAAACCATGAGGTTACTATATTGCTATTTGCAAAGCACATAAGGCTCAAGAAACGAAATACAAAATACAAATCGACAAAAATACAAATCAATTTAACAATATAGATTAAAATTGCGTGCATAAATTTTTTGCATGGATACAAATATACAACAACTCTTTATAGGACAAAAAACAAAATTTGATAATGTTTTAGATACAAATAACTTATTTAAACTTAAAAACTTTGGTACTCAAAATAAAATTATTCTCAATTCTTACATATAATTAGCTGAACATGTTTTCTAAAACTCTGATAAGATCTGTTAAGTCTCCATAGGCTTCCAAGGAGATGCTACTTCAATGTCCACATATCGAGGAATGAGGAATATTAGAGTTTTTGAGCAACACCCCTTAGAAGTTTTCATAAGCAACTAAAAATCAAAGAATATAACTCAACTTTGTCACGACCTCACCTTGTGGCCGGTGCACAAGCTAACAAGAACTCATATATATTTAGCATGGCAAGTCTAATACACTATAGTAACTAATACACATTTCTAAAATATAGAGCTATTGAAATTTGTGCAACTCAAGAAACGTGTTAGGTTTTGAATGTTGGCTACAATTTTGCAAAAATAACAATAGCCAACTGCTGGACCAAAGATGTTGTTAATTCACCCACAAAATATTTATGGTAAAAGTTTTATATATTGAATAAATTTCCTATATTTTCGTTAATCAAAATTAAAAATTGCAATTTCCTAATTGTTATCTATGATTTTTATTTTTATTTTTGCTTAAGATTCTCAATTTGTTCAAAATTATATAAAAGGGGTAAAGACAATATACCATATTATTTTTTAAATAATAATTGTAAACATTTACAAATAATAATATGAGATGTTGTAGTATTAATTGTGAGGTGTATTACTTAATGAGTAAGTTGACTAATATGAGATAATCAATGTGAGAAAGAAATGCTAGTGATGAAATGCCAATTCATCGTGAGTATGAATAGCCAAAAATGTTGCTGGTGATCATATGAGGCAGAGCTGTCAAAACGGGCGGCCCGGTCGGGCTTCGGGCTTCATTGGGCCGGGCTAAAAAGCCCGGATAAAAAATAGCTACAAAAAATAGTGCCCGAGCCCGGCCCGGTACGGGTTGTCGGGCTTTCGGGCCGCCCGGTTTATTTTTTTATTTTTTATTTTTTATTTTTTATTTTACATTTAGTGCTCAAACTCAACATTATAAATATGATCAATAATTTTCCCGTGTCCTATTTTTACTCATCCGTTACTTATATATATATATATTAAAATATAATAATTCTCGCGCGCCGTATGTTTACTTATCCTCTACTTACGAGTTTCTTGCGCGTCATATTTTTACTCATCCGCTACCTACGACTTTTTCGCGCACCCTATATTTAGTCATCCGCTACTTATAAGTTTCTTGCGCGCCCTATTGTTACTCATCCGCTACTTACGAGTTTCTCGCACACCCTATTTTTACTCATCGGCCACATACGAGTTTCTCGTGCGCCCTATTTTAACTTATCCGCTACCTACGAGTTTCTCAGGTGTCTTATTTTTACTCATCCGCTACATAAATAGCGGACGGTGTTTTATAATTTATGTTACGAACTAAGTTCAAATCATCCAAAACAAATTATTTATATTTATTTTTATTTTTAATTTTAATTTTTTATTTTAATTTTTTCGGGCTTGCGGGCCGCCTGTGGCCCATTCGGGCTAGCCCATATTTTAATCGGGCTTTTATTGGGCCGGGCTAAAAAGCCCGGAAAATAATTTGGGCTAGGATTTTTAAGACCTGAGCCCGGGAAAAAATCGGGCTTGGCGGGCCGTCCCATTCGGGCTAGCCCATTTCGACAGCTGTAATATGAGGTTTACTTGATTCAAAAAAAAAAAGTTATGAGGTTTACTCTTTTAAAGAAAATGTTCTTTTTTCAAAAGAAAAAAAAAAAGGAAAAAAAAGGAAAAAAAAGAAATATAATTTTTAAAGTAAAAGAACATTTGCAGTGATCAATATTCGAGAAATCTTTGAAATAATGTTTCATTGCTTGATTAATAATTTGATATTATACTACTATTTACTGATAAATTGATTTAGGATCCGTTGACATCTGTGTCAACGATTACTTTGACACCAAATCTGAATTGTATATTATTTTTAATCAAAGGCTAATAATAATTCTTTAAAGTAATGTAGTGAACACCCTAATCTTATACCTTTATACTACACATTCTTTGTTTCCAGAAAAATTATTTTTTTAAACCTTCGATACTTGCACTTCCACCACCAATTTTCTTTCGACATCTTCATTAACAAATGGTGAATTTAGAATTTAGATAGGTTTGTCTAGATCGGTGTGATTTTAGTGTTAGAATTGATTTTTGGTATTTCAGTTATCATTGAACAATTGCTTCAATCAAGTGCATATATATCTAATTCTATATAGGCGTGTATAAAAATCAGGTTTATATTTTACCCTTTCTTTTAAAAAATAATAGAAAATCCTTTAAATTAAATTGAGTTTGTAAGCCAATTCATCGGTGATTCACTGATGTATACAAAAATCAAGAGTAGTTTATTGTTAAGGAGGTGGTTATGTACGTACTTGATAATTTGAGATAGGTGTAAAGAAACAATGATTTCATCGTTGGCCTTTTCCCTTTTTGTTGTGTTTCGATGATTCCATGGAGCAGAAAATAAGTGCGCTAATCGGATGTATCAAGGAAGAAAAGATCACACAAATTAAGTTTAATAAATATTTTTTTTGAAGAAGCTAAATTAGCCCATCCAAATTGGCGCCAGAGAGAATCGAACCTCAGACCTCAAGAGGAGCAAACTCCTAGGTCCCAAGTCAATACCAATGCACCAACTCAAGTGGGTTAAGTTTAATAAATATTTGTGGACCGTCTGATTAAAAATAATATACAATTTAGATTTGGTGTCGACGGATCCTGACTTCTCTAATAAATATTTATTATTTGTTTGAACCATAATGATATTTGCATCGAACCACTATAATTTTGATAAAAGTTATATTTTAAAGTTACAGTAAAATTACCGTACCACCACAATTTTACTAAACTTACCGCTAGCTCATCCAAACATCAGTGATACTAAATGGTACGACAGCAATGAGGAAGTCTTCCCTACAAGCATGATGGTTTCCATATATACTTTAATGCATACATGATGGTACGACAGCAATAATGTCGTTTGTTTTGCACGACATGTGCGTGCACTAGTATTATTCTTATTATTATTTCCATATATACTTTAATGCATGATGGTATTATACATGAGGAAGTCTTCCCTAGCCACAAGCATTTAGGCACTTAATTTAGGCGCACACACAAAAGTTAAAAAAATTATTTGAAAAATAAATTTGTCACATCAATTAATATATTTAATTTATTTTCTCTTTAATATTTTTTTTGCATGTTACGAGTGTGCCTAAAAAATAATTATTTGGGCTTGTGCCCATATAATATAAGAGTTTAATTGTTGTGCATCGTCGGTGTAAAAGTTTTTTACACATACATTCAATGACGCGTTGCCACATCACTTAATGAATATGACACATCATGTGTTTTTAATTACCATACATGATGTGATACATTGGTTTGAGCACTTTTTTTTTACTTCATTTATGATGAACATTTCATAAGCTATTTTTAAAAATATTTCCTTTTTCAAAATTGTGAGTTTTTTCAATAAATAAAATCACTCTATAACTTAAAAATAACTTCACTATTTTACTTTTTTCTTAAAAAAAGTACATTTTATTATTTTTTTAAGATAAAGAATTAATTTTTGAAATTAAGTTGCAATTTTTATTAAAAACACTATCAGCCAGAGAGAATCGAACCTCAGACCTCAAGAGAAGCACATTCCCAAGTCCCAAACTAATACCAATGAACCAACCCAAGTGGGTTCAAACACTATCAATTTTTAATGATATTAACTTGAAGTTGTATTTTGTTATTATTGATTTGAAAGTGATTATTTTTTTACATTGTTGATGTTTACATTTTAAATAAAAGATTACTCTTTTTTAAAAATTATCGGTCCATTTTTAATGATATATCGCTTAATTTTTTATATTTATCGATTTAATTTCAACACTGTCGAATGACATTTTCTTTATATTAGTTATGACTATTTTTGATACTATTTACAATTTAAATAAATGATGTTCTTTTTTCAATTTTTTTATTAAGGGTCCATTTTTGTTATTTGTCTTGGGCCTCCAAAATCTCGGAACCGGCCCTGATGAGAAGACTTGTCTAAAATAAACTAAAAGCCATGAAGAAAGTAATTTTAATTTATTTTTTTGACAAAAATACTTTTAATATTTTTTTTAAAAGTCAGAATTTGTAGCTTTGTGAGTTAAATAAAACTGAGAGTCATCCCCTGAATTTTTATAGAGTCCTAAGAAAAACTAGGAGATAAAAAACACATCTTTATCGCCAACGAATTGATCCATGCAATAAGATATTTGAATATATTAAGTAGATAATTGGAGGTTTGATGTCTGTTTACTGTGTGTATGAAGAAAATTTGATTGAGAGATGAAAACTACTGTGCTTGCTTACAATTTTTTGGGCGGGAAATAATTATTTTTAAACGACAGTGAACATTTCGTACTTATTAGTAACACAACACAACAAAAATATTTTTTCATAAAAAAATAATATTCCATTCACTTCTTTTTTTATAAGCCCATTCATTTGTTAATACTTAATATATTGAATGATGTTATCGCCCGAAAATTTTGAAATGCGTAATAGAAAATTATGCACTCAATATCTCATGTTCAATATATTTTTTGTTTTTTTTACTAATCTCATGTTCAATATTGATCCATTTTAAGTTTGTATAAAATTTGAGAAGCAATTAAACAGAATACATAGTTTAGAAAATAGACAAATGCAAGAAGCCAAATACTCCTACTACATACACCGAATCAAATCAGGGGACCCCTTGAAAAAAACAGTGCCAAAAGTTGTAAGAAAAATCACTCCCTTTTTTCTTACTTATACTGGCGATGCCTACTGTGAAAGACTCGTGGGCAATGGTGAATAAGACTTTTTGATGAAATATCGCACCTTGGTTGTGAAAGGAGAGAGATTTTTATGTTGGGTTGAGAAGAAAGAGAAAGAAAAGTAAAAATAAAAATTAAGTATTGATGACATACAA
Source organism: Trifolium pratense (assembly GCF_020283565.1). Lineage (NCBI taxonomy): Eukaryota > Viridiplantae > Streptophyta > Magnoliopsida > Fabales > Fabaceae > Trifolium > Trifolium pratense. The sequence goes on along the minus strand of NC_060061.1, from coordinate 31,510,654 downwards.
TAAGATGTGGTGGGTCTATAAATCCAACTCTTGAAAACATGTTGTGCACCGTGCAAGATATTCCTTACTCTTTCACATTAGAAAAAGCCTACTTATACTCCCCAACAACAACCATATATTTCAAGTTTGTTTACTTTGCTTGTGTTTTAATGAATTGTAAAGGTTGCAATTTTCAGCGTTTTGTTCAGAAACATACCAACATGGTTCGGAAGATAAATTCCGATCTGAAGCGTTTTTGGAAGTTAAGTTCCGAAGTTAATTGGATAGTAGAATTCAGTCCCATATTCAGGGGTATTTTGGGATTTTTTTTGGGGGCCTAAAGAGCAATTTTCGTTTTTGTAAACATTATTTCAGATTCAAGAATGGATCCATGTTTGTGCGGTGTGATGAGTACATTAGGATATGATGTGGATTAGTTGTACACATGTCAGATTCTAATTGAAAAACAGTACAAACAGGACCATTGTAAATGTACCCAAGTTTTATAGAAAAATCCAATTTTACCCTTTTTTTTTTTTTGATAAGCAAAATTAATTTTACCCCTTTCTTAATTCATCCACAAAATATTTATGGTAAAAGTTTTACATATTGAATAAATTTCCTAATTTTTCGGTAAGCAAAATTATAAATTGAAATTTCTTAATTGTTATCTATGAATCATTTTTTTGCTTAAGATTCTCAATTTGTTCAAAATTATATAAAACAGGTAAAGAGAATATACCATATTATTTTTTAAATAATAATTGTAAATAATTATAAGTAATAATATGATATATTGTAGTATTACTTAATGAGTAAATCAACTAATATGAGATAATCAACGTGAGAAAGAAATGCTAGCTAGTGATGAAATGCCAACTCATAGTGAGTATGAATAGCCAAGAATGTTGCTATAGTGATCATATGAGGTTTACTTGATTCAAAAAGAAAATGTTATGAGGTTTACTCTTTTAAAGAAAATGTTCTTTTTTCAAAAGAAAAAAGACTTAAATGAAGTTTCGGTCTATTTTTAATATTTTAAAGTTTTAGTCCCCCTATTTTAGAAACCAATTTTTTGGTCCCACTATTTCAATTTTTTAAATTTTTTGATCCCTCACCCTACTTTTGAGTCAATTTTGATGATGTGGGCAACTCTCTTGTGACATGGCAAATGCCACACGGACACAACAATTACATGTCATTATTTTTTATTTTAATTTCAATAAAATATATTACAATATATTTTTATTGATAAAATAATAAATTTAATTATAATATTTGTTAAAAAAAAAAATAATCCTTATACTGTAAGAAAAAAAAACCTAAATCCCAAATGAAATCCATCTTTTACGAACTAATAATCTCCCTATTCGCCTGACATATCTTGTGCCCCTAGTTAAATTAATTTCATTCTTCTTGCTGCAAAAAAATATTATTCTCCCTCATTGAGTTTATATCTCTATTCCAATGTTTTCATACGTTTTTGGTTTTACTCTTTTGACCAAATTAACAAATTAAAACTTCTTAATAATTTGTGTTTCCTTTATAAAGATGGATTTTTTATATTTTGCTCCTATATGAGAGAATCATTGTACTTGAATTAAAATTTGTCAAGTTCTGCCATGATAATCTGGGTAAAGAACAATCTCTTTGTTCCTCAATAGGAACATGATAGACACATTTTTTTTTTACGATAGCTTTTTATATGTGAATGCTTATGGAGGAAAAACTTAATTGATGGATGGAGAAGTATGGATTGATTAGGGAGAACATGGAGGGGAGGATATTGGTTTTGGGAAAGATGGATTCAATTTGAAATTCACAGATTCAATTTTATTTTATTTTTGAAGCAGGATTCAATTTTTATATGTAACATATAATTTAATTAAATTAATTATTTTATTAATAAAATATTTTTTAACGTGTTTTATTAAAATTAAAATAAAGAATAATTACATGTATAATTGTTGTATCCATGTGGCATCTGCCATGTCATAGGTGACTTGGCCACGTCATCAAAATTGACTCAAAAATAGGGTGGGGGATTAAAAGTAATAAAAAATTGAAATAGGGGGATCAAAAAGTTGATTTTCCAAATAGGGGGACTAAAACTTCAAAATATTAAAAATAGGGGGACCAAAACTGTATTTAAGCAAAAAAAAAAATTAAAGTAAAAGAACATTTGCAGTGATCAATATTCTAGAAATCTTTGAAATAATGTTTCATTGCTTGATTCATAATTTGATATTATACTATTTACTGAACATATACATACTCTAATAAATATAAATCTAATAAATATAAAATATTTATTGTTTGTTTGAATCCATAATGATATTCGTAGAATTGCATATAATTTTGATAAAAGTTATATTTTAAAGTTTCAGTAAAATTATCGTCCACTACATTTTACTAAACTTACCCCTAGCTCATCCAAACTTATATACTAGTAAAATCATACACTTGTGATATATAAACATCAATAATATGGAGGACAAAAAAATGAGAAGGCTTTTCTAAAATAAACCAAAAGCCATGAAGAAAGTAATTTTATTTTTTTTAAAAGTTAGAATATGTAGCTTTGTGAGTTAAATAAAACCGAGAGTCATCCCCTTAATTTTTATAGAGTCCTAAGAAAAGTTAGGAGATAAAACACAGTTCTTTATTGTCGTACATTAAGATATTTGAATATATTAAGTAGATAATTAGAGGTTTGATGTATGTTTCTGTTTTGATTGAGAGATGAAAACTACTTTGCTTGCCTATAATTTTTTGGGCGGGGAATAGTTATTTTTAAACGACATTGAACATTTCGTACTTATTAGTAACACAACAAAAACCCCTTTTCATAAACAAATAATATCCCATTCACTTGTTAATATATTGAATGATCTTTACAGTTCCACAAAACAAGATGGTTAGTGTGAATTTTACTAATTTTATTTTGTTTTATTGTTGTTAGTTTGTTTTTGAAGAAGCATTCTCTTAGTGTGAACTTTAATGGGTTGGAATTAATTTTAATGTGTGAATATTAATATAAGTATGAAATGTCACTGATGTTTAAAGATAACTATTTTTTGCTCGAAAATTTTCTTCATATGTTAGTAGACCGATATTGAACCTCTGACCTTCTATTTAACAAACTCAAATATATCTTATTACTTTGATCAATGCATTGGTGATAAATAATTGTTTTTTATCTCTTAGCTTTTCTTATACAAATATCTTTATCACCAATGAAAATTAAGAGGATGGCTGTTGGGTTTTTTTTTTTTTTTTTTTTTAAATCTACATATTCTGACTTAAAAAATATATATTAAAATTACTATAATAATTGAAAGACAACTTATTTATCTGTTGGATGATTAAAATAACGCCAACATATTCTTCGAATGAAATTAAACACCGTTAAACAGTGGTGAAAATTTTTATAATCTTTTTTTGTCTCCGTGAGTATAATAATAACTTGGTTAATAGAAATATTGCATGTATCAGTTAGTAGAAATATTGCATGTAAAATGTAAGATTGAAGTTCGAACCTGACTACACCTGTTTATTCACATTGAAATTCTTATTAGATTATTTGATAAAAAAAATTTGATATAAAAAAAATTACAGGCAGTTTTATTCATGTACAAAAAAGATAAGGACAAAAGGAAAATTTTAAAAACAATTTGCTATCACATCACATAATTGTGCGCTTAATGGCATCGTGCGTTTTTTAGGACATATTATGTCTTGCCATTAAGCATTTTTCTTAAACAAAACCGAGAGCCATCCCTTAATTTTTATATAGAGTCCTAATAAAAGCTAGGAGATAAAAAAACAATTCTTTATCATCAACGAATTGATCCATGCAATAAGATATTTGAATATATTAAGTAGATAATTAGAGGTTTGATGTCAGTTTACCGTGTATGAAGAAAATTTGATTAAGATATGAAAACTACTTTGCTTGTCTACAAATTTTTGGGCGGGAAACATTGGGATCATAGAGAAAACTGGCCACCAAAATTCAAAGTTTAAGCTGTTTGACACTTACAAAAAATTCAAAGTGTTTTTGACAGTTTTTACAATTTGACATCTCATGTTTCCTTGTTGTTATAAGCCATTCAGGAACTCTTCTGAATCCAAACTCTTCACCATGAATTAGTATCATATGAAATATTAAAATGAAGCTCTTGTTTGCTCAAAATGGATGCTTGGATTGGAAGTTATAAGCTTGCAAAGTCATGCACTTGATAAGGTAAAAAAAAAACTTACAAATTTTTTCTAAGTGTTGAGATTATCAACAACTTGGAGAATCAACTTTGGTCATCAACTTTAAGCATTGTAAAGATCCTTTTGACTTCAAATCATCTTACCACATTTCAATATGCCATGATATCTTTCCAAAGAGTTGTTGCTTGCAAATTTATGATACTTGAGGAAGAAGATATGATCTTGAAAAGTTGGCTCCATGAACATGAAATTTTCTATACTTAGAAAAATTTCAAAACCCTAGTCTTTGATTTTTGGAACCTTTTCTTGACTTTCTTGATTCAAAACCATGTCTTACCAAAGAGGCAAGCACAACAAGATATCTTGTATTTTATTATTTTTTTTATTAATGATGCATGAGAATATGAGGTGGGATCTTAGGTCAAAAATTGGGGTATGACACCCAATATTTTGGAGGTCCTAGGCTCGGACCCTGCTTGCCCAGGACCTCACACACCTTTTATGAGTGGATGAATGAGTAGATTTTGGGTAACTTTAAATTTACTATCTTTGTTTATTTTGTGGATACAAAGATAGAAAGAATATGTAGATTGGATTCCAAGAAAAAAAGATGAAAATTTGTTTCTTCCTTTGTGGAATATGCAGATTTTAATTACATGTCAATTCCACAACTTTAAGAATCATATATACATGGTATACTTTAATCAAACTTTTGGTAACCATGAATCTGCTTATGCATTTTTTTCCCTTCTCAGATATATGAGATAATTGGCCATGCATGATTCAGATGAATATAATAAGGAATAGGAAGTTGAAAGTTAAAAACATAATATCATACATATTCTGAAGCAGCTAGTTAAAGAACTTTGTAACTCTACAAGATTTGTCATATTCTAATCACAACACCGAATTTTGATCCTACAAAAAATGGCATCATGGTGTAGCTATTTATTTGGTTTAAAATTTTCATGAATTGTGAGAAATCTAAAACGGTGTAGAGAAAACTTTACAAGGACAACAAATGCTTTCTTTGTATTGTTTATGAAAAGTGTGTCCAGAAAGTGTAAAATAAACGTCGCCCAAAACAATAGGTAACGCTCGCATAAAAGACGCCCAAAAAACGTCCCCTATTCTTTTAGGCAACGATTTTCATAGTTCTGACAACACTTTTCAACTGTTCCTAGAGACGATAAATGTTGTAGTGTCTTATCAACTTATTATAATTATCATGGTTTATTCTAATTATCATGGTTTTCAATGATTATCGTAGGTTTCTAAAAAACTAGATTTGTTTCATGTTTTGAGAATTGGAGGAAATGTATTTTAGGGATTTAGGATTAAAACACATTACATAATACTAGTATACTTTTTAATATGTTTTAATTAATTATTTTTATTAATAAAAATATTTTGTAATATATTTTATTGAAATTAAAATAAAGAATAATTTCATTGGAAATTTTGTGTCCCCGTGGCATCCGCCACATCACAAGTGAATTGGGCACATCACCAAAATTGAACTAAAGTGGTGATGGGGGGACCAAAATTGCAAAACAAAAAACGAAAATATGAGGAGCAAAAAGTGGAATTTTAAAATAAGAGGACCAAAACATAAAAAAAACTAAAAATAGCAGGACTAAAACTACATTATTTAAACCTAAATTAAATTAAGTTTACCGACCAGAATATACATGAATGTCCCTACCAATTAAATTAAATTCGCCGACCGAAATATACATGCGATGTTTTTTATTAGTAGAAGTAATTTTATGAAACTTACGGACCAAATGGAGCTTAACAAAAAAAATCTAACTTATGTTATAATACAATCCTAAATGAGACTAAAGTTCTATCAAACTTGACCACACATTATAATAAGTATATCGGAGAAAAATAATTCAAAATTTGATTTTCAAATCGAAATTTTTACTACTTTTATCTTTTGAAATTTCAAAAATTTATATTTAATTCTTTTCATTTTAAACAATTATAAAGTTTTATGCAAAAACTTTGTTATACTACTAGTTTTTAACCCGTGCTGTCGCACGGCCCATTAGATTTTTTTTTTTAACAATGGTCCATTATAGATTTAAAAAATAGTTGATGATTTTTATTCTCTAGCCCAAAAGCACAACAAACCAACACTAATAAATATGTCTACCAAATACACTCAAGAGAATGGCTATAAATTCCATAGATAGGACATGAAACCGATATCTCATAAACACCACAGTCTTGAAAAAAACAAAACACCCACTATTTTCCTCTGCATCAACTTCATTTTCAACAATGTCATCCTCTTCAAACAACTTTAATAACATGACTCCATTAACATTTTCATCTGAACCAAACCCAAAAATACCAATAAAAAACTATAGCCACACAATCAAAAGAGAAATAGCACCATTCTCCACAGATATTATTCACAAAAGAGTGGTAACAATTGAACCGCAAGTCCAAGGAGACTACTTGTTCAACCACTTAAATACATGCATCCTATTCCAACAGATAGAGATTTCATTCATTCCTCCTAGCATATACAAACTTCACAGCATATGTTGACATGCTATTCTTTGTATTTCTTTTTTCACATTGGAAGCAAGAGTCATATGGAGCTGGACTGCTATTTTCATATTTATTAGCAACTTTGTTTGAATAAGTCACCTGCATAAAAATAAAGAAGTTATACAAGCACCATCCACTATTAAATTCAATCCAACCAGACAAACATATACAGTTAAAAAGGAGATATTTTTTCTCATTTCTCCATCAACAAACTGGGTAGAAACAATCAGAACAACTTCTTCATTAGTAGTTTCTTACAAAAGATAATTGGGTCATGAGTCATACAAGTGATGAGAGTAGCAAAAGTCGAAAATGAACAATCTTCATGTATTTTGAGGTACACATATCACAGAGATCAAAACTTGATAAAGACTCCAAATGTAATTATGTAGATATATTATGAAATTATGAAATTAAATACATCTGAACATAAAAAAATGAGAGAAAACACAAAAAAAATAAAATATAAATCACAAAAAAGAGAATGAAGAAAAAGACCAACCTTGTTCTTGCAACAAAAATCATCATGTAGCAATCTGCTCCTCCATAATATCCATACTAAAGACCACATGCGTCATGCCTGGAATCACCAAGTTCATGGACAAAATATTAGGATTACACTCACGATAAAGAGGAAGCTAGCGCCCAGATGGAAAAAGTACATCTTATGCCCTTCCAAAAAACGTTCATTTTAAAAAAATAACAAAAGAAAATGAGAACATATCCTAATAAAAGTATCATCAACGAAGAAGCTAAAATCTCAACACTTTAAACACTAACAGAGAAAGAGGCGAACTGAAGTAGTGTAAAAAATGAGCAAATGACAAATAAAACAAAACCACTTATCTCAACACTTTAAACGCTAACAGAGAAAGAAACAATCATTATTTCATGAATTTTGATATGCAAGAAAAACCCAAAATATGTATTTATAAGGATGTTACATCTCAAGTCAAGTGAAGAAATGCAAAACCGAAACATCAAAAACCTTTTATTTCTATTTTTCCAATCAGATCCACTGACGAAACATAAAAAATGAACCTTTGATTTCATGTGGTTGCACAAATTCACTATTGCTCAGTTTCAACAAAATCATAAACAAATAAAAGAAGAAACAAGCAATTCAACTAAGTATCGTTACAGATATGTGAAATGTGACAAATACCAAAACATACCTCATGCGAAACAAAACTTCAGGGAAATCCAAAGCGCAATTCAAAGCTGGCACAAGCTACATCACAGATCCAAAGAGAAGGGAAGTTCATATTTAACTTAATCCAATAAAAACTTTTGACACATAGTACATTAAAAGTCACAACAAATCAGTTTCTACTATCAAAATAATTCTAAGGAAGCAGACAAAACAACCTTCTAGGAACACCATTTGAAACTTTGCCTAGTATTATATAAGATATCGCAGTCCACAACACTACCTTCACTGGAACAGTCACATTTCATATGAAATTTTGACATGAGATATAACCTACAAATTAGATCATGAAAATTATAACACCCCATGTCAATTTATCTAGAATATCGATAAGAGTGTACATAATTGAATCGGGAAACATTAAATTTTCATTACATATTGTCCGAATACATAAATAGGATTACAAAATCCAAGAGATTAATACTAAATTGAGCTAACAACTGAAAACATAAAGAAACTAAATCTTATACAAATATAAGATAACATGACGTCAGCTCAACTAGCATAATCCAAGTATCTGAACTCCATGCTTGTAGACCATGATATCTTGATCAACCTGTTTATCTGAAATCAAATAAGTGGGGGATGAGACAGTCACTTCGTCTCAGTGGATTCCTACTACCCAATTACTATTGGTGTCTACACCGGGGCAACTGACGAACTAATAGTTCTCTGATCCTGATAGTCAATCTCTAAACATGATTTACACAACATAATTTCATAACATAATACATAAAGGTGTAACACAAATTATATATCTTGTTCGTTTTATTCATAACAAAGACACTCTGAGGTGAGCCGGTCTCAGAGGCCTGACATGTCCGTCTGCGATAATAATGTACATCGACACGGCTGAAGCTCACAATCATAACATGATTGGATTCTAACGAATCCCATAACGTGGTCCATAAGTAACCACCATAATTGATTGACTTTCTTAAACTTAACTTAATAATCCTGATTATTATCCTGCCCATGAATTCCCTCCCGGGTTAATACTAACTTGTCCTGGTTATCATGTACCTAACGTGTAATTAACATTCTAATTATTTAATGTACTTATAGGATCCACAAAAAAATATCTAAAAGAGCCAGGGATCTAAAAAGAGTGAAAGCATATGCATTTTAAAAGATTCTGCAGGATACTGATCTGCTATTCTCACTTAGAGAGGATACCAATTCAGCATTCTGTTTTGTGTAAACTATGCATAAATTCGCCTACAATCCCTCTTTCTAATAGCTGTGCACACCATAATGGATTAAATGATTAAAATGGAGAAGAACTTTGGGATTAAGCTCCTCTCATACACTAATTCACCCTAAATCCTAATGTTATCATGCAAATCATAATTTACGGGAAGTAACTTAACTTTCTTTCTAAACTAATATTGTCATGAATATATTTTGGGCAACTAAGGTACTAACTAATCATAAAGGTTGAGCTTCTAAGGGAACCCACCTGAAATCGACGCTCGAACAGTACCACCGACATTTCCGAAACTCGTCGAAAAGCGAAATTTGCAACGAAACTACTCCAAACTCGTGTGCAGATTTTTCTGCATAATACCAGCATCAGAGTTCCAACTTCAAAAATACCTACTGGTCACAATTCTGGTCCATAAATTATGAAACCGGGACCATAACGACCGTATTTGAGTCAGCTTTCCATAGCAATCAGAATAAATCCAAACGGAGTTACAGAGAGAAATAATTTACCGTTTGAGTGCAGCCCAATCCCAAACACTTTCTGCATGAATTCAGTGTTGAAACTCCAAGCTTCAAGCTTTTCCCCAACTTCTCTATCTCCATGAACTTCTTATTTTTGCCACTAAGTTCTCAACTTCCAATTTGACCCCTTTTACTCAAACCTCTGAATCTTTGAGGTTTTAATCAATACTTTGTTCCTACTCAATCAACACAACACCAATGATCAATAAAACCCATACATGCAGCTTCAATCAAGAGGGGTATGGAAGGTGAATTTTCTCATGAAAGAGTTGTCGTGAGTTTGAGAAAGGAGATGAGTGAAAGATTCAAGTTCTTACCTTGCTCTAATTGACCCAAGAAACTAATGAGTGGATTGCATGCAAGAATCTTCCATGTTTGATTGTTGAATAAATGGAAAGGTAGAGATGAGGGTGGGAGGCGTGAGAGAGGGTGAGGGAGTCTTTGTTTCCTGGCTGCTCTTTCAGCAAATGAAAAATGAAATTGAAGAGATATGGCTTTGGTCATGTGGTTCATAATCAAAGTGTGGGTCCCGCTTTGATTCTTTCTTAGCATTTGTTTAATAACATGTAGACCACAAATCATGGTGTGTGTGATAGCTTCTACTCACTTATTCCAATTAGTCTCTAATAATTATCTCTAATTAATATTCTACTATTAATTAAAGTTGGGATGTTACAATCTATCCCCCTTAAAAGAATTTCGTCCGCGAAATTCAAGAACTTCTTCACTGCGTTGGCGTTCACTTATGATACTTTCGGAAATTCTACTCGTTTATTCCATGACGTTGAACTCATAATCTTAGCCCATAATGCAACTTTTAGGTACACACTCATCTTATATTAGCTGCCTCTGTTACTTTTCCTCAACTTTAACGCTCACAGCGCAACCTTCCTTCTTTTGCACTTTTCAATTCAATGCCGGAGCATACTTAATCTAACTAGTTCACCGCGTCAAACTTCTCAAGTGAACCGTTTTACCTTCACAATCTTTGCTCTCAAGGGTATTCTATACTAACAATATCAGGTCCAAACATGAATATTTGCGTAACTTACTCGTTATACGATCTTTAATCATTTTATGGTTCCCCACTTTCAATTCCTTCGAATAGGGATTTCCTCTCTCAAAGAGTTGTTGACCTACAAGTCAATCTGCCGACTACATTCTCAACCACTCCCCGGCTACGCACTCTGATTCGACTACTTACTGTCATTCTCTATACACATCATTACATTCTTAGTTGTAACTTCTTAGACACTGTTTCACATCATCTCATCTTATCCGATGTTATTTCTTCTATTAATACTTCTCGTACCGTAGACATCACAAGTAGCACTTGCATCGCTTAGTGACGTTAGGCACACCATCATATACATAATACTTTACCGCCATCTAACGTGTCTGCAACACTTCACTTCTTATCACTTCACCGACCTCAGCTACATTCAGTCCTCTCTAGTATTTACTTCCCTTATTGCTCCTGCCAATTACTCTATTACTTAAAAAAACTTTCATTGGGTCGGTATTTGGCCTGGTTGGGGTACACACAAAACATAAGACACTGGCTGATGTGAACAAGTTATCTTAAGGGTTCAAGTTTTGAATTTTCATACCGACTATTCAAAAAATTTCCTTGTGAAATAGCTTATGATTCTGTTAATCTCATCGGCATCTCTTAATACTATCCCTTCTGATACAATTTCTTAACACCATCAAGGTAAGGTTTGGGTTTTGACATAATTGTCGGATGCGGTTTTGCAGTAGAGACTGGACTGAAATAAACTGATTGTTAAGGAAAGGTCAAACACAATTGTCTTGGGTTACAGATGGTGATACTACTACTAATTAAGTTTCCAAACTCTGAGTTGCTTGATGATGTTAACTAATCAGTCACAAGGATAGTTGATAGAGTTCAAAAGATTATTGATTGTCCTCGGCTAATCATTTGTGAACTTACGTTGGTCTAATCCTAGTTACTGCGAATGGAACTAAAGGGTTTGTATCATTAATACTAATCTTAATATCACTTCTTATGTCTCTGGATGGTTTTGGATTTTATCTGAAACGAATTTGATAAGGCCTTAAAAGAAAGATAAACTGAATTGGTTGAATTAACGTCTCAAACGTGCGAGATGTCTTACGATGTTGTTTAATTTCATAGGCTAACAAGACATACTAGATAGGTTCACTCAACTTTAGACCACTGCAGGATGTTAACTTACAGGTCAACTAGAATAGCTGATAATTCTAAAAGGAACATAACACATTACTCTTAACAAACTTACCTGAATCCGAACTGATTACTAACAACAAAGTTGGAAAGCTTAAGACATTTCGTCAGATTTACATAAGGATAACACTCTATCCGTGAATCCAATTCACTGATATTAAGGAATTATAAAGGTTCGCAAATTAATTGAATTATTATACTAAATGTAATTGATAGGTTCCAAACACCAAAATAATTTATCTCTTATCATGATTAGATAGGCTCGGGGAACTTAATGTTCATAACTTAATAAGGTTTATTGCTTATGGATCATGCATCGCATCGATTCGATAAATTTAGCTGAATTAAAGTTCAGGTGAAAGGGTAGCTAACTGAAGATCATAATTCTATTGCAGTACGTTCATACTTCATGATTTCTCTTAACTGACTAATCTCTGGAACTGGAACAGACTTGATTCTCATTATGACTCAGCTGATAATTTCTCACAAAAGGTTTAACCGAGTATGTTGGGTTATTAGTTGAGAGGTTTGAATACGGAAAATTTTTCGGCGACTTCTTGATGCTAGTACAAAACTGCATTACTCGTTCTTGAATCAATGATAATGACACTTAATAGGCCGACTTAGGTAACTGATAGTATTAGAATTAATTCCAGTCATTACTCAAACAAAACTTGGCTGATACGGGTCTGACTAGGATACTAGTTACGAACTGAAAGGCTGAACTTATCTTGTCGGGGCATGTAATGTTCTCATAATTCCATCATATGTATTTATGCGCCCATCAGACTTACAACAATTTTCCAATATTTTTGTACTTCAATACTCGGTCTCGGTTCCACTCCGGTCAAAACTTACTTTCATACCGGGTTTCCATAATTCCCCATATCTTTAAACCTGCTACCGTCAGTTGAGTGCGTCCGGTTCGTGCATGTCTTGATATGCCTATTACTACTGGTATTACGCCATGTACTATTCTCAATTCTGCTTGCCACTTGTTGGCGTTACTCAACTTATTCTTGTGGCGTCGACTGCTGCAGTTCCGATATCCACTTCCAACGGTCTCCGTTCATACTTCCATCTGAGTATGCGCTTCTACTTCTTTCTTACTACTTGACCTCCTTGGTCCACTTCGGTTCTCAACCGTAATACCCTGCCTACCATACACGATACTGAGTTGATCGGGCTCAGCACGCGATGATTTCAGCGTAAACAGTCTAGACTCCAAAGGGTCCGTACTACTTTGGATTGAATTTTAATGATCCGCGGCAAGGTCTGATACTGAATCGACCTGCTCTGATACCAATTATAACACCCCATGTCAATTTATCTAGAATATCGATAAGAGTGTACATAATTGAATCGGGAAACATTAAATTTTCATTACATATTGTCCGAATACATAAATAGGATTACAAAATCCAAGAGATTAATACTAAATTGAGCTAACAACTGAAAACATAAAGAAACTAAATCTTATACAAATATAAGATAACATGACGTCAGCTCAACTAGCATAATCCAAGTATCTGAACTCCATGCTTGTAGACCATGATATCTTGATCAACCTGTTTATCTGAAATCAAATAAGTGGGGGATGAGACAGTCACTTCGTCTCAGTGGATTCCTACTACCCAATTACTATTGGTGTCTACACCGGGGCAACTGACGAACTAATAGTTCTCTGATCCTGATAGTCAATCTCTAAACATGATTTACACAACATAATTTCATAACATAATACATAAAGGTGTAACACAAATTATATATCTTGTTCGTTTTATTCATAACAAAGACACTCTGAGGTGAGCCGGTCTCAGAGGCCTGACATGTCCGTCTGCGATAATAATGTACATCGACACGGCTGAAGCTCACAATCATAACATGATTGGATTCTAACGAATCCCATAACGTGGTCCATAAGTAACCACCATAATTGATTGACTTTCTTAAACTTAACTTAATAATCCTGATTATTATCCTGCCCATGAATTCCCTCCCGGGTTAATACTAACTTGTCCTGGTTATCATGTACCTAACGTGTAATTAACATTCTAATTATTTAATGTACTTATAGGATCCACAAAAAAATATCTAAAAGAGCCAGGGATCTAAAAAGAGTGAAAGCATATGCATTTTAAAAGATTCTGCAGGATACTGATCTGCTATTCTCACTTAGAGAGGATACCAATTCAGCATTCTGTTTTGTGTAAACTATGCATAAATTCGCCTACAATCCCTCTTTCTAATAGCTGTGCACACCATAATGGATTAAATGATTAAAATGGAGAAGAACTTTGGGATTAAGCTCCTCTCATACACTAATTCACCCTAAATCCTAATGTTATCATGCAAATCATAATTTACGGGAAGTAACTTAACTTTCTTTCTAAACTAATATTGTCATGAATATATTTTGGGCAACTAAGGTACTAACTAATCATAAAGGTTGAGCTTCTAAGGGAACCCACCTGAAATCGACGCTCGAACAGTACCACCGACATTTCCGAAACTCGTCGAAAAGCGAAATTTGCAACGAAACTACTCCAAACTCGTGTGCAGATTTTTCTGCATAATACCAGCATCAGAGTTCCAACTTCAAAAATACCTACTGGTCACAATTCTGGTCCATAAATTATGAAACCGGGACCATAACGACCGTATTTGAGTCAGCTTTCCATAGCAATCAGAATAAATCCAAACGGAGTTACAGAGAGAAATAATTTACCGTTTGAGTGCAGCCCAATCCCAAACACTTTCTGCATGAATTCAGTGTTGAAACTCCAAGCTTCAAGCTTTTCCCCAACTTCTCTATCTCCATGAACTTCTTATTTTTGCCACTAAGTTCTCAACTTCCAATTTGACCCCTTTTACTCAAACCTCTGAATCTTTGAGGTTTTAATCAATACTTTGTTCCTACTCAATCAACACAACACCAATGATCAATAAAACCCATACATGCAGCTTCAATCAAGAGGGGTATGGAAGGTGAATTTTCTCATGAAAGAGTTGTCGTGAGTTTGAGAAAGGAGATGAGTGAAAGATTCAAGTTCTTACCTTGCTCTAATTGACCCAAGAAACTAATGAGTGGATTGCATGCAAGAATCTTCCATGTTTGATTGTTGAATAAATGGAAAGGTAGAGATGAGGGTGGGAGGCGTGAGAGAGGGTGAGGGAGTCTTTGTTTCCTGGCTGCTCTTTCAGCAAATGAAAAATGAAATTGAAGAGATATGGCTTTGGTCATGTGGTTCATAATCAAAGTGTGGGTCCCGCTTTGATTCTTTCTTAGCATTTGTTTAATAACATGTAGACCACAAATCATGGTGTGTGTGATAGCTTCTACTCACTTATTCCAATTAGTCTCTAATAATTATCTCTAATTAATATTCTACTATTAATTAAAGTTGGGATGTTACAAAAATTGATCAAGCAAAGATGGTAGGCAATAAAAGTTCAAGTTACAACATCCTAGTCAAAGTGAAACATAGACATGTATGTACACATAAATAAATATAAAGTAGATGATCCGCTGACCCCTGCAAATTGCTACATGAGATGTAATCAAGATAAAAGACTACAATCTAAAGAAAGAGCACAGTAACTGTAACTTCAACTATAGTTACTACACAAATTCATTATAAAAGCAGTTAAAGCTTCCGCTTTTTGGCTTGGTCATCCTTAGTTTAACCCATTCAATCTGTCATGTAACTGCAAGAGTGCAGATAATTAATTGAAGTGATAATAGGGAAACCGGTCACATCTTCTACACAAAAAAAGTAATAATAATTGTAAAATGATAAACTAATGACTAATCATTAGATTACATTACAGAAGAGCACCAACAAACAACAATAACACGATTCAAATTTGAACACATGTTGATATGAAATCTATTTTTAGCTATTAACCTTGGCCACTTAAAACATTGGTTCATGAGTTCATCACTCTATCACACGATTCACACATAAGCTTTACTTAAAGTAAAATAGATAAGTAAAAAAAGAGAAGGAGAACCTGATTTTGCTTAGAAAGTTCCTGTTTTTTTTTTCCTTTCTTCACATTATCAGGAAACAAAAGAGAGTGGATCAACAAAGATTTACCATGTAGTTCCTGTCGGTGGTTGACTCAGTGAGAAATATTCTTGTAACACCCCCTTTTCAGAGACTGAAAAGAAGAGCGTCACAGTTCTCTACCCAAATTTAAATGCTTAAATACAAGCAAATAAAATTATGCTGGTTTATTTTTCTTAAAAAGAAAGTAATAAGTGAGAAATGTACTCTAATATATGAGTATTATTTTTTTGTTTCTTTAAGTAATTTCAAAATACACTTTATTTAAATCGAAGGTAAGCCCCTAAATAATATGCATCACTTATATCAAACAATCATCAAGTAATTTTGCTCAAAGAATTTTCAAATATAAAACATTTCCATTTCACATAAGTGTCTTACAATTTTTCAATATGAAATAATAAAAGATAAATTCCTACAAAAGACTCTAACCCACAAACAATCATGAGCTGGTCAAACACTAAAGATGCATGTCATCTAGAGAGTACCCCAATGACGTCATCAATACATATCAAAGAGATCTTTCTCTTCGGAATGCAAAAATAAAACTAGACCACCAATCAGATACCTCACGTTCATTATTTTAATGTCTCTCACAATGCCATTTTCCTTTCCTCAATGAACTTCAACTTGAGGTCTTAATATCCTGCACTAACTATTGTAAGGGGTGAATCACTCGTACACAAGTTACCATCGTGATGATGTCACAAGGCTACAGATAATATTATACAAGTATATACATTTATTTAACTAGTATATATACATACCTGAGTATCTAATTATGTATTTACATCAAATAGAATCAAGTAGTCAAATAGTCACGTATAGTCAAATAGTCACAAAAATATGAATTGCACAAAACATTATATCAATATCACAATTCAACAATTAGTCAAAAACAAAGATAATCAAATATATCCAATATATCAAATATATCAAACATCGAAATTTAATCATT
The DNA here is from genome assembly GCF_020283565.1 of Trifolium pratense. Classification (NCBI taxonomy): domain Eukaryota; kingdom Viridiplantae; phylum Streptophyta; class Magnoliopsida; order Fabales; family Fabaceae; genus Trifolium; species Trifolium pratense. Next base: position 31,493,696 of record NC_060061.1, on the reverse strand, counting down.
TAAAATGTATATAAAATCCAATCATAATTCTTCACTCAAAGTTAGTCTTCTAATTAACTTGGTTAGTATTATCTTTATTCAACCTACTCCATGGAGACCTCTATTATGAGCGTAAGGCCGTTTCAACTGCCATAACATGGTCGTTTGCAAATCAACATATATCAAATATGTCTCAACCATTCTGGCCCGAGCGCTACACCTTATTATAGATAGTCCTGCACAGTCAGGTTTCACCACGTCGGGTTATATGATTTCCTCCAGTCAGAGTGGCTATCTCTGACTATTGGTAGGAGTTCAAAACGCCGGTGATCCCCATTAGGTCTTGAGGCGACCACGCCGAACCTATCCTCAGTCTTACATACATTATAGTACTGTAAGAAACACCCTGTTTTGCTCTTCACCTATCAAAGGTGATTAATTATTTAACTCTTCAACTTAATTTGTCTTTGTCAATATCTAACTTAGACATATTAATCCTCAAAACTCACCATACAACTTATGAGATCACCTCAAACTTTCACCATAAACACTCAAGCACATGAACATTTTAAAATCATATATTGCAGAGGATTTATTCACGCATATATTCAAACTAAAATCAATCACTCATCATTTAACATTTTGCATATACCTTAATGAATATAAATTACTATATAAAGTACACAACACCCCTAGTTATAACTAATAATATATATACAAGTAACACATTTCTTGTGCTCATCGAAACTTATTATTAGCGATTCCCCTTACCTCGAAGCTTTCCAAATTAGCTTCAGCGATCACCTTCTTCTATGATACCTATTCACTTATAGAAACAAGTGTCTCTTAACTAACTATAATTGTAATTACAAGTCTAACATCATTAAAGTGTTAAAGTAAATTATTCAAGAACAAGAAGCCGACATTGTAATATTAACAAGAACAATATTGCATGACAAGAAAATCGCATGGCATTTCTAATCATGTATATGGCTTCAGATCATTTAAACAAACACTTTCCACCCATCATAATACTAATCTAAATGTTTAGAAGGATATGGTGCTGTTACCATGTTTTCGATTTCTATCTTTGATTTTATTTTATTTCTAAACAATTAAGTAAATGAATGTTGTTTAGTTAAAACTTAGGGAATTATTATAGAGTAGTGACCGAGCCCAATATCAAAACAAAGCCAAATAAAGATAAACAACCAGTAACTAACTAGTATATTGAATAAGTACACCCTGTTTTTGAAAGAAAATGACTTTTAGCTTCATTGATTTAATTGTCTAAGCTAAAAACTGCTAGAAATAGAACACTAATGACATAACCAACATGTGAATAAGTGACATGAATGTTTTAGAAGTTTTAGAAAGAAGGAACAAAAGAACCTAAACTTGAAAGTTATTGAAATTAAAGTAATAGAAAGTTTTAAAGTGAATGAAAAAGACTAATTTTTTAAAAGGACAAACAAACAAAATAAAAGAATTTAAGAAGAAGGAAGAGTTTCGGACCTTAACATTCCTGCCTTCTTTTGAGAGTGATAGTTGTGTGGGTTTGATAAAAGGTTAATGTTCTATTTATAGGTTCATGCTTCTACCTCTCCATGGTAAATATTAGATCCACGTTTTCACTTTCATTTTGTGAGGAACAAAGGGGCCACATTGATTTCATAGGTGTAGTTCTTATCATAAAATTAAATGCATGCTTATCTCTTAATTACTCTTATTTTAATCGTTCATTTTATTTTATTTTTCATTTTTATTTTTAATAGAAATGATAAAATTAAGGACATTATCCAAACTTACATATTTTTGTGATCTCAAAAATATTTTTCTTAAATTCATAGTCTAGAGAAAATATTAATTAGCAGCCTACACAAGATAAATATACTATCAAAGCACACATAAAATAATTCGGGAATAAACTATTTATTTCCGACATATTTTTATAAACTATTTATTTTTAACGGTGTATACTTTTACACTCTCAGTTCTAAAATTTCAACCATAGCTTACATTAAATTAATAGATTAGATCTGTAGGTTTTCTTTATCTAAAGTTCATTTCCAAGAAAATAATTATTTAAACATTCTCACACTTTAGACACGTAACTAGGACTAACATGATATTGTATACTATTGTGAAAATATAACTAAATCATCAAATTTATTTTATAAAAATACTTAAATTAATAATATAAAGAAAATATTTGTTTATAAAATTTGGGGTGTTACATTACTACCCCTCTTAAAAAAATTTCGTCCTCGAAATTTGTATGAAAGAAATTTATGACAACTATCTTATAGTTAGAGAAATTTAGTTACTTCAAATTATATAATTAAGAGCGTATGTACATAATCTCCTTACCCAAAAATAATAATAATAAAGATAGATACTTCTCTAAGAATTCATTTGATAATTATAATAGACTTAACTTTTAATATATCATGTTCCTTTGATTTTCTATAGCCTTGCTAGAGTTACAATCAAAACTTAAAAATTTTCTTTTATACACATTTAAAATCTAAACTTACCCCAAAAAGATCCAACTTCAAGTACGACCATACCTACCTAGTAAACTTATCATAAAAAATTTGACTTCACTATTTCTAGTCTACTATTAATAATCTTTAAAAAATCATTTATCTTAACACTAAAATCATATTACCATTACCTTTCTTGACATTGAATATCAGCGACCATAGTACTATTTATTATTCTTAGCATTAGATATAGGTCCTTCAAACCTAATACATATATTGTAATCAAAACTTAACTATAACTATTGTCTATACTACTTATAAAATTCATTCTCATAAGTTCAATTTCCATAATTAATTTTGGGTTCATATTTATCCGCGCAAAATATCTATTCATATCTTATCCTAACTACGTTTCTAAGTCTTGCAATTTTCTAATCTACAAATAAAATTCCTAATCCAATCACTATACTTTAAACTTTCTTATCTTTGTTATATAAAGCTAAAGTTTCAAACTTAGATGCCACACAAGTTCATTCTACACTTGCAAAATTAATCACAATTCTATGTATTGAAAATTTCTAATATCTAAATCAAAATTCATAATCCGATCAATATTTTTCAGTCTCCAACTTTTTTTTTTCTTCCTAAACTCGGTATATAATCTAAGAATCGATAAATCCAAAAAATCAATCTTACTTACACTAGTAGAAATCCAACTCAAGGTGGGACAATTTATGTATAGGCTAATATGTTTTTTTTTCTATATACCACACAAACTGTTTCTATACCATTAAAATTATATCAAAAGATTAGTCATGCTTATACTATAATTCTATCTTGGTAGAAACTAAAGTTTCATCCAAAACTAAAATAAAGATTCTTCTTCTAAGAAGTTCATAGGATTAATATATACCTACTATATATTCTCCACTATTCCAAAGTGAACCACTCAACTTAAACCACAACACCATTTCGATATTAAAACCTCCACTTATATTGTTTCACTCTCCTCAAAACTTATTATTTACTAATTCATTACTTGAAGCTCAAGTCTTCATACTTACTTAGATATCATCCCTTAACCATACTATCCAATAGAAATTCTTTTGTCAACTATAGTTCTTACAACTAACCCTAAATCTACTCACTTTTTCTTTTCTAAAAAAATAAAATCTACTCATACTTTTTCTTTTGAAAGATAATCTATTTATATTTGCAGCAAGTGTGTGCTATATTTTCCAACTAAAAGTATTCAATCATATTCTTAATAACTAAAATTAAACTTTCTAAAATAAACCACAATCAAATACCTCAAACTCATGGTAAAATATATTTTATTTTCACTTATCAAAATAATCATATTTCATCAATTCTAAAATTTACTCTAATAGTCTTGTATTGGTTCATTCTATAGAACTAGTTTGTTTCACATAACTTACTCCAAAGTAAAATTGATCATAGACACACTCTTCCAATTTTAACATAATTAACTTTAACTATGAGTCTTAATTTATTTATTTTCTTAAAATTTTGAAACAACACAATTTTATTTATAATAATTCCTACATAACTACAATAAGTGCCTATAATAGGGGAAACACAACAAGAAACAAAAATTGTGCAAGTATAGCATGACAAACAAAACATAGCAAAACCAATACACCATACTAGAAACCAAAACAATCAATTTGTACTTACCTAACCACAAAAATGCAGCAACGCGGCAGTTAGCCTAATAACTAAAAAAAAAAAAACATAAGGAATCCTATACCATCAAAACAAAGACTAGCAAAGCAAAATCTCATGTCCCTAAAATTTTACCTTAACAAACTATTACTTAAATTTCTTTAGGATTTACTATGATTTTTTTTTTCTTATCGTAATACCATTTCTAAAAATTGGCATCCGCGCTAAAGTCTACTAAATTCCATGCTCACATATTATTCAACTAGCCATAAGCTAACACAATGTTACATATTCCTGAACTACATAATTACCTACATATATGACCATTGATTCTCTTAGTGAAGTAAAATTTCAATCAATAAGATTCTCAAACAAGCAAGACTTAATTACTTTACTCTAAGTCTATCATAACATTATCATAATTATTAGTCATATAAAACTAATGTTTCCCTAAACATTCTAAGATATTTCTATGATTCTCTATTATTACTCATTCTCTATGAACTAGTTATGCATATAAAATCATGAGATTTCATTATTATCTATTTATCTATACTAGTCAACCAACTATATTCTCAATAATTTAAAGTATATAAATCTTTCAATGTAGTTCCTTAGTCTAGTTAGAAAAAGAAAATTGACTAACCATTAGGAGTTCTAATCATTCCGACATATATCCATGTTGTCATCATCTGCACTAAAATGACTCACAAAATTTCCATTACGATTAGACCATCCTTATACCCCATATACAAACTTAGAATGAAAACACTTTTATCTTAACTACAATTAATCCAACAAGTTCGAACATAGATCACACCACAAAAGCAAACAAAGATCACATAACAAAAGCAAACATAGATGACACAACAAAAGCATAATGAACCTATTCCCCAAAGACTCCCGAAAGACTCGACCAGCTCTGATACCACTAATTGTAACACCCCCTTTTCAGAGACTGAAAAGAAGAGCGTCACAGTTCTCTACCCAAATTTAAATGCTTAAATACAAGCAAATAAAATTATGCTGGTTTATTTTTCTTAAAAAGAAAGTAATAAGTGAGAAATGTACTCTAATATATGAGTATTATTTTTTTGTTTCTTTAAGTAATTTCAAAATACACTTTATTTAAATCGAAGGTAAGCCCCTAAATAATATGCATCACTTATATCAAACAATCATCAAGTAATTTTGCTCAAAGAATTTTCAAATATAAAACATTTCCATTTCACATAAGTGTCTTACAATTTTTCAATATGAAATAATAAAAGATAAATTCCTACAAAAGACTCTAACCCACAAACAATCATGAGCTGGTCAAACACTAAAGATGCATGTCATCTAGAGAGTACCCCAATGACGTCATCAATACATATCAAAGAGATCTTTCTCTTCGGAATGCAAAAATAAAACTAGACCACCAATCAGATACCTCACGTTCATTATTTTAATGTCTCTCACAATGCCATTTTCCTTTCCTCAATGAACTTCAACTTGAGGTCTTAATATCCTGCACTAACTATTGTAAGGGGTGAATCACTCGTACACAAGTTACCATCGTGATGATGTCACAAGGCTACAGATAATATTATACAAGTATATACATTTATTTAACTAGTATATATACATACCTGAGTATCTAATCATGTATTTACATCAAATAGAATCAAGTAGTCAAATAGTCACGTATAGTCAAATAGTCACAAAAATATGAATTGCACAAAACATTATATCAATATCACAATTCAACAATTAGTCAAAAACAAAGATAATCAAATATATCCAATATATCAAATATATCAAACATCGAAATTTAATCATTTAAAATGTATATAAAATCCAATCATAATTCTTCACTCAAAGTTAGTCTTCTAACTTGGTTAGTATTATCTTTATTCAACCTACTCCATGGAGACCTCTATTATGAGCGTAAGGCCGTTTCAACTGCCATAACATGGTCGTTTGCAAATCAACATATATCAAATATGTCTCAACCATTCTGGCCCGAGCGCTACACCTTATTATAGATAGTCCTGCACAGTCAGGTTTCACCACGTCGGGTTATATGATTTCCTCCAGTCAGAGTGGCTATCTCTGACTATTGGTAGGAGTTCAAAACGCCGGTGATCCCCATTAGGTCTTGAGGCGACCACGCCGAACCTATCCTCAGTCTTACATACATTATAGTACTGTAAGAAACACCCTGTTTTGCTCTTCACCTATCAAAGGTGATTAATTATTTAACTCTTCAACTTAATTTGTCTTTGTCAATATCTAACTTAGACATATTAATCCTCAAAACTCACCATACAACTTATGAGATCACCTCAAACTTTCACCATAAACACTCAAGCACATGAACATTTTAAAATCATATATTGCAGAGGATTTATTCACGCATATATTCAAACTAAAATCAATCACTCATCATTTAACATTTTGCATATACCTTAATGAATATAAATTACTATATAAAGTACACAACACCCCTAGTTATAACTAATAATATATATACAAGTAACACATTTCTTGTGCTCATCGAAACTTATTATTAGCGATTCCCCTTACCTCGAAGCTTTCCAAATTAGCTTCAGCGATCACCTTCTTCTATGATACCTATTCACTTATAGAAACAAGTGTCTCTTAACTAACTATAATTGTAATTACAAGTCTAACATCATTAAAGTGTTAAAGTAAATTATTCAAGAACAAGAAGCCGACATTGTAATATTAACAAGAACAATATTGCATGACAAGAAAATCGCATGGCATTTCTAATCATGTATATGGCTTCAGATCATTTAAACAAACACTTTCCACCCATCATAATACTAATCTAAATGTTTAGAAGGATATGGTGCTGTTACCATGTTTTCGATTTCTATCTTTGATTTTATTTTATTTCTAAACAATTAAGTAAATGAATGTTGTTTAGTTAAAACTTAGGGAATTATTATAGAGTAGTGACCGAGCCCAATATCAAAACAAAGCCAAATAAAGATAAACAACCAGTAACTAACTAGTATATTGAATAAGTACACCCTGTTTTTGAAAGAAAATGACTTTTAGCTTCATTGATTTAATTGTCTAAGCTAAAAACTGCTAGAAATAGAACACTAATGACATAACCAACATGTGAATAAGTGACATGAATGTTTTAGAAGTTTTAGAAAGAAGGAACAAAAGAACCTAAACTTGAAAGTTATTGAAATTAAAGTAATAGAAAGTTTTAAAGTGAATGAAAAAGACTAATTTTTTAAAAGGACAAACAAACAAAATAAAAGAATTTAAGAAGAAGGAAGAGTTTCGGACCTTAACATTCCTGCCTTCTTTTGAGAGTGATAGTTGTGTGGGTTTGATAAAAGGTTAATGTTCTATTTATAGGTTCATGCTTCTACCTCTCCATGGTAAATATTAGATCCACGTTTTCACTTTCATTTTGTGAGGAACAAAGGGGCCACATTGATTTCATAGGTGTAGTTCTTATCATAAAATTAAATGCATGCTTATCTCTTAATTACTCTTATTTTAATCGTTCATTTTATTTTATTTTTCATTTTTATTTTTAATAGAAATGATAAAATTAAGGACATTATCCAAACTTACATATTTTTGTGATCTCAAAAATATTTTTCTTAAATTCATAGTCTAGAGAAAATATTAATTAGCAGCCTACACAAGATAAATATACTATCAAAGCACACATAAAATAATTCGGGAATAAACTATTTATTTCCGACATATTTTTATAAACTATTTATTTTTAACGGTGTATACTTTTACACTCTCAGTTCTAAAATTTCAACCATAGCTTACATTAAATTAATAGATTAGATCTGTAGGTTTTCTTTATCCAAAGTTCATTTCCAAGAAAATAATTATTTAAACATTCTCACACTTTAGACACGTAACTAGGACTAACATGATATTGTATACTATTGTGAAAATATAACTAAATCATCAAATTTATTTTATAAAAATACTTAAATTAATAATATAAAGAAAATATTTGTTTATAAAATTTGGGGTGTTACAATTCTCATAAAGAAAAGCCTTTATTTAATAAGTAAATTATCCAATACAAGTATCATGCAATTATAAATAATTGGCCTCTAGGGCTTACACCAACAAAAACTTCAAACAAAACAATAAAAGCCCACCTTAATGGTATAATAGTTCCATCCAACCTCTGAGGACAATTAACCAAGCAAGCAGTATTCGTGTCTCTTTTGAAGCCTCAACACCCTAAATTCATTCACTCATTCAGTATTCAAATTCAATATAAAATCATTTGAGTTAAACAACAGAAACAAAAATCAAAAACTTTAAATCAAATAATAAAATGGATTTTACTTAAAAGCATCAAGAACAACCACCCTCTTGATCTTGCCATATGGAGGAGGATTTCCCTCATAAACCTTCAATCTAGCAAGTGCAGCTTCTCCACGCTTGGTCTTGTGTGGAATCATTCTACCATAAACACAAAACACATCTCAAAAACCTCCATAACATAACACACTCAACAACAACACTTTTTAGTTTTTAATAACAAAGAAACATCGACATTCAACTTTAAAAGAATTCATCCTAATATAAATAATCACTTCAAAAATCCTCCAAAAATAGACATTCTATATAGCCACAGAACACTTCTCAAAAACCATTCAAAACACAACAGAGCACTCAATAACACATGTATATTTGGAACTGTGGTGGCAAACATTGATTTTGCTAAAATTGATCGTATAAAATAGATTATTGCTAAAAGTGAGTTGAAATTTGAAGATTAAATTCTAGACACCAACTTAACTCTATTAGAATCAATTCTATATGTCAAAATCAACTCTACACTTCTGGAATCTATTTTGGCTCCTCCAAAAGTGGTAATAAAACACTGACCTTCTCATCAACTAAAACCATCTCAAGAGAGCTAGACTCACATGGATTGAGGAAGGCAGGAAACTTCCTAACAGTGGCATGAATTTTTCCACCCTAAAAATTAATCAACCAATAAGTCATAATCTATACATAACACAAAATCAACACAAATCATATCCAGTAAACAAAATTCACTTACCTTCTCATCACCCCAAAACCATCTCAACAGAGTTGGATTCAATTGGATTAAGGAAAGTAGGTATTTTCCACAGACGAAGCACCCTAACCTTAATACGACCACTTTCATTACGGGCAATATATCAGCAACATCATCGAACTTACCATCTACCGTTAGTTTATAGTTATACACGATCCCGTCAAACCTAACTACACCCTGTTGCTGATTGTCAAAAAAAAAAAACTACAAAACCATGTTGCTCTCAATCTGTGCATCGCAACCCTTCCCCATCCTCAATTTATAGGCAAGTGGATCGATAGAAATTCAATTAGGAGGGAAAATTATAGAGAATTCAAAATTCAAAACACTCTAAGGTTGTTAGGGGGGAAAATAATAAGCCGCGATTCTACCTCCACCAGATGTAACCACCCCATATGAACCTATTCGACGAGTCAAGAAGACAACGATGGGATTCGACCAGATTCATTGCATTTTCTGAATCCCAACCCTAGCAGCACCAGTCTACGCGTACGCAGCTTCTTCAAGATACAGCTAGCAAAAAAAAATAAAAAAATTATACAATTCAAAAATATACCACCATGGCCCACCAAATCTGATCCAACGTGGCATACTTCATTGCAATCTACAGTGCTCCAAAATCATATTCTTTGTGTCAAGTATATGGATTTTAAACATGCTTTGAAAAATATGAATGGATTGATTTAAGATGGAAAAATCTTTTTATTAGTCCAACTTGGTAAAACAAACCAACTGAAATATAAAATAAAAAATTTGCAAGAATGATGAATGAACGAGGAAGAAATCCCAAGAGGCTAAAAGGCTTTTGCTTTCATATGCAGGTCACGAACACAAAATCATGTGTGTGTATAGATGATGGAGAATACTTTGTATTTTGTTAGTGTTAATGTGAGTAATAAAAAAAGTAACAGAATAAGCAAACAAATAAAATTAAATTACAATGTGCTATTATTTCTTGGAATGAATGTTATGCTTTGTTTGCCATAAAGCGCTAAACAAATTTTATTTAAATAGATGTTGTTTATCATATTTTGAGAATCAACCACGTCCACATAGATTTTATTTAAATAGATTTTATTGACCAAATTTTGAATTGGATGCTTTTGTTACATGGAATGGAAGTCTCAATCAACATTACCCAAACATTTGAAAATACACTAAACAGATGTTTATCGCATAATTAAGGAAAAGATGGATACACACCAACTTATAAGTTATAGTGTATATATTCATTGTTTTTGTGTTAGTTTTTTTTATACAGGAATATTTTATATAAAAAATTTAATTAAAAATTTAATTTAAATAGTTTTTTTTGTCTAAAATGTCATTTTAAGAATTGGTCTTATAGTTTGTCAAAAAAAAGAAAAGAATTGGTCTTATAGCATATACTGTATAAAGAGTCTAAGTAGTGGAGATATTTAAAGTACCTATTGAGGGTGAAAGATCCTACTTACTGTGATTTAGAGAAATAAATATTGAAACACATAATTCTCCAATATTTTTCCAATATAAAGAATCTAATAAGTAGTAGAGATATTTACACTATGTTTGGTTTCTCATTTCTAATCCAAGAGCAATGGATGCAGAGATTCTGTCTATGTCACGTTTACACCAAAATACAGCATGATAGCATTTATTGCCTTAACTTAAGATACATGGTGAAAATTATAGTGAGCTAGCACTTGTACTCATTTTTCTACAATGATTCATTCTTCAATTCATTTATAGTCAAACTTTACTTTTGTTTGATCAAATTATTATGATGTTTTCCTTTTCTATTGAATCTCCTTAAAAAATCATGAAACTTTAAATCTAACCATTTCCATGCAACGTTAACACACATACATATAACTATGAGCAGGGACGGACATAGAGGGTGGCAAGTAGGGGCTGAGGCCCCTCCCTCATCCATATAATTATCATATTAATATATTGATAGATTAGTATAGTTATCAACTTATCATATTTGTACATTGTTGAATTAGTAAAGGCCTAATAGCCACCATCACTTTCAAAGAACTACCAGATTTAATTAATATTTTGATTATATATATTTATTATACTAGTTTGCTAAAGTCCAAATTTAAGATGAATTTTATGAGATGAAGTTAGACGTTTACTATTAAGATAAACAATGTAATATTGTATTTAATTTTTTTTTATTTTATTAATATAATATTGTATTTAATTATTTGTTATTGAATATATTTAACTATTATATATTTATTTATTGTCGTGTTAATACAACTCAATTAGTAGTTGTAGGCATTAACTTATGGAGGGATCGGGATTTAAATTTTAAGTTCTTCACTTTTCCACACTTACTTTTCCACACTTACTATCAACCGGTCCTTACATTAGGAATTGACATTAACATTAAAATGACAAAGTGATGAGGTACAAAAGTAAGTATGTTTTTATATCGTCTCCACAGGGACTGATGCGATATCGATGCCGTTCAACAATTAATATAATTTCAAGTAAAGTGGTTGACGGAGTTTGTTTATGAGAAAGTACGAGAATATGGTGATGGTGGAGAAATGATGAAAATCACAGAGAGATAAGTTTGCTGGGATTAGATTTCATTAACTCATTCATTTGTATTTCCCTAATCAGTTATATAGATTTTAGTCATCTACCAATATTATCACGTATCGCTCGTCATACGTTTCCGTGTCCGGATAACGCCGAGATATCTATTGTACCTATTAACCTCCGATGTCTCGGATGATCAATCAATACAATAGCATTAAGATCCGATACAAAAAGTGAATATTAAACCTAAATCTATCACTAGAATTTAGTGTTCAAAAGATATCATCCTAGTTCTTTGGATTCAAAAGGTATATGTCTATAACAATTCAAATCCAAGGGTAAAGCATTGAAATCAAAGATAATATCAACATTAATAGATAATCTAAAATCATACATAACACCATGATCAAGATAAATACATACTAATAGAGTAAATTACATCTAATCCCAACAAAAGAGAGATTAACTATTCATTTTCATGATAGTTTCATAAAAGATAAGAAGAAAAGAGAGATGAACAAACATCAATGATGATTTCCCAACAAAAGTTGTAGATCCACCCTCAAATCCCTTTAAATCTGCCTCCTTGGATCTCTCTCTGCTTCTAGACGTGTTTTTGAGTGTTTAGAGTGGTTGGATGTGAATGGGATAAGAAAAAATGAAGTCTAGTGGCTTTTTATAAGTGACAGAAAAGTGGATCTTCGCTTAGCGACGGAACTGTTCGCTTAGCGACGCAAGTTTCTTCACTCTGAAGTACTCTTAAACCGCCACAGCTTCGCTGGCTCTCGCTACAGCTCGCTCAGCGACCATCTCTCGCTATCCCTCGCTATCTCTCGCTACAGTTCCTCCTTCTGACAGCTTGCGTCCTTTTGTCTGTCGCTTTGACGTCGCTTAGCCAACAACTCATACTCAAAATTTTGATCTCTTCATTCCAAATTCCATTAAATCCAAATTTTCCTACAAAAAGTGTTGGAATTAGATAGAAATAGCAAAAATAACTAATTTTCTCATTAAAACTAATATTTACAATTAGTTGGTTTTTTATAAGAAATTACTTTTAAAATAAGTCGATAAGTGCTTAAAATATATATGTAAAATTACCAATTTTTGGCACTTATCAACTCTCCCCAACTTAGAACTTTGTTTGTCCTCAAACAAAAGTCCAAAATATAAACTCTCAAAACATTGGTTCAAACATCATTTGTGCATAGTTCATTCAAGCTTTGTAATCAATCAAAAACTTTGGATTTAAATCATTTCAAGTTTGCATGATTCAATTTATTGCAAGTTCAAAATCAAACCTTCATAATCATCAAAGAATCAAAGCATGAATGTGAAATAGTTTCAAAATTCAAGTAAGATTTCAAACTTTCCAAATCAACAAGACAATCAACTAGAATCACAATTCTCACAAGTGTTTCAACTCAAGGGTGTAGTGTTTCTCTCAATCCAAGCAATGTGTTCACACAAATCAATTCAAACATACATCTCAACATAATCACAAGACATGTTATCAATCATGGATCACTAAGGTCTTTCTTAAGCTTGTAATGGGGCTAGGCTACAAAAAATAATTGTTTTTCTTTGGATTCAAAAAGCCTTAAGGATAAGAGAGCATAAACTTTTCAAAAATTTATTCACTCCCTTTCACTTTCCCCATATTTCCATTTGTGGTGATTCTTTTATTTTGACACTTTTTTACAAAGAATTTCTTTCTTTTCTCTTTTCTTTTGAATTTCATTTGTGTCATGCAATTCTTTTATTCATTTTTTTTTTTTTCACAAATTTTTTTCTTTTCATTTTCAATCACCACAACACTACTTTTCAAACCATTATTTATTTTTCAACCTACTTCTCCCCAACTTGAATCTTGACAAAACCTTCATTGAAATACACTTGCTCTGCTATCCTAAGACAAGTGTAGAGTAGTTGTTTTTCTTTTCTCTTGGTTTCAGGGTTCACAAAACAAATAAATTTTCAAAATTTTTAGCTCAAAGGGGGTAGCAAAGGATCACACTAACTCACAAGGTAGGTTATTTTGGCTTAAGTAGTTACCACTCAAAAATAAACAAGGCCTTGATCATTTCCATGACTTCAAATACATCAAGTAATAGCAAGATTCAGTTAAAATCAACAGAGTTAAACACAATTGTCGGCTCTCAAATATATAAATAATGGAAGGTTCACACAATCTCACCCGGCTAGGTCTACGTGATTCATAATCAATCAATCATGTTAAGAAGGAATGAATGAAATCAAATTGAATAAAGCTACTTAGTTCAAATTCATCCTAACATTCAAAGATAATCACAAAGATTTGACCTCAAGCAATGCAATTTAAACGAAAAGTCATTCTAATCATGCATTTGAATTTGATCAATCACAAACTTAAACTCTTCAATTCATATGCACATGTAACAATCACAAAAGTTTAAACCATGTATGTTTACAAAAATTTCAGTCAACATTTGCAATAAACATAAAACATGAATTTAATGACTGAGATAATAAAATGTCACTGTATATGGCGTGCTTTCATCTTCTGCTTTTGCTATTCTCCCTCTTCAACAAGTGTAGACTGTCCTCAGGTCATGAAAATGAAGTTATGCCTGCATTTACAACAAGGTAAAACATACAATCCTAGGCTTTTGTCAGAATTTCCAAAAGCTCTGATAGGTTCGCTTAGCGAGCAAGGGTCTCGCTCAGCGACTATAGCAGAAAACAGAATTTCAGATGAAATTCACACCAATTCAAAGACTTTGTTTTCAAAAGTGATTGGACAACATGTTCAAAAACTATTATAACATATAAGAAACTAAAAATGCTTTAAATAAAAGTAAAGGAAAGAAAATTGGGTTGCCTCCCAACAAGCGCTTCTTTTACGTCATTAGCTTGACGCCTTTTTGGTTAGGGTGGCCAAAATGAGACGGAAAGCACATCCTCCGTCTTTTTCCTTCGGTTAGGGAGGAACTCCATGAACTTTAGATATAGATATTGTGGAGTCCATATCCTCCCCAATTGCTTCATATTGAACAAGGCACATATCCCGTTTATGACCCGGTCAATCTCCGCCTTGTTCTCCATCTCCCTCTTTTGCTCAATTGATATTTCCTTGTCAAGTAATCTCTTAATTTCTTCTGTACCCATCATCACTTCTTTATTATCAACAGTGCTAGTCTTCTTAATACATGGCAACTCTTGAGGAAGTTCTACCTCGTGTGGTGTCTCTATTTCTATCACTATTTTCTCTTCACCACATTCATCGCGCATTCTTTCTTCCTCATTGTTTTCAACACCTTTCACACTCTCTCCACTTTCCTCATTTTTCATTGGATTATTATCTTTCTCGTCAGGAGTGGTTTGTGTGTTGGTTTGAAATGTTTCTCCTTGGTTATTGTTATTGGCTAACTGTTTAGCCAACTGAACAAGCTGATTTTCCAAATTTTTGGCCCGTGCAAGACTGTTTTTCAGATATTGTTGGTTCTGGTCTTGCATCTGTTGCATTTGTTGTTGCTGCATTTCCATGAATTTAATCATGGTCTCCTCCAATTTAGCCTCTGAAGTTTGCCCATAATTATAAGGAGGAAACTGTTGATATGATTCATACTCATCCGGAGTATAGAAGTTGTAATAACCACGATCAGTCATGGTTTTACTTTTAATAGGGAATCTGAAAAAGGATTCAACAAACAAGAAAAACAATTTTCTTTGTCTAGCAAAGAAGGATTAGCACAAGAAAAACTATACAATATAAACAAATATATACAAATACTTAAAAGAATACAAATTGTTGAAATGCTTCAATATCTAAACGCCAGTCCCCGGCAACGGCGCCATTTGATGAAAGCACAAAAGCAAGTATTTTCGTTATATCGTATCCACAGGGACAAGTGTGATATCAAACGTTGATTTGCAATTTCCATGATTTTAAGTGCGGGTTTTTGTAAGATTTGTTTTGAAAACATAAAAGTGCGATTGGTTAAAAGGATTTTTAAACTTTTTGATAACAAAAGGTTGTCGGAACTAGATTCATTATCTCGTTAGCATGTATCAATCAACCTCACTATATATATTTCATTTACCAATCATTATTATCACATATCACACATCGAACGTATCCGTGTCCGGATTACGCCGTGAAATCTATTATATCTATCAACGTTCGATGTTTCGAATCATTAATCGACATAATAGCATTAAGATCTGATATTTGACGTGATTATTAAACTCGACATCTATGTCTAAACATTGAAGTTTAATAAGTGATTATCTTTTACTCTTGATTCAAACAATATATGTCTATGTCGTTCAACTCTTTTAAAAATAGATGATTAAAACAAGATAACACTTATAATGATTGATAAAGAAAACATATATATTAAGATTAAATTGACTACATGTTCACAAAATAACTACATCTAATCCCAACAACAAAGGAATTTAGCTAGACATGATAAAAGTAAACTTACAAGAACAAGGGATGAAGAACATCTCTTGATTTCTCAAGTAAAATGATGATTCCACCTTCAAGAACTCTAAGAACTAATGTTACTTCTGTTTTTTTAAGTATTACAAAACTCTATATCTAAGAAAATGGCTTCTGAGCTCTATTTATAGATTTTCAGGACAGTGGAGTTCGCTAAGCGAAATTACGTTCGCTGAGCGAACTAGTTACTTAAGCAAGGGGTTTCTTGACACGTAGCAAAAGGCTTGACTCATCACTTTGTTCGCCAATGCTCGCTATGTCTCGCTAACAGACCCTTCCTCCCGGGTTGTGCTCGCCATCTCTCGCTATCTTTCGCTGAGCGAACGTTTATTTTGCTATTCTGCTCGCTGAATCTCGCTGAAGCTCGCCATGGACCCTTAACCCACTGGTTTTGTTCGCTGTAGCTCGCCATGGCTTCGCTGAGCGAAGGCTTCAAAACCTGCTTTTCTAGCCATTCCTAACAAAAATGCCTTGGGATCAATTCCTCTTTGATTTAATGTTATTTTTACACCAAAAGGGGTTTTAATCAAGATTTCTTCATAAAAGTATTGGTAAGTGCTCATAATTCATGATACATTATAACTAAAATTGGGCACTTATCACAAGTGCGGTAATCCTTTTCGCAAATTCTCACCTAACACAAGTCACTTCCAACATGACCTCCTACTACTCATTCTCAACACGTTCTCCAACGGCTAACATTCTTATTCTTCATCATTCAAAAATGATACCTCTCTTTTAGCTTCATCTCAACTTCCAAGACTCTACGTTCTCATTCAACATGTGACACCAATTGTCCGGTCATTATCCAAATCCAATCACTCTTCGACAAGCCTCTTACAAAATCCTTTGAATCGTTATCCTACTTCCACCTTCGAATAAACTCGACTACTCATACAATCCTTACTTCCAACGATTCAACAAACATACCAATCCTATTATGATATTTCTCAATTCCATTCTCATTTACTTTAAAACCTACTTCCCTTCATCGATTAATTAACACCAACGGTTCACTAATCTTCACATCTCTTTCTCTAAGCTTCTCAAATCGCTTCCGAAAGTCATTCCACACACTAGACTTAGAACTCCAAATTGTTCAACCAATTCAACCTACCACCATATGCACGACTCACATAAAGCTTCTTACTCAAGAATCCGGTACAACATCCGATCCACTTGGATGACAACTTACTTCAAAATCATCACCTCCTCAAGAATCTTAATCACTCCCTCTCCCTCATATTCGACTCATTTCGATCAAACAGATACTTCAACTTTGGTCCACAAAACACGCCTCCATACTTTTAGTGCAACACACGATCTCCAATCATTCCGAATACTCTTCATCTCACTTAACCAATCTCACTAACGCCTCACGGCGAAACACTTGGTCCGACAACTCCTCTTCTAATAGTTTCTCACAACTTGTTGTTCCCATCCATTCCACTTCGAACAACGTCACCACTTCCTGAATATTCCGCTTCAAGAACATCTCTACTCATCCAATCTTCTCACGTTCGAAACATCTCGGAGGGATATAACCTTCTCCCCCACTTATCTCAAACCCACTCTCACTCTTCTACTAGAACTTCCGATGCTCACACCTAACGGTTCTATCGTCTCTAAACATATTCTTCCTAAGAAGAAACTAGTATCGACATCGTTTACACGCATGTCGCATACAAGGGACAAAACCTAACCCACGATACCTAAACACTAACACAATTTCATGCAAGCATTCAAGTAACCTATACTTTCCTCACTTCTCAAAGTTAGGAAATCACAACAACACAAGAAAAATGAACATTGCATAGAAACAATTCATACTCACATTCAATCAACTCAGAACAAGACGTCAACAAAATAAATTTCTTGTCTGGATCCCTCGCTTAGCAAAAGCTAGCGAGCTCCCGGCGAGACAAGTCAAAAACATTCACAGGACTTAGCAAGACTTAGCGAGACTCAGCGAGGTTCATTCTTCGCCTAGCGAGCACATCCAAAAATCTGGGTGCTCTGCTACGGTTTTGAACTTACGCTCACTAAACTCTCGTTTTCTCGACTCACTAATCCACAAAATCCAAAACTTCAAGCATATAACACATTATAAACTTGAAAGCACAATTAGAATCATGCATCAACAATCACGACATAGAATTATGAGATCTTCATGTTTTACTCATAAAACGCATAGCAATTCAAATGCCTAGTAATCATCTAGCACATGTTATAAACAAACATATAACAAACACATACCAGGACACATTAATATCCTACTCTTCTCACCATTTTGAAAATTTAATTTTTCACTTACTCAAAAGAAAATAACTCTATATTTTCACCAAAATCTTCAAGAAATAATATTAGTTTTTTTTTAAAATTATTTCAAATCATTACCACATGCAGTTTTATATCATGCCGGATCGTCACATGCAGTTTTACATCATGCCGGATCATCACATGCAGTTTTACATCATGCCGGATCGTCAACAATTAGCAAACAAGCATCAATCAACCAAGTTTAAACTACACAAAAAGGTTAAACTCTACGCATATACAACTATTATAAACATAGAAGTATAGCACTCACACCATTACTCAACAAAACAATGGATCGATTAATCCAATTCACACCACTCATAGTTCCTAAATGAACAACATAAGTGATTTCACAAAACAAACACAACAAAATCGTTAGACAAACACGACTGACTCACAATACTCACTTGGTCTGACTGCACAGACCTGCTCTGATCGACACATAAC
Source organism: Trifolium pratense (assembly GCF_020283565.1). Taxonomy (NCBI): domain Eukaryota; kingdom Viridiplantae; phylum Streptophyta; class Magnoliopsida; order Fabales; family Fabaceae; genus Trifolium; species Trifolium pratense. Next base: position 31,474,663 of record NC_060061.1, on the reverse strand, counting down.
CCACACAGTCCGAAGACAACGGGGCTCTGATACCAATTGTAACACCCAAACCCATTATTTATATATTTCTACCTTAGTGAAATCTTTTTCAAAATACGCAACGGAAAATCACATTTAATTTATTGAATATCGGTTCGAGTATTACACTCCTCTACCAAAATAATACTAATGTAGTTAATTAGTAAAAATACTTGTTTATACAAATGTTAAATCAACTAATGTATTTATTAGCTATACAAAACAACCTAGATAAGGAGACTCTATATATATATAAAACCCCTTTCCCGTGTCACAATCAGAGCGGAGCTTCACCGAGGACTCGACATCGAATACCACAATGATCACTGTCGTTTCGTGATCAAAATAAGTTTTAATTAAGAAAAGTAGTAACAAGGTAGTTAACCTTGGTCGTCTCACAAGGACCTCTAATTTAATAATTAGTAAAAATAAGAACAATGAATAACACAATTAAATATGGGGTTTTGGGTTTGTTTAGATCGAAAGAGTAGTATTAGAAATTCAATTGATAAAAAGACGATCAATCCATTGGTTTTAGGAAAACTTCGTTATGATTCTATCCTCGGTTCACATAAAATATTGTTTATATATTCATGCCTTGGTTGGTTTATAAGACCGATTATACAAGCGATAAACAGTTTATACGAATTCATTCGATTAAGCAAAGAATGTGTTCAACTAACCATGAGTAGTGAACAAGCGTCACTTAGAACACGGTTTGTATCATGACAGATTTCGACCAACCCTTTTTTGCTGAGCGCGAAAAAACCTATATCAATTCCTATTCGAACTAGTCATACAAGCGATGAATCAATCCGAAAAGTCTCACAATATATAACTCAAAATAGAGATTAAGCATCACTATATTCGAGTTTCATAAATAAATAAAGAGCATGAATTGATAAGAGAAGACAATAAATAAATAAACTGAATTACTATTAAGAATTGAACCTCAAGAAGTCATGAACGATGTTCCCGTATACCAATGGATCAACCTAGGGTTGCTAGTTCTCCATGAGAATGTAGCAGCCTTTCTTTTTTATTTTTTTGCGTGAAATCAGAATAATCAAACCCTAGCTATGTTTTTGCTTAAGTACTCATAGAAAATTGGGCTTAAAAAGCTACGGGTCGAAAAACATAAGTTTGACCCGAAATTACATTATTTTCATAAAGTCTGGAACATAAACGTAAATATTTGACTGCGTTGCGCTCCGAACTGGGTTCTGGCCTTAACATGAAAGTTGTAGCTCTTTCTCTTGTATTTCCAACGCATATTCGCACACCTCAATCCGATACTCGTAGCTCAAGTTATGACCTGCAGACTGAGAAGGATCAATATGTCATTAAATACGAAAATTGGTCAAATAAATTCATTAAGGCTCAATTGTGACCCAAAACTTAGAAACATAATAAAAACTCGATATTATTGTAGAAAGACTACTAATATGCTAAATTATAATACTAGAAAATATGTGCCAAAATGCACTGATCAAATTCCCCCACACTTATTCTTTTGCTCTCCTGAGCAAAACTCTAGAACAAAGCATGCTACAATCATCACAAGCAATCAACAAATTCTAGGATTCAAGCTTTCCAACCGTGGACTGTATTTCACAGATTGACATAACTCTTGTATATCAGCTGTCAACGACAACCCTGCGTGTGTGTGTACTGCCTATTACTTTTCAACCAGAGTCATGACATGATCCTTCTCGAAAATACACAGTCAGGATACTAAGCTACCTTTTCTTTCCTACAACTCAGAGTTTGAGTTTAGATTTCAGCTTGAGGGGAAGCTATTCTTTTCTTGTTCTCACAGGCTTTTTGATTTTTATACGCAGGGATACCACTTAAGTTCATTTTAGTTATGCTTTAGGTGCTACTCTACCTTTTCACCTGACGGGATCTCACTTGTAATGAGTCCAACCTGTTACTCCGAATAGAGCACCCTACACAGCATTTGTTCCTCCAGTTTTAGGCACAGGAACTCAACATATTCATTATTGTTCCTCCAGTTTCGGGCACAGGAACTTATTCTATTTTTTTTTTTTATTGTGTAGTATCCCATCATTTAATCTAGCCATGATCCTACAATCAAGTAATTCAATTTTCCCCCAAACTTAGTCCTAATCATACCTCTTTATCGTATTCTATACTCAGACAACTTAGCTGATGACTGTGTATTTTAAAGATTTATTAAGCCACTACTAAGTTTGCAAGTTTTTCAGCAATTGTGCATTAAGGTGCAAAGATCATCATATCAAGTATGAAAATGAGAATTTCCAAAAATTTCACCAATCCTACAGCTATATTGCTCTAGTCCTAAAACATGTAACTACTCATAACAATTGCATGCATGCTAAATTTATTTATTTATTATTATTATATTTTTTTTTAATTGACAGGAAAATAAAATAAATAAATGTCCCCCCCACACTTAAAACAGACATTGTCCGCAATGTATAACATTAAGCATAAAGAAAAGGAAGGAACACACCCGATGGCTAAGGTGTAGCTTTCATGTCTGGTGGTTTTGGAGGAGGCCTTTCTGCACTTCGAATACATGAAACGGGAAAAAGCAAATAGCAGATGAACTTAGATATTAGTAAAAAATCTGGTGGCTTGGGAGGAATAGCCAGCACATATGGTACACCTGCAATAACAAAAGCATGGAAATCAGACAATCCACGGTTAGCTAGTGAGTCAGGTAAAATAGGTGGAAGAGATGCATAAATGGTGAAGGACGACTGCATGTTGCGTGGCTTAATCCGAGGCTCCACCAACAATTTTTTTTCTATAGTCAATGGTTTCTTCCGACTAAAATCCACATTTTTGCTGCCAACTACAAGAGTTATTGTATTTGCTTGAATTTCTGCACAAGTGGTTGTCGGCATCAAAATATCTTCACTTAAAATAGCTGCATTGATCTCAAGACAAGCATTACAAACACCACATTCACAAGAAAAAATTTCAAAAGATTTATCTACTTCAAGCGAAGTATGTAATTCATCTATATCATATTCAAAGGAATTTTGTGGTGTGATCTCTTCCATGCATTCACTTGAATTTATGTTGCTTATTTTGTGTTCATCAACAGAAACAAGTATTGTTTCAATGGGCTCACCTGGAGTTTCATCAACACTTGTATCACATTGCATTACCTCTAAGAGTGCAGCAGGTTGTACATCATCATGCAACATCTTCTTCTCTTGAATTAGATGGGCATTGGAGACTATTTGCTCAACTTGGACCGCTAAACTTTGAAGGGAGGATTGCATCCATTCATCCATTTGCTTATTATGTTCAGCCATCTGCTTTATCAATTCTTCCAAACTAGGTTGTGGCTCAACCACCAATGAATCAATTTGCTGAAACTGTGGATATGACCAAATAGGCTGCTCAGCAGGATATGAATTTTGTTCTTGATAGTATTGTCCTTGAAAATTACCTACAAATTGCGTCTCACCACAAAAAGTATCTAAAAATATAGGACAATCATCACTAATATGAAAACTCGAAGAACAAATATTACACATCACAGTTGGAATATAATTTTGATAGCAAGATTGTTGTTTTCTTGCATCCAAGCAATTTATGATGTAAGCCAACTGGTCCGATGAATCTCCCATTTTTTTATTGGTTTTTTTTTTGTCTAAATAAAATGAAGAGAAAAATAAACAAAACGAATCAAAAAAATCTAAAAAAAATTAAAAATAACACCTAAAATTTCTAAAAATCAAACAAATCTAAATATAATTTTTTGGGATTTTTTTAAATGTATGGAAAATTCAAATAAAATAAAAAGTGGTCTAAACGAAGGAATTTCGCAATTGCAGCCTCAATTTTCGTATCAAAGATACGAAAGTTTTGTTCCTTGATTTTTTTCGGATTTGTGGACCAAATTTCGCAAGAATCTAAGATATCAACCGAAAATTAATTATTTTTCAGCTTCACTGCAAAATTCAACGTCAGAACCTGAAACACAACAAAAACTCACAAAACAAAAAGTGTTAGTAACGTTAGTTAGTTCTAAATTTTACTAATCCTAATCAGAGATCCCCGGCAACGGCGCCAATTTGATCACTGTCGTTTCGTGATCAAAATAAGTTTTAATTAAGAAAAGTAGTAACAAGGTAGTTAACCTTGGTCGTCTCACAAGGACCTCTAATTTAATAATTAGTAAAAATAAGAACAATGAATAACACAATTAAATATGGGGTTTTGGGTTTGTTTAGATCGAAAGAGTAGTATTAGAAATTCAATTGATAAAAAGACGATCAATCCATTGGTTTTAGGAAAACTTCGTTATGATTCTATCCTCGGTTCACATAAAATATTGTTTATATATTCATGCCTTGGTTGGTTTATAAGACCGATTATACAAGCGATAAACAGTTTATACGAATTCATTCGATTAAGCAAAGAATGTGTTCAACTAACCATGAGTAGTGAACAAGCGTCACTTAGAACACGGTTTGTATCATGACAGATTTCGACCAACCCTTTTTTGCTGAGCGCGAAAAAACCTATATCAATTCCTATTCGAACTAGTCATACAAGCGATGAATCAATCCGAAAAGTCTCACAATATATAACTCAAAATAGAGATTAAGCATCACTATATTCGAGTTTCATAAATAAATAAAGAGCATGAATTGATAAGAGAAGACAATAAATAAATAAACTGAATTACTATTAAGAATTGAACCTCAAGAAGTCATGAACGATGTTCCCGTATACCAATGGATCAACCTAGGGTTGCTAGTTCTCCATGAGAATGTAGCAGCCTTTCTTTTTTATTTTTTTGCGTGAAATCAGAATAATCAAACCCTAGCTATGTTTTTGCTTAAGTACTCATAGAAAATTGGGCTTAAAAAGCTACGGGTCGAAAAACATAAGTTTGACCCGAAATTACATTATTTTCATAAAGTCTGGAACATAAACGTAAATATTTGACTGCGTTGCGCTCCGAACTGGGTTCTGGCCTTAACATGAAAGTTGTAGCTCTTTCTCTTGTATTTCCAACGCATATTCGCACACCTCAATCCGATACTCGTAGCTCAAGTTATGACCTGCAGACTGAGAAGGATCAATATGTCATTAAATACGAAAATTGGTCAAATAAATTCATTAAGGCTCAATTGTGACCCAAAACTTAGAAACATAATAAAAACTCGATATTATTGTAGAAAGACTACTAATATGCTAAATTATAATACTAGAAAATATGTGCCAAAATGCACTGATCACACAAAATCCTGTAAAATCTGGACCCCCAACGGTCCAGCACATAACACATAAAAGAGAGTTAGATAACATACTCAAAATATAAGTGTAAGTAAATGGTACTTAAACACTTCTTCATAAAAACATGCATAATCATACATTATACATATACATCACCATCATTCATGCATATTCATATATCATGCATATACTTCATTTATCACATAATCAATCATCCACAATTATATACCAAACATATAGTTTCACGTCATCTCGGACACACATCAACAAAATATCACATAACTCAAATACAATAGGGATATACATAAAGTTCCTAATGTAATATAACACCACAAATACACTGTTCAGATTATGGTCATGACGGACCCTGCGTTGTTCTTTTTATAGTCATGACGGACTCTGCTCCTGACATACGGATTAACAATCAACATTTACCAAGTATGTGTCAAACATCATTTATAATAAAATGCACACATAATCCCTAATGCAATCTAATGCTTCACATTCATGCTATGTCCTCTAGACACCTCTAATGCATGTGGTACCATCTTCTTTATTAGAGTATCTCACCTCTAATATCCTTCTTTATCGGATAAATATAATCCGATATCCTTCTTTATTGGAATATCCAATATCACATATATTCATAAATGCATGTATATGTTTTTCATGAATTCACTCACAATCATTTTAATTAGCATTAAGCTCTTCCTTTACTAATGTGGAACACTATCCAACATTACTTCTTTATTAAGATAACACTATACCTTAATATACGTCTTTATTAGAATAACATAATTCTAATATCCCTCTTTATTAAGTTGATTAACACCTTAATATACTTCTTTGACATTTAAATAAACATCATCAACACAATCATATTCCACATATATAATCAATAACTATCATCACAATACAATTAATCATGGTTATAAACACCTAATTGCATGTTAGGATACCTTAAATCCATGTTACAAGTGCCTAATTACACTTATAAACAACTATCAAAAAGTTGCAGGTCCAGTGCTGTTCGCTAAGCGAAGGCATAGCGAAGGCTTAGCGAAGGCGTAGCGAAGGCTTAGCGAAGCTCACCAGAGGATCACCTGCTCATGGCGAGCATGTAGCGAGCTGTTCGCCACACGTTCGCTGAGCGAAGGCGTAGCGAATGCCTCCTGTCAGGACAGTTCAAAACTTGCGATTTCTACACCAAATCACCCAAAAATCCCATTTTTCATGTTATAAACCCCAAATAAGTTTATATTCGATCTACATCGTTTAAGCATAAAAGGATGGCTAGTTTTCCCGATCTACATCGTTATCATCGAAAAAGTAAGAATTTGTCACTTTTATACAAAACTCACATAAAAACACAAGTTCTTGAGTCAAACACTCACAAATTCGTTTTTACTTATTTAAATCGTTCATACATCATGGTAAAAGCATATACAACATGTTATGAACCTACGAATCGATTTCCATTACGAAAAATCCATTCAAACTAAAACGAAAATGGGGTGGAGGAAGTTCGGGTGAGGAGAAATCGACATTCTCCCCTTCCTCGAGTCACCCACGAATATGAAATCTACTCTCTTACCTGGATTCGAAGAAAACACGACGAAGCTCTCGAATCCCTAGCTCTTCTTCTCGCCCTAGCTCCTCAAGCTCTCTCTCCTCCTCTCTTCAAGAACACAAAGAACATGAGAAATGAATTTCTCTTTCTCTTCCTTGCCCTTAATGGGCGCCCCCTCACACACACTCAAGGCCCATTGGGCCTCAAGCCCAATTGGCTTGGCCCAATAACACGCTAACTCTCACTATTCGCTTAATAACTAAAGTACTCGATAAATAACTCTAGTTATTAACTTAATTAAAATGCCACGTTAAATAAAATATTTTAACACATAAAAATAATAATATGAAAATTGGGTCGTTACAGAAAGCATTGTTCCTTGAGGACAACCAACAGATTAAGTTTGGGGTTGTGATGAATCTTCATCCGTCGTTATTTTTAGAGTCTTTTTAATGAAGTTTTAATATCATTTTATTAATTTAGTGTTTAATTTAGAGTCTTTTAAATAAATTGTGATTTTTGATTTATCAAGTCAATTAAGCATTTTATCGAATAATATGATATTTTATGTAGTTTTTATTTGTTGAAGCTATTGAGATATTGTGTTTGACCAAAGAAAAAAAAATTGTGTTTGACCAAAGTGAAGTACACTATTTTAATATCATGGACAAATTAAAAGGAATGATGGGCTTTTAAGTCTTGTTGACCCGGATCCAAAAAGTGAGGTGTTTAGGTTTCATTGGTTGGACATATATTAAAGGCAACACCACAATGAGAAGGGGGCAGCTGCGCAGGAGATGACGCCCAAAAGGAGCAGGGCATCACGCACACATCAAGAACGGAATTGGAGAACGGCAATAGCGCAACAAGTAGGAGCATCATATGTTATCTGGTTTTATTTTATTCTCTATGTTGCTAATTGTCATAATTATGTCTAGCTAAATTTATCAGACAACATATGATGCTCATATGTTATACATAATATCCTTTTATTATGCATAGAATTGCTCATATATAGCACAATTATCAACAACAAGGATATTATGTTTACAATAAAAGATAGGATTAGCAAAGTTAAATATACCATCACGGGCTTAATACAATTCAATCGAATAACCTGACCCGGTAAATACCTAATCCGAGCAATTCTATACAACCCAATCAAAAAGATATACAAAATATATCTAAGGAGTAGTCTACGCTAAACTCCTCACCAAAAAGCGCACTATCACAAGCACGAGCAAGCCCTCTAACTCTGATCGGGATCCTTAACCTGAGAATCTGAACCCCCAACGGTCCAGCACATAACACAAAGCATGAGAGTTAGATCACATAATCAAAATACAAGTGCAAGTAAAAGGGTACTTAAACACTTCTTCAATAATCATGCATATATCATACATTTATTCATATTCATCAACATCTACCATTCAATTATAAGTTCTTAAAAACACATATAATCGAATACTCAACAATCAATTATCAATTATCCAAACATGTGTCACATATCACTTATCACATAAATGTACTCATAACCTAATGCACTCTAATGCTTCAACTTCATGCAATGTCACCCTAGACATATCTAATGCATGTGATACCGTTTCGTCTTTATTAGAGTATCTCACCTCTAATATTCGTCTTTATCGGATAAATATAATCCGATATCCGTCTTTATTGGAATATCCAATATACAACAACAATTCATGAATGCATGTATATGTTTTTCATGAATTCACTCACAATTATTTAGCATAAAGCTCGACATTTACTATGTGGAACACTATCCAACATACGTCATCATTAAGATTAACAAAACCTTAATATTCTTCATTTACAACTTCATACATGATTAAAAATCATTATAAGCATCAACAAGCATCAACAATCATGTAAGAATACCATTGAACCATGTTACAAGTGTCTAATTACACTTACAATCATCAACAAAAATTGCTGTCCTAGTGGCCTTCGCTGAGCGAAGGCTCAGCGAGCCAAAGCGAGCGAGCCAAAGCGAACAACGCCAGGAAGTCACTGACTCATGGCGAGCAGTAGCGAGCATCAACGAGCTATTCGCTGAGCGAAGGCTCAGCAAGCCAAATCGAACCACACCAGTGGATCATGTAACGACCCGATTTTTAGTAAATCGATATTTTATATATTTGCATATATTTTGGGTTAGTGTTAAATATTTATTTACGCGACGTATAATTATTTATCGCGAACATAAGTTTGTGAGCGAAACCTTTGCCATGTTAGTGGGCTTGGGGCGTGTGATAGGGCTTAATGGGCCTAAGCCATTGGGCTTGGTTCATGACAATAGAGAGTGGTATAAGTAGCAAGTCAAACTAAGGAATAGTATCACAATTTGTTTTCATGAGAAGTTAGAGTTTGTGAGCTTAGAAGCAAGAGCAAACCCTAGGAGAGCAAGGAGAAGAACACGAGCAAGGAGAAGAGATTTAGAGGTCAAGAATCATCATTCAATCTAAGGTTAGAGTGGTTAAGCATAAGCTTGGGTGATCCAAGAGAGGGGAGGTGTCTAGCCTCCATTCCTGAACTCTCTCACCCAATTTCTTTGGGTTTTGGGTGAAGTTTCTTTATCATAAACATGTCTTTTCATCTTAGTATGCTTAATGAACATCTAGGAGGGAATATGTATATGTTTGGTGATGGTTTTGCATGTTTATGCAACTTTGCTTATTTTGCAAGAAATTGGCATGATTTTGTATGTGTGATGTGTTTTGGTGTTTGTGAATGTTAATACATGTATATATGTATGGTATATACATGATTGATCACTTGTTATGCATTTATAACATGTTATAATGTATTTTGGATGGATTTGAGTGTTAAACCGCCTTATTGAAACTCAAGAATAGATATTTTTCTGGTGTAGTTCGCTAAGCGACCAGGAGTTCGCTGTAGCGAACATGTTCGCTGAAGCTCGCCAAAGCTCGCCATGAGCAGGTGACTTCCTGGTGAGGTTCGCCATGTCTCGCTAAGCCCTCGCTTAGCGAAGGCCTCTGCGACAGCAATTTTTGTTGATTGTTTATAAGTGTGTGTATCCATGTATTTGGTTTCGTTTTGGTTTGGAATTATTATATGTTTAATAATTGTGTTGTGTAATGGCATTTATATAAAATGTCAAAGAAGTATATGTATTTTGTATATCGGGTTGTCCGATAAAGAAGAATATCAGTTTGTCTGATAAAGAAGTTTAATGGATTATGTTATCCATGTAGTGAGCAGTAGCTTCGTGCTAAGTGATTATCATATGTTTGGTAAATGCATGGCATTCATAAATTCATGCATTATTTAGGGATATCAGACTTGTCTGATAAAGAAGGATATTGGACTTGTCCAATAAAGAAGGATATCAATGGTAAGTTCCTTGATAAAGAAGATGGTACAACATGCATTAGTCGTGTCTAGGTTGGCATGACATTGAATGTTTGGCATTAGTCGCATTTGAGTAAATGTGCAATTATGTGTTATGTGTTATGTGAGTTCTTTGTGTTGTCCGAGACGACGTGAAACTATCTGGTTGTGTATTTGTGAGTATGTGTTATCTGGTGTATTACTTATTGAGGTATGTGTGTGAGTTAGTATTACGTGATAGGTTGAATATAGGTGCGTTTCTATATTCGTATGTATGTGATTATGTTTACTAACTCTCTACCTATTTGTTATGTGCTGGACCTTTGGGGGTTCAGGTATTCAGGTCGTGGTTTCGACGAGTTTTAGCTGCAGATCGTTTTGGTGTGGAGCACTTTTGGTGAGGAGCTAGTGTAGGCTACCTTTGTATAGTTTTGTTAAGTTTAGTTTGGTTGAGATGTATATTAGTGCTCTGGTAGTTTGTAACATCGAGTCGGGGATCGTTTGTATTCCGTCGTATATCGATGCGATCATATTAACTTATGTTTTATGTTAATGAATTATCTTTTGAACTATCATGTTCATTGCTTTGAAAATCCTTTATGTTTAATGTTTTCCGCTGCGACGTTTCGTGTCGTGTGCACGATCGTTTTGAAAATGTTTTCCGTAGCGCTCCGGCTACTTATCTTTAAAAAGTTTTTAAGATCACGTTTTTAAGGGTAGTTAGTTCGGGGTGTTACAATAGTTGGTATCAGAGCAGGTCGGTTCATGTGAGCCATTAGGATTTTCTTTCTCTTGTATGAAGCATGTGTTGGGTACACTGTTAATACATTCTAACGTCGAGTTGTGATTCGTTCAGGAATCATGGCTGCTGCTAGGACCAACGCTTAGATTGCACAAGCTTTGACTGCTTTGACTACATTGGTGGTAAGGGATAATGACCCGGGAAGGGATAGTGAGAAAAGATTGGAAAGGTTTATGTCGCATAAACCAACTCTATTTACCGGGGGCTATAACCCGGAGGGGGCTATCAAGTGGTTAGATGAGGTTGAGATCATCTTTGAAGCAATGGGTTGTTCTGAGGAGAACAAGACTACTTTGGGAACTTATGCCCTTAGAGAGGAGGCAATCATTTGGTGGGGGAATGTGAGACTCAGGATAGGAGTGGACGGTGTTGCTATCGTTTGGGAAACTTTCAAAAGGGAATTTTTAAGGAAGTACTTTCCGGCTGATGTGAAGAATAAGAAAGTGATCGAGTTCATGGAGCTTAAGCAAGGAAATTTATCGGTCGCCGAGTATTCGGCTAAGTTTGAAGCTTTGTGTGTGTTTAGTCCACACTACAACACGGTGGAAGCCGAAGAGGATAAGTGTGTCAAGTTCGAGAGTGGACTTCGTCCGGATATCAAGCTTTTGATTGGATTTTCTGAAATCAGGGATTTTCTGACCCTTATGACCAAGGCAAGGATTTGTGATGAAGATAGCAAAGCCAAGACCAACTACTATAAGGCTCTGAATGATAGGAAAGGAAAAGGTCTGGATCGTGGTAAGCCGTATGAGAACAAGGGCAATGGAAATGGAAAGAAGAAGCAAGGAAGTGGAAGTTGTTACAAATGTGGAGAGCGGGGTCATATGTCATATGATTGCCCGAGGAAAAGCGACAAGTGTTTCAATTGTGGACAGTTTGGGCACAAGGCCGATGCTTGTCGGGTGAAATTGTTTTGTTTCAATTGTGGCGAGGAAGGTCACAAGAGTCCGGTATGCAAGAAACCGAAGATGCCGCGTTGAGGGTTCGTTCTCCGCTTTATCTCTTAGGTAATTTCGAGGGCGAAATTCTTTTAAGGGGGGTAGAGTTGTAACGACCCGATTTTTAGTAAATCGATATTTTATATATTTGCATATATTTTGGGTTAGTGTTAAATATTTATTTACGCGACGTATAATTATTTATCGCGAACATAAGTTTGTGAGCGAAACCTTTGCCATGTTAGTGGGCTTGGGGCGTGTGATAGGGCTTAATGGGCCTAAGCCATTGGGCTTGGTTCATGACAATAGAGAGTGGTATAAGTAGCAAGTCAAACTAAGGAATAGTATCACAATTTGTTTTCATGAGAAGTTAGAGTTTGTGAGCTTAGAAGCAAGAGCAAACCCTAGGAGAGCAAGGAGAAGAACACGAGCAAGGAGAAGAGATTTAGAGGTCAAGAATCATCATTCAATCTAAGGTGAGAGTGGTTAAGCATAAGCTTGGGTGATCCAAGAGAGGGGAGGTGTCTAGCCTCCATTCCTGAACTCTCTCACCCAATTTCTTTGGGTTTTGGGTGAAGTTTCTTTATCATAAACATGTCTTTTCATCTTAGTATGCTTAATGAACATCTAGGAGGGAATATGTATATGTTTGGTGATGGTTTTGCATGTTTATGCAACTTTGCTTATTTTGCAAGAAATTGGCATGATTTTGTATGTGTGATGTGTTTTGGTGTTTGTGAATGTTAATACATGTATATATGTATGGTATATACATGATTGATCACTTGTTATGCATTTATAACATGTTATAATGTATTTTGGATGGATTTGAGTGTTAAACCGCCTTATTGAAACTCAAGAACAGATATTTTTCTGGTGTAGTTCGCTAAGCGACCAGGAGTTCGCTGTAGCGAACATGTTCGCTGAAGCTCGCCAAAGCTCGCCATGAGCAGGTGACTTCCTGGTGAGGTTCGCCATGTCTCGCTAAGCCCTCGCTTAGCGAAGGCCTCTGCGACAGCAATTTTTGTTGATTGTTTATAAGTGTGTGTATCCATGTATTTGGTTTCGTTTTGGTTTGGAATTATTATATGTTTAATAATTGTGTTGTGTAATGGCATTTATATAAAATGTCAAAGAAGTATATGTATTTTGTATATCGGGTTGTCCGATAAAGAAGAATATCAGTTTGTCTGATAAAGAAGTTTAATGGATTATGTTATCCATGTAGTGAGCAGTAGCTTCGTGCTAAGTGATTATCATATGTTTGGTAAATGCATGGCATTCATAAATTCATGCATTATTTAGGGATATCAGACTTGTCTGATAAAGAAGGATATTGGACTTGTCCAATAAAGAAGGATATCAATGGTAAGTTCCTTGATAAAGAAGATGGTACCACATGCATTAGTCGTGTCTAGGTTGGCATGACATTGAATGTTTGGTATTAGTCGCATTTGAGTAAATGTGCAATTATGTGTTATGTGTTATGTGAGTTCTTTGTGTTGTCCGAGACGACGTGAAATTATCTGGTTGTGTATTTGTGAGTATGTGTTATCTGGTGTATTACTTATTGAGGTATGTGTGTGAGTTAGTATTACGTGATAGGTTGAATATAGGTGCGTTTCTATATTCGTATGTATGTGATTATGTTTACTAACTCTCTACCTATTTGTTATGTGCTGGACCTTTGGGGGTTCAGGTATTCAGGTCGTGGTTTCGACGAGTTTTAGCTGCAGATCGTTTTGGTGTGGAGCACTTTTGGTGAGGAGCTAGTGTAGGCTACCTTTGTATAGTTTTGTTAAGTTTAGTTTGGTTGAGATGTATATTAGTGCTCTGGTAGTTTGTAACATCGAGTCGGGGATCGTTTGTATTCCGTCGTATATCGATGCGATCATATTAACTTATGTTTTATGTTAATGAATTATCTTTTGAACTATCATGTTCATTGCTTTGAAAATCCTTTATGTTTAATGTTTTCCGCTGCGACGTTTCGTGTCGTGTGCACGATCGTTTTGAAAATGTTTTCCGTAGCGCTCCGGCTACTTATCAAAAGGACAAAAGGATAACAAACATGGATAAACACAAAAGGACAGTTCATTTCTCAGATCCACATCATAAACATCGAAAAAGTAAAGAATGAACACTTTTTCATTAAAACTCTCAAGAACACAAAGTTCTTGAGTTTAATCTGTTATAAAACTCGTTTTTAACCATTAAATCCGTCCATTAATCATGTTAAAAGCATGTTAAGCATAATAAAAACCTTAGGAACGATTTCCATCAAGAAAATCCATTCCAAGCTAAAACGAAAATGGGGTGGAGGAAATTCGGTTGAGGAGAAATCGACATTCTCCCCTTCCTCGGGTCACCCACGATTATGGAACCTACTCTCATACCTGGATTCGAAGAAAAACTCGAAGATTGATCTTGAATCTCTCCCTTTTCTCTTGCCCTAGCTCCTCAAGCTCTCTTCCTCTCTCAAGAACTCACAAGAACAAAAGAGAATAATGAATTTCTCTCTTCCTCTTAGCCATATGGCGCCCCACACTCCCACACAAGGCCCATTGGGCCTTAAGCCCAATAGGCTTGGCCCAATAACACGTTAACTCACTCTACTCGCTTAATAACTAAAGTACTCGATAAATAACTCAAGTTATTAACTTAATTAAAATGCCACGTTAAATAAAATATTTTAACACACAAAAATAATAATTTGAAAATTGGGTCGTTACACCGTACGTACCGGAGTTTGAAATTTTTTATGGGTCATCATGTGTGTGCGCGCGTGCGCGCGCACGTGCGTACGTGTGCTGCCTGTGTAAAAGGAGAATTGATAGCACAATGATCTACAACATGCCACGTGTTATTTTTTAATACATGAATGGCTTTGAGGTAGGTTCCATTTCGTGCTTGAATGACTAGGAGTAATATTTTCTTCTATTCTAAGTTGGGTTCTTGTTTGTAGTAACAAACTACAATTTTATAATAACATGAACCCAACTTAATTATCCAAAAATACTACTACAATTTTATAGTAACATGAACCCAACTTAATTACCCAACCCAATTTCATATCGGTCACTAAATCGGTCGCCAAAATCAGTCACAAATCAGTCGCTTTAGCGTGATTGTTGGCGTGATTGTCCAAAAAACTTTTGCTTGTATACTCGACGAAAGGAGTGTACTGGTGGATTTTGTGAATGTGAGTAAGCATAATGATAATTGATTCGTTTGTATTGACCTATTGCATATTAATAATAATAACAATAATAATAATAATAATAATAATAATAATAATAATAATAATAATAATAATAATAATAATAATAATAATAATAATAATAATAATAATAATAATAATAATAATATAACATTTCATTAAAAATAAAATGTCATAACAGTATTGTTTTTAATTGGATTTTCACCTTATTTTTATGAAAATCTTAAAGACTGTGTTTGTATAGATACATCTTCAAACATTTCAAAAAATACAATTATCAAACAAAAGTCTCACGAACGTTGTTAGTACAACAACAATAGGCGTTGCCTTCAAAACAGGCGCCACCAAAATGGTAGCCTTTTGCTTTACAATCTAAGCTGCATTGATATGTATTAACTGGACAAGCGGGTGACTGAAAGCAATTGTCTGCAACCCTCCCTGATTCCAATACAATCAATTAAACGTCATTAGAAATATCATCTAATTACAAGATATTGTCATTTGAAACTTATTATATAAAATTTCATAAAATAAAGGTTTCTAAAACACAGAAAAAATATATTTAAAACACCACGCTATAATTGCAAGATATTTAATCATAAACACAATAAAATTTAGTTACCAGCAAAAGTCAATGAAGCAAGACAGACTATTGCAATGGTAAAAAAGAGAAGATTGACGGAGGTTGCCATTTTTTTTATTGATTGACAATCTCTTACAATAGGATATTTAAGGTCACAAGCGACGTTAAAGCATTACGTTTTTAATTAAGGTCAACAAAATTATTATTATTTGGTCAAAAAATTTTATTAAAGGTCAACACAATTTACATTTGTATTTAATGCATAAGTTTATATGAAATAAAAACGTAATGCATTTACTTTGTTTTTATTATATTAAAAAAACTTGTGTATGCGTGAGAGGGTGTGTTTTATTAATCTTTTCATTTTGTGAAAGTAGCAAGCCATTCTAGCTATTAATATTTTAAGTAGATTAAATTTTTTGGGAGAGCTGTACGTAGCGGAGTTTGAAATTTTTTATGGGTCATCATGTGTGTGCGCGCGTGCGCGCGTGCGTACGTGTTCTGCCTGTGTAAAAGGAGAATTGATAGCACAATGATCTACAACATGCCACGTGTTATTTTTTAATACATGAATGGCTTTGAGGTAGGTTCCATTTCGTGCTTGAATGACTAGGAGTAATATTTTCTCCTATTCTAAGTTGGGTTCTTGTTTGTAGTAACAAACTACAATTTTATAGTAACATGAACCCAACTTAATTATCCAAAAATATTACTACAATTTTATAGTAACATGAACCCAACTTAATTACCCAACCCAATTTCATATCGGTCACTAAATCGGTCGCCAAAATCAGTCACAAATCAGTCGCTATAGCGTGATTGTTGGCGTGATTGTCCAAAAAACTTTTGCTTGTATCCTCGACGAAAGGAGTGTACTGGTGGATTTTGTGAATGTGAGTAAGCATAACGATAATTCATTCGTTTGTATTGACCTATTGCATAATAATAATAATAACAACAACAACAACAATAATTGATGGATAATTTTCGCAAGTGAACGAATTACCACGTAGTAATAAAAATATCGATCCACAAGGATTGTGTGATTAAACGAGTCTAATAGTATTCATAAACATTATGCAAAGAATACACATAAATTGGGGGTTTGTTGAGTGATGAATTGTTAGAAAACGTGCTTTGAGATAAATGGAAAAGCGAGGTAGAATCATCGGAATCACCTAGTCTATAGCTAAACCACATGCAATCTACCATATCGTAGGAGTCTACTCATGTGTTCACAACTAGATCGACAAATTAGTGAATCGCAATCTCTTGTCAAAATCCACTCTATTCGTTGTCGATACTCCCCCGATCTCTCGGGCGGAAGCTACCTACAACGAATGATATGAAAGCGCGTCAATCGTTCGCTACACACTATGTCTCAATCTCTCGACCGAAAACACTCGAGTGCTCAATGCAATTCAGTTCAGAAATTAAATCAATACTCTCGCACGTGACTTAACTCGAAATCATTACAACACTAATGAAGGATTATAAAGCATTAAGAATCGAATTGCATTAAATCAACACTATGAACAGAGTAGATTCTTACATATAGCAGATTACAAATGATTCGTCTACATCCTAGACTATCCTAGATCCTACCTCCAAAAGAAGCTTAGCTCCTCATGTCGCTTTGTTCGCGTCCTAGCTTCAACTTCATGGCTTGAGAATCCATGCTATTGAGGTGCTTGGAGCTATCCTTTGGAGTCCTTGATCTGGATCTTGATGCTTCCAAAATTAGAGAATAGATGAATGTCCAGAATTTTCCCACCCATAACAGAAAAATGCAGAATCCTTATATAATAATCGCAACCACGCCGCGCGCCAGATCTATCACGCCGCGCGTGGTTGCAATTTCTTCAACGACGCCGCGCGTGTAACTGTATCACGCGGCGCGTGATCAAATCTGAGGTCTCTGATCTTCAACTCTGCCATCTTCACGCCGCGCGTGATAGCTCCACGCCCCCGGCGTAGTTGTCCTTCTTTTCTTCACGCCGCGCGTGGTCAGTGCTACGCCGCGCGTGACCAAGTCAGAGAGCAATCCAATTCTGACCAAAGCTTCACGCCGCGCGTGGTCAGGCATCACGCCGCGCGTGATCAAGGTGAAAAACTTGGCTCCCTGTGATCTCCATCACGCGACGCGTGATGGGCTACGCCCCCAGCGTAGTGAAAATCAGCAATTTCCTGCAATTTTTCCTGTTTTCTTGCAAAACAAGTAATCATGCTTATGAATAGATTTCTCTTACATTTATTGCTTAAAACCTACTAAAATGCATTTAATGTTGCTAAAATAGGCATGGATTAGAGAGTGTGACGATCCGTCATCACAACCCCAAACTTAAACCTTTCCTTGTCCTCAAGGAAACAACTTTTACCTCAAGCTTTTGTGTCAAGACCTTGGCATTTTCCTTAAATTCACTCGAATCATACATACGTGAGAATCGCCTGATGATCAATGATCCACCTGCAAACAATGCTCAATTGCACAATCGTTCCCGCAAGACATTTTCAAGTAATTCACACTTTTCAACCAAGGCTCTATGATCCCATCACACTACTCACATACACTCTTCAGTTTTGGTAATTCACTCAAATCAACACATCAATGCAAGTCAACAATAATTTTGCAAGTAGTCTAAGAATTCATTCGGTTCACTTTGTGCACACACTTTAGAGGTCTTTTAGGGTTATAACGTGGCTTGGCTAGGGTGGATGGTGACATTTTGGGATAAGTAGTAGAAAAACTTGGAGTTAGATCCCCCTAAGGTCAAAAATTCATAAACCAAACCCCTTCTTCTTTTGAACTATAGTGGACTAGAGAACTTTTTCAATTCATCAAATGAAGTTTTGTAATTCTTTTGAAATCAAGGCTATCACTTCTTTTTGTACTTCTTTTCCAATATTTCTTTTCTTTTTTTTTCATTTTAATTCTTCATCATTTTTTTATTTTTTCATACTTTTCTTCTTTCTTTCTCATGACGAAAGCCTTGCAACATTTTTGAAATTTTTCAATCAAAACTTTGTATAAGTTCTCTAGTACCCTTACCCCAAACTTTATTTGTTGCTAATTCCAAAGAGCAACCCCAAACTTAGTGGTGAGCAATGTGCATCAACCACTAATTAGGTGCCTAACCTCCAAGAAAGTCATTCCTTTTTTTCATCAAAATTTCCTAAAGGTTGTGCAAAATAACATTTTCTTTTTCAGCTCAAATTGGTTAAGCAACCGATAATTATATGTAAGGGTGGATAGAAAAGCTCAAAGGTACCAAGGAACATGCCTCGTGTGTGCTACAAAAGTACCAATCAAATAAAAAGACGACAAGCAAAATCGAGAGACAATACATGAGTGGATATCACACATAGAAGGAAAAGGAGTGTTTGGCTCAATACCTCTCGGTTGGGTCGAATCAAAGAACCGGTCAAAAAGTGTGCGTTCCCTTCCTTTGCCTCTTGATCACATGAGTGCAACAAGCTATTGCACTGCAAGTTTCACAAATTACACACGGAGAAAATCATGCAATTGATACTCAAGTAACTAGAAGGAACATGCCAAGATATCGAAACAAACTCTAAAGGTAAACGAAATTCCACAATTGAACATAAAAAGATTCAAATTCAGAGTTAAAAGTATCTTCATCCAGCCAATTCAAAGAGAACATCAAACAATTATTCATAAAGTAGCATAAGAGTGAAAGGGAAGAAAGGACCGTAAACTCATGGGTTGCCTCCCATGAAGCGCTTCTTTCTCGTCATTAGCTTGACGCTTCATCATCACAAGTTTGGGAGGATACTTCAACTTTGATTCAACCCGGCTCCTCTTGTTCTCTTCATTCAAAGGAGAAATATTAATATCAATAAGTAATGATTTCACACTTCCCGAATCACTCTTGAGATCTTCCCCTTTGGTCTTCAAATTGGTTCTTTCCTTCTTACTAGACCGTGATAGAGATTTCTTAGAGCCTTTCTTCACCGAAGCTTTCAATGTTGAAGTGGAAGACTTTTGAGGATTGACAACCGGATTGGGCTCTTCTTCTTTGGCCACCTTGTGCAAACAATAGATAGGAACCACACCATCCAAGTCCCATCCTAGGTCGTCATTCACTTTCTCCGCTTCTTTTAACAAGTCATTCTCTTCTAGTGGAGTGAGCAAATCACTTATGATCATGGGTTTCCTAGAGTCGCCACCCGAAAACACATACTTCCATTTAGGAGGAAGTTCTTTTAATTCCGGTGGCTTTTTTATCGCCTTTGACTCTTTCTCCTCTTCTAGGGGGTTATCCAAGTTTTGAAGAAAAATTTCAATATATCACATGATCCCACTCTTCTTCTTTCCCATCTTTTGCCACTTCCTCTAGCACTTCCACTTTGAAACATTCGGATACCACTCCACAAAATTCAAGGTCTTGGTTCTTGACCTTCTTCAACCTAGGATAAGGCATTCTAGCATATGGTGAAGGAACTTGAAACTTGGGGCCCTTCACAAGAGGTTTCTTGCCTTTCTTGGCACTAGACTCATTCTCCACTCTCTTTTCAACTTCACCCTCATAAGCTTTTTCTTCCTTATTTTTTTCTTCTTTCTTATTTTCTCTTCTATTTTCAACTACACCATCCATCATCTTTTCAACTACACCATTTTTACTCTCATCCTTCTTCGGATTCTCCACTACTTTTTGTGATGAAACTTCTCTACTCCTCAAATTAATGGAATTACAACTTTCATTACGAGGATCCGTGATGTTTCCACAAAAACCACTTTGAGTTTGTAGAGAAGATACTTGCCTTGCTAGTTGACCCATTTGGTTTTCGAGATTTTTGATGGAGGCTTCATGACGTTCGCTTGACACTTCTTGGTTTGCCATCATCACCTCAAAATTGCCTTGAGTCATCTTCATGGCTAAGATAAGAGTTTCTTCAAAAGATTCAAGGTGACCTTCAAAATGTTGATCTTGAGGAAATGCTTGATTTGGATTAGCTCCATAAGAACAATTCACGTGATTCTTCACTCCAAGATTGAAGGTGTTGAAATGAGGATTATTTTGAGAGGTTGCTTGCACCATACATTGAACTTCTAGTTGTTTGGTAATGATTTGTAGAAAGACATTATTGAACTTGCAGCTAGTTAAGAGTGCCTCTTCATTGAATGATTCAAACATGCATTCCTTCCGCATTACGATATACTCGTGTTGTTTTCTCAATCTCAGAATCGAATTCCAGCTTAATTGGACCTGTCCTCCGCATGCACAAGGAAACAAACAAGTAGAACGCTCTCGACAGAAAAATGTAAAAACAGAAAAATCAAAGAAAACACAGAAAATATGAACACTATTGCCTTGTCGAATCAATCACAATCCCCGGCAACGGCGCCAAAAACTTGATGGATAATTTTCGCAAGTGAACGAATTACCACGTAGTAATAAAAATATTGATCCACAAGGATTGTGTGATTAAACGAGTCTAATAGTGTTCATAAACATTATGCAAAGAATACACATAAATTGGGGGTTTGTTGAGTGATGAATTGTTAGAAAACGTGCTTTGAGATAAATGGAAAAGCGAGGTAGAATCATCGGAATCACCTAGTCTATAGCTAAACCACATGCAATCTACCATATCGTAGGAGTCTATTCAAGTGTTCACAACTAGATCGACAAATTAGTGAATCGCAATCTCTTGTCAAAATCCACTCTATTCGTTGTCGATACTCCCCCGATCTCTCGAGCGGAGCTACCTACAACGAATGATATGAAAGCGCGTCAATCGTTCGCTACACTCTATGTCTCAATCTCTCGACCGGAAACACTCGAGTGCTCAATGCAATTCAGTTCAGAAATTAAATCAATACTCTCGCACGTGACTTAACTCGAAATCATTACAACACTAATGAAGGATTATAAAGCATTAAGAATCGAATTGCATTAAATCAACACTATGAACAGAGTAGATTCTTACAAATAGCAGATTACAAATGATTCGTCTACATCCTAGACTATCCTAGATCCTACCTCCAAAAGAAGCTTAGCTCCTCATGTCTCTTTGTTCGCGTCCTAGCTTCAACTTCATGGCTTGAGAATCCATGCTATTGAGGTGCTTGGAGCTATCCTTTGGAGTCCTTGATCTGGATCTTGATGCTTCCAAAATCAGAGAATAGATGAATGTCCAGAATTTTCCCACCCATAACAGAAAAATGCAGAATCCTTATATAATAATCGCAACCACGCCGCGCGCCAGATCTATCACGCCGCGCGTGGTTGCAATTTCTTCAACGACGCCGCGCGTGTAACGGTATCACGCGGCACGTGATCAAATCTGAGGTCTCTGATCTTCAACTCTGCCATCTTCACGCCGCGCGTGATAGCTCCACGCCCCCGGCGTAGTTGTCCTTTTTTTCTTCACGCCGCGCGTGGTCAGTGCTACGCCGCGCGTGACCAAGTCAGAGAGCAATCCAATTCTGATCAAAGCTTCACGCCGCGCGTGGTCAGGCATCACGCCGCGCGTGATCAAGGTGAAAAACTTTGCTCCCTGTGATCTCCATCACGCGGCGCGTGATGGGCTACGTGGGGGCGTAGTGAAAATCAGCAATTTCCTGCAATTTTTCCTGTTTTCTTGCAAAACAAGTAATCATGCTTATGAATAGATTTCTCTTACATTTATTGCTTAAAACCTACTAAAATGCATTTAATGTTGCTAAAATAGGCATGGATTAGAGAGTGTGACGATCCGTCATCACAACCCCAAACTTAAACCTTTCCTTGTCCTCAAGGAAACAACTTTTACCTCAAGCTTTTGTGTCAAGACCTTGGCATTTTCCTTAAATTCACTCGAATCATACATACGTGAGAATCGCCTGATGATCAATGATCCACCTGCAAACAATGCTCAATTGCACAATCGTTCCCGCAAGACATTTTCAAGTAATTCACACTTTTCAACCAAGGCTCTATGATCCCATCACACTACTCACATACACTCTTCAGTTTTGGTAATTCACTCAAATCAACACATCAATGCAAGTCAACAATAATTTTGCAAGTAGTCTAACAATTCATTCGGTTCACTTTGTGCACACACTTTAGAGGTCTTTTAGGGTTATAACGTGGCTTGGCTAGGGTGGATGGTGACATTTTGGGATAAGTAGTAGAAAAACTTGGAGTTAGATCCCCCTAAGGTCAAAAATTCATAAACCAAACCCCTTCTTCTTTTGAACTATAGTGGACTAGAGAACTTTTTCAATTCATCAAATGAAGTTTTGTAATTCTTTTGAAATCAAGGCTATCACTTCTTTTTGTACTTCTTTTCCAATATTTCTTTTTTTTTTTTTTCATTTTCATTCTTCATCATTTTATTATTTTTTCATACTTTTCTTCTTTCTTTCTCATGACTAAAGCCTTGCAACATTTTTGAAATTTTTCAATCCAAACTTTGTATAAGTTCTCTAGTACCCTTACCCCAAAATTTATTTGTTGCTAATTCCAAAGAGCAACCCCAAACTTAGTGGTGAGCAATGTGCATCAACCACTAATTAGGTGCCTAACCTCCAAGAAAGTCATTCCTTTTTTTCATCAAAATTTCCTAAAGGTTGTGCAAAATAACATTTTCTTTTTCAGCTCAAATTGGTTAAGTAACGGATAATTATATGTAAGGGTGGATAGAAAAGCTCAAAGGTACCAAGGAACATGCCTCGTGTGTGCTACAAAAGTACCAATCAAATAAAAAGACGACAAGCAAAATCGAGAGACAATACATGAGTGGATATCACACATAGAAGGAAAAGGAGTGTTTGGCTCAATACCTCTCGGTTGGGTCGAATCAAAGAACCGGTCAAAAAGTGTGCGTTCCCTTCCTTTGCCTCTTGATCACATGAGTGCAACAAGCTATTGCACTGCAAGTTTCACAAATTACACACGGAGAAAATCATGCAATTGATACTCAAGTAACTAGAAGGAACATGCCAAGATATCGAAACAAACTCTAAAGGTAAACGAAATTCCACAATTGAACATAAAAAGATTCAAATTCAGAGTTAAAAGTATCTTCATCCAGCCAATTCAAAGAGAACATCAAACAATTATTCATAAAGTAGCATAAGAGTGAAAGGGAAGAAAGGACCGTAAACTCACGGGTTGCCTCCCATGAAGCGCTTCTTTCTCGTCATTAGCTTGACGCTTCATCATCACAAGTTAGGGAGGATACTTCAACTTTGATTCAACCCGGCTCCTCATGTTTTCTTCATTCAAAGGAGCAATATTAATATCAATAAGTAATGATTTCACACTTCCCGAATCACTCTTGAGATCTTCCCCTTTGGTCTTCAAATTGGTTCTTTCCTTCTTACTAGACCGTGATAGAGATTTCTTAGAGCCTTTCTTCACCGAAGCTTTCAATGTTGAAGTGGAAGACTTTTGAGGATTGACAACCGGATTGGGCTCTTCTTCTTTGGCCACCTTGTGCAAACAATAGATAGGAACCACACCATCCAAGTCCCATCCTAGGATGTCATTCACTTTCTCCGCTTCTTTTAACAAGTCATTCTCTTCTAGTGGAGTAAGCAAATCACTTATGATCATGGGTTTCCTAGAGTCGCCACCCAAAAACACATACTTCCATTTAGGAGGAAGTTCTTTTAATTCCGGTGGCTTTTTTATCGCCTTTGGCTCTTTCTCCTCTTCTAGGGGGTTATCCAAGTTTTGAATAAAAATTTCAATCACATGATCCCACTCTTCTTCTTTCCCATCTTTTGCCACTTCCTCTAGCACTTCCACTTTGAAACATTCGGATACCACTCCACAAAATTCAAGGTCTTGGTTCTTGACCTTCTTCAACCTAGGATAAGGCATTCTAGCATATGGTGAAGGAACTTGAAACTTGGGGCCCTTCACAAGAGGTTTCTTGCCTTTCTTGGCACTAGACTCATTCTCCACTCTCTTTTCAACTTCACCCTCATAAGCTTTTTCTTCCTTATTTTTTTCTTCTTTCTTATTTTCTCTTCTATTTTCAACTACACCATCCATCATCTTTTCAACTACACCATTTTTACTCTCATCCTTCTTCGGATTCTCCACTACTTTTTGTGATGAAACTTCTCTACTCCTCAAATTAATGGAATTACAACTTTCATTACGAGGATCCGTGGTGTTTCCACAAAAACCACTTTGAGTTTGTAGAGAAGATACTTGCCTTGCTAGTTGACCCATTTGGTTTTCGAGATTTTTGATGGAGGCTTCATGACGTTCGCTTGACACTTCTTGGTTTGCCATCATCACCTCAAAATTGCCTTGAGTCATCTTCATGGCTAAGATAAGAGTGTCTTCAAAAGATTCAAGGTGACCTTCAAAATGTTGATCTTGAGGAAATGCTTGATTTGGATTAGCTCCATAAGAACAATTCACGTGATTCTTCACTCCAAGATTGAAGGTGTTGAAATGAGGATTATTTTGAGAGGTTGCTTGCACCATACATTGAACTTCTAGTTGTTTGGTAATGATTTGTAGAAATACATTATTGAACTTGCAGCTAGTTAAGAGTGCCTCTTCATTGAATGATTCAAACATGCCTTCCTTCCGCTTTACGATATACTCGTGTTGTTTTCTCAATCTCAGAATCGAATTCCAGCTTAATTGGACATGTCCTCCGCATGCACAAAGAAACAAACAAGTAGAACGCTCTCGACAGAAAAATGTAAAAACAGAAAAATCAAAGAAAACACAGAAAATATGAACACTATTGCCTTGTCGAATCAATCACAATCCCCGGCAACGGCGCCAAAAACTTGATGGATAATTTTCGCAAGTGAACGAATTACCACGTAGTAATAAAAATATCGATCCACAAGGATTGTGTGATTAAACGAGTCAAATAGTGTTCATAAACATTATGCAAAGAATACACATAAATTGGGGGTTTGTTGTGTGATGAATTGTTAGAAAACGTGCTTTGAGATAAATGGAAAAGCGAGGTAGAATCATCGGAATCATCTAGTCTATAGCTAAACCACATGCAGTCTACTCAAGTGTTCACAACTAGATCGACAAATTAGTGAATCGCAATATCTTGTCAAAATCCACTCTATTCGTTGTCGATACTCCCCCGATCTCTCGAGCGGAAGCTACCTACAACGAATGATATGAAAGCGCGTCAATCGTTCGCTACACTCTATGTCTCAATCTCTCGACCGGAAACACTCGAGTGCTCAATGCAATTCAGTTCAGAAATTAAATCAATACTCTCGCACGTGACTTAACTCGAAATCATTACAACACTAATGAAGGATTATAAAGCATTAAGAATCGAATTGCATTAAATCAACACTATGAACAGAGTAGATTCTTACATATAGCAGATTACAAATGATTCGTCTACATCCTAGACTATCCTAGATCCTACCTTCAAAAGAAGCTTAGCTCCTCATGTCGCTTTGTTCGCGTCCTAGCTTCAACTTCATGGCTTGAGAATCCATGCTATTGAGGTGCTTGGAGCTATCCTTTGGAGTCCTTGATCTGGATCTTGATGCTTCCAAAATCAGAGAATAGATGAATGTCCAGAATTTTCCCACCCATAACAGAAAAATGCAGAATCCTTATATAATAATCGCAACCACGCCGGGCGCCAGATCTATCACGCCGCGCGTGGTTGCAATTTCTTCAACGACGCCGCACGTGTAACGGTATCACGCGGCGCGTGATCAAATCTGAGGTCTCTGATCTTCAACTCTGCCATCTTCACGCCGCGCGTGATAGATCCACGCCCCCGGCGTAGTTGTCCTTCTTTTCTTCACACCGCGTGTGGTCAGTGCTACGCCGCGCGTGACCAAGTCAGAGAGCAATCCAATTCTGATCAAAGCTTCACGCCGCGCGTGGTCAGGCATCACGCCGCGCGTGATCAAGTTGAAAAACTTGGCTCCCTGTGATCTCCATCACGCGGCGCGTGATGGGCTACACCCCCAGCGTAGTGAAAATCAGCAATTTCCTGCAATTTTTCCTGTTTTCTTGCAAAACAAGTAATCATGCTTATGAATAGATTTCTCTTACATTTATTGCTTAAAACCTACTAAATGCATTTAATGTTGCTAAAATAGGCATGGATTAGAGAGTGTGACGATCTGTCACCAATAATAATAATAATAATAATAATAATAATAATATAACATTTCATTAAAAATAAAATGTCATAGCAGTATTATTTTTAATTGGATTTTCAACTTATTTTTATGAAAATCTTAAAGACTGTGTTTGTATAGATACATTTTCAAATATTTCAAAAAATACAATTATCAAACAAAAGTCCCACGAACGTTGTTAGTACAACAACAATAGGCGTTGCCTTCAAAACAGGCGCCACCAAAATGGTAGCCTTTTGCTTTACAATCTAAGCTGCATTGATATGTATTAACTGGACAAGCGGGTGACTGAAAGCAATTGTCTGCAACCCTCCCTGATTCCAATACAATCAATTAAACGTCATTAGAAATATCATCTAATTACAAGATATTGTCATTTCAAACTTATTATATAAAATTTCATAAAATAAAGGTTTCTAAAACATAGAAAAAATATATTTAAAACACCACGCTATAATTGCAAGATATTTAATCATAAACACAATAAAATTTAGTTACCAGCAAAAGTCAATGAAGCAAGACAAACAATTGCAATGGTAAAAAAGAGAAGATTGAAGGAGGTTGCCATTTTTTTTATTGATTGACAATCTCTTACAATAGGATATTTAAGGTCACAAGCGACGTTAAAGCATTACGTTTTTAATTAAGGTCAACAAAATTATTATTATTTGGTCAAAAAATTTTATTTAAGGTCAACACAATTTACATTTGTATTTAATGCATAAGTTTATATGAAATAAAAACGTAATGCATTTACTTTGTTTTTATTATATTAAAAAAACTTGTGTATGCGTCAGAGGGTGTGTTTTATTAATCTTTTCATTTTGTGAAAGTAGCAAGCCATTCTAGCTATTAATATTTTAAGTAGATTAAATTTTTTGGGAGAGCCGTACGTAGCGGAGTTTGAAAATTTTTTTGGGTCATCATGTGCGTTCGCGCGTGCGAGCGTGCGCTCGTGCGAGCGTGCGCGCGTGCGTATGTGTGCTGCCTGTGTAAAAGGAGAATTGATAGCACAATGATCTACAGCATGCCACGTATTATTTTTTGATACATGAATGACTTTGAGGTAGGTTCCATTTCGTGCTTGAATGACTAGGAGTAATATTTTCTTCTATTCTAAGTTGGGTTCTTGTTTGTAGTAACAAACTACAATTTTATAGTAACATGAACCCAACTTAATTACCCAACCCAATTTCATATCGGTCACTAAATCGGTCGCCAAAATCAGTCACAAATCAGTCGCTATAGCGTGACTGTTGGCGTGATTGTCCAAAAAACTTTTGCTTGTATCCTCGACGAAAAGAGTGTACTGGTGGATTTTGTGAATGTGAGTAAGCATAACGATAATTGATTCGTTTGTATTGACCTATTGCATAATAATAATAATAATAACTACAACAACAATAATAATAATAATAATAATATAACATTTCATTAAAAATAAAAAGTCATAACAGTATTATTTTTAATTGGATTTTCAACTTATTTTTATGAAAATCTTAAAGACTGTGTTTGTATAGATACATCTTCAAACATTTCAAAAAATACAATTATCAAACAAAAGTCCCTCGAACGTTGTTAGTACAACAACAATAGGCGTTGCCTTCAAAACAGGCGCCACCAAAATGGTAGCCATAAGGCACCTACTAATTCAACTCAATGTATTGGTACGTCAATTTCTTTATCTTTAATCTATGACTCTAAGTTCTTTTTAATTATGCTTATGGTGTGAATTTTATGTTAAGTTTGATGTTTTGTTTCAGATATCTTGCATTTGGCACCTAAATCTAAAAGTAAACCTAAAAGTATATTTGAAAGTTCCTGAAATTTCGTAACTTACTTCCTGAAAGTAAACCTCGTAACTTACTTCCTAAAAGTTCCTGAAATTTTTTCATATATTTTGAGCTAAGTCGAAAAGAGTGATGTTTATAAGATTAGATTGAATTTACTTTGAAAAAAAAAATTGAGGTTTACTCTTTTAAGTAGATTAAATTTTTTGGGAGAGCCGTACGTAGCGTAGTTTGAAATTTTTTAAGGGTCATCATGTGCGTGCGCGCGTGCGCGCGTGCGTACGTGTGCTGCCTGTGTAAAAGGAGAATTGATAGCACAATGATCTACAGCATGCCACGTGTTATTTTTTAATACATGAATGACTTTGAGGTAGGTTCCATTTCGTGCTTGAATGACTAGGAGTAATATTTTCTTCTATTCTAAGTTGGGTTCTTGTTTGTAGTAACAAACTAAAATTTTATAGTAACATGAACCCAACTTAATTATCCAAAAATATTACTACAATTTTATAGTAACATGAACCCAACTTAATTACCCAACCCAATTTCATATCGGTCACTAAATCGGTCGCCAAAATCAGTCACAAATCAGTCGCTATAGCGTGATTGTTGGCGTGATTGTCCAAAAAACTTTTGCTTGTATCCTCGACGAAAGGAGTGTACTGGTGGATTTTGTGAATGTGAGTAAGCATAACGATAATTGATTCTTCTGTATTGACCTATTGCATAATAATAATAATAATAACAACAACAATAATAATAATAATAATAATAATAATAATAATAATAATATAACATTTCATTAAAAATAAAAAGTCATAACAGTATTATTTTTAATTGGATTTTCAACATATTTTTATGAAAATCTTAAAGACTGTGTTTGTATAGATACATCTTCAAACATTTCAAAAAATACAATTATCAAACAAAAGTCCCACGAACGTTGTTAGTACAACAACAATAGGCGTTGCCTTCAAAACAGGCGCCACTAAAATGGTAGCCATAAGGCACCTACTAATTTAACTCAATGTATTGGTAAGTCAATTTCTTTATCTTTAATCTATGACTCTAAGTTCTTTTTAATTATGCTTATGGTGTGAATTTTATGTTAAGTTTGATGTTTTGTTTCAGATATCTTGCATTTGGCACCTAAATCTAAAAGTAAACCTAAAAGTATATTTGAAAGTTCCTGAAATTTCGTAACTTACTTCCTGAAAGTAAACCTCGTAACTTACTTCCTAAAAGTTCCTGAAATTTTTTCATATATTTTGAGCTAAGTCGAAAAGAGTGATGTTTATAAGATTAGATTGAATTTACTTTGAAAAAAAAATTGAGGTTTACTCTTTTAAGTAGATTAAATTTTTTGGGAGAGCCGTATGTAGCGGAGTTTGAAATTTTTTATGGGTCATCATGTGCGTGCGCGCATGCGTACGTGTGCTTCCTGTGTAAAAGGAGAATTGATAGCACAATGATCTACAGCATGCCACATGTTATTTTTTAATACATGAATGGCTTTGAGGTAGGTTCCATTTCGTGCTTGAATGACTAGGAGTAATATTTTCTTCTATTCTAAGTTGGGTTCTTGTTTGTAGTAACAAACTACAATTTTATAGTAACATGAACCCAACTTAATTATCCAAAAATATTACTACAATTTTATAGTAACATGAACCCAACTTAATTACCCAACCCAATTTCATATCGGTCACTAAATCGGTCACCAAAATCAGTCACAAATCAGTCGCTATAGCGTGATTGTTGGCGTGATTGTCCAAAAAACTTTTGCTTGTATCCTCGACGAAAGGAGTGTACTGGTGGATTTTGTGAATTAGAGTAAGCATAACGATAATTGATTCGTCTGTATTGACCTATTGCATAATAATAATAATAACAACAACAACAACAATAATAATAATAATAATAATAATAATAATAATAATAATAATAATAATAATAATATAACATTTCATTAAAAATAAAAAGTCATAACAGTATTATTTTTAATTGGATTTTCAACATATTTTTATGAAAATCTTAAAGACTGTGTTTGTATAGATAAATCTTCAAACATTTCAAAAAATACAATTATCAAACAAAAGTCCCACGAAAGTTGTTAGTACAACAACAATAGGCGTTGCCTTCAAAACAGGCGCCACCAAAATGGTAGCCATAAGGCACCTACTAATTTGACTCAATGTATTGGTAAGTCAATTTCTTTATCTTTAATCTATGACTCTAAGTTCTTTTTAATTATGCTTATGGTGTGAATTTTATGTTAAGTTTGATGTTTTGTTTCAGATATCTTGCATTTGGCACCTAAATCTAAAAGTAAACCTAAAAGTATATTTGAAAGTTCCTGAAATTTCGTAACTTACTTCCTGAAAGTAAACCTCGTAACTTACTTCCTAAAAGTTCCTGAAATTTTTTCATATATTTTGAGCTAAGTCGAAAAGAGTGATGTTTATAAGATTAGATTGAATTTACTTTGAAAAAAAAATTGAGGTTTACTCTTTTAAGTAGATTAAATTTTTTGGGAGAGCCGTATGTAGCGGAGTTTGAAATTTTTTATGGGTCATCATGTGCGTGCGCGCGTGCGTACGTGTGCTTCCTGTGTAAAAGGAGAATTGATAGCACAATGATCTACAGCATGCCACATGTTATTTTTTAATACATGAATGGCTTTGAGGTAGGTTCCATTTCGTGCTTGAATGACTAGGAGTAATATTTTCTTCTATTCTAAGTTGGGTTCTTGTTTGTAATAACAAACTACAATTTTATAGTAACATGAACCCAACTTAATTATCCAAAAATATTACTACAATTTTATAGTAACATGAACCCAACTTAATTACCCAACCCAATTTCATATCGGTCACTAAATCGGTCGCCAAAATCAGTCACAAATCAGTCGCTATAGCGTGATTGTTGGCGTGATTGTCCAAAAAACTTTTGCTTGTATCCTCGACGAAAGGAGTGTACTGGTGGATTTTGTGAATTAGAGTAAGCATAACGATAATTGATTCGTCTGTATTGACCTATTGCATAATAATAATAATAACAACAACAACAATAATAATAATAATAATAATAATAATAATAATAATAATAATAATAATAATAATAATATAACATTTCATTAAAAATAAAAAGTCATACCAGTATTATTTTTAATTGGATTTTCAACTTATTTTTATGAAAATCTTAAAGACTGTGTTTGTATAGATAAATCTTCAAACATTTCAAAAAATACAATTATCAAACAAAAGTCCCACGAACGTTGTTAGTACAACAACAATAGGCGTTGCCTTCAAAACAGGCGCCACCAAAATGGTAGCCATAAGGCACCTACTAATTTAACTCAATGTATTGGTAAGTCAATTTCTTTATCTTTAATCTATGACTCTAAGTTCTTTTTAATTATGCTTATGGTGTGGATTTTATGTTATGTTTGATGTTTTGTTTCAGATATCTTGCATTTGGCACCTAAATCTAAAAGTAAACCTAAAAGTATATTTGAAAGTTCCTGAAATTTCGTAACTTACTTCCTTAAAGTAAACCTCGTAACTTACTTCCTGAAAGTTCCTGAAAATTTTTCATATATTTTGAGCTAAGTCGAAAAGAGTGATATTTATAAGATTAGATTGAATTTACTTTGAAAAAAAAAATTGAGGTTTACTCTTTTAAGTAGATTAAATTTTTTGGGAGAGCTGTACGAAGCGGAGTTTGAAATTATTTATGGGTCATCATGTGCGTGCGCGCGTGCGCGAGTGTGCGCGTGCGCGAGTGCGCGCGTGCGTACGTGTGCTGCCTGTGTAAAAGGAGAATTGATAGCACAATGATCTACAGCATGCCACGTGTTATTTTTTAATACATGAATGGCTTTGAGGTAGGTTCCATTTCGTGCTTGAATGACTAGGAGTAATATTTTCTTCTATTCTAAGTTGGGTTCTTGTTTGTAGTAACAAACTACAATTTTATAGTAACATGAACCCAACTTAATTATCCAAAAATATTACTACAATTTTATAGTAACATGAACCCAACTAAATTACCCAACCCAATTTCATATCGGTCACTAAATCGGTCGCCATAATCAGTCACAAATCAGTCGCTATAGCGTGATTGTTGGCGTGATTGTCCAAAAAACTTTTGTTTGTATCCTCGACGAAAAGAGTGTACTGGTGGATTTTGTGAATGTGAGTAAGCATAACGATAATTGATTCGTTTGTATTGACCTAATGCATAATAATAATAATAACAACAACAACAACAATAATAATATTAATAATAATAATAATAATAATAATAATAATAATAATAATAATAATAATAATAATAATAATAATAATAATAATAATATAACATTTCATTAAAAATAAAAAGTCATAACAGTATTATTTTTAATTGGATTTTCAACTTATTTTTATGAAAATCTTAAAGACTGTGTTTGTATAGATACATCTTCAAACATTTCAAAAAATACAATTATCAAACAAAAGTCCCTCGAACGTTGTTAGTACAACAATAGGCGTTGCCTTCAAAACAGGCGCCACCAAAATGGTAGCCATAAGGCACCTACTAATTTAACTCAATGTATTGGTAAGTCAATTTCTTTATCTTTAATCTATGACTCTAAGTTCTTTTTAATTATGCTTATGGTGTGAATTTTATGTTAAGTTTGATGTTTTGTTTCAGATATCTTGCATTTGGCACCTAAATCTAAAAGTAAACCTAAAAGTATATTTGAAAGTTCCTGAAATTTCGTAACTTACTTCCTGAAAGTAAACCTCGTAACTTACTTCCTAAAAGTTCCTGAAATTTTTTCATATATTTTGAGCTAAGTCGAAAAGAGTGATGTTTATAAGATTAGATTGAATTTACTTTGAAAAAAAAAAATTGAGGTTTACTCTTTTAAGTAGATTAAATTTTTTGGGAGAGCCGTATGTAGCGGAGTTTGAAATTTTTTATGGGTCATCATGTGCGTGCGCGCATGCGCGCGTGCGTACGTGTGCTTCCTGTGTAAAAGGAGAATTGATAGCACAATGATCTACAGCATGCCACATGTTATTTTTTAATACATGAATGGCTTTGAGGTAGGTTCCATTTCGTGCTTGAATGACTAGGAGTAATATTTTCTTCTATTCTAAGTTGGGTTCTTGTTTGTAATAACAAACTACAATTTTATAGTAACATGAACCCAACTTAATTATCCAAAAATATTACTACAATTTTATAGTAACATGAACCCAACTTAATTACCCAACCCAATTTCATATCGGTCACTAAATCGGTCGCCAAAATCAGTCACAAATCAGTCGCTATAGCGTGATTGTTGGCGTGATTGTCCAAAAAACTTTTGCTTGTATCCTCGACGAAAGGAGTGTACTGGTGGATTTTGTGAATTAGAGTAAGCATAACGATAATTGATTCGTCTGTATTGACCTATTGCATAATAATAATAATAACAACAACAACAACAATAATAATAATAATAATAATAATAATAATAATAATAATAATAATAATAATAATAATAATAATAATAATAATAATAATAATAATAATAATAATAATAATAATAATAATAATAATAATATAACATTTCATTAAAAATAAAAAGTCATAACAGTATTATTTTTAATTGGATTTTCAACTTATTTTTATGAAAATCTTAAAGACTGTGTTTGTATAGATAAATCTTCAAACATTTCAAAAAATACAATTATCAAACAAAAGTCCCACGAACGTTGTTAGTACAACAACAATAGGCGTTGCCTTCAAAACAGGCGCCACCAAAATGGTAGCCATAAGGCACCTACTAATTTAACTCAATGTATTGGTAAGTCAATTTCTTTATCTTTAATCTATGACTCTAAGTTCTTTTTAATTATGCTTATGGTGTGGATTTTATGTTATGTTTGATGTTTTGTTTCAGATATCTTGCATTTGGCACCTAAATCTAAAAGTAAACCTAAAAGTATATTTGAAAGTTCCTGAAATTTCGTAACTTACTTCCTTAAAGTAAACCTCGTAACTTACTTCCTAAAAGTTCCTGAAAATTTTTCATATATTTTGAGCTAAGTCGAAAAGAGTGATATTTATAAGATTAGATTGAATTTACTTTGAAAAAAAAAATTGAGGTTTACTCTTTTAAGTAGATTAAATTTTTTGGGAGAGCCGTATGTAGCGGAGTTTGAAATTTTTTATGGGTCATCATGTGCGTGCGCGCATGCGCGCGTGCGTACGTGTGCTTCCTGTGTAAAAGGAGAATTGATAGCACAATGATCTACAGCATGCCACATGTTATTTTTTAATACATGAATGACTTTGAGGTAGGTTCCATTTCGTGCTTGAATGACTAGGAGTAATATTTTCTTCTATTCTAAGTTGGGTTCTTGTTTGTAATAACAAACTACAATTTTATAGTAACATGAACCCAACTTAATTATCCAAAAATATTACTACAATTTTATAGTAACATGAACCCAACTTAATTACCCAACCCAATTTCATATCGGTCACTAAATCGGTCGCCAAAATCAGTCACAAATCAGTCGCTATAGCGTGATTGTTGGCGTGATTGTCCAAAAAACTTTTGCTTGT
This sequence comes from Trifolium pratense, assembly GCF_020283565.1. Classification (NCBI taxonomy): domain Eukaryota; kingdom Viridiplantae; phylum Streptophyta; class Magnoliopsida; order Fabales; family Fabaceae; genus Trifolium; species Trifolium pratense. Next base: position 31,439,398 of record NC_060061.1, on the reverse strand, counting down.
ATCCTCGACGAAAGGAGTGTACTGGTGGATTTTGTGAATTAGAGTAAGCATAACGATAATTGATTCGTCTGTATTGACCTATTGCATAATAATAATAATAATAACAACAACAACAATAATAATAATAATAATAATAATAATAATAATAATAATAATAATATAACATTTCATTAAAAATAAAAAGTCATAACAGTATTATTTTTAATTGGATTTTCAACTTATTTTTATGAAAATCTTAAAGACTGTGTTTGTATAGATAAATCTTCAAACATTTCAAAAAATACAATTATCAAACAAAAGTCCCACGAACGTTGTTAGTACAACAACAATAGGCGTTGCCTTCAAAACAGGCGCCACCAAAATGGTAGCCATAAGGCACCTACTAATTTAACTCAATGTATTGGTAAGTCAATTTCTTTATCTTTAATCTATGACTCTAAGTTCTTTTTAATTATGCTTATGGTGTGGATTTTATGTTATGTTTGATGTTTTGTTTCAGATATCTTGCATTTGGCACCTAAATCTAAAAGTAAACCTAAAAGTATATTTGAAAGTTCCTGAAATTTCGTAACTTACTTCCTTAAAGTAAACCTCGTAACTTACTTCCTGAAAGTTCCTGAAAATTTTTCATATATTTTGAGCTAAGTCGAAAAGAGTGATATTTATAAGATTAGATTGAATTTACTTTGAAAAAAAAAATTGAGGTTTACTCTTTTAAGTAGATTAAATTTTTTGGGAGAGCTGTACGAAGCGGAGTTTGAAATTTTTTATGGGTCATCATGTGCGTGCGCGCGTGCGCGAGTGTGTACGTGTGCTTCCTGTGTAAAAGGAGAATTGATAGCACAATGATCTACAGCATGCCACATGTTATTTTTTAATACATGAATGGCTTTGAGGTAGGTTCCATTTCGTGCTTGAATGACTAGGAGTAATATTTTCTTCTATTCTAAGTTGGGTTCTTGTTTGTAGTAACAAACTACAATTTTATAGTAACATGAACCCAACTTAATTATCCAAAAATATTACTACAATTTTATAGTAACATGAACCAAACTTAATTACCCAACCCAATTTCATATCGGTCACTAAATCGGTCGCCAAAATCAGTCATTGAAATCTGGCACGCAGTGAACACAATGCTGCACAAGATGCTATAGCACACGTTGCAGCAAGACAGTCGCAGAACACAGTAAATAAATAAATAAATTGCAGAACAATAAATAAGACAGGAAATTGTTAACCCAGTTCAGTGCAACGTCACCTACTCTGGGGGATACCAATCCAGGAATGAATCCACTATAGTAGCTCTAGTTCAAAGCCCTCGACCAACACCCGGTACTTGACTTATCACCTAGACACTACCAATGCAATCCTACCTAAGAACCTCTTAGATAATGAGACCCCGTCCCAAATTCCCTCTAACAACACGTACTATGTTGCTGTCAATAATGATTGTAAGGATGGAGACACTCTCCTAGAAACTAGACAACACTCTTGCTTAAAAGCTTATGAGTGAATCACACAAACTAACTCCGTGCTTAAAAGCTTAGGAGCAGTTGACAATAAACAACACAAACCCAGTCCTAAACTTGCATCAAAACGATACAAGAAAGGCTCACAAAAGACACACACACTAAACCTTAAAAACGCACGCTTTTTGTAATACAAGGTTTAGAAATCGCAAGTTCAATAGCTTTGAGGCTTCACATATTTATAGTCTTCAATTGTCTTGATGGGCAAGCTAGGTCTTCAGACTTGTACAGCTGTGAGAATTGCGGCCCAACCCTAAATTAATTTCAAAAATATAATTTGTTTGTTTCATGTTGTACCAAACAAAAAAAAACGCCAAAAATATAATATAATTATATTTTTGTTTTAAATCACTTTCCTTTGACCGACTTCAATAAAACTTGCTGAGTAAGTCTCGTCTTGCCTAGACACACGTGCCTGAATATATAATTGAAGCAAATCTTGACTCAGATTTGAAATAAAAATTCTGCACGAAAACAGAGCTTCAGTATGCTGTACTATAATGCTACAGCATCTCAGTCCAGCATCTGGCTGGTTGGCTTTTGCAAAATGTAGCCAATCAAAACACCAACAATCTCCCCCTTTGGCAAATTTTGGCTAAAACAACCTTAGGCCAGTGCATAGAGAGATACAGTCTAAACTTTCCTTCGAGTCAACATAAGCACACAACTAGGAAAGAAAGTAAAAGAATTCATCAGATGAATAGATAGCTAGCACGTAAGCATCAGAGGCATGCAACAGCGGAACATAACACATCTTAGCCTCAAAGTACAGACAGAGAGAAATAAACTCTCACATAGTGGATTCAAGATCGGAGAAATAAACTCCTTAAAATTTAAGCAACGCCACAGAGAATAGGAAAAATAAATTCCTATATAAGCATGCATATTAAAAGTAGTAGAAAAATAAATTATACCTACTCCCCCTCAATATATGCATAAACTTCACTCCCCCTCAAAACTTGCATATCACATAGAACAGACATGCTATACTAGATGCTATAGCATTATGCATCACATCATGCACAACATATTACTCCCCCTTTTTAGCCATAAATTCTGACAAATAAAGTCAGTATCACATAGTAGGAGCAAAATAAAGAACCATAGAATACCAAGTAGCTGAAAGTCACAGATGTCAGAGCATAGGGAATCACATGGTACATATTACAACCCAAGAGGCCCTAAGCCTTCAAAAAACAAAATCCAGATAAAGACAGAAACAATACAGCCAAAAGAAAATAAGCAGTTCATATGGAGGGGCTTTCATCAGAGGCCATCTCCTCTTCTACAGTGTCACCACCTGCAAGATCATCATCATGAGAAGCACCATGGGAAGGACCAACTCCATCCTCATTTGCCTGTGACTGCTCAAGCTCCAAGGCTTGGATTACACCATCTACCAGCTCCTTCTTCTCACCTAGCATATTACTAACCTCCCTGAGATTAGCAACCATCTGTCTCTTGGTCATACCTACAGCTGGTGTCTTCAAAGATGCTACAGCAATGTCTGCAGCATGTTTTCCTTCCAATAATCTAAAATCCATGGTTAAAGCTGAGGGTCTAGAGACAGGCACATCAGAGTTAGTGCAGATGTCAGGGTGTTGAGACAAGATAATACCACAGATCAGAGTGGGAAAGGCTATTGGCATTTTTACAGCAGTAGAAGAGCCATGGAGAATTGTTGCATTAAAAATATGAGTGCCATAATCAAAAACAGTACCAGTGCCTATGGCATAGATCAACTTGGCCAAACCTGTAGCTACACTGTTGGAGTGTGTAGTGGGGACCCAGTTTGCTGCACCAATTTTGTTTAGCAGAGCATATTTTGTGGTTAATTTAGCAGCAGAAAGTTTGCCAGCCCTTGGCCATGCTTTCACTTTGTCACCAGTGATGGTCCTGCATATCTCATTCATAGATGTCTCTAATTCAGCTGCAGGAGCAGTACTTCTTCCCAGATATTCGTTGATGACAACTGGTGAGAAATCCACACATTTGCCTCTCACATATACTTTTAAGTAATCAGGACTCAGAGGGTTATCACAGTCAGCTGGGATGTTTACCAGGAACTCTCTGGTCAACTTGTCATAGCAGTTACCCAACTTTGAGACAGTATTCAGCAGTCCTGCTTCCTCTAGCAAATTCACAATGTCTTGACATTTCAAAAATTCTTCAGTTAGGTTCCTTTCAATGGCCATTCTTCTTTTGACTACAAACTTCCACCTGTCAACATATTCAACACAATGGAAAGAGACATTGTCAATAGGTACAGATGGGACAGTAGGGGCCATCCTTTTTCTCTTGGCAGACCTCTGAGAAGATGCTGCAGGGGATGCTTCAGCATCTTGATCTGCCTCATAATCAGAGTCACTTGAGGAGACAGTTTTTCTCTTCACATTCTTCTTCTTACTGTCAGAGGGCACAGTGACCTTGCTCCACTGTTTCTTAGGCCCAATTTTAGTTTTGGTGGCCTCTAGAGGAGTGGCTATATCCTTTCCTGTATTACTCCTCAGCCTCCTAGGTATACCAGCCCTAGGAGTACTCTTGACTTGTAGGTTTTCAACATCAATTACATTTGCCTCTCTTGTATCAGGCATACTTGCAGTTTTACCCTTATCCTGAGTAATGACATCAGCAGGGGTGGTGGTTTCAGTACCCTTTTCATTAACAGGAACCACAGGAGAGTTTGGTGAATCAGGGACTACAGAGGCACTAATATCAACATGTGCTTCAGATGCTGTAGCATCATTTGTAGCATCTAGCCCAGAACCTGCATTCTCATCAACTGTCATCTCAGACACAAGATTGGCCTTAGAGTTAGCGCCAATTTCATCAACAACAACATTAGGGTTTTCCAAGGAGGTTTCCCCCAATTTCTCAGCAGACCTAGGTTTTTCTAATCCTAGGGTTTCAGTTAAATCCAATTCCGAGCTTAAATTCTTCTTACTAGAATCAGATGCTTCAACATTAACATCAACATTTGCAGTAGCAGGATTGTCAAGATACAATTCACGCATTGTATGAACCGCCTTAAGAGTAGATTTAGATTTTGATTTCTTACCCGTTTTTGAATCAGATGCGTCACGCGAAGTAGTTTTCTTTGGCGTTGGCTTCTTCGCTGAAATCTTCTTTCTCTTCGTTGTTTCCTCAGGAAAAATGGTAGTGAGAGGATAAGCGATGGTGATTTGTTGAGGGAGAGAATCGTATGAGGGTGATATGGTGGTTTGTGAATGAACAGTTTCGTCGTTTTTGGAAGGGGATGAAGTTTGAGAGCTTGACATGGTGGTTTGTATTTTTGGAGGAAGGTTTTCAATAATGGCGGTTGAGAGGAGAAGTTGAGTGGTTGTTGAAGAGAGAGAATGAAGATAGATAGTGTGATGGAGGAGATGATGAGGTTGTAGCGCGTGAAAGGGGAAGTTAAGGAAATTTTTGATTACTTCCCTTAATTTGCGTGCACCAATGAATGAAGTGAGGAGAACCACTTCAACTGCACGCCTTTTGTGCTGTAACTGCTACAAATCTTCAAATAGGCAAATACCAAGTTTGCCTCGCAATTTTTCAAATTGAACTGCATCTAGAGCTTTAGTAAATATATCAGCCAATTGTTCTTCAGTTGAAATATGCTCAAGCGTTACAATACCTTCTTCAACTAGATCTCTAATAAAATGGTGCCTAATATCAATATGTTTCGTCCTGCTATGTTGGATAGGATTCTTTGAAATATTGATGGCACTAAGATTGTCACAGTACAATGCCATAGCATCTTGTACCACATTGTACTCTAGCAACATTTGTTTCATCCATAATAGCTGGGAGCAGCTGCTACCGGCAGCTATGTACTCTGCTTCAGCTGTAGATAAAGATACACAATTATGTTTCTTGCTGAACCAGGATATAAGGTTGTTGCCCAAAAAGAAACAAGCTCCTGAGGTGCTTTTTCTATCATCTGCACAACCTGCCCAATCAGCATCACAATATCCTACTAACATAGAGTTCTCACCATGAGTATACAAGATCCCATAATCACATGTACCATTCACATACTTCAGAATTCTTTTCACTTGAGCAAGATGACTCATCTTTGGCTCAGCTTGGTACCTAGCACATACTCCTACAGCAAAAGTAATATCAGGCCTGCTGGCTGTAAGGTATAATAAGCTTCCTATCATGCTTCTATAAAGACTTTGATCTACATCAACTCCCTTTTCATCTTTGGTAAGCTTTAAATGGGTTGCTGCAGGTGTTCTTTTATGAGCAGCACTTTCCATACCAAACTTTTTCACTATATTTCTTGCATACTTGCTTTGGGAGATAAAAATAGTATCTTCCATCTGCTTTACTTGGAGCCCAAGAAAGTAGGTTAGTTCACCTACAAGACTCATCTCAAACTCAGACTGCATTTGCTGCACGAAATGCTGTACCATCTCACTAGACATTCCTCCAAATACAATGTCATCAACATAGATTTCTGCTATTAGAAATTTGCCTTGATCTTCTTTCACAAATAGAGTCTTGTCATTTCCTCCTTTCCTGTAGCCTTGACTAATAAGGAACTCAGTCAATCTTTCATACCATGCTCGAGGTGCTTGTTTTAATCCATAAAGAGCTTTCTTTAATTTGTAAACATGATTTGGAAAGCTTGGATCAACAAACCCCTTTGGTTGTTCCACATATACTTCTTCATTTAAGTACCCATTGAGGAAGGCACTTTTCACATCCATTTGAAATAACTTGAATTTTAGAATGCATGCCACTCCTAGAAGTAATCTAATGGATTCAAGACGAGCAACCGGAGCAAAAGTCTCATCAAAATCTATCCCTTCAATCTGTGAATATCCTTGTGCAACCAGCCTTGCCTTGTTTCTGGTCACAGTTCCACTTTCATCAGACTTGTTCTTGTAGACCCATTTGGTACCAATTACATTTGCATTTTCAGGTCTAGGAACCAAGTCCCAAACTTCATTCCTCTTGAACTGATTTAGCTCTTCTTGCATAGCATTTATCCAGAACTCATCAGTCAGAGCTTCCTTCACATTTTTTGGCTCAAATTTAGACACAAAACAAGCATTAGAAACTATGTCAAGTGTCCTTCTAGTAGCAATTCCTTGATTGGGATTACCAATAATCAGGTCTGTAGGATGATTCTTTTGAGTACGAGTAGAAGGTCCTTTCTTTGGAGTAGCAGGGATTTGGTCAGATGCAGTAACCTCTGTATCATTCTTTGATTCATTAGTCGTTTCACAATCTACATCACCTGTTATAGATGCTGTAGCATCTTCTGCATCATCTTCAGCAGTTTCACTTGAGGTGTCATCTATTACCACATTTATAGACTCCATCATGGTTTTGGTTCTATTATTATATACTCTGTAGGCTCTACTATTTGTTGAGTATCCCAAGAATATGCCCTCATCACTTTTAGGATCCATTTTGGTTCTTGGTTCTCTATCAGACAAGATGTAGCATTTACTACCAAACACATGGAAGTGCTTAACAGTAGGTTTCCTCTCCTTCCATAATTCGTATAGAGTGGTTGTTGTTCCAGATCTCAGGGTGACACGATTATGAATATAGCAGGCAGTATTCATAGCTTCTGCCCAAAAACCATGTGAAAGCTTCTTTGCATGTAACATTACCCTTGCAGACTCTTGTATAGTTCTATTTTTCCTTTCTACTACACCATTTTGTTGTGGTGTAATGGGAGATGAGAATTCATGTATGATGCCTTCAGAGGCACAGAAGTCAGAGAAACTGGAGTTCTCAAACTCCTTACCATGATCACTTCTGATCCTTAATACCACATTGTTTTTCTCCCTTTGAAGTTGAATACATAGATCTTTGAACACATCAAAGGTTTCTGATTTCTTTCTAATAAAATTTATCCAGGTGTATCTAGAAAAGTCATCAACAACAACATATGCGTACCTTTTTCCTCCCAAGCTTTCAGTTTGCATAGGACCCATCAAGTCCATGTGTAGAAGTTCAAGAACTCTGGTAGTGGTAAGATGCTGCAGCTTTGGATGTGGCATCTTGGTTTGCTTTCCAATCTGACAATCTCCACATATGCTACCTTCTTCAATTTTGAGATTTGGCAGTCCTCTGATGGCTTCTTTAGATATTGCTTTCTTCATGCTTCTTAGATTAAGATGACCAAGCTTTTGGTGCCATAGTTTTACTTCATCTTCTTTAGTGGTTAAGCATATTGACATATTTGCTTCTTCTTGGGGAACCCATAGATAGCAGTTGTCTTTTGATCTGACACCTTTCATCAAAATCTCACCTTCGTTATTTGTAACCAGACATTCAGATTTGGTGAAGTTTACTTTCATTCCTTGGTCGCATAGTTGACTAATACTTATCAAATTTGCAGTCAATCCTCTTACTAACAATACATTGTTTAGTTTAGGCAAGCTATTACTTCTGAGCTCCCCTATCCCAACAATTTCTCCTTTTGCTCCATCACCAAAGGTAACAAAACTAGTTGAGTAAGACTTTATTCCGACAAGAAATTTACTTATTCCGGTCATGTGTCTTGAACAGCCACTATCGAAGTACCAGTCTTCCCTTGATGAAGCTCTAAGTGATGTGTGAGCAATCAGAGCAGTAATCTCTTCTTCAGGTTGAGTTGTATCACTTTTCTTCCCATTTTCTTCTTTAGGTTTCCATTCTTGTTGAGTAGGAGCAGTTGTGGAAACAGGTTTGTGCTGAGGACGTCTGTTAGGGTACCCATATAGCTTGTAGCAGTAAGGCCTTATGTGCCCTTTTCTACCACAGTAATGACACCTCCAAGCATGGTGCTTTCTTCTATTTCTTGACATGGGATGCTGCTGATGATGCTGCGGCTTCTGATAAGGCATCCTTTGCTTATGAGTTTCTTTAGGCTCCATGTACATGACGTCAGGACTGTAATTTTTGAATTTATTGACATTTTCATAGCTGAGCCCAATATTTCTAGGCTTTCGAACATTTTTCTCTAAGATTTCCTCCAGTTGTCCATCAGCCTTATGAAGTTTGTCAAGATGCTCATCATCTTTATACAACATGTCAGAGAATTTTCTCAGCCGCCAAATGTCAGTATTTAATTTTTCAATGACTCCTTTAGCTTCTTCAAGATCAGAGGATAGATAATTTACCTTCTTTTGAAGTTCCTCCATCTTTGAGATATTCTCAAATTTTTCTGCTTTTAGCTCATTGATGGTTACCTTTTGTTTCTCAATAACCCTGCAGATCTCAAGATCAGAGGACAGAAAATTTACCTTCTTTTGAACTTCCTCTATTTTTGAGATATTCTCAGATTTTTCTGCTTTTAGCTCATTGATGGTTACCTTTTGTTTCTCAATAACCCTGCAGATTTCTTCACTTTTAAGACAAAGTTCCTTGTAGGATGCAGCAAGCTCTTCATAGGTTACCTCTCCATCATCAGATTCTGTATCAGATGTAACAATACCTGTTAAGACTGAGATATGTTTAGCAGTTACAGATGCTGTATCATCTTCTGAGTCATCATCCTCAGACCAACTGACAGTTAGCCCTTTCTTTGCTCTCTTCTGATATGTTGGGCACTCCGGTCTGATGTGACCATATCCTTCACATTCGTGACATCGAATGTTTCTGTTTAAGTTTGATTTTTCATCACCTTTTGGTTTTCCTTGACTTTCATTGCTGCGCATAGTGCTTGGAGCATTGTTTTTGAAATTTGATCTGGGTCTCTTATCCATTCGTTTCAGAACTTTGTTGAATTGTTTTCCCAATAACACCATGGCCTCAGAGATACTCTCATTAGATTCTTCTTCATCCTCCAGTTTTTCTTCATTATTTTTAGATGAGAAGGCAATGCTCTTATTTTTCTTTTCACTTCTTCCATTTGCAACACTTTCATAAGTTTGGAGTGATCCAACCAGTTCATCAAGCTTCATCTCAGATATGTTTTTGGCTTCTTCCATAGCTGTGACTTTCATATCAAATTTCTTTGGAAGTGATCTAAGCATTTTTCTTACTAACTTTTCTTCGGGAATTTTCTCCCCCAAAGCATCAAATTGATTATCATAGTCTAGAATAGTCATATGAAAATCTTGAATTGTTTCCTCCTCCTTCATACGTAAGTTTTCAAACTGAGTAGTAAGAATCTGTAATTTAGACATTTTTACCTGAGGAGTACCTTCATGAACAGTTTCAAGAATCTTCCAAGCTTCCTTTGCTGAGACACATTTTTTGATTAGTTTGAAGATGTGTTTATCTACCCCATTGTATAATGCATATAATGCTTTTGAGTTTCCCAAAGCAAGCTCATCCTCTTCTTTAGACCAGTCCTCCTCAGCTTTTAGTTTAAGTGTTGGCTTTCCATCCTTGTCAATGACCACGGGGGGGTCCCATCCTTTCAGAACAGCCTTCCAAGTTTTGCTATCCATAGATTTTAGGAAAGCAATCATGCGTGATTTCCAATAATCATAGTTGGAGACACCAACTAGAAGCGGTGGTCTGCTTACAAGCCCTCCTTCCTTTTCAATGTTGCCAGACATTTTCCCTAGAGCTCACCCTATAACCAGAAAGGGTGCCTGCTCTGATGCCAATTGAAATCTGGCACGCAGTGAACACAATGCTGCACAAGATGCTATAGCACACGTTGCAGCAAGACAGTCGCAGAACACAGTAAATAAATAAATAAATTGCAGAACAATAAATAAGACAGGAAATTGTTAACCCAGTTCAGTGCAACGTCACCTACTCTGGGGGATACCAATCCAGGAATGAATCCACTATAATAGCTCTAGTTCAAAGCCCTCGACCAACACCCGGTACTTGACTTATCACCTAGACACTACCAATGCAATCCTACCTAAGAACCTCTTAGATAATGAGACCCCGTCCCAAATTCCCTCTAACAACACGTACTATGTTGCTGTCAATAATGATTGTAAGGATGGAGACACTCTCCTAGAAACTAGACAACACTCTTGCTTAAAAGCTTATGAGTGAATCACACAAACTAACTCCGTGCTTAAAAGCTTAGGAGCAGTTGACAATAAACAACACAAACCCAGTCCTAAACTTGCATCAAAACGATACAAGAAAGGCTCACAAAAGACACACACACTAAACCTTAAAAACGCACGCTTTTTGTAATACAAGGTTTAGAAATCGCAAGTTCAATAGCTTTGAGGCTTCACATATTTATAGTCTTCAATTGTCTTGATGGGCAAGCTAGGTCTTCAGACTTGTACAGCTGTGAGAATTGCGGCCCAACCCTAAATTAATTTCAAAAATATAATTTGTTTGTTTCATGTTGTACCAAACAAAAAAAAAACGCCAAAAATATAATATAATTATATTTTTGTTTTAAATCACTTTCCTTTGACCGACTTCAATAAAACTTGCTGAGTAAGTCTCGTCTTGCCTAGACACACGTGCCTGAATATATAATTGAAGCAAATCTTGACTCAGATTTGAAATAAAAATTCTGCACGAAAACAGAGCTTCAGTATGCTGTACTATAATGCTACAGCATCTCAGTCCAGCATCTGGCTGGTTGGCTTTTGCAAAATGTAGCCAATCAAAACACCAACAGTCACAAATCAGTCGCTATAGCGTGATTGTTGGCGTGATTGTCCAAAAAACTTTTGCTTGTATCCTCGACGAAAGGAGTGTACTGGTGGATTTTGTGAATGTGAGTAAGCATAATGATAATTGATTCGTCTGTATTGACCTATTGCATAATAATAATAATAACAACAACAACAACAATAATAATAATAATAATAATAATAATATAACATTTCATTAAAAATAAAAAGTCATAACAGTATTATTTTTAATCGGATTTTCAACATATTTTTATGAAAATCTTAAAGACTGTGTTTGTATAGATAAATCTTCAAACATTTCAAAAAATACAATTATCAAACAAAAGTCCCACGAACGTTGTTAGTACAACAACAATAGGCGTTGCCTTCAAAACAGGCGCCACCAAAATGGTAGCCATAAGGCACCTACTAATTTAACTCAATGTATTGGTAAGTCAATTTCTTTATCTTTAATCTATGACTCTATGTTCTTTTTAATTATGCTTATGGTGTGGATTTTATGTTATGTTTGATGTTTTGTTTCAGATATCTTGCATTTGGCACCTAAATCTAAAAGTAAACCTAAAAGTATATTTGAAAGTTCCTGAAATTTCGTAACTTACTTCCTTAAAGTAAACCTCGTAACTTACTTCCTGAAAGTTCCTGAAAATTTTTCATATATTTTGAGCTAAGTCGAAAAGAGTGATATTTATAAGATTAGATTGAATTTACTTTGAAAAAAAAAATTGAGGTTTACTCTTTTAAGTAGATTAAATTTTTTGGGAGAGCTGTACGAAGCGGAGTTTGAAATTTTTTATGGGTCATCATGTGCGTGCGCGCGTGCGCGAGTGCGCGCGTGCGCGAGTGCGCGCGTGCGCGAGTGCGCGCGTGCGCGAGTGCGCGCGTGCGCGAGTGCGCGCGTGCGCGAGTGCGCGCGTGCGTACGTGTGCTGCCTGTGTAAAAGGAGAATTGATAGCACAATGATCTACAGCATGCCACGTGTTATTTTTTAATACATGAATGGCTTTGAGGTAGGTTCCATTTCGTGCTTGAATGACTAGGAGTAATATTTTCTTCTATTCTAAGTTGGGTTCTTGTTTGTAGTAACAAACTACAATTTTATAGTAACATGAACCCAACTTAATTATCCAAAAATATTACTACAATTTTATAGTAACATGAACCCAACTAAATTACCCAACCCAATTTCATATCGGTCACTAAATCGGTCGCCATAATCAGTCACAAATCAGTCGCTATAGCGTGATTGTTGGCGTGATTGTCCAAAAAACTTTTGTTTGTATCCTCGACGAAAAGAGTGTACTGGTGGATTTTGTGAATGTGAGTAAGCATAACGATAATTGATTCGTTTGTATTGACCTAATGCATAATAATAATAATAACAACAACAACAACAATAATAATATTAATAATAATAATAATAATAATAATAATAATAATAATAATAATAATAATAATAATAATAATAATAATAATATAACATTTCATTAAAAATAAAAAGTCATAACAGTATTATTTTTAATTGGATTTTCAACTTATTTTTATGAAAATCTTAAAGACTGTGTTTGTATAGATACATCTTCAAACATTTCAAAAAATACAATTATCAAACAAAAGTCCCTCGAACGTTGTTAGTACAACAATAGGCGTTGCCTTCAAAACAGGCGCCACCAAAATGGTAGCCATAAGGCACCTACTAATTTAACTCAATGTATTGGTAAGTCAATTTCTTTATCTTTAATCTATGACTCTAAGTTCTTTTTAATTATGCTTATGGTGTGAATTTTATGTTAAGTTTGATGTTTTGTTTCAGATATCTTGCATTTGGCACCTAAATCTAAAAGTAAACCTAAAAGTATATTTGAAAGTTCCTGAAATTTCGTAACTTACTTCCTGAAAGTAAACCTCGTAACTTACTTCCTAAAAGTTCCTGAAATTTTTTCATATATTTTGAGCTAAGTCGAAAAGAGTGATGTTTATAAGATTAGATTGAATTTACTTTGAAAAAAAAAATTGAGGTTTACTCTTTTAAGTAGATTAAATTTTTTGGGAGAGCCGTATGTAGCGGAGTTTGAAATTTTTTATGGGTCATCATGTGCGTGCGCGCATGCGCGCGTGCGTACGTGTGCTTCCTGTGTAAAAGGAGAATTGATAGCACAATGATCTACAGCATGCCACATGTTATTTTTTAATACATGAATGGCTTTGAGGTAGGTTCCATTTCGTGCTTGAATGACTAGGAGTAATATTTTCTTCTATTCTAAGTTGGGTTCTTGTTTGTAGTAACAAACTACAATTTTATAGTAACATGAACCCAACTTAATTATCCAAAAATATTACTACAATTTTATAGTAACATGAACCAAACTTAATTACCCAACCCAATTTCATATCGGTCACTAAATCGGTCGCCAAAATCAGTCACAAATCAGTCGCTATAGCGTGATTGTTGGCGTGATTGTCCAAAAAACTTTTGCTTGTATCCTCGACGAAAGGAGTGTACTGGTGGATTTTGTGAATGTGAGTAAGCATAATGATAATTGATTCGTCTGTATTGACCTATTGCATAATAATAATAATAACAACAACAACAACAATAATAATAATAATAATAATAATAATATAACATTTCATTAAAAATAAAAAGTCATAACAGTATTATTTTTAATTGGATTTTCAACATATTTTTATGAAAATCTTAAAGACTGTGTTTGTATAGATAAATCTTCAAACATTTCAAAAAATACAATTATCAAACCAAAGTCCCACGAACGTTGTTAGTACAACAACAATAGGCGTTGCCTTCAAAACAGGCGCCACCAAAATGGTAGCCATAAGGCACCTACTAATTTAACTCAATGTATTGGTAAGTCAATTTCTTTATCTTTAATCTATGACTCTAAGTTCTTTTTAATTATGCTTATGGTGTGGACTTTATGTTATGTTTGATGTTTTGTTTCAGATATCTTGCATTTGGCACCTAAATCTAAAAGTAAACCTAAAAGTATATTTGAAAGTTCCTGAAATTTCGTAACTTACTTCCTTAAAGTAAACCTCGTAACTTACTTCCTGAAAGTTCCTGAAAATTTTTCATATATTTTGAGCTAAGTCGAAAAGAGTGATATTTATAAGATTAGATTGAATTTACTTTGAAAAAAAAATTTGAGGTTTACTCTTTTAAGTAGATTAAATTTTTTGGGAGAGCTGTACGAAGCGGAGTTTGAAATTTTTTATGGGTCATCATGTGCGTGCGCGCGTGCGCGAGTGCGCGCGTGCGTACGTGTGCTGCCTGTGTAAAAGGAGAATTGATAGCACAATGATCTACAGCATGCCACGTGTTATTTTTTAATACATGAATGGCTTTGAGGTAGGTTCCATTTCGTGCTTGAATGACTAGGAGTAATATTTTCTTCTATTCTAAGTTGGGTTCTTGTTTGTAGTAACAAACTACAATTTTATAGTAACATGAACCCAACTTAATTATCCAAAAATATTACTACAATTTTATAGTAACATGAACCCAACTAAATTACCCAACCCAATTTCATATCGGTCACTAAATCGGTCGCCATAATCAGTCACAAATCAGTCGCTATAGCGTGATTGTTGGCGTGATTGTCCAAAAAACTTTTGTTTGTATCCTCGACGAAAAGAGTGTACTGGTGGATTTTGTGAATGTGAGTAAGCATAACGATAATTGATTCGTTTGTATTGACCTAATGCATAATAATAATAATAACAACAACAACAACAACAATAATAATAATAATAATAATAATAATAATAATAATAATAATAATAATAATAATAATAATAATAATAATAATAATAATAATAATAATAATAATAATAATAATAATATAACATTTCATTAAAAATAAAAAGTCATAACAGTATTATTTTTAATTGGATTTTCAACTTATTTTTATGAAAATCTTAAAGACTGTGTTTGTATAGATACATCTTCAAACATTTCAAAAAATACAATTATCAAACAAAAGTCCCTCGAACGTTGTTAGTACAACAACAATAGGCGTTGCCTTCAAAACAGGCGCCACCAAAATGGTAGCCATAAGGCACCTACTAATTTAACTCAATGTATTGGTAAGTCAATTTCTTTATCTTTAATCTATGACTCTAAGTTCTTTTTAATTATGCTTATGGTGTGAATTTTATGTTAAGTTTGATGTTTTGTTTCAGATATCTTGCATTTGGCACCTAAATCTAAAAGTAAACCTAAAAGTATATTTGAAAGTTCCTGAAATTTCGTAACTTACTTCCTGAAAGTAAACCTCGTAACTTACTTCCTAAAAGTTCCTGAAATTTTTTCATATATTTTGAGCTAAGTCGAAAAGAGTGATGTTTATAAGATTAGATTGAATTTACTTTGAAAAAAAAAATTGAGGTTTACTCTTTTAAGTAGATTAAATTTTTTGGGAGAGCCGTATGTAGCGGAGTTTGAAATTTTTTATGGGTCATCATGTGCGTGCGCGCATGCGCGCGTGCGTACGTGTGCTTCCTGTGTAAAAGGAGAATTGATAGCACAATGATCTACAGCATGCCACATGTTATTTTTTAATACATGAATGGCTTTGAGGTAGGT